>NC_088716.1:60358227-61558227 GCF_963576615.1 Watersipora subatra | reverse complement strand
GCATCACATTATTAATTTATATCCACATAAAACCATTCATAAACCAATTCATTCTAGTGAATAAAGATAGCTTGCAAGAGAAGATTACTCTACCTTCAATTGATATCTTAGAAGGCGGTTCATTTGGTAATTCTTCTGCTTTACTCTCTTCATCTTTCACTTCTTTACTGTTGTGTTGACCATTAGCTTCTTTCAGACTCATGGCCACCTCCTCCAATGCCTCCTTTGTGTCCTTGACTTCAGTGTTAGCCTTAGCACCTTCTGCAGCATTTGCGTTTTCGGCATCTTCAGTTGTAAGGCTTGCGGGCTGCAGAACTTGAGGCAGATGTAACTCGGCTGTTTCAGCAGTTCCTGAAGCCTCCGCGAGAGCAGTAATTTCACGAACAATATCTGCCGCTGAAGTGAAATCATTCATCTTTTTCTAAAATGGATTACATTTGATTTATAAAACCAGTTCTACTTATGAGATCGATAAAAATGCTCTAGAGAATATTTGTTTAATTTTCATTGTATTTAGTCACCACTTTTGTATCAATATCGCTAATAAAGAAGAGCTTTTTTGTAGTTTTAACAAATTTTTAAGGTTGTTGTTTGAAGATACTTTATCCTGACAGAACAACCATGTCTTGGTTGTGAGTTTACAAATCTGATTTGGTAATGCTCATTTCTGTAGTATACTATCCCTAGCCCAAACAACATCTCTGCTTAATTTAACTAACAAAAACGCAAATTATAGAGAATATGGTTCTAGTAGAAGTTTACATTTAGCTAAAATGTAAATACAATGTGTACACAAAGACATCTCACTTAGCAATGCTGGACACTTGATGTTGTACCTTGATTCTGTTTCTCACAACAGTTGTTATGGATTCTCGGTCAACTCCTAAAGCCAGTGCTGTCTGCACACAGTTGGCATGCATTCGAGGTCTCAGCATTCTAGTGCTAACTGTCTGTAATACGCAGAAACATGGCTAACAATTTGTAAACTTGTATTACTTATTTAGACCAACCACGTATTAACATCTTCATTGGGAAAGTTTTGTGAATTATGTAAAAACTACCTGATTTAATCTGTTAACAATGGAGATATCTTTGAATTGCTGGCTTCCGCATACTTAATCGTATGCAGAAAGCAGTAGACCTCTGAATGCTTTGTTACCAGCAAATATTTGTTACAAAATTCATAAGTACACATCGATGTTTATAATATGACACAAACTGTAAACTGGCTACGACACCAGAGCAAGAATACAGCAAATAGAAACATATACTATACCATGGTAGAATCAGGGAGGAGAGTAGGAAATACTCCATGTTCTTCTATTGCTCTATCTATAAACTCCTGCCCCTTTTGAAGATAGAGGAATCTGCATTTGGGTGAAGTCCTTGCATGTCTGACCCAAAAATTTTCTCCAGCATTCCAATTTGCCGAGGTAGAATTGCACCAAAAGCAGACGACTCCTTCACCTCCTAGAAATCACACTCTCATCTAAGACATTCTTGGTTTAAAGGACAGCAAATCAACCGTTTGGTGAAACCACCCATAGGTTTTATCTAGGCAGCCAATCAAGCGCTATGTTTGTTTCTGTATATCAAAAGTCTTTAATATGGAGCGACTTAACATGAATATAATCAGGAGATGATAACAACCAAGTAAATTGTATTCCAAAGTAAATAAGACCTCTTCTCTATATAGTATGACTAAGATCAATAAATACATAGGAATATAACTGACATAATGAACATATGGTAAAAAACTAATATACATAATGACAATCACTGTTTCCATGTTTAGAATGAGTTCGGAGTTGCCCACTGTTGACTAATTCCACACCCTACTGTTTCAACGATTCGGAGTTGAACTATAGATTTTTCCAAGATTCGCGATGTATCCTTTCAAAACAAAAATTGAAAAAGTAGACTCGCTGCTGGGTCACGGTCACTTTACAATTCATTCGTAGTGAACTAGTTGCACTAAAGATTAAATATTTTGTCAAACTCATACAAGCAACCCATCCTCGGCATGTAAAGTCTTCTGTTAAACTAGTCACTTGGTGTTATCACCCCTAACGATACCTTGGTAATAATAGCCAGCTTCGACTAGCTTTTTGACATCTAGTTCAGGGTGAGGAAAAGTCAAAAAAGTCTCAAGTCGTCTTTCAAACACAGCCATTTCAGGGGACTCAGGCTTTTCTTCATGGATGCCTAGCTGATTGTAAGAATAGTCTATTTCCATGCCAAAGTGTGTGGCGCCGTAAATGTCTGGTTTGTTTTTGCGAGCATTTGCAATATTATTCCTCTCTTTTGGACATAATGGGGCAATGCGCCGGTGAAGAGAAATTAGTTGTTCTGAGTTAGTCTGGCTGGAGCTGAAGTGGCAGAAGGCGCATTTGAAAATCTCATGGCAGTTGGCATCAGCTAGAAATATAATAGAATAATAATATAATAGAACTTGCTATACACAAGCCACTCAACACGACTAAGAGTATTACCAACTAGTGTAGAGCAGTAGTACTAACTAGTGTATAGTAGTTGTGCTAATTAGTGTATAGTAGTAGTACCAACTAGTATATAGTAGTACCAGCTAGTGTATAGTAGTAGTACTAACTAGTGTATAGTAGTAGAACTGACTAGTGTATAGTAGTAGTACCAACTAGTGTATAGTAGTAGAACTGACTAGTGTATAGTAGTAGTACCAACTAGTGTATAGTAGTAGTACCAACTAGTGCATATAGTAGTAGTACCAACTAGTGTACTGTCTAGTAGTACTAACTAATATACAGGTGTACCAACTAATGTATTACACTTGTATACTGATTAACATACAGGCTAGAGTTGAAAAAACTTACTGGAATAATATTTTGATATAAACTGGTGTCTCGTAATAATACTTCACAGTTGGTAGTTCGTCTGAGTTAAGGTATTTGGTAGTGCCAGCATAAAATACAGATGCCTAAACGTCTGGGATTTATCTCATACTGTCTCTAGCTAACCCTATGATTGTCTTAAGATTGTGTACAACTTTAGACTAAGATCTGCTGGTAACACAGCCTTACCTGTGAGATAGATTCCTTCATTCGCTAATAGAGACGATTCCTTTGCGGATAATGTGTTAGACGCTAGAAATGTTTTCAATCGAGCAGATTCATAAATCATATCTTCTTGAGACCCGTCTATTTGAGAAGCCTTCAACTTTTTTAAACAAGTGCTCTGACTAAAAAAAATAAACAGATTGATATTTTTAGCTAATGATGAAAAAAGGTTCTTCTGGTATTTTCCTCTGCAAGGATAAATTCGATTCCTTGGTATCTTTTATAAAAATGGAGTAAAAGTATGGAGTTAGTTTTTACCTAAAAACTGCATCAATGACAAGAGACTAAATTTATAAAAAGTAGCAGAGTTAAAACATCTAGAACACGATGTTCTCTAGACAACGAGTCTTTTAAATGACCCTAACTAAAACAAACTTTGATTAAATAGTTGTTTGTACACAGTTTTCACATAAAGCGGAGTCTATGGCGACCTTATATCAAGTTTGTCTTTAAACCAGGCTCTATCACTACTCTGCCATTGACCTTCATTGCTCTAAAGCTAAAAACCCAACAAGACAGACAACGCTACTTTCAATCTATATATTTACTTCAATCCATATGTATAAATCTCAGTTTGTTTTTCGTTCGTCTGTTCAGCTATAGCGATCAAAATCTAAGAGCGAAAAATGTGCATCGTATTGGTTCAGAACTCCCGAATATTGAAATATTTCAATCTTTTTTAATTTTGCGGAAGATTGCAAAATTACAAAAGATTGCACAAGTGTGTAAACACGCACACCTAACCACAAGGATAAGCTGTTTTTCTCGTTCCCATCGCTTTTACCATATACTCTGTATCTTTTTCTTATTTGTGAACTCTTTATTGTTTTGAATTTGTTTGAAAGTTAAATTTTTTGCTGCCATTACCTATTTTTTTTAATTGCAATTTTCAAATGTGCTGTTTCAATTTTAAATGTGCCATTACAGTTCTATTTCCAGTTTTTCCTAAAGTTTGATTGCTAAATCTCTAAAGAATAAATAATTTTCACGTGGACATTTGTATTATCTCGAGTAGGAATAGTTTCTACATTTTCTCTCCATTCTGTCAGACTAAGTACCAGATAAAGACAGTCCGATATCTCATTTTTACATTTGTACCTGTATCAAGAGGTATCAGTATCGTCGTATTTAAAGTTTTGATGTATAGCTTGTACTGCAACCGTAACCTTTTTTCATACACACTTCTATGCACTAATTGCTATTATTAACTCGACATATTCAGGGTTTTTGTTTGGTTTTTGCAGTTTAATTAATTGTATCATTACTAAATAATTTTTCATTATAATCGTAGCAAAACAGACTTTACTTAGCTATTACTGGCTAATTATTTCACATTTACATTTAAACACTTTTGCAGTCAGTCTTTTCTTAATTTATTTGACCTGGACCAAATACCAAAATGGACCAAAATTTCTCACGATATGAAATTTCAAATTTCGAATGGTAATTGTTAAATAACAATGAATTTTCTGTGCAAAGACTTTTATTACCCGGGGCACTGCCGCACATTCAGCTAGTACATTATTGAATAAAACTTGTCAGCAGTACTTAGTTCATACCGATTGACTTTGTGTGATCAAGGTCAAGGTCGTAGCATGAACTCCAACAATTGTTAATTCAAACTACATGTAGTTACTAATTGTTGATGCTTATAAAAGCCTTGACTTACTTTGAACGCATGTGGGCTAAATATGCAGAGTTTTTATCTTCTCTATTACTTGCTTCTCCAAGTCTTTCATCCCTGTATTCCAAGACATCTTTATATGCATGTTCTGCAAAATAAACAAATATTATAAAAAAACTCTAAAATCAAATCTGTATTATGAGTAAACCAGTAGTTATCTCCTCCCTATGGGTATTATCTTGAATGTAACTAACTAAACAAAAAACTATGTAATGTGCAATAGAGAATTACAAATATCATCAGTCTAAATATGTTTTTTGATCTCATATCCCCAGTGCTTTTATCGAACATGAGCAGAAAAGTCCATATACTGACCAAAACAACGGTGTCAACCTTATTGTTGTAAATAGAATGAAAAGAAAAGGCCTTAACAGCCACCTTACACAATTCAAGCTCACTTACCCTTTGGTCCATTATTTCTTGATTTTATCTCTTCTGAACATTTTTGACCCAATTCGATCAAGTAAGAGCATCTGCCTTTAGAGTACACTTGATGAACTGCAAGGATATCACGATATTCCGAAAAATCTGCAGAAATTCTCAAATTGCAGCTGTCACATATGACAGAATTATTGCTGCTGGTATAGCTGAAGCCTGCTTTAGCAAGTTCCTCAGCTGGAATAATTTTTGCTCTGTAGTTTCGATATGACAGCAGGCGTTCTTTGTGAGTTGTTTTCTTTCGTTCACTTGCAGACAAGCATTTCGAAGATTCGTGATCTATAACTATGTCACAAGAACTGCATTTAAACAAAAGACAGCACCTCAAATGACTAGACTGTAGCCCACTATAATTTCAAGTAGACAGCAGTAAAGCTGACAACAGTAGAACTGACAACAGTAGATTTGTAAACAGATGCTGACCCTATAAACTTTTATTACAGCAGAATTGGCTAATTATTCACATTAAAATTTATATTATTAGGCTTCCAAACATTGCTAATAGGGAAATACCGATAAATGTAACAATGTTGTCTGAGCGGCATATACCTGTAAATATCGACATGTGTGTTTGAGTGACAATATACATGTAAAGATCGACATGTATGTTTGAGTGACAATATACATGTAAAGATCGACATGTATGTTCGAGTGACAATATACCTGTAAAGATCGACATGTATGTTTGAGTGACAATATACATGTAAAGATTGACATGTATGTTCGAGTGACAATATACCTGTAAAGATCGACATGTATGTTTGAGTGACAATATACCTGTAAAGATCGACATGTATGTTTGAGTGACAATATACCTGTAAAGATCGACATGTATGTTTGAGTGACAATAAACATGTAAAGATCGACATGTATGTTTGAGTGACAATATACATGTAAAGATCGACATGTATGTTTGAGTGACAATCTACCTGTAAAGTATGATGTTTGAGTGACAATATACCTGTAAAGATCGACATGTATGTTTGAGTGACAATATACATGTAAAGATAGACATGTATGTTTGAGTGACAATATACATGTGAAGATCGGCATGTATGTTTGAGTGACAATATATACTACCTGTAAAGATCGACATGTATGTTTGAGTGACAATATACCTGTAAAGATCGACATGTATGTTTGAGTGACAATAAACATGTAAAGATCGACATGTATGTTTGAGTGACAATATACATGTAAAGATCGACACGTACGGTTGAGTGACAATAAACATGTAAAGAAAAACCTTTTGTGACTCCTTGAGAATCTAACTTTTATTCTTTATTATTACACTTGAGTTCAGAATTGAACTAATCTCATCGACAACCTGTGCATTATAAAAAATATAAAGATATTTTTGTTCAAAGCTATTGTTATTTGCGCACACGAGCAATGAGCTACAAAGACAGAACAAAAACACAACGTAAGTCAGGATAAGTCAACGTAAGGTTTCAGGATTTAATCACCTAAATCTCATTAAACCTTTGAAATACAGATATTGCTTCTCAAATGTACCATTTCAACCCAGGTTTAGAAGTTAATTTATAAAAACTAATTATATAGTTGAAGTTGTAAAAATAGACTCGCATATCAAACAACATGACCTTTGCATAATATACGATATTTAACTAAAAACGACACAAAAGTTACTCACCATGGTTACTGCCTGAACTCCATATATCTTCAGTACTTGCCTCTGAGCCATGTACCTTTTCTGTCAAACATTCTTGGCCTAGTCACTGAAAGTGACAAATTTTATTATCTCAAACAAGCTTCTGGACTGAACAACTGGTTGACTTTTTCTGTGGCTTTAGCTTCTTAAGAAGATTTTAGTTTCTATGGCAACTTTAGCTGACAACACTGATCTCGCAGAGCAATGTCATAACTAAGAAACAAGTACAATACATGTATATATATATATATAGAAAGAGGTTTTTTATTTAGGTAACACAGTAATGATAAAACTCAATATTGAAAATAGCCTGTGAATTGTTGGGCTCACGCAGTATGCTTTTTATTATTTTATATCGAAGTATTTTTTTATATTTGTCAGACTTCAGTAAGTCATTATATTAATCATTCTTTAGCTCATATATCTTTAGAACAATTGAAATAATCATACCAACAATTCATTACTATATTGATGAATATTGGAAAATAACAAAAAATGATAATACCGTTATTAAAGCTTTTTGATACTTATGCTTTTTCTAGCTATAAAGCTAACAAATTGCTATATAAATGAAATCACATTCTGTACTTACCAGTCTAATCTCAAGTTACAAATAAACTACTACTGTTATTCAAACACTGGAAGGACTCAGTATTTCAAACCTTTGAAATAATCCTATGATAAACTTCAATTTATTGAGAAACATAACAGGAGTTTATTGGTGACAAGGGCTAAAACCTACAAATAAAACAGTAGTACTTGCTTACACTATATCATCCGATAATTGCAAAGGCAATTGACAAATTGATTAAGCTGATCCAGTCGCAGCAAGAAGAAGCTCAACAAGCTAGGCAAGAACAACAACAAGCTAGATAGGAACAAGGGCAAGCTAGATAGGAACAAGGGCAAGCTAGACAAGAGCAAGAGCAAGCTAGACAAGAACAACTGGACGAAAATAGAAAATTTAATAGAACTAATTCTGAAAGAAGCTAAGGGAAAGAAAACAATGGCAGCATCTGTACCGGAATTTCATGAATTTGATTCAACAACAGAGTTACTAGCAGACTACATGGACAGATTCAACACCTTTATAGAAGCTAATTCAATTCCACCTGAGAAGGCGGCAGGAGTTTTTCTAATCAATCAACGCCCAGCACTATATAAACAATTAAGCAAAATGGCAGCACAGATAGGTACACCCACAGCTATCAATGATTTAAGCTTAGATGAAATAGTTAATTTTTTTAAATAATAATTTGACCCATCACGATTCATTGTAAGAGAATGTTACCGATATTGGAGTGATATGCAGCGCAAACCAGGAGAGACAATTCTAGAACTTGCAGCTTAAGAATACGCCAAGATGCTACAACTTGTGTTTTCTCAGACATCATAGATCCATTAAATGAAGTGCTGAGAACAAGATTCATTTGTTCTGTCAACTGTGAAGAAGTACTAAAATCATTTTTTAATGTCAAAGATGGGAAACCAACTTTTAATAAAATCATTCAAATAGCTCAGGAGACAGAAGAAGCAGCCAGAGTTGCCGAGGGAACCGTTTATGGAAAACAGCCAAGACTGAACAAAGTGTTTACCCAAAAGAAAAGCTATGCACCATCAACACAACAGCACAAAAGACAGAAAGCAACAAAACCATTACAGAAGAAGCCATGCTACAGATGTGATAACGTTGGACACCTGTCAGATAACTGACGGTTCAAATCTGCAACTTGCAATTTTTGTTACAAAATTGGAAATATTGAGCTAACATGTATTAAGAAGAAGACAACTCCAAAACCAGTAAAAAGATTTGAAACTCTACACATGACAAAGACTTCTGCTAATTCAGTACCAAAATTACATGAGGAAATAGAATTACAAGGACAAACTTTCACCATGGAACTTGACACAGGAGCTTGTAACAACTTCATAACTCAACAGATTTGGGAGCAGCTAGAAAAACCTGACCTTCAACCTACACAAGTGGACTACAAATCGGCTTCAGGGCACAAGATAAAGACCACAGGACAATGTAACATTGGAACCAAACTACCTATACCGGAACAAAAAACTCTACAGTTTGCAGTAAGCACTGTCCAAGACCTCAATCTACTAGGAAGAACAGATATCAAGCAATTATGAATCTCCATTGATGATAAAATATGAGAGAACACAATTTTTACAATAACCACAGACTAACCAGACAGACCATTACAGAAGTATTGCAAACAACTATGTGAATAAGTTTTTGACCTTTTCAAGAACAAACTTGGATGTCTCAAAGACTACCAACTGGAGATAAACTTCAAAGCTACAGCTACACCAAAGTTTTGCAGAGCACGACCAGTACCACTTGCAATACTTGATGACTCAAATAGAGCTTATGATGCAGGAATAGCCAAAGGGATTTGGAAACCAACACAATTGAATGATTATGGCACACCGGTGGTATACCAGACAGAAAGCAGAAGCTAACAAGACATAACTCCGCAAACATTACAGTATGTGGAGACTACTCTAAGACAGTTAACCAACAATTGGAGATCCACAGACAACTCATTCCCCTCCCAGAGAACTTAATTCAAAAACTAGGAGGATATGACTACATCAAAATAGACTTAGCAGATGCATATAACCGAATAACCTTAGGACCAGAGAGCCAAAGAAAGCTAGCATTATCTACGCATAGAGGAGTTCTGCTACAGAATAGACTTCCTTTTGGCAATAGTTCAGCAACAGGTCATTTTCAAAAGATTATTGAACAACTCACACAAGATGTATCAAGAGTTGCAGTCTACCTGGATGACATTTTGGTCAGTGGATCTGATGCTAACAGCCATCTACAGAATCTAAGGAAACTACTACAGAAGCTATCTGGCGATGGACTGAGATGCAATTTGGAGAAATGTTGTTTTGCACAACCTACAGTAAAACATTTGGGACACAAGCTCACTCCTAATAGAATAACTAAAGGAAGGAAAACAGACGCAGTTATGCAGATGTCACCATCTACTAATGAGACAGAGCTACAATCTTTCTTAGGATCTACACAGCTCTACAGCAAATTTCTACCTAACTCATCAACAATACCAGAGCCACTACACAGATTGACTCGCAAAAATGAAAAATGGAGTTGAGGCCCACAGCAGCAGACAAGTTTTAACAAGATTAAAGAGATGCTTTCAACAGACCAAGTGTTAACCCATTTTGATCCAGCATTAGACATCGGAATCTCCTGTGATGCTTCAGAGACTGGAATAGGAGCTGTACTATTTCACAAGTATGCTGATGGTAAAGAGAGAACAATCTCCAACATCTCAATAACCCTCAGCAACAAGCAAAAGAAGTATGGACAAGTTCAGACAGAGGCACTCTCTATCGTATTCGCTTTAAAGAAATGCTACCGGTTCCTATATAGGAGACGATTTATTCTAGTCACAGACCATAAGCCTCTTCTAGCCTTGTTTGGAACAACAAAAGGAGCTTCAGCACTAGCTGAAGCTAGTTCTCTCTTTATCAACTTCTACAAAAACGAGTTCTCAGGATTTTACATAAAAAACCTAAATTAGAACACACCCGCACACTTTTTCAAAAATCTTCAATTTTGACTGTGAATAAACTCTATAAATTTTGAACTCTCATCGCGTCTCATCAATTATTCTACAGCCTTAAATCACATCGCATTCATCAATATCCCACTCGCTGCTCTTTCCTAAATCTAAAGCTACCTTCCTCTAAATCTGCTTCGGGTCATCGCAGAATGTCATACCAGCAGTCAGCACAATGGAATGCTCTGCCTGATGAACTGCGTAGAGTAGAGAGTAAGCTCACTTTTAGACATGCTATTAAGCTGTACCTGTTGAGCGGTGACTAAATAGTTTCTGGCTGCTTGCTGTTAACTTGTGGCCCAGCGCCTTGACTAGCAATGCTACTGCGCAGTTTGGGCCTCATTATTATTTCTTTTTTTTTTTTCTTTTTTTTCTTTATTCTGTTTTTATATTTTTTGATGAAATAAAGCAAACAAACAAACAAACTAGCAGCCAACCGATTATCTAGATAGGCACTACTACTCAAACAATACAACTATACTATAGAACACAGATCTGGTAAATATCACCAAAACACTGATGCTCTCAGTAGATTACCAGTAGGACCAGATGAGGAATTTGAACAGATGGAAGATAAAGAAGATGTCGATATTGTAAATACCATTCACACCATCAGCCATCTGCTCAATCCTACAGATAATGGAATAGTATCTAAAGAGACTTTAAAGAAACTCAGTTTTAGCAGCAGTGATGAAATAGACTACAGAAGGATGGTTTCATAACAAGGAGACATTAGGAGCAGCATAAAAGAAGATGGCAGACTCGCTGTCAGTAACAGAAGGATGCCTATTATATGAAGCCAGATTAATCATTCCTTTGAGTCTTCAAAAGCAAGTCCTCTAGATCCTGCATCTTAGACAACTTGAAATGGAGAGAATGAAGAAACTGGCTCGTACAGCAGTCTACTGGCCAAGAATTGATGCTGACATAGAAAACACCTGCGACAATCATCACGTGTACCTCATGTGAAGAACATCAATGCCTACCACAGAAGTATGCTATTCACCCATGGATGCGTCCTAAAAAGCCATGGATCAGACTTCAGTTGTATCATGCTGTAAACTTCATAGGGAGCAACTGGTTAGTAATGATTGATGCATATTCCAAGTACCCATTTATTCACAAGACCTCTTAAACACCTACCAAAGCAACAGCTGACATATTAGAAGAAGAATTGCTCACTTTTGATACCCTCACACAATAGTGACCGACAACACTACTAGCTTCACTTCAGATGAATTCCAAACTTAATGTAGGGAGAGAGGTATAGTACACTTAACAGGAGCACCTTACCATCCAGCAACCGATCGAGCAGCAGAAAGACTAGTACAGACATTCAAGCAAGCATTAAAGAAATCTGAGCCTTCAGCAAAAGCAGCAACAGTTCTTAATGTAGTACATGAGAACACCGCTACCAACTGGATTTTCACCAAGCCAACTGCTAAATGAAAAACAGATCAGATGCAAGATTGACACCCTACAGGCTACGTCCATCTCCAGCTCACTTGGCACAACAACACCAGTCAAGAGTGGCAAACCAGGCAAGCCAATCTACAGATCAATCTCTTAAGATAGCAGCAAGAAGACACATAAACTCAGTAGGAGATGCTTACTATGCACGCTATTATCGACCAAGACAAGTACTTGTAGGACAGCCTAGATGGGTTCCAGCTATAGTTACCAGACTCTATGGAACTCATAGTGTGAATGTGAAGGTAGTACCAAGAGGACCTACCTGGAGACAACATGTGGAGCAGTTACAAATAAGATACGCTACCTTTGAAGATGGCAACCCTAGTGAGGAACCTAAGATGCCCAAGGGGCCTCAATCATCGGTACCTGTACCACATCCAGCTGGACCAGATCCAGTTGTACCACGAAATATGCCCACTACCCAAAGAAGTCAGAGACGCAATTACAGACGCCCTGACGGAGATGAATATGGAGCACACGACCCTCACAGATCTAGACGTAACAGACAGACCTAATACACACCGTTAGCTTGGTCAGAAGGTGTGGAGATACTTGAAAGCAAAGAAATCAATTATTCTATTATTGAAAAGCTAAAGGCTATATTTTTATCATTCATTAAAGCTTCTTGATACTTATGCTTTTGCTAGCTATAAAGCTAACAAACTGCTATATAAATAAAATCACATTCTGTACTCTGATCTCAAGTTACAAATAAACTACTACTGTTATTCAAACACTGGAAAGACTCAGTACTTCAAACCTTTAAAATAACCACATTATAAACTTCAAGTTATTGAGAAACATAACCATAACTTTTTTTAAAAAGCTTCTATAAAAAACCTGTCAGTGTATAAAATTTCTCTCTAAAAACATCTTTAAAAAATTCTGACGCATGTGTATTTATTAGCTAATCTTCTATTTGGAGAACAAAATGCAATTAAAATATAACAACATTAATAAACATGATAACATCAAATATATCTAATTTAGTTTGTGATCATGATAACTTAATGATCAGTCGCTAATGGTATGAAGTCCAATAAAAATATTTACAATTTACAGCATTTTTACAACCTGTCTACCCTATTTTATTTATTTACCAGTGATTTTTATTCATATTAATAAGTTTCTCAGCTTTATCAACTCTTAAATAAGACTCATTCTAAACAATGATAATATCTACTTACATGTATTTGGTGATCCATTTGATGCACTCTTACTTCTCTTCTCAGCCTTTGATCAGTAAGTTGTTGTGGAGAGTAAATCTTATTGCTTTGAGCAGAAGGTTTAATATGCTTCGAGACGACGGAAACAGCAGCAACTGTTTAAGAACAAAGATCAAGTCTCCCTATGCATACAGTTTCTTTATAGTCCTTCACTTAGCCACACCCACACTTGTATTCGCATTAGAAACTCCAAATGATTCAATCACGCCATTTGGATTTTTCCTGTGCCTTCCGAGTGTCGACTGAATGAAATCATTTATCAGGAAAGCTATTTGAACAATGATTTCATAACCTTTATATGACAACACGTGACTGCACTGCACTTGGGGAACACAACACTATCGTCAACGCACTTTGTATTTGGGTAACCTCGAGACTGGAATATTCAAGATGTTTCCAGTTATTGAAGGCTCACATATATTACTGTGATTATTTTGTCTAGGTAATAAATACAAGGAGTCCACAATTACAGTTTTAATCTGTAGGTACCTTGCACAGAGATAAACAGTGCATAAACAAGAAATAATCAATATACCTATTACAATATTTCTCATATTTATGACAACAGCTGTGATAGGATTATTCCTTACAATGATTCATTAGTAGAAAAACCATTTTATAATTATGTCTTATCTCATGAATTATTAGGGTTTTCCATTGCTCAATAGACTGGCTTCAGTGTAAAGTTACAATTTTGATAACAGTCAAGTAGAAATTTTTCACAAGCAAACAATGAATTAAAATTTTGTGTCTATCAAGCTAATGACGGAGGGAAACTGATGTAATAACAAAAACAGTGATTTAAAACATCATCAATAATATATTATACATCTTGGTGCGAATTTTATAAAATACGAGTAACTAGGAAATTGTGGGAAAAGTGGGAATTTTAGAAATTATGAAGAGTTAAAAACTTTCAAGTCACAGTATAGCAGTTGTTCATAAAGATTTACGTTGTTCATAAATTATTTAAAACATCATCAATAATATATTACACATCTAGGTGCGAATTTTAAAATTCAGCAATTAGAAACTTCCAAATCTCAGTGTAACAGTTGATAATAATATGTAATATAAATGATGAACATACATTGCAGAGTTTATGAGAGCAAGATGTTTTTACCAAGAGCTCTATAGCACAGTAGACATGTGTTCTTCAGGCTGTATTAGCATCCAGAAGGTAGGATTGCTCAAATGTCAAGGTCTGACACAGTTGGTAATACAGGTATATATTCTCTTTACTCTTTATAGTCAAAGTAGATGCTGTACATTCTACCTTGTAGCTCATACATGAGACTTCCTGCACTTTACATTTTACACTAGATTTGTATATTTTGATTTGATTTGTATCTCATGTAGCTAAATTAGATATCTTTACTCTTTTTAGCTAAAGTAAATATCACACATTCTAGATCAAAGTTCACACATTAGATTTCCTGTACTTTAGTTTCGGTGAAAACAGAGCCAGTAAGTGAAGATTGAAAGGTTGATGAAGATGTTTTATAACTTCAGTAGTCCTATGTTTTGTCACAGAGGCTTGATGTAGATGGATATGAATAATATGAGTAATTGTCAGTCAGGTTAAATGAGATATTTTACATCATCTCAATAATATACTAGTATTTATTAAAGACTTTCAAATATCGTTGTTTTTATATAAATATATCTAACTTATTGTGATCAATGTTTTTATTATATTAAAGATCTCTAATAACACTGTTTGTATATAAAAAGTCCTTTTCAGCTTTTATCCACGTGAACAGCTTGTATCCATATGATTTGTATTGGAAGAAAACTTGACATTTTTACAATAGTTTCACTTGTTGTTCTCTTCAGTAACTTCCAATAGATATGTTAAACCACCATTTTTATACATACAGTACACATTAACACCTTAAAGCAACTCAGAGTAGTCAGTTTGTTATAGAGTGTTCATAAACATTTACTTGACCGTTCCATCTGTCTACATGTACATTTATAGCTTGCATTTCAATTCACATTTTAGTACTTTAAACATGACATTTTTGGCTCTTGTTGAAAAGTGTGATGACGGATTATACTTTCTGCTGACTAAATGATTATTTAGTTCATCATATATGATTGGACAAACAACTAGTATCAGCCAGCTGTAAATGCTTCTTACTATGATTCACAGTCACTGTAGCACGATGCAATATGACCTTTGGATTGTTGACACAATAGCTTAAACAAAACATCAATAAAAGGAAACTTTGGTTATTGAATTACGATAAGAAAATGCTGATGCTGAGGCTTATATAGGAATATTCTAGAATGTTCTAATCTCTGAAGAACCTATTAGTTTGACTATTTCTTTACTAATGAGGATTACCAGCTACGCTAAGTTGGTAGCTGATGAGGCTCTGACTGAGTCAGGTGTTTATGTGCTATGAAGCAGTGTAAGGATACTCTCAGGATTGATATGTTAGGAGAGATACCTTAGCATTTGTCTTGATTCAGGTAATTGATGGTTCACTATTATATTAATACTATAGTATATTATAATAATAGCAGAGTTGGCTCGGGTCCATTGACAAAGGATAAGATCATTCACAAAAGCCATAGCCTGAGATTCATATACTTTTTAGAATACTTTGAGGTTGTGATTACCGAGCACGTGCATAATAATACATGTAAGTACAGTCAAACATGGATAACCCGAACTTCACGAGACCGAGCAAAAGTGTTCGAATTATCAGAGCGTTCAAGTTATCAGAGCACTGTCACAAGTCCATGTATTTACTTATTTATTAGTAGATACATGTACATATGCAAACTATAGAATAAATCAAAAGCACAAATGGCTTGTTTCAAATTAAATGCTTTTAATGTAAAGTTTAAAACGTTTTTATCAAAAAGTGTAGAGATTTTTCTATCCTTTGAGATTGGTTTGTTGTTTGAGGTGATGTTATTGCCAGGACGTTTTTTAGATTGACATTGGCAAAACTTGATCGTTGTTGAAATGCTCAAAAGAAAAGACATCTTTTTCTTTTGAGCGTTTTACCCACGATCAACTTTGCCGATTTTTCTTGAAGTTTATGCAAAGATTACCTTACTTTACCTGTGATTCGTCAAGAGCAACACTCCGAGGCAGTTCAATTAAAAGTTTTACGAGGTTTTACGGTACATTGTATATCACTCACGCTTTTTGAATGGATACTTATTGAATGTACACACGTATTCTGTGTTTAGGTCAAACGATGAATAGTTTTCTTTAGCTAAGACAACGTATACGTTTAATTACAACAATTTTTAAGACGTTTTAAACATTCGACATTCCGACGTTGATTCAACACGGAATCAACGTCGGAAAACTATTCGTCATGGGCTAGCCGGGTCACACACTCAGGGATTTTCGCCATGCACATACAAAACAACATGCTGTTTTTGTTTTGTATGTACGTGGCGAAAATCCTTGCGCGCGTGACCCGGCAAGCCAGTGCTATTCATCGTATCGCAGTATAAATCAAATTTGACCAAACCTTTAGAAAAGTCGTTGACAAAAATATTTTGCCGATGGTGGTAATAACAACGCTTATGAATTACGAAAAGATGAGGTTTACCTCTATGGCTTTGAATAAAATGATTTTCTAAAGCGATAACAACCGTTTCGGTAGCCGTTGGGCAAAAAAACAGTTCGAATTAACAGTGTTGAGTTCGAGTTATCTATAGCAATTTATCATTACGTGGGAACGGACCAAAGAAACCGTTCGAATTAACCATGTGTTCGAGCTATCCGTGGACGAGTTATCCATGTTTGACTGTATGTTTAATTAAGGTTAAAAAATCTGTTATTGAAATCATTAAAAAGTCCAACAATAGAGTCACTGCCAGACCAATATCATATTGTATGTGAAATTTTAAAGCAACGCGTTTTGGTTCTGTTGGAGAATTGCTGTGAAGAGTCTATGATAATAGCGGTGTTGAGTAGGGCCCATTAATAATGAGTCGTCTTCTCTACAAATATGGATGTGAAGATTTAGACCGGTGTGTCTGGGTTTTCGTCACTGGTTGGCGATTCATGTAAAGGCAGTCTATGAGTTTCCTACAACATTATTATAAAGAAATGTTAACTTTTCTAGTACGGTCTCAAAAAGTATGAGAGAGTATGTATATACTCACATACAAAGTAGTCTCACAAAATCTTGCAAAGAATTTTGAAAAGTCTCCTAACAAAGTCTCACAAAAATAAATTGACTGTACAGCTAGTCATACTGCATACTGGTATCACATCAGACCTCATGAGAATTTTTATCAAAAACTGGTTTTAGTACTGGCTAGTATCAAAGAAAGTAACCTCGTCATCCCCTGATCCACCAGACCCACTCTGTTTAGATAACTGCTTGCAGTAATAGATGATGACTCATGTGACAACTACGACTAGCAACACTCCGGCTACAACCAAGGTAATGGTGAATCCTCTTATTACTATAGTGTCTTGTCTTCATTTGTCACAGACTCAGCAGTTGTAGTGTTGTTTATGACAGTTGATGCTCTGGCGGTGAATAACTGTGGTTGTTGAGTGAGTTTGTGAAGAGGCTTGTGTTGCACCATCTTTACAGGTTTTATTTAGAGCTACAAATTCCTCTAGAACAAACAATCAGTTTCATAGAGAATAATGATTGTTAGCTATTGTGCTTAAACTCTGCATGTAAACATAACATTAGACAGCCTGCGATAACATCTATGACAGAAATACATTTATGAATGCACAGCTTTAACTGTGCCCGATTCTATTTCTACTCAGCTATGGATTTAAAACTGTGGCAGCAAGTAAATCTATGGATGTTGTCACAGGGTTAAAAAGTCTTACCAGAGACAACATATATGCTTTTTTTGCAAGTGAAGTAGTTTTACTTCATCAATACAAACTTGTTATAAGAATAGAGTGAGAGACTCACAGACACACTGGTCAGCTAGAAAGAAGCCAAAGACTTGAGTGTTTACTGACCTACTATGGCATTACCTAACCCTGAAGTACACAGGCATTTAGCCAATGATTAAGATTGCCTAGTTTCAACCACAACCTCTGTGGATAGCCACTCTGCAGTTTAAACAAACCTACTCTCTGTTCTGTCATACACTTTTAATAGCTTGGTTTTTAAGATTATTAGATAGAGTTATTTAATAGAGCCTTTGTCAGAAATAGTAAGATCTTCTGCTAGATATTCTAGAAGTCTTTTAGTGGTTAGTCGTATGTCTAACAAATTAGGTGTTGATTTACATGGACAACGATTGCATAGGTATTTATCATACAAGGTGGCATAGACTTCTCCACAGGAAAATATATCAGGTTCAAGAGTGATGCCGGGTACTTTCAAGCATTGTTAAGGGTTGTAATTGTCTATGCACTGCTTCCTATTCATATCACAGACTCTATGGCTACGATCTTGTTGAACCGTTTGAGGAAAGGCTATCAAGAAGCAGGTGATGACTGCAGTGAGCATCACGTTCATGTATCTGTTTCTTTCTTGAAGTACCTGAAGCAGAGAGCGGGTCCATTAAGGTTGATAGAGTATGGACTATGGTATGAATAACCTACTGCCTTCAATGACAAGTGTTCACTGTTATATTTAATATAGATAGTGCTGACTTTCACTAACTTTTTAGGACCTGTAGACACCTGTAGACACCTGTTAGCTAAGACCATTTTTGTTGTTGTTTCAATTCATCATGCAATACATAGAATTCCTTTTTTCGGAAAGCCTAATTATAGCAGAGTTTTAGTGAGTAAAATCCACATTCAAGAGTTTGCAGTTGAAGTTACTTTAAAACTTATGTTATAGTAGGCCTAGGGAGCCCAGCACAAAGTTGCTAACAACATCCTTGTGGTCCACAAAATATTTTTCCTGCATTTTAGCCAACTGTTGAAAACTGCTCTCTAACTGAACAACACCAGCAAATGTTCAACGCTAAAAAACTCATCACACACAACAGATTGCTGCATGAGTAGTATTTCATTGCATTAGCAAGCAACTTACTGCTGCACTGAACATACAAGTTTTACAGCGGAATATGTAACTAAAAACATAGGCAATGTTTCCGTATATTTGCTACTGGCAGTTTTTCATCTAGTCATTTGTCACACTGTAAAGTAACACATGCCTAAACCCAACGCAGAGCGATTGGTGAAACCAAGAGATCGATTTGTTAATAGTCAGTATTTTTGAGGAAGGTATTGAGGCAAGTTCATTAAAAGTATTGAAGGTAAGGAGGCTTCTTTGCACCCCTGTTGTGGTATTATGCAGGCTATGTGCGCATTTATATTGGTTGATAGCCACCATGTCACTGGCGGCAGCATTAAGGCCTGTGCACACTATCAATGTCAATTCATATTAGCAAGCATCGGTGAAAAACTACTCGTGATGAATTATGTAATTAGATAAATAAACGATAACAAAAGGACCCGCAATATATCGAAGGCAATTTTGTAATTTCTGTCGGTTAGTGGTCACCTACAGTTGATGCTCATAGGGTGTACACCTTATCGCTGGCGATGATGTCAAAACAGCTAATCGTTGCAATCCATCGCGCAGCTAAACGTTGATTTGAGCGATAGTGTGCATGGGCTTTAACTGGTAACAGTAAATACATAAAGATACATAAGACAGTAGAACTTTATTATATGTTTATTCATTCTAATATCTTTATTCATCTTTATTACCATATATACATGTGTATATTTATTAACAAATCTTCCTAATCTGAGAATAAAATGCAACTAAAATACAAAAACATTGATAAACACGATAACATCAGAAATAACTAATTTAGTCTGTGATTATGATAACTTAATGACTACTTAAAAACAAAGATAAGGTCCAACCTTTCGTTGCTCAATGGAAGGTTGGACCTTATCGACCTCATTGAACCATATTGACCTTCCGGAGCCGACCGGAAGGTTTGTTTGTTTATAATGTCTCAATTATTCATGGTCACACCCTAAAAAGTGGTCATGACTCTTTTAGTCGCTTTGGAAAATCCAAACGATTCAAGATCATCATGTAGCTTTTCCTGTGCATTCCGATTTCCAACTGAATGAAATCATTTATCTGGAAAGCTGTGTGAACCATGTTTTCGTAACATTCATATGTCAACACGTGGTTGCACTGCACTTGGGTAACATAACACTGGCGTCCTCATGAATGGAATAATCAAGATATTTCCAGTTATTGAAGGCTCACATATAATAAAGTGATTAGTTTGTTTAGGGCATAAATACAAGGAGTTCACAATTACTGTCTTACTCTGTAGGTACCTTGCACAGAGATAAACAGTGTATAAGCAAGAAATGATCAATATACCTATTACAATATTTCTCGTATTTATGACAACAGCTGAGATAGAATCATTCCATTTATTCCATTTAATGATTCATTAGTAGGAAAACCACTGCCCAATTACGTCTTATCTCATGAATTGTTGGGGTTTTCCATTGCTCCATAGACTGGCTTTAGTATAAAGATACAATTTTGATGACAGCCATGTGAAAGTACAGTATTTCACAAGCAAACAATAAGTTCATCCAGATTATTCTCTAACTGATGCTCTGTTCTCATTGGATGGTGGGATTTCAGTAAGTATCACTAGTAACAAAATACTTTTGATTACACATGAGTCTTCTGATTGCTATTAGTTTGAGGTCATATGAAGGCAGTGATTAGGTGATGGTTGAGTCCGGCCAAATTTTAAGGTCTATATTCTGAATGAGATACAAATATACAAAAAACATATGCAACATAAAACTTTGAACAAACTAAAAATGATATATTTACAATTAATAGAACAAAAGAGAATGGAATGTTAGAGATAGAAAAAATAATATACAGAGCAGAATGCTATAAGAGATAAAAACAATAATATACAGAGCAGAATGCTATAAGAGATAAAAACAATAATATACAGAGCACCAGTAGCAAAGGCAGGAGATTTTCAATGCATCAAGTTCTACACTTTAATTTTACTTTTGTCTGGAAAACTTCATAAAAAACAGAGAATTTGTAGAGAATTCTAAATGCTGATAAACATTATTACAAAATAAATCTTTGATATGCGTGAACATGAAGATTTGAAGTAATGTGCTTTGGTTCTGATGGGAGATTGCTGAGGAGATTGTCTACGATGATAGCTTAGTCGAGAAGCTACATGTATATAGAGCACCTAGAGCACATGGATGGTTTTTGTATAAAGATGGATGTGAAGATTTAGACCAGGCTGTCTGGGTTCGGATCACTGGTTGGAGATTGATATAAAGGCAGTCCTTGATTCTCCTGCCACATTATAATAAGAAAATATTAACTTTCCTAGTACGGTCTTAAAAGGTATGCAAGAGTATATATATACTCACATACACAGTAGTATCACAAAGTCTCACAAAATCTCACAAAATCTTACAAATTCTTTCAACAAAGTTTCACAAAGTTTCAAAGAATCTCGCAAATTCTCCCAACAAAGTCTCACAAAGATAAATTGACTGTACAACTAGTCATACTGCTCACTGGTACCACATCATACCTCATAAGAATTACTAGATATGTGAACTGTACAGCTAGTCATACAGGGTCTGTACAGCTAAACAGGGTGTCAGGGTGGCTTAGTGGTATCATCTTTGACTATCAACCATGAGGCTGGTGGTTCAAGCCCTGCTTAATGCCAATCTGACAAAAAGCTCTCAGCAAGCTTTCAACTCTAAATTGCTGGGTCTTTTGGATCTAGACCATAACTTGGAGGCCCCGTGTACCACACTGACAACGTGGGCACATTAAAGATCCACCTCTGTCCTTCGCACATTGGACAAGTGAAATGGCTACCTGGCTCTGTCAGACTGGAGGTGTTGCAAAAATGTATCCCTTCAGGTTAATCTGACAGTTCCAGAAGAAGCCCTTAATAAGTGTTAGGACCACCCAAGGTAGCTTATAAAAACCTAGTCCTGTTGGTGTGTTTTTCTACTAGAGAACACTACCAAGCATTATCACTACATGACAGAAGCATGCCATTATTTACAGCTAGTCATACTGCATACTGGTAGCATATCAGACCTCATGATAATTACTAAATATATGGACTGTACAGCTAATCATACTGCACACTGGTATCATATCCGTCCTCATGAGAATTACTATATACGAACTGTACAGCGAGTCATACTGCACACTGGTATTATACCAGATCTCATGAGAAGTACAATATATGAACTGTACAGCTAGTCATACTGCATACTATGGCGCCTTACAGTGCCTCGCCTTGCGTGTTCACAACTCGAATTGTACAACTCGAGTTGCCGTGTTGTACAACTCGACCTGGGTTTTTGATGAACTTGAGTTGTGTTACGCAAAACTAACACGGGTTCGTAAAGAAAGCAAAGTGAGTAATTGGGGTGTCTCATTTACAGAAATTTAATAATAATAATTTAAATATGTATACATATTTAAATTATATATATTGGCGAGATTTGCGCATATTCATTTCTATAAATTTAAAGAGACAAAAACAATTGTAGAATGTAAAAAGCAAACTAAAAAACAATCTATATGAGAGCTGAGCAGCGAAATTTTTTTCCCAAACAGGTTTACATACGGCAGTAAAATTTTGGCTCATGATTGGCTTTAGTAATTGAGTTTTAGTAATCAAAACCTACATCATTACATTGAAAGTCAATAGTTATAATTACAGAGGAACACAAAATTCCAAAATTGTATTCAAAATGGCTTAAATTAATGAGTTTTAAGTGAGCGCCTCTTACGTTTTAACAGCACTTTTTGAATGATAACATCAGTTTTGCTACGTTATTTAGAATTTTGTGTTCATTTCTAATTATAACTATTGATTTCTAATGTAATGATGTAAGTTTTGGTTACTAAAACTCAATTACTAAAGCCAATCATGAGCCAAAATTTTACTGCCGTATGTAAACCTGTTTGGGAAAAAGAAATTCGCAGCCAGCCGGGCAACTTCTTTTTCAAATGAAAAAAGAGTTGTCTCTCTAGAATCTGACAAAAAACTGAATGAACACCGAAAATGAACATAGAAATTACTTCAACGGCGTTTAATGATGCACCAAAAAATTCCATATAGTTAGAGAAAATGAAACGATGAGATGTTCTCAAGCCGAGTTGTTGAACTCGAGTTGCTGTTGAAAGAACTCGGCTTAGGTTTTGATGAACTCGAGTTGTGCAACTCGAGTTGTACAATTTGAGTTATATTTACAAACTCGAGCTGTACAACTCGAGTTGTGCAACTCGAGTTGTACAACTCGAGTTGCAAATTCGACACAGTATAATTCTAATAATTCGCTATTAGCTCTAGTTTTACAGTACATACATAGTTTAATTTCTATTAGCTAACGGGTGCCTATTGACATACCATTGTTAATATAACCAGATCTACGGTTATGCTACCGTAATACCAGTATATTGCACCTTACTTTTGAAAAGTCGCGTTGCGCGTTCAAAACTCGAGTTGTGCAACTCGAGTTGTACAACTCGAGTTGTGAACGCGCAACGCGAGGCACTGTAAGGCGCCATAGCATACTGATATCACATTAGACCTCATGAGAATTTTTCGATGTATTCCAATGCCCCTAGTACTAGCTAGTATCAAAGGAACTAACCTCATCATTCCCTGACCCACTGGAATTGCTCTGTTTACCTCTTTGCATCCAGCAATAGAGGATGACACCTGTGACAACTGCTACTAGTACTAGCAACACTCCCCCTACAGCCAAGCCAATGGTGAGTCTGGTTATTACTGTTAGAGGAGTAACTGTGGTTGTTGATTGAGCTTGTGAAGAGGCTTGTGTTGTATCATCTTCACAGGTTTTATTCAGAGCAACAAACTCCTCTGAAACAAACAATCAGTTTCATAGAGACTAACCATTGTTAACTATTATACTCAAACTATGCATGTAAACATAACATAAGACAGCCTGTAATAATATCCATGATAGAATTACATCTATGGATGCATAGCTCTAGCAGCGCGGATTCTATTGATACTCTGCTATGGATTTCAAACTGTGGCAGAAAGTACATCTATGATATTCAGCTTTGTCACAAGGTTAAAACATTTTACCGGAGGGTGCATCTATGCATTTATGCAAGTAGCTATACTTGATCAACAAAAACTTGTCATAAGAATAGAACAAGAAACTCATGGACTCGCTGGTCCGCTAGAAATAACTCAGAGACTTGAGGGTCTACTCCCCTAATATGGCATTACCTAATCCTGATGTACAAAGGCATTTAGCCAATGATTAACATTGCCTAGTTTCAACCACACCCTTTGTGGATAGCCACTCTGCAGTTTTAAACAAACCTACTTTCTGTTCTCTTATACACTTTTAATAGTTTGGTTTTTAAGATTATTAGATAGAGTTATCTGATAAAGCCCTTGTGAGAAATGGTCAGATTTTCTGCTAGATGTTCTATAAGTCTTTTAATGGTTAATCGTATGACTAACAAGTTAGGTGTTAACTTACTTGGACAAAGATTACATAGTTGTTTATCATACAGGGAGGCACAGACTTGTCCACAGGAAAAGACATCCTCTCCAGAAAAGAAGTTGGGTACTTTCAAGCATTGATCAGGATTGTAACTCTCTATGCAATGTTTCCTGCTCATATCACAGACTCTATGGCTAAGATCTTGTTGAATCCCCTGAGCACAGGCCATCAAAAAGCAGGTGATGACTGCAGTGATCATCCCGTCTCTGTTTTTTTGTTGTAAAACCTGAAGCAGAGAGCAGGTCAGTCACGACCGATAAAGTTTGGGCTATGGTATGAGTACCACACTACATTGAATACTAGCATATGTCTCTGGCAAAAATGTAGCTGACACCGGTAGACCTGGCAACAGTAGAAGTAGTGACAGTAGAACTGGCGACAGTATCATAGGTAACAGCAGATTTCTCAGCTTTACCAACTATTAAATAAGACTCACTCTAAACAATGATAATATCTACTTACATGTATTTGGTGATCCATTTAATGCACTCTCACTTCTCTTCTCAGCCTCTCATCAGTCAGTTGTTGTGGAGAGTAAATCTTATTGCTTTGAGCAGAAGGTTTAATATGCTTCGAGACGACGGAAACAGCAGCAACTGTTTAAGAACAAAGATCAAGTCTCCCTATGCATACAGTTTCTTTATAATCCTTTAATGAGCCACACCCACACTTGTATTCGCATTAGAAACTCCAAATGATTCAAACACGCCATTTGGCTTTTTCCTGTGCCTTCCGAGTGTCAACTAAATAAAATCATTTATCAGGAAAGCTATTTGAACACTGATTTCATAAGCTTCATATGACAACACATGACTGCACTGCACTTGGGGAACACAACACTATCGTCAACGCACTTTGTATTTGGGTAACCTCGAGACTGGAATATTCAAAATGATTCCAGTTATTGAAGGCTCACATATATTACTGTGATTATTTTGTCTAGGTAATAGATACAAGGAGTCCACAATTACAGTTTTAATCTGTAGGTACTTTGCACAGAGATAAACAGTGCATAAACAAGAAATAATCAATATGCCTATTACAATATTTCTCATATTTATGACAACAGCTGTGAGAGGATTATTCTTTACAATGATTCATTAGTACAGTATAGGAAAACCATTTTATAATTACGTCTTATCTCATGAATTATTAGGGTTTTCCATTGCTCAATAGACTGGCTTCAGTGTAAAGTTACAATTTTGATAACAGTCAAGTAGAAATTTTTCACAAGCAAACAATGAATTAAAATTTTGTGTCTATCAAGCTAATGACGGAGGGAAACTGATGTAATAACAAAAACAGTGATTTAAAACATCATCAATAATATATTATACATCTTGGTGCGAATTTTATAAAATACGAGTAACTAGGAAATTGTGGGTAAAGTGGGAATTTTAGAAATTATGAAGAGTTGGAAACTTTCAAGTCACAGTATAGCAGTTGTTCATAAAGATTTACGTTGTTCATAAATTATTTAAAACATCATCAATAATATATTATACATCTTGGTGCGAATTTTAAAATTTGGCAATTAGAAACTTCCAAATCTCAGTGTAACAGTTAATAATAATATGTAATATAAATGATGAACATACATTGTAGAGTTTATGAGAGTAAGATGTCTGTACCAAGAGCTCTATAGCACAGTAGACATGTGTTCTTCAGGCTGTATTAGCATCCAGAAGGAAGGATTGCTCAAATGTCAAGGTCTGACACAGTTGGTAATACAGGTATATATTCTCTTTACTCTTTATAGTCAAAGTAGATGCTGTACATTCTACCTTGTAGCTCATACATGAGACTTCCTGCACTTTACATTTTACACTAGATTTGTATATTTTGATTTGATTTGTATCTCATGTAGCTAAATTAGATATCTTTACTCTTTTCAGCTAAAGTAAATATCACACATTCTAGATCAAAGTTCACACATTAGATTTCCTGTACTTTAGTTTCGGTGAAAACAGACCCAGTAAGTGAAGATTGGAAGGTTGATGAAGATGTTTTATAACTTCAGTAGTCCTATGTTTTGTCACAGAGGCTTGATGTAGATGGATATGAATAATATGAGTAATTGTGTCAGTCAGTTTAAATGAGACATTTTAGATCTACTCAATAATATACTAGAGTTTATTAAAGACTTTCAAACATCGCTGTGTTTATACAAATATATCTAACTTATTGTAATCAATGTTTTTATTATATTAAAGATTTCTAATAACACTGTTTGTATATAAAAAGTACTTTTCAGCTTTTATCCACGTGAACAGCTTGTATTCATAAGATTTGTATTGGAAGAAAACTTGACATTTTTACAATAGTTTCACTTCTTGTTCTCTTCAGTAACTTCCAATAGATATGTTAAACCACCATTTTTATACATACAGTACACATTAACATCTTAAAGTAACTCAATGTGGTCAGCTGGTTATAGAGTGTTCATAAACATTTACTTGACGTGTTCCATCAGTCTACAAGTACATTTATAGCTTGTATTTCAATTCACATTTTAGTACTTTAAACATGACATCTTTTGGCTCTTGTTGAGAAGTGTGATGACTGATTATACTTTCTGCTGACTAAATGATTATTTAGTTCATCATATATGAATGGACAAACAACTAGTATCAACCAGCTGTAAATGCTTCTTACCCCTATGATTCACAGTCACTGTAGCATGATGCAATATGACCTTTGGATTGTTGACACAATAGCTTAAACAAAACATCAATAAAAGGAAACTTTGGTTATTGAATTACGATAAGAAAATGCTGATGCTGAGACTTATATAGGAATATTCTAGAATGTTCTAATCTCTGAAGAACCTATTAGTTCGACTATTTCTTTACTAATGAGGATTACCAGCTACGCTAAGTTGGTAGCTGATGAGGCTCTGACTGAGTCAGGTGTTTATGTGTGATGAAGCAGTGTAAGGATACTCTCAGGATTGATATGTCAGGAGAGATACCTTAGCATTTGTCTTGATTCAGGTAATTGATGGTGCACTATAATAGCAGAGTTGGCTCGGGTCCATTGACAAAGGATAAGATCATTCACAAAGGCCATAGCCTAAGATCCATATACTTTTTAGAATACTTTGAGGTCGTGATTACCAAGCACGTGCATAATAATAAGTATGTTAAGGTTAAAAAATCTGTTATTGAAATCATTAAAAAGTCCAACAATAGAGTCACTGCCAGACCAATATCATATTGTATGTGAAAAGCAATGAATTTGGTTCTGTTAGAGAATTGCTGTGAAGAGTCTATGATAATAGCGGTGTTGAGTAGGGCCCATTAATAATGAGTCGTCTTCTCTACAAATATGGATGTGAAGATTTAGACCGGTGTGTCTGGGTCTTCGTCACTGGTTGGAGATTCATGTAAAGGCAGTCTATGAGTTTCCTACAACATTATTATAAAGAAATGTTAACTTTTCTAGTACGGTCTCAAAAAGTATGCGAGAGTATGTATATACTCACATACAAAGTAGTCTCACAAAATCTTGCAAAGAATTTTGAAAAGTCTCCTAACAAAGTCTCACAAAAATAAATTGACTGTACAGCTAGTCATACTGCATACTGGTATCACATCAGACCTCATGAGAATTTTTATCAAAAACTGGTTTTAGTACTGGCTAGTATCAAAGAAAGTAACCTCGTCATCCCCTGATCCACCAGACCCACTCTGTTTAGATAACTGCTTGCAGTAATAGATGATGACTCATGTGACAACTACGACTAGCAACACTCCGGCTACAACCAAGGTAATGGTGAATCCTCTTATTACTATAGTGTCTTGTCTTCATTTGTCACAGACTCAGCAGTTGTAGTGTTGTTTATGACAGTTGATGCTCTGGCGGTGAATAACTGTGGTTGTTGAGTGAGTTTGTGAAGAGGCTTGTGTTGCACCATCTTTACAGGTTTTATTTAGAGCTACAAATTCCTCTAGAACAAACAATCAGTTTCATAGAGAATAATGATTGTTAGCTATTGTGCTTAAACTCTGCATGTAAACATAACATTAGACAGCCTGCGATAACATCTATGACAGAAATACATTTATGAATGCACAGCTTTAACTGTGCCCGATTCTATTTCTACTCAGCTATGGATTTAAAACTGTGGCAGCAAGTAAATCTATGGATGTTGTCACAGGGTTAAAAAGTCTTACCAGAGAGTGCATATATGCTTTTTTGCAAGTGAAGTAGTTTTACTTCATCAATACAAACTTGTTATAAGAATAGAGTGAGAAACTCATGGACTCACTGGTCTGCTAGAAAGAAGCCAAAGACTTAAGCGTCTACTCACCTGCTATGGCATTACCTAACCCTGAAGTACACAGGCATTTAGCCATTGATTAAGATTGCCTAGTTTCAACCACAACCTCTGTGGATAGCCACTCTGCAGTTCAAACAAACCTACTCTCTGTTCTCTTATACACTTTTAATAGCTTGGTTTTTAAGATTATTAGATAGAGTTATTTGATAGAGCCTTTATCAGAAATAGTAAGATCTTCTGCTAGATATTCTAGAAGTCTTTTAGTGGTTTGTCGTATGTCTAACAAATTAGGTGTTGATTTACATGGACAACGATTGCATAGGTATTTATCATACAAGGTGGCATAGACTTCTCCACAGGAAAATATATCAGGTTCAAGAGTGATGCCGGGTACTTTCAAGCATTGTTAAGGGTTGTAATTCTCAATGCACTGCTTCCTATTCATATCACAGACTCTATGGCTACGATCTTGTTGAACCGTTTGAGGACAGGCTATCAAGAAGCAGGTGATGACTGCAGTGAGCCTCACGTTCATGTATCTGTTTCTTTCTTGAAGTACCTGAAACAGAGAGCGGGTCAGTTAAGGTTGATAGAGTATGGACTATGGTATGAATATCCTACTGCATTCAATGACAAGTGTTCACTGTTATATTTAATATAGATAGTGCTGACTTTCACTAACTTTTAAGACCTGTAGACACCTGTAGACACCTGTAGACACCTGTTAGCTAAGACCATTTTTGTTGTTGTTTCAATTCATCATGCAATACATAGAATTCCTTTTTTCGGAAAGCCTAATTATAGCAGAGTTTTAGTGAGTAAAATCCACATTCAAGAATTTGCAGTTGAAGTTACTTTAAAACTTATATTATAGTAGGCCTAAGGGGCCCAGCACAAAGTTGCTAACAACATCCTTTTAGTCCAGCAAAATATTTTTATCGTAGGTATCGAAGGTAAGGAGGCTTCCTTGCGCCCCTGTTGTGCTATTATGCAGACTATGTGTGCATTTATATTGGTTAATAGCTACGATGTACCTGGCGGCAGCGTTAAGGCCTGTGCACACTATCAATGTCAATTCATATTTGCAAGCATCGGTGAAAAACTACTCTTGATAAATTACGTAATTAGATAATTAACAGATAACAAAAGGAGCCGCAATATATCGATTGCAATTTTGTAATTTCTGTTGGTTGTTCGTTAGTGGTCATCTACAGTTGATCCCTCATAGGGTGTACACCTTATTGCTGGAGATGGCGCCAAAACAGCTAATCATTGTGATACATCGCACAGCTAGACGCTGATTTGAGCAATAGTGTGCTGGGGCCTTAACTAGTGCCTTAACAGTAGGCGTCAAAACAGCTATCCGTTGCGGTGTATTGCACAGCTAAACATTGGTTTGAGCGATAGTATGCACGGGCCTTAACTGGTGTCAGTAAAACTATATTATATCTTTATTCATATTTATTACCGTATATACATGTGTATATTTATTAAATAATCTTCCTTTAAGGAGAATAAAATGCAACTAAACAATAGCAACATTGAGAAACATGATAATATCAGAAATAACTTATTTAGCCCGTGATCGTGATAACTTAATGACTATTTAAGAACAAAGATAAGGTCCAACCTTCTGGTGCTCACCGGAAGGTTGGACCTTATTGACCTCATCGAACCATATTGACCTTCCTGAGCTGACCGGAAGGTTGGACCTTATTGACCTTATTGACTTTATTGAACCTAATTGACCTTCCTGAGCTGACCGGAAGGTTGGACCTTATTGACCTTATTGACTTTATTGAACCTTATTGACCTTCTTGAGCTGACCGGAAGGTTGGACTTTATTGACCTTATTGACTTTATTGAACCTTATTGACCTTCTGGTGCTGACCAGATGGTTGGTTTGTTTTTAATCCCTCAATTAGCCATAGTCACACCCTAGAAAGTAGTCATGACTCTTTTAGTCGTTTAGGAAAATCCAAATGATTCAAGCACGCCATTTGGCTTCACCTGTGCATTCCGGTTGTCAACTGAATGAAATCATTTATCAGGAAAGCTATTTAAACAATGTTTGCCTGACATTCATATGTCAACACGTGACTGCGCTGCATTTAGGTAACATAATACTGCCGGCCTCATGACTGAAATAATCAAGGTGTTTCCAGTTACTGAAGGCTTATATATAACAGTGTGATTAGTTTATTTAGGTAATAAATACGAAGAGTCCACAATTGCAGTTCTACTCTGTAGGTACCTTACACAGAAATAAACAGTGCATAAGCAAGGAATGGTCAATATATCTATTATAATATTTCTCATATTTATAACAACAGCTGAGACAGGATTATCACTTACAATGATTCATTAGTAGGAAAACCATTTTATAATTATGACTTATGACATGAATTATTTGGGTTTTCCACTGCTCAAAAATCTGGCTTACATATAAAGTTACAACTTTGATGACAGCCATGTAGAAGTATTCCACAAGCAAACAATGAGTTAAAATTTTGTGTCTTTCAAACTAATGATGGAGGGAAACGGATGTAGTAACAAAAAGCAAAGATTTATAACATCACCAATAATATACTACACATTTTTACACATATTCACATCGCAGGAACTAAAAACTTTCAGGTCTCAGTATAACAGTTGATAATAATTTGTAACATAAATAATGAACATACATACCGGTAGTAAAGTTTGTGAGTGTAAGATGTCTGTACCAATAGCTCTATCACACAGTAAACATGTGTTGTTCATATTGTACCAGCATCCAGAGGGAAGGGTTGCTCAAATACCTTGGTCTGACACAGTTGGGAACAAAGGTATATGTTCTCTTCACTCTTTATGGTCAAAGTAGATACTGTACATTCTAGATTGCTGCTCATGCATGAGACTTCCTGTACTTTAGTCTTGGTGAGAACAAACCCAGTAAGTGAAGATTGGAAGGTTGATGAACATGTTTTATAGCTTCAGTAGTCCTATATAGTCTTTCACAATGGCTCGAAGTAGATCGATATGAATATTATGAGTAATTGTCAGTTTAAATGCGACATTTTGGATCTGCTCAATAATATACTGGTGTTTATTAAAAGCTTCCTAATATTGCTGTTTCATACAAATATATCTAACTTATTGTGATAAATGTTTTTATTATATCAAAGCTTTTTAATAATACTGTTTGTATATAAAAATATTTTTCAGCTTTTATCCACGTAAACAACTTATATCCATATAATTTGTATTGGAAGAAAACTTTTGTAAAAATGTCAAGTTTTCTTCCGATACAAATTATATGGATATAAGTTGTTTACGTGGATAAAAGCTGAAAAATATTTTTATATGTCTAGTTCCACTTATTGTTCTTTTCATAGAACTTCCAATAGAAATGTTAAACCACCATTTTCATAAAGAAATTAACATTGACATTAACACATTAACACCTTAAAGTAACTCAGTGTGGTCAGTTTGTTATAAGCCGTTCATAAACATTTACTTGACTTCTTTTGACTCTTGTTGAGAAGTGTGATGACTGATTATACTTTCTGCTGACTAAATAATTATTTAGTCCATCATATATTATTGTACAGAATAGTATCAACCAGCTGTGAATGACCCTTACCACTATGATTCACAGTCACTGTAGCATGATGCAATATGACCTTTGAACTGTTGACACAAAAGCTTAAATAAAACTTCCATAAAAGGTAGCTGTAGCTATTGAATTACATGTTCAATTAGTAAACAGCGTCCAACTGGTGCTAAGACCTACATATATCTGAATTTTCTAGAATGTTCTAATCTCTGAAGAACCTATTAGCATGAATATTTCTTTACCAATGATGATTACCAGGCTAAGCTGGTAGCTGATGTGGTTCTGACTGAGTCAGGTGTTTATGAAGCAGTGTAAGGATACTCTCAGGTTTGATATGTTAGAAAAGGTACTTTAGAATTTGCCTTGATTCAGGTAATTGAGGGGACACTATAGCAAGTTAGCCAAGGTCCATTGACTGATAAGATAATTTACAAAACCATATCCTGAGATCTTTATACTTTTTAAAATACTTTGAGGTAACGGTTACCGAATCTTTGCATTATAACAAATATGCTTGAGTTGGGTTGAAAATCTTTCATTAAATTCATTAAACGTCCAACAATAGAGTAATTGCCAGGTCAATTTCATGTTTAAAATGACAATTAGAAGATAACTCCAATCGGACTCTGTTTGTGCAACCCATTTTACAATAGATACTATGTCATGCGAACCTTCATGGCCTACGAGTAGAGTGTTTAAAAGTGTCTTGAACCATCCAAATATTTTTAACTAATAAAGTTCATGTGAGGTCATTCAAGCAGGCTAGTAAATTTGGCTATCACTCAAGAAGGAGATTCTTTGCACCGGGTTGAGAGAGCATAAGCATTGACATGGCGGCAAACAGTTTAGTTTGCTGCCGATCATGTCTTGTTTATGGTCATGTCTGATCATAAACTTTTTTTCAGCCAGATTATACTCTAACTATATACTATAACTTATATAACTATAACTTATACCCTAACTGATGCTCCGTGCTCATTGGATGGTGTGATTTCAGTAAGTTTCCCCGGTAACCAAATACTCTTGATTACACATGACTCTTATGATTGCTATTAGAATGAGGCCATATGAAGGTAGTGACTAAGTGATGGTTGAGTTCGGCCAAATAGATTTCAATGACTATATTCTGAATAAAATACGAACATATGACAGGCGTATGCGACATAAAGCTTTAAACAGGCTAAAAATGGTTTATCTACACCTGATGGAACAAAAAACAACGGCATGTTATAAGAGATAGAAAAAATAATATACAGAGCACCAGTAGTGCAGGCAGGAGATTGTCAATGCATCAAGTTCGACACTTTTTTTGACTATCGTACAAAAATCTTCTTAAAAAGATTTGTAGGGAAACCTAAATGCCGGTCAACTTTATTAAACAATAATGTTTTGACATGGGTGGATGTGACGATTTAAAGCAGTGCATTTTGGTTCCGTTGGAACATTACTGTGAAAAGTCTATGACGATAGCGATGTCGTAGGACCTATTAACAATGAGTCGTCTTCTCTAAAAAAATGGATGGGAAAATTTAGACCTGTGTGTCTTGGTCCTGGTCACTAGTTGGAGATTCATGTGAAGGCAGTCTATGCGTTTCCTACAACATTATTATAGAAAAATGTTAAATTTTCTAGTACAGTCTCAACAAGTATGCGAGAGTATGTGTACACTCACATACAAAGTAGTCTCCAAAGTCTCCTAAAACCTCACAGTCCCATAGCAAAGTCTCACAAGATAAATTGACACATCACATTAAATTATCACATCAGACCTCGTGAGAATTACTAAATATATATACTGTACAACTATTCATACTGCATACTGATTATCACATCGGCCCTCGTGAGAATTTTTAGATGTATCCCAATTGTCCTAGTACTAGACAGTATCAAATGAACTAACCTCGTCATTTCGTGGCACATCTACATTCCTTCGTTTAGCTTGTCGCTTCCGACAATAAATGATGATACCAATGATAGATCCGATGACTATTATCAATCCTGCTACAGCTGAGGTAATGATGAGTCCTGTTACCACTGGTGTCAGTGTTTTGTTTTCATTTGTCACATACTCAGCAGCTGAGGTGTTGTCTATGACAGTAGTTGCTCTAGTTATAAACAGAGTAGTTCTCAATATTGTTAGAGGAGTAACTGTGGTTGTTGATTGTGCTTGTGAAGAAGCTTGTGTTGTACTATCTTCACAGGTTTTATTCAGCGCCACAAACTCCTCTAAAATAAACAATCAGTTTCATAGAGACTAACCATTGTTAGCTATTGTACTCAAACTCTGCATGTAATCATAACATAAGACAGCCTACGATAACATCAATGACGGAAATACATCTATGGATGCATAGCTCTAGCAGCGCCTGATTCTATTGATACTCTGCTATGGATTTCCAACTGTGGCAGGAAATACATCTATGATATTCAGCTTTGTCACAGGGTTAAAAAGTCTTACCAGAGACAACATATATGCTTTTTTGCAAGTGAAGTAGTTTTACTTCATTAATACAAACTTGTTATAAGAATAGAGTGAGCAACTCACATACACACTGGTCAGCTAGAAAGAACCCAAAAACTCACCTATTTTAGCACTACCTAACCCTGAAGTACACAGGCATGCAGCCAATGATTAGCATTGCCTAGTTTCGATTACATCCTTTGTGGATAGCCACTCCCCAGTTTTAAACAAACCTACTCTCTGTTCTCTTACACACTTTTAATAGCTTGGTTTTTAAGATTATTAGGTAGAGTTATCTGATACAGCCTTTGTAAAACATAGTAAGATCTTCTGCTAGATATTCTATAAGGCTTTTAGGAGTTAGTCATATGTCTAACAAGTTAGGTGTTGACTTACTTGGACATTTATTGCATAGTTGTTTATGATATTTAGTACCACAGACTTCTCCACAGGAAAAGACATCCTCTCCAGAAAAGATGTTGTATACTTTTATGCATTGATCGGGGTTGTAATTCTCTATGCACTGCTTCCAATTCATATCACAGACTCTATGGCTAAGCTCTTGTTGGATGGCTTGAGTACAGGTTAGCAAGAAGCCGATTATAACGGCAACAGGGTTCATCATGTACACGGCAACAGGGATCATCATGTACACGTCTCTGTTTCTCTCCTCAAGTACCTGAAACAGAGAGCAGGTCAGTCAAGGCTGACAGAGTATGGGCTGTGGTATGAGTATCCTATTGCATTGAATGACAACTGTTTACTGTTATATTCAATATAGATAGTGCTGACTTTCAATAACTTTAAAGACCTGTAGACACCTGTAGACACCTGCAGACACCTGTTAGTTAAGCCGTCTTTTTTGTTTCAACTCATCATGCATTACATAGTATTCCTTCTTTCAGAAAGCCTAATTTTAGTTCGCTTTTAGGAGAGTTTTAGAGAGTAAACTCCATATTAAAGAATTTGCAGCTGACGTTACATTTAAGCCTATATTATAATAAGCCTAGCGAGCCCAGCACAAAGTTGCTAATAACATCCTTTTAGTCAAGCAAAATATTTTCCTACAATTTAGCCAACAGTTAAAAACTTCTCTCTAACTGAACAACACCAGCAAATGTTTAATACTGAAAAACTCATCACACACAACAGATTGCTGCATGAGTAGCATTTCAATGCATTAGCAAACAACTCACTGCTGCAATGAACATACAAGTTCTACAGCGAATTGCATTACTAAAACAGAAGTAATGCTTTTTAACTTGTTACTACTCATGGTTTTTTATCTGAGGAAGGTATTTAGGCAAGTTAATTGAGATATTGAAAGTAAGGAGGCCACCGTTGTGCCCTTCTTGCGCTATTATGCAGACTATGTGTGCATTTATATTGATTAATAGCTACAATCAAATCTAAGGCCACTTAACACTATCGCTTAACACTGCACACTATAGCTCAAATCAACAGTTAGCTGTGCGATGTACAGCGACATTGGGCTGCTATGACATCATTTTGTGATGAGTGGCTAACGTAATTGTTGCTAGCAACAATGCGATGGACTTCCAACACGCCGAATCTTTTCATCGATGATCGGAACTTAATCGCAAGCATTTTAATTGGGTATTTGATGACAGCATCGAGTCCTATTTCAACAGTTGTAAAGATCGATGACAATTCATATTTGCAAGTATGGCAAAGAACTACGCTCGTGATGAATTGCGGAATTAGGTAGTTAAAAGATAACAAAAAACCTGCAATATATCAAATGCAATTTCATAATTTCTGTTGGTTATGGGTTAGCGGTCACCTACAGTTGATCTCTCATAGGGTGTACATCTTACGGCTGGTGATGGCGCCAAAACAGCTAATCGTTGCGATACATCGCACAGCTAGACGCTGATTTGAGCAATAGTGTGCCCGGGCCTTAACTAGTGACAGTAGGTACATAAAGAGACACGAGGTGACAGTAGAACTTTATTATATATTTATTTATTCTTATATCTTTATTCATCTTTATTGCCATATATACATGTGTATATTTATTAACTAATCTTCCTAATCTAAGAATAAAATGCAACTAAAATATAAAAACATTGATAAACACGATAACATCAGAAATAACTAATTTAGCCTGTGATCATGATAACTTAATGACAAAGATAAGGTCCAACCTTTCGGTGCTCAATGGAAGGTTGGACCTTATCGACCTCATTGAACCATATTGACCTTCCGGAGCCGAACGGAAGGTTTGTTTGTTTATAATGTCTCAATTATTCATGGTCACACCCTAAAAAGTGATCATGACTCTTTTAGTCGCTTTGGAAAATCCAAACGAATCAAGCACATCATGTAGCTTTTCCTGCGCATTCCGATTTCCAAATGAATGAAATCGTTTATCAGGGAAGCTATTTAAACAATGTTTATCTGACATTCATATGGCAACACGTGACTGCGCTGCATTTAGGTAACATAATACTGCCGGCCTCATGACTGAAATAATCAAGGTGTTTCCAGTTACTGAAGGCTTACATATAACAGGGTGATTAGTTTGTTTAGGGCATAAATACGAAGAGTCCACAATTGCAGTTCTACTCTGTAGGTACCTTACACAGAAATAAACAGTGCATAAGCAAGAAATGGTCAATATACGTATTATTTCTCATATTTATAACAACAGCTGAGACAGGATTACCCCTTACAATGATTCATTAGTAGGAGAACCATTTTATAATTATGACTTCCCAACTAACAACGACATTCCTGGGACGTTCCGTAACGTTACGCTGAAATAACGTTCCAAAAAAAACATTGTCATAACGTTCTACAAACGTTATTTGATGATCATTGTGGAATTATGTTCCAACAATGTCGCAGGAACGTTGCATAGAATGTTGTGCAATAATATTATCATAACGTTCAGCAGAATGTTACAGGAATATACTTTGGAAACGTTATCATAACGTCGTTAGCGAACATTATTAATGAATGTCCCAGGAATGTCCCAGCAACGTTACTCTGGAATGTTCGAGTGAAAACATTCATATAACATTAGCTTGAAATGTAACTGGAATATTATGGGGTGACATCATAATTAACTTCAAACGAATGTCTTAGAAATGTCCCAGGAACGTTACTCTGGAATGTTCAAGTGAAAACATTCACATGACGTTGGCTGGCAATGTAGCTAGAATATTATGGTGTGACGTCATATTTACCTTCAAATGAATGTCTTAGGAACGTCCCAGGAACGTTACTCTGGAATGTTCAAGTGAAAACATTCACATGACGTTGGCTGGCAATGTAGCTAGAATATTATGGTGTGACGTCATATTTACCTTCAAATGAATGTTCCAGGAATGTCCCAGCAACGTTACTCTGGAATGTTCGAGTGAAAACATTCATATAACACTGGCTTGAAATGTAACTGGAATATTATGGGGTGACATCATATTTACATTCAAATAATTGTCCCAACAATGTTTCAGGAATGTTACTTTTGAATGTTCGAGAGTTGATGTTCATATAACATTGGCTTGTAATGTAGTTAGAACATTATGGTGTTACATCAATTTTACTTTCAAATGAATGTCCTAGCAATGTTACAGAAATGTTACTTTTGAATGTTCGAGGGTTAACATTCATATAACATTGGCTAGCAATGTAACTAGAATATTATGGCGCGACATCATATTTAACTTCAAATGAATTTTCTAGCAATTTTTCAGGAATGTTACTTTTGAATGTTCGAGGGTTAACATTCATATAACATTGGCTTGCAATGTAACTAGAATATTATGGCGCGACATCATAATTAACTTCAAACGAATGTCTTAGAAATGTCCCGGGAACGTTACTCTGGAATGTTCAAGTGAAAACATTCATATAACATTGGCTTGAAATGTAGCTGGAATATTATGGGGTGACATCATATTTACATTCAAATAATTGTCCCAACAATGTTTCAAAAATGTTACTTTTGAATGTTCGAGAGTTAATGTTCATATAACATTAGCTTGTAATGTAGTTAGAACATTATGGTGTTACATCAATTTTACTTTCAAATGATTGTCCTAGCAATGTTACAGAAATGTTACTTTTGAATGTTCGAGTGAAAACATTCATATAACATTGGCTAGCAATGTAGCTAGAATATTATGGTGTGACATCATATTTAACTTCAAATGAATTTTCTAACAATGTTTCAGGAATGTAACTTTTGAATGTTCGAGTGCAAACATTAATATAACATTGGTTAGCAATGTAGTTGGAATATTATGGTGTTACCTCAGTTTTACTTTCAAATGAATGTCCTAGCAGTGTTACAAAAATGTTGATTTGGAATGTTCGAGGGTTAAAATTCATATAACATTAGCTTGCAATGTAACTAGAATATTATGGTGTAACATCATATTTAACTTTAAATGAATTTCATAGGAATGTCCCAGGATATATTTGATATTTTATTCATGAATAGAAGTTAGTTTATTCATGAATATAATATAATTGTAAAAGCAGCATATCTACTCTATACTGCATTCACAATTGCTAATACAATGGGCAACTCCTGTCATTCACCAAGATATCCAACTAAAAACGACATTCCTGGGATGTTCCGTAACGTTACGCTGAAATAACGTTCCAAAAAAACATTGTGATAACGTTCTACAAACGTTATTTGATGATCATTGTGGAATTATGTTTCAACAATGTCGCAGGAACGTTGCATAGAATGTTGTGCAATAATATTATCATAACGTTCAGCAGAATGTTACAGGAATATACTTTGGAAACGTTATCATAACGTCGTTAGCGAACATTATTAATGAATGTCCCAGGAATGTCCCAGCAACGTTACTCTGGAATGTTCAAGTGAAAACATTCATATAACATTGGCTTGAAATGTAACTGGAATATTATGGGGTGACATCATATTTACATTCAAATAATTGTCCCAACAATGTTTCAAGAATGTTACTTTTAAATGTTCGAGAGTTAATGTTCATATAACATTGGCTTGTAATGTAGTTAGAATATTATGGTGTTACATCATATTTAACTTCAAATGAATCTCTTAGGAATGTCCCAGGAACGTTACTTTGGAATGTTCAATTAAAACATTCACATAACGTTGGCTGGCATTGTAACTAGAATATTATGGTGTGACGGCATATTTAACTTCAAATGAATGTCTTAGGAACGTCCCAGGAATGTTACTCTGGAATGTTCGAGTGAAAACATTCATATAACATTGGCTAGCAATGTAGCTAGAATATTATGGTGTGACATCATCATTAACTTCAAATGAATGTCCCAGAAATGTCACAGGAACGTTACTCTGGAATGTTCGAGTGTTAACATTCATATAACATTGGCTTGCTATGTAGTTGGAATATTATGGTGTGACATCATATTTACATTCAAATGAATGTCCCAGGAATATTCCCAAAATATTACCTTTGAATGTTCCAGCGTAAACATTTATATAACGTTGCCTTGCAATGTAGTTAGAACATTATGGTGTTATATTGTTTTTACTTTCAAATAAATGTCCCAGCAATGTTACAAAAACATTACTTTGGGATGTTGGAGTGTAAACATGCGTATAACATTGGCTTGCTATGTTGCTATAACATTATGGTGTAACATATGTACATAGTTGTATAACTGGTTCTATTAGAGCTTTTGTTGGTAGTTTAATAAACAGGCGAACAACAAACCATTAAAAAAAAGATTAATTTTAGTTTTACCCATTTTGCCATCCTCCTACGCAAATATTGTTTTGACTAAAACCAATTGATAGCAATCATTTGTCTTTTTCATCATAACAGCTGTCTGCAATCATTTTACTTTTCTCATTTTTGTATGGGAATTATTAATAGCTCTATCGATATTCATTATTTTGAGAAATCGAGCACAATGGTACAGAGAGTTTTAGACATTAGCCAAATGTGATTAATTATGAGTTGCAATCAGGAACATTATGGTCAGGCAAGTGTATCCTGACCATGACGGTTTCCACCGCTAGTGGTCGCTTCTAGATCCCAAATTTTCAACTGGGAGATATGCAATAATATTTAGAAAGAAACCTATTTAAACAAATTATGAGCTTGCATCTAAAAGCAACAATGCTGTTGACATATTTGCTCGGAGCATGCCACACAATATTTATATTTTGCATACAAAATTACATAGAAGTTACCTTCTCATTTTGCAGCAAGATACAGTAACTTCAAGTGATGTTTTAATAATTTGGGAGTTGTACCACTACGCTTTAACAGAAGGACAACTTTTAGTTTCACATTAACTCGTTTTTATTAAATTGCTATAATAGTTGATGCTTGCAGTTTTTTTAAACTAACATAGTTAAACTGCAGTAGTCAATAAAATGGAAAGTAAGATTATTGACTTGCTAAAATTCACGAAAAGAAAGACACTGTATTCACTTTGCATACAGTTTATAGATGCTATTAACTGAAGATCCTAAATACTAGGTATGTAAAATAATACTACAAAGTTTATAGCAAGAATGACAGACTACCGCTGTATGCGTTTTGACCATAAACTTATTAGTAATGTAGTTAAAACCTCATTAGTAACCTGTTAAAAATTTGAGATAAATGCAAATATAGTTGAAAAAAGCAAATTTCAAAAATAATACCAACTGATACTGGTACTAACTTCAGAGAGCGCTGAAAAAGTAAAACATTAGCTAATTTGATAACAGGCCAACGCAAAGAAGTTTGAAGGCAAACAAAGAGTTTCTAAAGAGGAAAGTGTAGCAGTAATATAAATGTAACGAGGTTATAAAGCTGCAGCACTTACTAGTTCACAGTAGTTGCATCTGTTTAGACTGTTCTACATATACATTTGGTAAATAGGCATAAAGCATTCAGCTACAATTGTAGTTCTTAGAAGTAATGATGATGCAAAAAACAGTCTTTATATAAATTGACAAACGACATTTTATTAACAAGTACTTTGATTCTATGTGTGTAACATCAACTGATATGTTTTAGGAGAATTAATAATACTACGGCAAAGTTTTAAAAATTGTAGCATTAAGTACTGAAATTCTAAAAACGATAATTCAATTGGCTTGCCAGATATTTGTTTTTTTTATCATTAAAAGCTTTTACAAATTATATAGACGAAATACAAGTAAGTTTCATATGTGTATTAGTACATTTTAAACAAATTTTTCATGTTTACATTTTGTTTTGTAAGTTAAATGTTTTCAACCAATTAATTAAAAATGTATTTTGTTGAAATTATTTCAAAAGACTTGAGTCTGCTGTTGTGAGCCTGTGTAATATTTTTAAACATTTTTGGTTTGAGTTTTGATTTATTATACCAAAACAACATTGTTTGAATACTTTCAAATTACTATTCAATACTCGATTTATTCATACATTTTATTTGCATAACATAGTATCGAAAGTATATACCTTTCATTCCGCTAAATAATTTAGTTCTGTCATAATGTTAGAATAATAATAAATGATGATTTTACCAAATATGGCAGTTTTCATCAATTTAGTAGTTATACTAAAGACCTGGTAAGGAGTTGTTATACTGTGGTGTATTTTATCAGGATGTTTCATAGCTTCTGTTGTTGTCAGGTTTCAACTCTTTTGCAGAATCACATGGTACTAAGCATAAGTTTTAGGGTGCAGTAAGAGAAGTTACCGGAGGTTGTATCAGATAATTGCTAGTAATTCTAGAGAAATGCTATGAGGCATGATTAACACCTCATAGATGCAACCTTCCAAGGAGGGAAAACTCTAACTGGAAAAAACTGGGTAATCTGTTATTGAAATAGATTGCAGCTGAGTACATGCTTGAACTGAATCAGTGTTTTTGCATTACACAGAAAAATACATGTGCATGTAGAGAGCTCCAAGTCAAGTCATGTTTATGAAAATCTTTAACAAGTTCACATTAAATTAGTTTAAAAAAATTCATTTTTATCATGTTGCAGTTCAGATCCCAATAGGACCCTGAAGGATAAGCTAGATTAATTTGGCTTTAGAATTGTTAAAATACATCATATGTAGATTTGATACTAAGCAAAATGGCTATAGTACAATGCAACCACAAATGGTTTTTCTATTGTCTGTTTGGGTAATAGGGTTTGTGCATTTAAGGTATATTATAATCCATTTACCATAAAGATAATGTTCAAGTAAAATGTTTAGACTACCAGTTAGTATCGCTACGGCTCAGTAGTCCACATCAGACAGCTCTTAGCTTTAGGAATCAGGGTTGTATATTAGAAGACACAACATCATTGTTCAGGCTTGTCGACACATTTGGTTTTTGCTTGCCTACTTGCTATCATTTTCCATGTGATTTTATTTGCGTATTTTATGCAAAATTTTGTGTCAACACTATGTACATAACCATAATCTGCAAATGGAGCGTTTATTTTCTGATTTTTTTGCATATCTGGCTAGTTGATGTTCTAAACCAGTCAATCACAGATGTCACTAAAATAATAGACATGGGCTTACATGTGATTCTTGATAGACTACAAAAGTAAGCTGAGCCTAATGAATAAACAACAGTCTATATATATATATATATATATATATATATATATATACTCAAAATATGTAGGATGGGAGGCCCCCTAATAAGAGGCCTTCGTATATATATAAATTATCTAAAATGTGTATAACAAATTGATAATAGGAGGCGGAACATTTTTGCCTCTTATCGAGGATATATTTTTAAATTCGTTAGAGGTAGTTTTGAACTTGGAGTTGTCTCCTCAAGGATATGTGTCCAAAATTAATGAATTCATAGGTAAAATTTTTACACACTTAAGAGTTAAGTCTCCTTACCCCAAATTTTGCAATAAAATGCACAACTGATGGCTGCCAGCTGAGCTTTTATAGGCAGGTTTTTATCAGGCATGAAATCAAAGTGTTATGTGATGTGAATAATAAACAAACCAATTATGAATTGAATTAGCAAGAAGTTATTTTTTGAATATAAACCTTTAAAACTGATGGTTTGATTTCGATGATTGTGGTCTATCTTTTGAACTTATGTGTAAATTGGCTACTTTTCCTCAATATAAAAAACTCATAGCATTTTATTTATTGTACAACAAATATAGTTTGCAAATGTGGATGTTGGCTGACTGGTTATTGTCATGGCAAGAAGGGACTGAATGGTAGGTACTAAAACAGCTGTTTTACCTAACATTTTTATCCAAAAAGTTGTAAATGCATTAAAACCAATTAAAATAGTTTGTATTTTATTACTTCACAACAGTGCTAAAAATAAATAGCAAACAGCAACACATTTATGCAAACATAGTATGATCATGCAGAACTACGCTAAAAAATCATCTCTTGATATTAATGTTAAGAAATCAACAACATATTGATACTTAATTACAAAAACGATATAATACCAAATAAATTTAAAAGATATATTCTACAAAAGTAGAGACATTATTATTCAAACACATACAAAGTATTCACAATGTGTTTTTATTATTTGTTATGATTCATCAGTGTCAGTTTATAAAACAAAATATTATTATGTTTTATTTCGTATTGTAAAATGACGCTATTAAACTATACAGTTATATATCCATGTACATATACATATGTACATGTATATAGTTTTAGTGTGCATGTAACAATCGTAAGATATGGAATGTGCAAAAATAGATAGAATGTTAATTTTGACTTCTCCCCTGGTATTCTAAATCACTGCAAGATAATTTAGATAAAAATAGCAAATTTGATGCTTCTATGGAAGAAATCGTATTTACAGGGGAGATAAATCCTAAAATGTCATTTTCGCCAGATCTCTCATAGAAGTGGAAATGACAGCTACGGCACTTCTTCAGCTTTGAATTATCCATACAATAATTAGTCTAAATCACTGCAGAAATTTCCACTGAAAAACGGTGCCAATGGAAACGCAAGATAAACTGTCTTGGCCCACGGCCTATACGGCATCAAAGTGTTAATTGACTTCATAACAAGTGTTTGGAAAACCATGAACAGACCATTAGGCAAGCCACTAATTAAAAAGCTTACACTGTTCTGGCTACATTATTACAAACATACTGTAAGAATCGCTTGCAGCTAGTTTTCTGATGAAGGCAGCAAAAATTCAGTTATTTTATCTTAGTTCATTGGCTATCATTACAACAATGCATCAATAGTTACAAAGAACATTTTTTTGCTTCTACTAGCACTTTATATTTGTATATTTGTATTAAATAAAACGTTGATGTTTGTCAATAAAATGCTACCTCACCAAGCGGAGAGTGGTTAAGCGAATTACTTCATCTAATGAAGAACAGGTTCAGGCTTTCCTTTTTTACCGGTTTTAATAGGCAAACATCAAACAGAGCAGACAGTAGTCAATAATTTCTATAGTACGCAACAATTTTGTCTGTGCCTCTGAAGCTAGGGACAGAGATTAAAAAAACTATTTTTATTGGTTTGGCTACTGGTGGCATACAGCTTAAGAGTCGACTACCCTAACACATGCAATAATGAGCTGTCTTCTTTAAGGGTAGAATAATTGTGGATGTAATTATTCTCTGCACTTTATCAACACGCATGACCATCCCTCAAAGTACAGCGGACTGCCATGGGTGTTAGTAATAACAATACAATGATAATTGTAAAGTATGAAAGCCGCAGTCTGAAAAAATACATATTACATACATATACATATTTTAAATAAACTGATAACTAACAATGAATAAGACATGTAAGATAGATTTTAGAAAAAAAAACTAGAAGGTGCTATGCTAGATAATGAACACCAAGACTAATGAATGAACTATAACAAATGAAAACAAGCAATCAGACAGTAGGGGACACATAAGTGGATGACAAAAAGAGGCCTTAAGAAAGAGGCAGGGTGTCTAATAACAGCAGCGCAAGACTAAGCACTGCAAACCAATTCCAGGAATGGTAACTAAGTGCAGGTTGTGTAAGACAAAGGGTGAAACAGCCATATTGTAAACAAGTGCTCAAAGATTGCACAAACTGAATACAATCTCTGACTTGATCAAGTGGCCTCAGCAGATTACTGGAGTATCTGTAAGAAGCATAACATACCACACACAGCATAATAGTATAATCATAGGGTAGAGCCAGTGTCTGAGAATGACAAAGTGAAAGGTTTAGTACTGATCAAAAAAGAAACAACAGATTGTCAGATTAGTTGTATAACCATCATATGTGATGCCAGAGTAAAAAGAAGAAGGAAATATATAAAGGAGATGTACAAAGTGCAAGATTTGAGCATCGAAGGCTGTAGAATTTTCAACCGAAAGTAATATAATGTATGTAGTGGTTGGAGTGATTGATACATTATTCAGCCAGCTTGTGTCATATCTCATTGAGGTCAGTGCTCAACAGTCTTTCAAACAACTCAGAAAACAGTGCTGCTAGGAGCTGGTCAGATTTTAAGGAAGACTATTCAGTAAAATGACTCGTTAAAGTCAAAATCATCAGGCTAAGGCCTTGGCTCACCTCCTACCCGCCACCCGGTTGTGAAGACAGTTTTTAGAATGACACTAATAATATAAATAATAGCAGTGTCTGTCCATATGTCTAAAGCTAGATATAGAGGTTAGGAAAAACATTGCATGGGAAATTGAACTCAAATCTTTGGCTGAGCAGCTGTGCACACTAACAACTAACACTAAAAACGGCTCAGCTTAACCACCTTGCAGCTATGTTGGGCAGTGGGCCAAGGCAGTTTATTCTTGCATCTCTGTTGGCACCCCCTTTCAGTGGCAATTTCTGCAGTGATTCAGACTAATTTTGGTATGGATAATTCAAACTGAACAGTTGCCACAGCTGTCATTCCCAATTCTGAAAAAAAATTTGATAAAATTTTGTTTAGGATTTATCACCCCTGTAAATAAGGTTCTTTCCATAGAACCATCAGATTTGCAACTTTTTATAATATTTATTTTGCTGCAATTTAGGATGTCATTGGTGAAGTCAAAATTCATCTTCTATCTACTTTCTAACTTTCTATATCTTACCATTGTTACAACCACATGTAAACTATATACATATATATACGTATATGTAAATGTAAATGTGTGTATAGTTGTATGGTTTATTAGCTTTATTTTACACAAAAAATTCAAAACCTCTTTAATTATGTTTTATAACCTGATACTGATGAATCATGGAATATAATAATTGGTGATTATTATTAGCATTATTATTAGTGGTATTATTAACAGCTAATATCAGCAGTCTTACAAAACGAGCTGGGATATTTCAAAATATCGCATATCCTAACTATTTGTTCAATATGTTTAGTTCTTAATCATTTTCCTCACTATCGGCATCTTCTGCTACTCCTGCTACAGTTTTGTTTCAGTGCATGCATGTGTAAAGCTCTGTGTAAGGCAGCTCTGCCATGATACTGGCACATCAGTTCCCTCGGGACCTGGATTTTGACACTCCCATAGAACAGCTTGTAGAATTTCAGGTGGGGCGATAATTCTGGTATGACACTTTACTGCATACTCATCATTTTCCTTACCCAGTATCCACCAATGTAAAGAAGGAAATTGTGCTTTGGCAAGTTGTGTTGTTGACCCTTTCCATATACATGTATGTATAGCTGCTACATAATTGACACAATGCACATGGTTTTCAGCGATTGAAGGGAGGGACTGACTGGTTTAGACCTAGACACAAACAGCCGGTCTGTTAGTCAGTTGAAGTCTGTACCATTTTCCTGGGTGCTATCTCCTTGGCCATAGAGTCTGCGTGTGTAGGTTTCACAGAGAGAATAAAGTCGCTTTGAAACTTAAATGATTCCCAGAGTTCTTTCATTACCTGCTGAAGGTCGACTTCTGAAATACTCACTCACCTCACAGTGTTTTCTCATAACAAGCTCAATTTTGCTGTTATTTGTCTCTGATGGCATATGTTCTGTGAATCTAGTAGCGATTGCAGACAACTTGAAGCGTACACTATTTGAAACAGACCATTCAGGCTCTTTAAAAGTGTTTTCCAGCTTTCTAGACAGTGACTAGTCAATGTTTATTAAGTTAATTTTTTGAGAGTCATGTATGTGAGCTACACAAATCATGTCAAAGCTCAAACAGTGAATGCACTTATCTTGTATCTTATTATTTTCTATTATTCATCTGTGTCAGGTAATAAAACATAACTAATCTGTGTCAGGTTATAAAACATAATTATAGTGTTTTGAATAGTTTTTGTAAAATAAAGCTATTAAACCATACAATTATTTACATACATGTATGTACATATTCATTTATACATGTATATAGTTTACATGTGGGTGTAACAATAGTACGATATGGAATGTTCGAAAATAGATAGAAGATAAATTTCGACTTCACCAATGACATCCTAAATTACAGCAAAATAATTATGATAAAAAGTTGCAAATCTGACGCTTCTATGGAAATAATTTAATTTACAGGGGAGATAAATCCTAATATATTCTTTTTATCAAATTTATCATGGAAGTGGGAATGGCAGCTGTGGCAACTCTTCAGTTTTGAGCTCTCCATACCAAAATTAGTCTAAATCACTGCAGAAAATGCCACCAAAATGGGGTGCCAAAGGAACATCATTTCTAGAACTGTTTTGCCTGCTCGGCCCATAGCCTATGTGTAATAATTTTACAAATTCAGCTTGCCAGACTGACAGGGTACCAGTTTTTCTGTAATAAGAATTCTGGGCCTCCTTCTGCTCTAAGCCATGGTTGGAGGTTTGGGAAAAACGTTGCGTAATAGGTAAGGTTTCATACTGGGTAAATATTGAAAAGTTGCAACGAAAAAATTATTTTTTACCAATAAATTGCTGCTTTGATAATTTCCCGAGGTAAAGTTTTTAGAATTCAGCCCGTTCATGAAACATCACTGCCAGAGACAGCTAGAGGAAAAGCACAAGGATAGCGACAGCTGAGAAAATTAGGTTTTCACACTGATCAAGAACAGTCCCAGCAATCTTGTACTATGAGTAGAAAATCAGCAAGGAGATGCAAACAAATATTTGTAAAAAATATTTTAAAGAACTGATCAGTTTACACTCTCATACATTTACAAGTAGAACTGCTTGGAGTTTGTATTTGATGGAGAACAGGCTAATGAAAAGGCTGTACTAATGAACTACCAATACAATCATCCAGGCACCTTGCTAGTAGCTGTGCATATATGCAGGATAAGACAACTTGTGCTTAGAGGCCACTGATGATGGATAGTCAAAGCTGCCATGATTTTTCGCAAGCTTTTTAAAAACGTGTGGTTCTCCTTGCTGTCTGTTACACTTTAATATAACGCTTGCTGTGCTTCTGGAAATGTCAGCAATTATTATACGGTTTAAACAGTAATTAAGATGCTTGTGACATTTTAGTCTCAATTTTAATACATAGTTCATTTGCTTCGATGTCTTAACGGCCTCTTTTCCTGTCAAATTCAAAAATAGTTGGTCAAAAAGTATTGAAGTTTTTCCATCATTTGAAATTTTGTTGGTTGTTTTTGGTGTTCTGACAGACAGGATGTTTTAAGATTAAAATTAGCAAAACTCAATTCCAGTTACAATGCTCACACAAAAAAAGTGCTCAGACCTCTCCAAAAATTACATCCATAGTCATGCTAGTTGTTTATAAAAATAGACATACTGTCACGTTATCAATGGATACTCATGTGTTCATACAGTATTTAAAGCAAACCAGTGGGACTAATTCTAATCAAACTATCTTTATAATATTTGAAACTGGCTATAGCAGTGTATCTAAGGATAGGCTTACATTCTAATTTGCATCTAAACACTCATAAGCAAACACAAATAATATGTACGTCAATAAATATGCATAATACCGCAACTTGGCTGCAATAGCCGATGACATCACTGGATGAAGAACAGGAAGTGCAACGATTGACATCTTTTTGGAGTAAACATTTTCTTCTGAACTTTATCAATGCAATCAAAAATTCTCAATTTTAATTTTGAAACATCCCTGCAGCCAAATCAAATAAAACAACATGCAGAAAGTCAAAAGAAGGAAAATACAGCGATTATATAACGATTTTTAAAACTTTATGCAATGGACAATTTCAAAATATTGGTTTTAAAAGGTTTATAGGAAGTATTTGCCAAATAATGACATCAATATTAGTTGTACGTCCTACTCAATAAATAGTGAGTAAGAGTTGCAACATTTTCGATGATATCAACATTTTAATCTTTTTACGAAAACGCTTTGATAAATATAATTAGCTCGTGTAATACATTGAACTTTGAAACAGAGAGCTACATTGCAAATCTCACAAAAAGTGATGGTTTTAGACCTGTGTGAATTTTTTAGTTAACTATATCATAACTATTGTGTCACACATGCAAGAGTACACCACATTTCATCCAACATATATAACAAGAATTTTAATCTAATTTTTAATTTAAGAGCTTTTAATCAAAAGCTGTAAAGGTTGACTTGCACAAAATAAATTCACATTACAGGTGTATAGTATCAAAAGATTGACCATGTCTTACTCTGCTGTGTTGTTGGTGCAAAATATGTGTAAATGTAATTGCAATTTTTAAAAGCTCTAAATCGAACAGTTAATCGCCGCCGGTTGGAATCAATTTATTTTACTGACGTAGGCTAGTCCAGCATTTTTGGTTATTGTTTTGACAACTGATGTTCTCACGTGAAATTGAAGGCCAATACAAGGCTCAATAGAAAAGTTCTCGTAGCATTAGTTTATGACAAACACTTCGGGTTTTATCGAGAAACCCATATCAAATATAGATGCTCGCTACTTTACAGCTTTGTTTTGGCTTGGTCTAATCATCTAGTCGTTATCTGATCATGAAACTTGGGGAACTTGAACCATTTTTCGCCTGAGTTTGAGGGCATAGCATATTTAGCTGACTTTAGACTCTTATAAATTCAAGAATATACCAGTCAGAGGTATAGATTCTTTTGTGTTTACACACAATTTGTATATTTACACAAGCAAATGAATGAAAAATTTCAGAAGAATAATGTGGGAGATAACTCCGACCGAAAATGACCAAAAATGCTTTTTAGCGACTATTCAAAAACAATTATTGCTCCTAACATATAATTTGCCTTTGTTTCTGTTATTATTTCTGAATTTCCCCAAGGCTCAGCTATCTAACACTAGTCTCGTATTCTCTGTAGATGCATCGGGTCTGCGTATAGAAGCCATAAGCCTGCAAGATTAACGTCTTAGTCGAAATACTGCAATAGTAGAGGTCCAGGTCAACTTGTGGTTTCAGCAAAGTCACACATTTTCTCATGTTTACACCAATTCACATATGCAGATTTTATTAAAACCATCTAAAGTTTGTGTTTCATACTGTAAACCGCTTAAAATTGAGTTTCAAATGGCCTGCAAACACCTTTTTAAATCGCCTTAATTAAATGAGATGATCCCGCTTGTCAAGCTTTAACTTGGCTGATTATTATCCTTTCATTATCAAATTTTCTGTTTTCTTTTGGTTTGTGATTGTGATAGTAATGAAGCTTGAATTATTTTATTAACATATATTCCTAAATGTTATCAATTGTTGTAGCTTCAAATGCATATGTTTTGCCTGAGTTGGTCGTAGGTGGTGGCACCACTGCTAATAAAAAACCGCTCTTGTGGTACCCAGCAGATGTCTTCTCGCTTTGATCATGTGAAATTGTTTGTTGAGCCTTTGCACATGAATCTCACATTAACATCATTGTTCTCTTGATCATAGCCAATTGCCATCCCCATATACTACCGACCATCATATATACAGGCCAGATATTGTCCAGGTTGAGGTGTTAAGGTATTGCTGGTAACATGTGAGTCATCAGTCTTCTCAACTTTATATCTTTGTAGCATACATTTTTTTCAACAAGTGGTGAAAGTTTTCAAACTTCAATGGCTTTCCTACTGAGTGGCTTGAACCAGTGCTGTTCCCGACAACCAATGACTCGTTGTGTTGATTTGAGCCTTGGCTCCAAAATCGCTGCCTAATCTGCGGCTTCATCAGTGGGTACATAAAACACCTCCACCCCAGCAATGTTTTCCCTAGCATACTTGTACAGTTGCTCAGTACTGAGCAGTCTTTCTTTTCCTGACTTGAAGGTTGACCTGCAACAAAATTCACATTACAGTTATTTGGTATCAGAAGATTCACCATGTCTTACTCTGTTGTGGTGTAGGTGCCAAATGTGTGAAAATGTAATTACAAGCTCTTAAAAGCTCAAAAACGAAAAGCTGCCGTAGGTTCGAATCTCTCTATTTCTTGGACGTAGACATGATACTTGGTTATTGTCTTGTCACGTGATGTTCTCATGTGAATTAAAATGCCAATAAAAAGCTCAATGTAAAACTTATCGTAGAACTGGTTTATGACAAACACTTCGGGTTTTACCGAAGACACCGTATCAAATATAGATGCTTGCTACTTTACCGTTTTCTTTTGGTTTGGTCTAATCGGCAAGTCGTAATCTGATTATGTGACCCAATACATCGCAAACAATTTCTGCAGCACTTTTCGGTTACAATCCAAAGCGTAAAATCCGGATAACGCATTTTAGATTGTATACATACATTCCAGAGAACGCTCATCAGATTCATTAAAAAAACCTACCTCAAGTGACTCATGTGAATTATTTCAGTGATGGATCTGGCGCCCAATACAAGAATTACAAGAACTTTGCCAACTTATGTTACCATGAGCTTGATTTCAATCTTACAGCATCTTGGAGCTTCTTTGCCATCTCACATGAAAAAGGTCCGTGAGATGGGATTCGCGAGGTGGTCAAGAGACTGGCCACCCGTCACTCCAAGCAGTTAGTTAAGTCAGGAAAAGAAAGACTGCTCAGTGCTAAACCACTGTGCAAGTATGCTAGAGAAAACATTGCTGGGGTGGAGGTGTTTTATGTACTCACTGTAGAAGTCGCAGAACAAGCAGCGAATTAAAAACCAAGGTTCAAGGCAGCACAACGAGTCATTGGTTTTCAGAACTTGCACGGTTTCAAGCCGCTCAGTAGAACAGCCATTGAAGTTTGCAAACTTTCACCACTGGTTGATGAAAAATGTATGCTACAAGAATACAAAGTTGGGAAGACTGATGACTCACATGTTACCAGCAATACCTTAACACCTCAACCTGGACAATATCTGGCCTGTATATATGATGGTCGATGGTATATGAGGATGGCAATTGGCTATGATCGAGAGAACGTTTGTGTTAATGTGAGATTCATGTGCAAAGGCTCAACCAACAATTTCACATGGCCACAGCAAGATGACATCTGCTGGGTACCACAAGAGCATGTTCTATTAGCTGTGGCGCCGCCATCTACCACCAACTCAGGCAAAGCATATGCATTTGAAGCTACAACAATTGATAACATTGAGGAATGTAAGTTAAGAAAATATTTTAGGCTCATTACTATCACAATCACAAATCAAAATTACACGGCATATTTGAACTTGATAGGATAATATTCTAATAATCAGCCAAGTTAAAGCTTGACAAGGGGGGATAACCTCATTTGATTGAGGCAAGTTTTAAAGGAGTTTGGAGGGCATTTGTAACTCAATTTTCAGCATTTTACAGGCTGAAACACAAACTTGTGATAGTTTTAATGAAATCTGCATATGCTAATTGGTGTAAAACATGAGAAAAATGTGCGACTGTTGAAACCACAGGTTGACCTCGACCTCTCCTTTTGCAGTAATTCGACAAAGACCTTATTCTTGTATGGCTTCCAGACGCTGACCTGATACATCTACAGAGAAGATGAGACTAGTTTTGGATAGCTGAGGCATGGAGAAATTCAGAAATAATAACAGAAACAAAGGCAAATTATATGATAGGAGGGATAATTGTTTTTGAATAGTCGCTAAAATAGCATTTTCGTTCCTTTTTGGTTTAAGTTATCTCCCCCATTATTTATCCAAAAAATTTCAAACCTATTTGTTTGTGTAAATATAGAAACTTTGTGTAGACACAAAAATCTAGATATTTAACTTGTATATTCTTCAGATCATATGAGTCTAAATTCAGCTACATGTAGATGTGCTATGCCCTCAAACTCGGGCTACTAATGGTCAATGTTGAAATCTTCTTAGCACCTGAACCAATGACCCTAGAATATCAAAATTTGGGATATAAGCGCTTTTCAATATGGGCAACAACATATTAAAAAAATCATCAAAATCTGAGACTATGAGGTTTTTTTAGTTAAACTTGGTAAATTATATGCCAAATATATTTTTGCAAAACTACAATTTTTAAAATAAAGCCAAAACATGTGTGCTTAACTGAAATGGTTGATTTTTACAGTCTCATTTTTATTTAATGAGTTTCCAACATACTTTTAATTTGTCCATGAATGACATTTGAATGAAGATAGCAACAGGGATTCACACAAACATCTATTAACAAGGGGACAAAAAGATTCTCACTTTTACCATATATCTGAAAAATATTAGGAAAACTTGGAAATGTTTATAATACAATAAATTCTTTATACTTCAAAGTTTAGTATGTCATAACTCAAATTATTTTAGAGTGTTTTTATCATGACCATGTCTAATAGTTGTTGAGATGAATTGTTGAAAAAATGCAACCAGATGCGAAAATTCAATTATTATCACAATTTTCTTATTACACACGCTGTCTGTTGGCATGTAGCAGCCACAAGTAAAAAGGCTTGACCTCAATATTAATTAACATCTATGTAGCCAGGTGCCCTTTTTGAAAACCCGCAAGGTTGGCCTTGGTGTCATGAAAGCAACCAGCATGAAGTTTTGGCCTTCAGTTACCACAGTTCTTAGATGGGTTATTTAAGAGACAGGAGTGGTTTTGAAGTATTTGACGGTGCGATTTATAAGATTTTGAAGCGATGTTGAGGCCTTCACCGTTGGTTTGCACCTTCTTTAAAAACTCCATGTATCAGGAGGGGAGGAGTCTACAAATGCTATAATATAGTTATTTTGATTATACTTCAACATTAGTCGTATTGGATGATGTAGCAATGGAAATGTGAGTGAAGCCAAGATTAATTAGTATAATCAGCTTGCATTCAGCTCTGTATTTGGCCAGATCATCAAGCCAGTCCATAAAACAATGTTACCTAATCAACCTCAGAGCTAACCTTTAGAGCTAATTGTGGTGTACCAATTCATTGCCTATAGTTGCTGGGACAGGCACAAATTTCTGTCTGTTACTCCCTTTATTCTTAGCCCTGCCTAATTTAGGTGCAGGTGACCAATGGACTGAGAAATATGGGTCGGATACATATATATAAATACACCTATTTATGAAGCAAGACTAACACTAATCGTCACAGTATTTCTAGATGTGACAGAGATGTTATTTACGGCTGCTGCAGTCAAAGCAAGGCCAATGTTATTACAGCTGCTTATCTAGTATTTTGCAATATTATCACATACTCGTTATATACGCATTATGTGGCTCTCAGCCTGAAGGGCCAGGTTTGTAAGGCAGAGCTAGTTAAAGAGTGGTAGAACACACATGTGAATAATAAAGCCTGCTCTGTAACACTTACTAGAACCAACATGTACATTCAAACATAAAACATTAAAAATACCTATTTTTGTTACGGTATATGCATGCATGCTATATGCTGACCTTAGAGCAAATCAGATGATGCAGTTTACAGAAAGCTGTTTGGAAAATAGAACTGTCTGGGCCCTAGCTTGTATATTATTTATGTTAGCCGTTTGGCCTTGCTGCTAGAATTTTTAAGATAACACAATGGCAGTTTGAACAAGCTAGAATAAATAAATGCAGGGTTAAATCTAGATATATATACACGAATCTCAATGTTTGTCTGTCTGTCATTCATTCACCAAATTATAGCGATAAAGCCTTAGCAATGAGAAAATCGCCTTGCAGTATATTGGACTCATGACATTCAGACCGCAAGTCTACTAACAAGAGTGACTAACCACAAGGCTAAGCCATTCTTATCACTCCCATCACTCTTACCATATACAGTAAACGCTCCTATAACGTAGGCCTATACCTCTTAGAACTAAAGTCTAGACGACATACATTTCTGTAAAGTTTTTGCTTCCGACTACCAAAAAAATTCCATATTACATGCTAAGTCGAGTGAGTTCTCAACTTTGATTTAAACGTTAGTTTATATTGATTGCTTTACATGTAAGAGAGAAGACTATGTGAATATAGCATTATACATATTATGTATATAATTTTCGTAGCAATCTAGTTGGTTGTGACAGATTGCCAGATGTACCGACAAAACAGAGAATAGGGTAATTGTGCAATGTTCATAAATATAAAGGCGATTGATTGGCACAGGTGTTACAGCGTAAGTCCACCAATGTGAATGTAACGAGTGGGAGTATCATCACTAGTTCTATTTTTTCCTAACCTTGACCTCTGAATACAGATAGGTGATGAGCAGGCAGAACAGCTTTTGTAAAATATTTTGTTGTTTTGTTTCCTTGTAGACATAAAATATTTGTTATTAGTTTTCCTTTGCAGATTATACATTGCTGTTTAGAAAAATTAGTAAATCGTTGTAAATGAATGTCAAAGATGTACGCTCCCCAAGTTATTGTGGAAGTACTGAAAAATGGTAAAAAACAAATGAGGTTGATCAAAAACAGAGAAAAGTTGTCAATGCACCCTAATATTACTGCAGTTACAGTACACCCCACATATTTAAAAAAAATTACGTCAAGTTTTTCCTCTTTGTATGCCCGAAAGGTCAGTTTGGAAAGGTCTTTGAATGGGTTGTGCAATTCACATGTATTTTACTGTTCTTATATTGTACAATCAATATATTGTAAACTTCACTGGAAAATATTATTTATGCTGCAGGAGCTCGTAATGTAGGCCTACTGTATATTCTTTCAACGATTGGAAAAGCCAAAGTTGCACTTCCTATAGGTAGCTAATTGATATTACCTTTGGTGTTTTGTTTTTTTAAATCTAATTTTCACCATTATACATTTTTAGTTGGTAGTTTTCAATGGATTTCAATTTTCAATTTTCAATTTCAATTTCAAAGGTCCTGGTACACTCATGTTTCTGGTTTTCCTAAGATTCGATCACTAAATATACATATGACTAACAATATACAGTGTCGTATACGCTTTCACTGCCGTATGCTCAGTTATGTGAAATATATGGTCGACTGCGCATTTTCGCGAACTTCCCAGTAATTGCGTAGTAGCCTGATTTTATTATCCGTTGACAACATAACCAGTGATATTTAGGACTTTTATGGTATTGACAATGTTGTCCAAAATTTGTTGTATAAAATTAGCATTGAATCACAAGATAATTTTAAATTTTTGTTTGGAAATTTCCAACCGAAAAAACCAACATTATTGTGTAAGTTTTATGTAAGAACCGTCCGAGATACATGTGAATTGGATTACCTATCATAAGCAGAGTAGGATTAAGTCTGTCATTAAATATGTCATTAATATTAGTTTTAGCACTGGCTCACATTCAATCATCTGTTAAAGTATTCATGATGTTTGTCGTCATTAGTTAGTCTTGCCTAAGGTATGTTATGGTATGCTATTATAAAGCAATTATGCTGTGGTTTTTGTATCTGTTTTTGTCGTTGATGAGTTATGCTAGTAGCATTGTTTTGCTGGAGTCAGTGAGCTACGTATGCTTTAACAGTAAAGGAGAGTATCACAACAGAGCTGAAGATGAGAGGCATTTAGTGAATTTTAGTAGACCAAGATACATAACTTACATTAGACAACAGATAATTACTTATGTTGATGATATTATAGCTAATTCAGATTTACTTTTTTTTTCATTAAACCGACAAAAAATAGCAGCACTGACTCTGATGGTAGTGAAAGTAATATTTTTGTAAGAGTAAGAAATATTGAGGAGGATTGTTTTAGCTTTGTAGTGATTGTACTTTACATCGCTTTATCAATGCACAAAAAAGTTATTAAAACAAACTGAAATATTGTTTCCAAGTCTATTTATTAAAGCCTTTTATGAAATTTTTTTATATCAAATATTCCAGATTTATAGGCTCATAAAATTATTGTTATGAAAATGAAATACAGATCAACAACAAACCTAGGGCTCAGCAAACGTTCAGAGTATGACATAGCAGAACGGTAGAACCTCAGCACATTTGCTATTACGCAATCTAGACAGAAACCGGTAGCCACTCCCAAATTGATTCATTATACCAACTACCTAACTGTATATGTAGAAGTGAAAGCATTAGCTCTGGCTACTATGCTTTTGAAATGCACAAAATGCCATTTATTTGCGTTGCCAATTAAGTAGCTTGGCTATCTATCACAAACAACTCAAGAAAACATGTTTTTCAACTCTTAATGAAATTTTTGCCATAAAATTTGGCCAATATATTATAATTGAGTTATATAACATCTATTATAGATGTTATATAACCCAATAATAAGATATTGGCCACATTTTCTGGTACAATAATAATAATACATTAGTTACTTATTTGGCTTCAGCTGTTAGCCAAACCTAAAAAAACAGCAACCTATATGGGCTAGGGGCGCTTATCGGATCCAATCATTAGTATTTACAAGTTTGGATTAAACCAAACAATGTTCTTCTGTTTTTTAGGTGTGAGCTGTCATCACAAACTTGGAGAATGATTAAGCTAGGCTCCTTTTTAACTTCCCAACCTTTCATAAGTTTCATTATCTTTTTAGACAGCCGTTGCCTGTTCAATTAGAACTCCTGGCATTCAAACTGTGGTTCATTGTTCAATTCTCAAATAAGCTCCTATGGATGGCCAGATCTACATCAACCCCTGAAATGTTCTGTTAGCCAATGTTCTCCGCTAATAACTGTTACTTGTTATTGCTATAATAGTTCAAACAGATTGTGTTGGCACAAGATTGTCCTATCATACGGTAGTTTTCAATTATTATCATGTATGTTTTAATAGGAGTTGCATAATTTCCAATTAGGGATTTTAAATGTTTTTCAATTTGATGAATCCAAACATCTATGTTTAGAATGATTGTGATTAGAAATAATCACTCCAGAGCAACGAGCTATGGGGATCAGTGAATGTCCAATTTGGCGCAGCAGACCCTCAATGCAAGAGTAATTACATAATACCTATGGAGTGTCTTCAGCTGGACAAAGGATGAGAGAAATTAACAGCAAATGACACAGCAAAAGTGTAGCAGTGCCCGGCTTTGATAGAGACACACTAATTAAGGCAATGCCATTTCACTGTTACTCTGAACTTTGACGTTCTTACTTACTCCAATGCTTTTAGTAAAAGGCTTTCAATAAATTTTAAAGATGTTGTATTTACTCAGATATCATATATATTAAACTGAAAAAGAAAAGGTTTAACAAAAGTTTTTACTGCTGCCTAATGTAGCAGTGTTTTTAAACTACTGTCATTGACAATCAGTTAGCCATGATGGATTAAGCATGCCGATAGCTTGTGAACTGTATACTGTTTTAAAGCATTGCAGAAAGCCCTGCAGTCTTAAAATAAATTTCATAGACATACCAGATAGGTGAGCCTTCCAGAAAGCATTTAAAAAGCATTAAAAGACACCTATATGCTTCAAATATATTTTTTTCTAAAGCATTTTATGCACTATGCATATATTGTTTTTTAAATTTGTGCTCAAATTCATCCCCGCTTTCATCATTGCCTTTTGAACTAATGATTTGGCAAGTCTCTTGCAGTTGTTGTTTTAAAAATATAATGATATATTGTATATATATATATATATTATTGTGCATGTGGTAGCGTATAAATTAAAACCATCAAAAATTTACAAATCCTGTAGTGAAGTTTATCTTATCTTGAAATTATCAGTGAGGCACTCCTTTGTCTGCGCATGCTAAGGTGAGGCCGGGTTCAGACTTGGGGACAGCTGCGTAATCTCGACTCATTATGTATCCAACAGCTGGAAAGCAAACAAATTGTGTAGCTGCGTATGGGCATCAAATTAATTTAATTGCGCAAATGACGACATTTCTTTCTGTAGGACATAATAGTCGCGCACTCTGAGCTTGTAGTCCATGAGCGATCGCTTGCATAACAGGTACTCTGTCACGCGTGTCTTAGATGCCATATTGGTTTGAACCAGGCCTAAGTAAGGCTGTAAATCTACCTCATTCCATCTCGTTACAGTCAGGCTTTTAGCTTTAGTTTCTGATTTAGACAAACAAGGATAGGCTAAAACTCTATTTAAGAAATAGGACAGATAGTGGAGGTAGCAGGTATGTGTGCTTATGCTTTAGCTCTGGCTTACCATGTGCCTTGGGGATTACATTGAACTAAAGAATTTGTGGTTGTCACTCATCCAAAGTAACAAAAAATTAGGACTTTTATTAGAAGCCTGAATGATTGTAGCCTAACATTTATTTCATGTTCATGTTTTTAACGCAGTCATTCTGACTTTATATATGTGTTAGTCGTATAACATCTGAAAAGCAGAAAATCAAAGAAGAGAAAGGCTGTTATGAATGCTTAGATATAAAGTTATAGGGAGCAAAAAATATGCAGGTACAAAAACTCACCTGACCGCGCAGGCCAAGACAACATATGTAGTTTTAAAAGCTGAAGATAACTGTAGAAATGTCAAGTGATTTGCAAGAATTGAGAGTCGCTATCCTTGGTAATGTTTCCATAGATATGGATTACAGAAAAATGTTGTCTTGCTAACTGGTTGCTAGATGCATGCTTTACATTAAAGCTTCAAGGTCGCGAATGATAAGTTTTTCAACTTTTTAAAGATTTCAAGGGATTCAAAAGTGTACAGCAACTGTTTCAATAATATGGTTTACAGAAGGATGTTTAAGAACTGAATAGTGAAATGGTATATACAGTCAAACATGGATAACTCGAACTTCAAGGGACCGAGCAAAAGTGTTCGAATTATCAGAGCATTCAAGTTATCAGAGCGCTGTCACAAGTCCATATATTTACTTATTTATTAGTAGATACATGTACATATACAAACTATAATATAAATCAAAAGCACAAATGGTTTGTTTCAAATTAAATGCTTCTAATGTAAAGTTTAAAACGTTTTCATGAAAAAGTATAGAGATTTTTCTATCACTTGAGATTGGTTTGTTGTTTGAGGTGATGTTATTGCCAGGACGTTTTTCAGATTGACATTGGCAAAACTTGATCGTTGTGTAAATGCTCAAAAGAAAAGACATTTTTTTCTTTTGGGGTTTTACCCATGATCAATTTTGCCGTTTTTTCTTGAAGTTTATGCAGATTACCTTACTTTACCTGGGATTCGTTAAGAGCAACACTCCGAGGCAGTTCAATTAGAAGTTTTACGAGGTTTTACGGTACATTCTATATCACTCACGCTTTTTTAATAGATACTTATTGAGTGTACACACGTATTCTGTGTTTAGGTCAAACGATGAATAGTTTTTTGTAGCTCAGACAACGTATACGTTTAATTACAACATTTTTAAGACGTTTTAAACATTCAACATTCCGACGTTGATTCAACACGGAATCAACGTCGGAAAACTATTCATCACGGGCTAGCCGAGTCACGCACTCAAGGATTTTCGCCACGCACATACAAGACAACATGCGATTCCTGTTTTGTATGTGCGTGGCGAAAATTCTTGCGCGCGTGACCCGGCTAGCCCGTGCTATTCATCGTATCGCAGTATAAATCAAATTTCACCAAACTTTTAGAAAAGTCGTTGACAAAAATATTTTGCCGATGGTGGTAATAACGACGCTTATGAATTACGAAAAGATGAAGTTTACCTCTATGGCTTTGAATAGGCCGTTTCGGTAGCTGTTGGGCAAAAAAACAGTTCGAATTAACAGTGTTGAGTTCGAGTTATCTATAGCAATTTATCATTACGTGGGAACGGACCAAAGAAACTGTTCGAATTAACCATGTTTTCGAGCTATCCGTGGCCGAGTTATCCATGTTTGACTGTAATTTATATTGTAATATTCATACAAAAATTATTTCCGTATCATATGCTTATCAAAGCTTCCATTGCAAGGCAAAAGTTAGCAGTAGTTCATTTTTCAGTATAGAAATTTAGGACGAAAAATGGATGTAAAATGAGCAACATTGTATAATGCTAGAACTACATGTAGCATCAGCTTTGCTAACAAGGCTTTGTGAAGGATATTAGATACGCATGACATGAGAAAAATCTTTTACCATGGATGTTTATATTATTGAATGATATTATTAATATTCCCAGTTGCAGATATTACTTAAGAGAAAATGACTATTTTGCCATAAGCTTAGCTTTTGAACATTTTTTTTGATTGGCTAATCAACCATGATACAGATACATGCAAAATAATTAAGCTCTCTGTATACACATTAATATGCTAGTTAGCAACAAATTTGTGTGTAGCATTAGCAAAATCAATGACTAAAATTTGCTTTATAGTTTTCCAGTGTGCTGCAGGACCCTTTTTGTCTCTTTTGAGCTTTAGCTTTCAGAGCCAGACATTACCCAGTTCAAGAACTGAAGGTCATAATCTAGTAGCTAGCATTATTTAACCATCCATTTGTATATAGCTGAGGGTATGGCATTATGTAATAGCATGCCTGGGGGTTGTTTAGTTCAGGCTAATCCCATCGGCCTCTGTCAACACCTCGCTGGCACTTGTTACATGCATTACTCATGCTTCTTTGTCTAATGGTGCGTGTACACTGGCCGATTTTGTCACCCATTTTGTCGAGCACAGACCAATTTGATGAGTCGGTGTCGGCATCGGTAGGTGTGAGCAGAGAGATCGGTGTTGGTGCTGATTTGAAAGTCGGTGTCCGGTGAATCCCAGCAGCTCATCAGCCAATCATAAGCTAGGAGCCTCTGATTAAATGAGCCTAAGCTTTAATGGCAGTTCTAAGTTTATGAAACGAAAGGGCTAGGTTTAATGAGAGGCTAGGAGACTGTCATTAAACTTTCCCTAGTGCTCTTTCTGATAGTGAGCTTTTATTTAAATTAATTAAAAGTGAATAGCCAGTTGTATGACTACTACTAGTACTGCTACTAGTTCAACTACATGTACTACTTTAAAGGAATTTGCCGGCTCTTACTTGGCACGATCTAAATTATTTCATACAGAAATAAATTGAGTGTGATTTTATTCAAGGTTTTATTAGCGAAGGAAATTTACTAGCCGAGGAGCGTACGGCCATTCGCTCTGTCTACTAAGTGAGCGTTGCGCCCTTATATACAATAAAATTGCCCGATCCGGCTAACGGAACCGAGTAGGAACACCAGGTAACAATGTTTAAATGGCCAATAATTAGGCCCGCTAGTGCGTTAATATGACAACATAAACGACGACAATTGATAGCCTAACGAGTAACAAGGCTATAATAAAAAGGAAAACACATATAATAAAATATTTATAGACATAAAATATATACAAACATATAATTACATATAATACAGACTGTCAGAGCTCCCGCAGCTGATCCTGCCATCAACAAAATCTAATCGTCATCGGAAGATTCCATTCGGCATTCAGTAGTTGCTTCTAGCGGTAGTAGTAGGAGCAGTAGTAATAGTGTAGTACTAGTATATAATTTTCCACATCAAACGCGTTGATTTTTATGTGCACTCGTCTTTGCGTGGTTGGGTGAAGGTCAGAATGGCGAAGCGCTGTGATTGGCTGTTGGTACCGAAAAAAATGGTTCGATCGTTGCAATGTAAAGGGGAGTCGGTGTCGGCACCCATACGTGAAATGTCTGAGGTACCGGTCTGAGTCAGAGTATTGGCACCTAATCGGAGTCGGTCCTGGCCAGTGTAAACACACCATAACTTGTGATGTACTGTCTAACTGGTCTTGGTCAACATGAATGCATGCTCACCATCAATTGTCTTTTTTTCTGTAGATTCTGCAATCGTGTTTCGTAATGATGCTATGATGCCTGACTTGCTTTTGGTTGCAGGTATGTACTGACAAGATAAAACAGTGAGACTCTTTTTTCAATTTTATTTTCAGGGTTTAATTATATGGTCTATAATTTTGATAACAACTGTGACTTAGTCTTTAGCTGAACGCCCTCTTTTCTTGTTATTTTGTTACTGTTACTCATGCCAACAAGAAATTTAAAAATCATATTGTTTTAACTAATTATAATAGGAAAGGGTGGAGTACTATTTAAGATAGCTTTTTCTGTAGACCCACATTACAAAAATCATAATTAGCAATCAATATAGCTCTGGTCATGACATTAAAATTAACATTTTTGTGGTTTAGTGTCATGCTTAGCCTCTGAACATTGATTTCAATGTTTTCCAATGTTTCTAACTTGAAAGTTTTGAACTCTTGAGATTACACCATACTGACCCTCTTATAAAGCTTAACCCTGTCTATAACAAATATGATTTCATCTAGTTCTTAATAGCCTAGCCGAATAACCTTACCCACACTGTGTAGTACTGTCCTGATTGTATTGTGGCTGATTTTTGTTAGTACAAATTAGGGTTTGGCACTAGCAGTGAAACTCACTGAAAATTCATGGGGTTATCTTCTCTCAAATCTTGTAATTAGAAAGTTTGAGTATTTTTATCTTGTTGGCTAGAATTTAGACTGCTGCGTGTGAGATTTGGTGCTTGAATTATTTGAACAGAATGGATTAATGTTGGGTTTACTGGGACTGAAAGATGTGTGATATTCAACAACCAGGCTTGCTACGAACTAATGCAACTATGAAAATAATTATAATTGCATCTCAATATCATGATGACTAAGCTGGTGTCTTGTAATAATTTAGGTTGTACACATAAAACACCATAGATATAGCATGTTTCAGTCAGTTCTACTAGTACAATTAAATATGACATGGAGTCGTGTAGTGTTTTTATAATTTTAGTCTCCATTCTTCTTATTTGAGATTCTGACGCTTGTCGCCAATGTTTTTTGTAGTTCTACCTGCAAAATGATAAAAAGTTATTTTCACCTGTAAAATTACAATTTAAGTATATATATTGAACGATACTTAAACTGTTCTATGTACTCGAAGAAGAGATAGAGATAAGGTTTGAGTGATCAAAAAGATATATGTGCATGCAGGGACAAGAACACTCCAGATAACCTAATCGCAAACCAAGAAAACCTCTGTAGTCATAAAAACCAAAGAAACTGTAGAAATGTCAAGCGATTGGCAGTAGTCGAGAGTTGCTATAATTTATAATGCTTTGGTAGATATGAATTACTAAATAATTTTTCAGCAAGCTTAGCTTTTGAACCATGATACAGATACATGCAAAATAATTAAGCTCTCTGTATACACATTAATATGCTAGTTAGCAACAAATTTGTGTGCAGCATTAGCAAAATCAATGACTAAATTTGCTTGATAGTTCTCCAATGTGCTGTGGGACACCTTTTGTATCTTGCAAGCTTTAGCTTTCAGAGCCAGACATTACCCAGTTCAAGAACTGAAGGTCATAATCTAGTAGCTAGCATTATTTAAACATCCATTTGTGTATAGCTGAGTGTATGGCATTATGTAATAGCATGGCTGGTGATTGTTTAGTTCAGAGAAATGGCTAATCCCATCAGCCACTGTCAACACCTCGCTGGCACTTGTTTACATGCGTTACTCGTGTGTCTTTGTCTAACTTGTGATGTACTGACTAACTTATCTTGGTCAACATGAATGCATGCTCACCATCAATTGTCTTTTTTTTTCTGTAGATTCTGCAATCGCTTTTCGTAATGATGCTATGATGCCTGACTTGCTTTTGGTTGCAGGTATGTACTGACAAGATAAAACAGTGTGACTCCTTTTTTAATTTTATTTTCAGGGTTTAATTATATGGTCTATAATTTTGATAACAACTGTGTCTTAGTCTTTAGCTGAACGTCCTCTTTTCTTGTTATTTTGTTACTGTTACTCATGCCAACAAGAAATTTAAAAATCATATTGTTTTAACTAATTATAATAGGAAAGGGTGGAGTACTATTTAAGATAGCTTTTTCTGTAGACCCACATAACAAAAATCATAATTAGCAATCAATATAGCTCTGGTCATGACATTACAATGAAAATTTTTGTGGTTTAGTGTCATGCTTAGCCTCTGAATATTGATTTCAATGTTTTCAAATGTTTCCAACTTGAAAGTTTTGAACTCTTGAGATTACACCATACTGACCCTCTTATAAAGCTAAACCCTGTATATAACAATTATGATTTCATCTAGTTTTTAATAGCCTAGCCGACTAACCTTACCCACACTGTGTATTACTGTTCTCATGGTATTTTGGTTGACTTTTGTTAGTAAAAAGTAGTATTATACTCACTGGAAATTCGGGAATTATCTTCTCTCAAATCTTGATATTTAAAAGTTTGAGTATTTTTATCTTGCTGGCTAGAATTTTGACTGCTGAGTTTGAGATTTGGCACAAGAACTCTTTGAGCAGAATGTATAAGTGCTGGGTTTACTCCACTTGAAAGATGTGCAATATTCAGCAACTATGCTTGCTATGGACTAATGCAACTCGGGAAATAATTATAGTTGCATTTAAATATCACGCTGACTATGCTGGTGTCATGTATTAAGTTAGCTTTTACACAAAAAAACACCAGAGATGTAGCATGTTTCAGTCAGTTCAACTTGTTCAATTAAAATGACATAGAATGGTGTAGTGTTTTTATAATTTTAGTCTCCAATCTTCTGATTTGAGATTATCACGCTTGTTGTCAATGTTTTTGTAGTTGTACCTGCAAAACAAAAGAAAATTATTTTTCATTTGTTTTTACAATTTAGGTATAAGGAACAATACTAACCAAAACAGTAAATAATGCAGTATCTCATCAATGTTAGCCCTCTGAACCCTCACAGCTGGTATTACGGAATTGCATAGGCTGTGGCAGAAACCTTAATGGCGGAATACAGGCTTCCATATGGTTCTGTTTACAAAATATGTTTTTAAGCAACAGCAAAAACTAATAAAATTAATTTTTTCGCAGGATGTTAGATTCTGAATTTCACTTCCATTTGTAACAATTTTCACTTATCTTTATCTACTTCTTTCATTATAATAACACATTTTATTAGAATGATATCGCGAAACAATCAATATGACTCATTCGTTGGTAGGTCATAAATGACTGTGATACAAATGTGGAAATTTATGACAATAAATATAAATTTCCAGTATATTTTGAGTCATGAAAGGATGATGAGTGTGCTATGGATGAATATTATCTGTAAATGTTTAATGAGTGTTTAACATCATGCGAACTTTTATAGTTTTAGCCCGAATAATGGTGACATACTGTTTTTTTCTGTTTGATGACATCTGCTGTAGGTTGTCCGACGTTTTGTACTGCTGTTTCACCAAATATCATTGCATTGTTAGCACGTTTAGCTATATTTGGTAAAAAATTAATAACTTCGGATTGCTGGACATATTGTCTAGGTTTACTGACACGCATTGATTAGATCGAGCAAGGATCAACGGGTTAAAACTCGGTTTCGTATCATGGATTTTTACAAGTTTGTATTTATATTTAACAACTATGATATTATCTTACATGTATTTACATAGCATTGTCTAATTTATTTGAAAATTAGAGCTTTAACTAGCAAATGTGGTTGCTGTCTAATGACACAGGCTTGGGTAATATTTCATACCAAGGGTTAGCACAAAGCCATTTGCATAGCTATTCATCCATAACATCTCGTGTATTGCTTTTCATTTGACCAGCACTTTATGTATTTCTATATCAAATTCATTGACATACAAACTGGTGGTGACTCACGGTTCTTTCATCTATATAGGCCTGGGCGGTCATCAAGGTCCTCTTCCTTGCATTGTCTTCCGGAAGATTTTGGCGATGAGTAGATCATAAATGTCAGTTGAGCGCTTCTTCCCTGTCATTAGACACGTACCCCACCTAATTTTGAACAGCTGGTAAGTCATCATTGACTACTTGACTTGATGGGCTTTGTACTTAATGACCTCCCATATACTCTCAACACATTAGTCATAACTTATAATAAACTTTCATGGGTAGCAAAATCGTAAATGATACAGAATTTGAAGCGAACACGAGTCAATACACAAACCGGCTATAGGAAATCAATTGATTCTTCAGAAGATTGCGTCAGTCTACCCCAAACCTTCAAAATAAATATATTGATATATATATATATAACAATAACCAATAAATAGATTTAAGAATTCAAGCAATTTATGTTTACACAAATTCTGTACCATTCACTATCTCACTACCCACTTTCGCCTTGAAATTCTAGAAAATTAAAGATGCGAGCTTGCAAGGTGGTTTTTGATGTATCACTAAATGCCCAAAGATGCGAAAGGCCAGTTACGGAAACTACATCACTCGGTTTTCCCGTCAGGTCTGCTTCAGATTTGTTTTAAAAAGGTTGGCTGAAAATGAGAGTATAAGCAAATCGAGAAGTTTCCAGCCAGGAAGAGATGATTTAAAAATTAAAATGAAGAAAAAATAGAATTAGCTCTAATATAAGATCAGAACGTTTTTTTCAAGAATGTTTTATTAAGCTGAATTCAGTTATATTAAATTTATACTTTAAGTTTGTTTATGCGATGCCACAAAAGTGTAGCGTACCAAGCGTGTTGCATCAGGTCTCTCTCTCTCACAATCATTAGTGCTATGATTCTCTGAAAGGTAAGAACTCCATACGGTATGCTACTGTATGGACTGCTGCATACTGCCACTACTCAAAATTATGTTGTACATAATACTGCTACATTTTAATGCAGACCATAACCTTTACATAGGTATTTGTAGCCTTGGGGGCATGGGTATAGAGCATGAATAGATAAAATCATGTATTTTTTCATTGTAATATCTTTTATTGGTAGTTTTTTAGAGGATGGCAACACAATAATTTATCTTTAGTTAAATTATATAAAAAACATTTTTGAGATAGGACTTTAAGAAAATTAACTTGCGAGCTTTTGTCCCAGAATGCATTTTGCTCTCATATCAGACATGACTGTACAGTAGGCGCTGCTAAAATGAGATGATCAGTTCTAGGAACGTTTACATGATAAGGATTTTTCATTATAAGAATGTTAACATACATGTAAATTGTCTAAACCATTTCAGGACCTTTCCAAACTCGCTCATGTGAGAATCCGACTTAAATTCTTTTGAATGTATTGGCGGTGCCTTAACTGTATTATTGGTTTTCATCGACAACTTTCCATGATCAACCTCATTGGTTTAATAGACCATGATTGTGGTAATTTAACAATAATTTGATGAAGAGCGCATAGTTTGACGCGACAGCGACTTACAACAATTGACTAAGAAAAAATAGTTTCACTATAAAAAAGCGATAGTACCTTTTTGTCATCTATTCGTTCTTAAGAGCTCAAGATTGCAACTCCAACTCGTGACATTCAGATGCACCGACCAATAGCCTTAAAGTATTTATCAACAATTGCACTGCTATATGTACCTATTCTCTGTTCCGTTGTCACTTCAGACAAATTATCACAAGAGTCAGAATGTCATGGAAATTGTATGTATTATATGTATAATGCTTTATGTACAGTGTTGGGAAAAAATCTTTGTCTGCCTGTTTAAGTAAGTGTAGCACTGCAATAAATTCATCATAATTTGAAATATTTTGCACCGCATACATAAAACCCTGTATCAAAACAATCCTAATGAGCTGAAAAATAGAAATAACTAGATTTTAAAATTGCCAAATATCTTCTATTGTATCAACCGCTGCCTACTAATTCACACTGCATACCAGAAAATATGTCATCGCAAATTTCGTTATTATCTCTTCTTTAATTATTTTCTAAATTGAAAATAACAGTCTTGTACTGTTATGGGCCCAGAAAAAAGCCATTGGGGTTGTTTTGCATTTTAATATTTTATCTGGTAGCCTTTGCAGGCTATAACCATTCTGCAGCCTTAGGCATGCTGTGAACAAGCCTCACGAGCGCTTGAGTGTTCATAATCTGAAACCAGCAATCATGTTGGACAGCTGGTTTTTTCAAACGCCTTGATCGTGGTAGATCTTTGGTGGTTTGATGCTGCGTTCATTTCTTTACCACTTAAGTTTCTTTAGATTGAAATACTCTAAGCTTCTTCGCTATTTTTCTGTTGCTCAGATTGCCCATCGTAAGCAGGTGAATGATGAGGTCGTTGACACATTTCTTATCCATGGTTGATGTTGATGCTGGTATCAATTCTGGGATCCCTAGCTGTTCCTCTTTTAACAAGCAAAACTGTAAACCTTTTCTGCACATGCTGTCCAACAGGATCCTTATTGTTGTGATAATATTCCACTTGAAAATTAATAATGTCATGTTGCGTTTGAAAATGAGTTAATAAGCACTGATTCACATTGATTGGCCTATAAATGATTATTGATCCCTGATTAACCGTAATTTTATTACTGATGGTGTCAACAAGATCTAATGTTAATTTACTTTTAAATGATGCATGGTTTGTCAGGGTTTAATCCCTCTACATGACTTCTACAACAAATTTACCTAAAATGGGCAGTGAGGTTTGAGGTGGACAAATACTTTTTGACACCGCTGTATGTCGCTTTCTTTTCTCGCAGGTGTGGCGAGACAGACTAACACTCAAATCAAACTTTAGAACTCGCCCGATGATACACTTTAAGTTATATGGAGTTTTTTACGCGGTACGAAGCAAAAACTTCACAAAATTGCCCGACCTTTTCTAGAATTTATGCTATAGGAGGTATACGTTATAGGAGCATCTACTTTACTCTAAAAGACCATGTGAGTTTGTGAGGTACAAATATCATGTTTAAAGTGTGCAATAGCTCCCATGTAGGATACTTTTGCTCCCTCATCACTAATTGAACTTGAAAGTTTATTGTGTATTATCTAATTTTTATCACTTTTAGCCTTGCTTGTCCTCTAGCGCAAAGCCGACCTATTGCTCCTAGATGTGACTCTGGCACTTATGGAATAAAAGTGCAAGCTGAGTTATCAGTAAAGATTTTGACAGAACTGTTCATGAAGTGAGTGTGAGAGTGCTTTAATTTCAATGCTGTAGTTTATCCCGTTTTCTTTCCACTTAACATGGAATGTTTGATTAGTACGATATTTTAGGCAGTTTGAGGCCGCTTGTTTTTGGGACAATGTTTAATTATGGCTGCTGATGTACTGGCGGTTAAGACATTTGAAAAGCTGATAATGGTGTTTTTATAAAACCCCGACAACAAATTCAGAGTAATTTTTTGCTTTGTAGCATATTTGACTCAATAGAACAAGTGTTATCGCTGAAGCATTCTCTTAAGGTGAAAACAAATTAGGCGATAATTAGAGCGATATTGCGTTAGAGCTAATCTGCGTTAAAATTCACTCAGCGTGTTCATGCAGAGCGATAAAGCTAGAATTTCTCTACACAACTTTATTGCTAACGAGATGCATTTCGATTGGTTAGTTCTTACCAGAATGTAATTTTACGGCGGGTAATTATTTCTTACCGATGTTCAACAACGTACATCAGCTCCAATTTTCTATTTTGTTACGAAACATCTTCAGAACGAACACTCAATTGTTCATGAATTTAATAATAGCACTCCCAGTTCTGTCCATCATAACAAAATTAAAAAAAAAACGAGTTGAAAACCAACATCCGGAGTCAATCGTTGCGCCGGTTGACCATCTTGAGAATGGTAAATATTTAATATATTAAATATGAAAAACCACTACAAAATAAAATATGTATAAAAAATTGTAAAAACAATACAGCTAAAAATACAAGAATCGTTTTTCTTTTGTCTTCTTGTAGTGTAGGCAGTGTACACTCTTTGAAAGGGAGAGGTTTAATAACAAATGTGGAGGTTGTTTATGTTGTAGCCTAGACGACGACATTTTGACTGGCCTAAATTTATTAACAACTCCGAAAAAACTAATGATACGGATTTTTATTGGCAGTTTGTGAGCGTGCCCATTATATCACTTTGCTAGTAAATCGCTCGAGTGTGTTTATGCACGTACCAGCGATATCTTCGCCCTCATGACGCTTGCAATAAAATCGCCTAGTGTGTTTGGACCTTAAAAGCTCCTTGCTATATTTTCACAAAAGGCGAATATACCTAAACCTATACATATACTGATAAGGTAACTTACCTCCTCAAATAGAGTTGGCGTTCATTAAAAAGATGGCGCTCGATTTTCAAAGCAATCTCCTGATGTGGTCCCAAATAGCGGTGCTAATCAAATCAAGGTGCATTCAAATATAGGTTTAACGGTAGCTCACTTTCAACATTTTTTCCAATACCAAATTGAAGGTGGTCATAGACTCTGTGCATAAAGTCCTCATCAACTTATTTTTTTATACAATGTTAAAATCTTTGTTCTTTTGTAGAAGTTGTTTAATCTGGAGAACGAAGATGAGCTCACCACGCAGAACTATTGTTCTTTAATCATGTTCTCACAGAACTAATCATATTGGCCTACAAGTGTTTTGAAAAACTGAAGGGTAAGTTGATGAGTCCTCTACTTTTTGTAGTCCTAATCTTCTGATAATTAAATTGGGCTTTGATGACTAAAGTGAGCTCTGGAGACTGCAGTCATTACATTGGGTAGTTGGCTACACTAAAATACTATAGCACTGACAATCCGCGAAAACAGTAACAATAGTTATGAAGCAAAATAACCATGTATGGAGTGGCATGTACAATTGATATTTAAATTGTACAAATACAATATCAAAGTATTAAAATATTAACCATTTTTTAAAGATTGAATGTATTTCTTAATGAGTGTAGCCTGGGTTTTCCGAATGGAATAAGTATAAAACACAATCAGATATTGGTCTAGTACATTAACTGAGTGCGTACAACAGGCTGCGCAGTGCAGCTCAGCACAATGTACGCTTATAACCAAGAGCAATGCGCTAAAAAATATTTGTACAAAACATTTCTTATTAGTGAGTAGGCAATTAGTTAGCCGGTCATATGTGTACCTAATAGGAAAAAACCAATCGCCATCCTGCATCTAACTAATAGAAAACATGTTAACAGCCAACAGCGACCAAAGTTTTTTGAGAACCATTATTTTAGTTTTTACAGTTTATTATTGCAATAAACAGCTGTGTTAGACCTTTACAGCTACCAAGGTTTTAGAAATGGGCAATAAATAAACCTTTGGAAAATGGACTACTGATTGCTACCTATTGTATCAGCAAAAGAGGATGAGAACCTGAGCAAGCTCATACTGCAACACACTTTTTAGATTTTTTGTCGGTAACATTAGGCGTAAAACCTTCTGCTGATTAATGGTATGTTAAAAAACTCTGATAGGCGGTGTGGTTCATAAATAGGGTCATCTTAATCTGAGGGCACACTTCATTGGTGAAAATTAGGTCTTTAATAAGAGCCATCACATGTAGGACAAATTAATGTACCAAAGTCTGTTCTATTCTAATAAAAAGTGTATTACGTTATTCAATAGAAAAATGATATGGTAATGATGCTACTACTACCAGGCACAATAGCCTTTTAGCTTTTACTTTGAAACAATTTTTATTTACCCTTTATGGCCACAATGTTTGCGCTTTAATTCTGGAATTGTCTGTTTGTGTAATAATGTTCTATCTACCAATCTTTCATACAAATAAAAGTGTCCTCAAAAACCCTGGCCATCATTTTTAGCTGTTTTTTTATGAAATCTAGAGGCATTTGAAACGTTCTCTTTTCCAACAGCGTCCATAATTTTTTAACCTTGTCTTAGCATTTTACAACATATTGAAGGGTAAAGTAACAATTTGTTCAAAACTTCATGAACTTGTAGTATGGCTCTTACTCTGTTTTTTTACACTAAGCCTGCTTATAAAAATGCTGATGAAATGCAGTTGCATTTAAGTTCTGCATAAATTGTCTAAATTGTTTTTTATCACGGCTTCATTAACAAATTAAAGACTTGGTAAATTTTGATCTTGCAGCCATTTTTCCTAATTGTGCACACAGTATGATGCTCAATTACAACAAGGCATGAAGTAAATGTAATACGAAGCAGTTTTTGCACTGATTTTTTATGTCTTATTTTTATGTTGAAGCTGTTTCAGTGTGAACTCTTAAACTACCAATAGTACAGCTCGTTTGGCAATGTGTTTCTGTATGGCCAAGTGCTGCATGATGCGGCTTTAGCAAGCTTTTGTACAAATTGTTTCCGATTACTGATTAATTAGTAAATTATCTTATTACATCTATACCTGATTGAAAAAAGCTATTATTTGCATATGTTGAGCAAATAAGAATGCGTTTACAACCTGAGCATAGTTTTGCTTTGCAAAAACTTGTTTTATGAAATCTTCTTACTGATGACCAGTAATTTCAGAAGCAATACAGCCATAAATGGTTACTAACTTCAGATCTATAGACTGAGCAACTTTATTGAGCAATAGTACTAATGAGAGTAATTATGTTCATCAGATTAATTAACATGTAAACTAATAATATTCATAAATCATCCGACTAGAGTTTTGTGCTTACCTCACAGTAATTTCAAAATGGACGAAAAGTGGTCCCTCTCACTCGACAACTCGTTTGTAATATTTTTGGGGGCATGAACTAACATAAAAACTTATGCTGACAAACTTGCTATAAAAATATTGTTAATAAACAATTGGGGTGTAAAGTTATAACCATTTATACACTCTTTTAGAAATTAAGTTTCACGAAACACTTATGTCGCGGTAGATAGATCCATTTGGTAGTAAAGGAGTTGAAGTTATCAGCAGGTAGATCATATGGGTTGCGGTGACAGAAAACATGGTTAAGTCGCAAATCACGAAGTTGAGTTATTCGACTTTGAAGTTGCACCAACTGAACTTATAATATTGGTAACAAATTTTGTAACCTGTAGGTCTGGACCAATCAAATAATGATCTTTCTGAATCTGAAGTCAGTTTAGCCAATAAAAGTATTTTACCATCGAAAAAAAACTTAAAACCGTTGCTATGCTAAACAAGAAGTACTGAAAAATGGTGTCCGCTAAAAATAATTGTTTCTTTTTTGCCGATTTTAAAGGTAACTTTGACATTTTGGATGCTTGTAATGAGTACTTTGGTATTCTAACTGATGTCAAAAGCAGTGAAAGTAAAGGGAGTTGTGGTGATATTTTCCTAACGATTCTTACAAGATTACTACAATATTTAATAATAAGAATAATTATTCAATTTTTTATAAAATTATAATCAGATTTAGTTATGAGAATAATTATTCGAGTTTGCAAGGTCGAAGTATATAGTGACCGATGGTGTGCAATATGTTACTGTTGTTAATTTTCTAAAGATTTGGTTGATGATTTGGGTGTGCCCAATATCGCGATACAATCAAGCTGTTTTTAATATCTGCAAAAATAAGTAATACACTTTCTTATAAATATACAGCTATTTCTTTGACAACCAGCTAAAATCTGTTTAGATTTTTAAATTCAGCATAGTTTTTTGGATCCAAGTACAGAAATCTAGATAAATATCACAATATCTTGATATTGGTTGCTATGTCGTTTTGAAATGTAAACAAAACTTTACATTGGTTTTCGTTTCTCAAACTTTAATACCAGTTTTCTTGGAACTATGTTTTTGCACTAATGGTAAACGTGCTTCAGTTTTTTGACCATATAATCTGCTGCAATTAGGCTAGAATCAAAATTGTGTTTGCTAAATCTTGTAATCCCGACTTACCATGAATTCTGTGATCATGACACATATTAATAGTTAATGCACTGTTTGGAACTTATAGTGCTATTGTAGAACTACAATAAAAAATATGTCATCACTAACAGAAATTAACTACCAGTTTTGATTTTGTATAGGTGTCTTGTTTTCTATTACAGATTTTAATGTGTTTGCAGGACAAAATGAAGCAACTGCAAGAGGTTTATTATAGAATTTATTTCAAATTATGTTCTTATGATAGAACTTTCCGTAACAAACTTTCATTTGGCTAATACTTGTATCCATTTTTGACTAAAATATGTCGAACCATTTTGTTTCACTCCTACTACCTGCCCTAAATTGGTGCAAATGGTCATCAGAAATGTGCTTTCTTTGCGCTGCTAAAATGGCCCATTAAATGTACTTTAATTTGATGAAAACTCAAATATTGGTTAATTATTGGCCTTTCCAAAATACCGTAAAATACTCATCTGATTTGCATGTACGACTTAGCTGCCCAAGTTGTCAATGTATGGTACTGGAGCTTGTTATCATTTTACTTGTTGAAGGTTGACTTGCAACAAAATTTCATTACGGTTATTTGGTATCAAAAGATTCACCATGGCTTACTCTGCTGTGTCGTGTGTGCAAAATATGGAGAACTGTGATTACAAGCTCTTAAAAGCTAAAAAAGAAACAGTTAATCTCCGCGATCCCGAAACCGCCGTAGATTGGAATCAATTCATTTCTCTGACATAGTAAAATGATTTGGTTATTGTTTTGACACGTGATCTTCTCACATGAATTGTAAGTTCCGTAAAAGGCTCAATATAAAACTTCTTGTAGCACTAATTTATGACATAAACTTTGGGTTTCGCCAAAGAGCTCTTACCAAATATAGATGCTCGCTAGTTTACAATTTTGTTTTGGGTTGATCTAATCGTCTAGTCGCAATCTGATCATGTGACCCATGCTTCCTGCCAAACAGCGCGCATAATTTCCGCAGCATTTTTTGACTATCACAGGTGACCAACAGGCTTGTCATGCTTATCAGATGATGATATGCATTCCTTCGAGCTAAGGTTAAAAATTAAACCATTTTTACGGTAGGTTTTGAGATATCAGTGCTCAAAGTGACATCAATACAGTGATGAGGAAACAGATGCTTGAGGACAATAGACATCGTTTCATTGAATGCGTGAAGTGTAATTGTGAAAATATTTGAATGAATGAGGTTGCATGAAAGTGTAAACAGAAGCCATCTTCTTGAGCTACGTTCCATTTGACCCATGTTTGGAACGGGATTCTAATCTTCGGCAATTTCGTGATGGCGGCGATTAACTTTTCGCTTTTGAGCTTTTAAGAGCATGTTATCACATTTCTACATATATTGCACATGCAACACAACAGAGTAAGACATGGTGAATCTTTTGATACCAAATAACTGTAGCGTGAATTTTGTTGCAAGTCAACCAACCTTTAAGCATTAGTAATCTTTTAGAAAAATGACAAGATTTTCTTTTGGAAACATACCTTTCAAGCAACAACGGTATGCGAGTGCCACTGTACGTAATTTTGATTAATATTCTTAAACTTCATAATCATTCTTAGTATTGACTAAGTATTATTGCATGTTTATAGTTGTCATGTTCTTGCATTCTGGTTGCCTGTCCACTGATGATAGCACTTGTACAGACTACATGTAAGCATAGTGTCTGGGATAGGAACTGAAACTCACAGTTAAAACCTATGGTGACCAGCTCTAAACTTTACTTTGCAATAATATCTAAAAGCCAAGTCCAGATCAGGGTCAGACTACTGACTATCAATTTTACGAATGAGTAATTGCTTTTGAAATACCACTTCAATATTTGAAGTCCTTTTTTTTAATAGAAGATGAATAAGTTTTTACATTGCTTAACTCGCGTTCTTCTATTGCCTACAAATCACAATGGTGACAAATATCAAAGCTGGGATTGAGAGTCATAAGCTAAAATATCAGATGCACTTCTGCTTGCTCAGTTTTTTCCTTTTTTTGCAGCAAGCAATGAGCTTTCAATTGATTAGCTATGAAAAGAGTTTAATTTAAATCGGAAAATCATTCATTCAAAAAATGTGATATTTCTATTTTGTTATTACTAATTGCAGGGTGTTGCTATAACATGTTCTGCGCCCACTCTGGTGCTAGACAAGTTATCTAAAGAATTGGCGATTCAAGGTTACAAAAGCTTACATATTTGGGGAGGTTTCTGGTCAGAGGAGAGCGGACAAAGGAACTTAGTAAAGGTAAATTAGAGTGTCAAAACACCAAAATATTGAGTGACATAGAATGAACCTTGGTGAAAAACAATATTTTTTTAGATGTATTTTACAAATATTGAGATGAAAAATTTTGTGCTAGTCCGAAAATTTCAATAATATGTATTTGGACGATGTATCTAATAGTATGCAACAAGCTATAGCTTTTTTTAACTCTGAATGACACTCGTATTGCTTAACTTGCATTTTTGTACCATTTACAATCTCTGTTTGTGAGAAATGTACCTTTTGTTCCAAATCCTGTTCGGCCTGTCATAGCTGTTTTTTGCAGTCACCATTCAATTTTCGGGATTAACGGGGACCAGGGTCTTTTGTGGACAGTGAAAACCCACAAAATAAAAAGTAATGTTTTTAAGTATATACATTAATAAGCCAAACTTTAAGGCCAAAACACTTGCATTGTTTCATAAGCATAATGTATTTGTTTCCTATGTGAAAAGTAAACTTAAGTTCCTTTCATTGACTTTTAGGTCATATTCTAACTTAAATCCAAGTATTTTAACTCAAATTATGAATTTTTTGTAGTATGGGCATAGGTCAGATTTTTATCTGGTTGGAATAGCTGTACAGCAAATTTTGCTATAATGTACATGTATACCTATTATAACGCAAATTCTTCTCAATGTAAATAATTTATGTAAAGCTTTTGTTTGACCAACATAAGTAATGCCATATAGGGTAAAGTGTCAAGTTGGTGAAAGTTCCCAAAATTATTAACAAAATTTTCATAGTTGTCCTTAAAAATATCGCTTACATTCTTGCCAAACTTGAGCAATGATGAGATGCATAGGGTTCGCTGTTATAGATACCAATACATTGTTAAACTAGTTTGTCATTAGAGATTGTCATTTTTGTCAAAAATATGTAAAATGATTCGCCTCGCAAGAAATCAGAAATATTTGAAGGGGATCTATCAGTGAAAGCTTTGGAGTGTTAATACAGACGGTTTCCTACTTACGAACATTCGAGTTACACACAACGGTACATACGAACAGGTCTGCGCGTATATTCATCGATAATACCGACGGTATTACCGACTTATTAGCGGCAGAAAGAGGCGCTACATAGAAGCATCACCCAGCATCCACCTTCCTCTGCCCAGTTCGTTGCAGGGCATTAGTGTGTGAACGTATCTCCAGTGCGTAAAGAACTTTTTTATTTTTCCTGTATGTATTGTAAAGGAGTTTGCCGACCTTTACTTGGCACGATCTAGACTAATAAATAAAAAGAAGAGAGTGTGTGTAGTTTCATTCAGCTTTTTTACTAGCAAAGGAAATTTCACTATTCGAGGAGCGTACATCTATCTGCTCTGCTCAAATAAATGAGAGCGCTCCGTTATATTCAGTAATATCAACTGTTCCGTCCTAACGGCAAACGGTGAGAACACCGGCTAACAAGGTGAATAAATAGGATCGCTAGCGAGTTGGTATGACAACAATAAAAGTGACGATAAATGATAGTGTTATAACATGATATCAGATATAACAATAGCATAACGAGTGAAACAACGGTATAATAAAAGGACGACACATAAAAAAGGACAACAAAAATAAGTTCTAGCATAACGATTAAAACAAGGATATAATAAAAAAGGACAACACATACGATCAATAAGAAATGCTGTGTCATGGCCCGGCGTCCACCACAGTATTCTCTCCATTTTATTAAAAAGTTTTTTCAGTACAAACCAATTTACAGGTTACTTATACAAGCCTTAAACATACTAATATAAACCTTCAATATACTTATATACATGTAGGCCTTAAGCATAAGGTATAATACAAAATATAGCACTGAAGCAACTTACGACCAAATTCACTGTACAAACAATTGTTCGGAACGTAACTCGTTCGTAGGTTGGAGACCGTCTGTATACCAAGCTGAATGTCCGATATCTAGTCTCATCAAAATCTATCTTGCTCCCAAGCTCTTCCCGACGATGGATAAATGATAAGTCATACAGACACTGATTTTACTTTGTTAGCTAGCCGCAACAAGTATCAGCCTGTCTTTTGTGGCTTTTATTCACCTCACCTTCTGTTTGATCTCCAAATTCATGTTTACTACCTTCAAAACTGAATGTTTTTTAATTGTCAAATCAGTTGATATGAGCATCAGAATTAAATTTTTTGCTGACCTAGAATTTATTTTGGTCATCTCAAATAGTCTACGAAGATGAACTGTTATAAACGAGTGCATTTGCACAGACATGCTAATGGCAAAGAGTAGCTTTATCATATAAGCAGAGACTAAATGGTGTAAACAAAAGCTGAAAATCTGTTTTAATAGAAACTTCTAAACTATTTAAAGAATTTCAATAATGTCTATATAATTAATGATTAATGTATAATCCTAAATATTTAGGATTTGTTTGGAGTGCACGAGAGGACAACTCTGCTTTGCAGAGTAACCTGGCAGTAACCCTATGCTTAATTTGTACATGTATGCATTGCAGTGAAAGGCATATTCATACACACCAACCTTACAGTGTTAAAGGCCAACTGAATGAAAAGGGACTTTTATACAATTCATAGTCAATCTGTGCATGGAAAAAATTGACCGTGTAGACAGTTAGGAATTTTACTCAGCTCAAGATTTTGAATCAACTTGGCTTGTACCAACAAATACCCTGGCAGTGTAGAGTGCTGTAAAAGATTATCAGTTGCAATAATTATGCATTCAAATATTGCAAATTATTACAAGGTTAATTAGCATAGTTTTTGTAGTGTCAGTCTAGCAAAGTAAATGTTGCAAGTTCAAATCCAGCGGGATGCAATATTTTTCCATTATCCAACGGTGGCTTTATATGGACAGACACGGTTCTCATCACAGTACAGGCTGAATGTGTAAAATTTTGTAGATTTTGGTGCATTTTGCTTAAAAATAAGAGGAATTGTAACGCTGTAATTATTAGTTTGTAAAATAAAGCTTTTCTTAACCCAACTATTCATTACATTTTATATTTAAAAGATACCATTCTTACCTAATAGTTTGACAAAAAAGCTTTAGCTTAAAAGAAAGCATTAATGATAATTTTTGTTGTTTTTTACTTTTATTGAGTTAACTTGTGTTAACAACATCGAAACAAGAATTTTTTAAGGCTTACTAGGTTAAATTTTTTTTAGGCATAACATCAACATAGTGAGAACTGCAATCTCTTTAGGGCAAACATAATTATGCAGAGTTTCAGTAGGAAAGCATCTTCTGTGTGACCTACATTTAGTACAGCCACCAATATAGCTAGCTGCAAAAGCCTACTCTTCAAGTTTCTGGCCAATCTCCTAAGCGTTCTAAAACAACATGATGGAGCACACTTTTTAGTCAGTATTGTTTTAAAGCTGGTTTGATATCTTGGGAAAGTCTGTAAAATGAGTAGTGTTCAACATTCTCCTAATTTTTAACTATACTAACAGGTTAATAACTGGTTTCTTTGCAGGTAGAGCAGCATATTTACCAGTGGAGGCAAAGTGGTCTAGATTACCTAACCTTCAAACAACAAGTTGATGTTCAATTTCCAAAAAGGCATCAAGTGACTGGAATGACATCCAACCTTAAAGTTCTTTCTGTAGCTGGGCGTGTCTACAATCAACAAAGTTCTCTTGCGAATCGCTTCTAAGATCTCTAGCTAAAATCATATTTTAAACGTTGTGCAGAGCCATTAGTTACAGCTACCACAACTTCACACATTATACTCGAGGTGCCAGGAGATGGTCGCACAATTTGCAAGACAATTATAGAGCTCAGTGTTTTGAAGCTCTACAGCTTTATTTGACAGAAATAAAATAGTCCACTTTTGTTGATAAATGTTTTATGGTATTCTTGTGAATGCTTTGATTTTTAATCTTTTGGTAATGTAACAGCTGTTTGGCCTGCTTTTGATAGGTTGCTCCATTTGCACTAAAGACTTTTAGATTTATACAAACTCATTGTGTTTTAAGAATATTTTATTTGTCACCGTTGCACTCACTTGAGCAATTTGTTTGACGTACTTATATTGAGCTTTCCTTTTCTGTAAACTCAACTCCTTGACGGGGTTGCTTAAAGAGTCAATTTTTTTCCTTTTGAGTAAGTTTGGGCTTTTTTAAAGAAATATGCTGACCAATGTTGATAAATGCGAGTTAGATATACATGCATGCAATCTGCACAGTGTGTTCAATGTTACTGCATGGTTTCATCGAAAGCTCTCATCTGAAACCTTTTATAATCCAAAGGGCCCCACATATGCTATATTTCCCAGCTTTGCCTCAGTAGCAATGAATTGACTAAATCAAATTTTATAAGTAATAAATGTGGCCACAGGTATGCAAATCTCCCATGTTTGACATTTATGTTTTAAAAATTGGGTGTCTCTGACTCTACCAGGCATATTTGGCAGCATGAATATATGCACTGTTTTAATTAATATACGTTTTAAAAGTTTTCTATTTGACAACTAGGATGGTTTCAATACCAATTACTTGATGTCAATACCATCCTAGCGTTTATTGCAACTTATTACAACTTTTTTTAAATGGACAAAGTGCTTGTTTTTGCCATGCATGCCCACTAACAAGGTATTAAGGGAAAGCATAAGTTTTCAATTTTATGAATAATACGTATGATAAACTTTAGATCAAAGCACACACAGATGTGCCTGCAAATCGGTTTTCTTAGGTTCTGTTGGCAAAATCCCTGAAATGGGGTTTCAGGGATTAGTTTGCCTTTTTAACCAATTGATAGAAAATTAAATGATGCAATAAAGGTTCATTACAAGTAAAAAGAACCAAACTAAATATCATAGTTAGCTAAATTTATATAAAAAGAAGAAGTAGAGCTTGGAACTAGGACTATCTAATTCAAGATATAAAAACATAATAGGAGGCCCTGAATTTAATGAGAAGATAACTTCTCTTGCAAAAGAGAAGACAACTCAGAATTTTGTATAAAAATTTTCAAATTTTACGCTAATGGGAGGTCCTCCATTTCAAACTACAGAGCCTCCTAACCTGCAAAATTTTCCAAAATGTTGAACTCTCCGGCAAAATTTATGCAAAATGCAAAATAGATACGTATGCGATCAGCATGACGAGTAGAGTTGTTTAAGCATGTTTCTAGCGAAGCCTCCTATCAGAAGCCTCCTATTATCCGAAAGCCCTATATCGTGGATATATTTTTCAAAGTGGCCTCCTATTCAATCTAATTTGACTATATATATATATATATATATATATATATATATATATATATATATATATATATATATATATATATATATATATATATATATATATATATATATATATATATATATATATGTATATATGTATGTATATATATATGTATATATATATATAAACATACATAAATAGATATATAAATAGATACATATATAGATATATAAATATCTCCCTTTCTGGAGAAGAAATTGAAAAATGCTGGAATGTAAGAACAACTGTAATCCCAGTAGTCATTGGGGCACTGGGCGCAATAACACCGGCGCATAAAATGTGGCTTGCCCAAATACCAACAGCAATCAACTATCCGGGTGTGGAAACAATTTTTTTTATATATATATCGTGGAGGACTAGACAAATGTATTAACTATGCTCTTATCCTTAGATATCAATGTTCTGTATTACAACCTTATGTGTGCTTTTCTATTATACCCTATTATGTAACACTGCATATCTAGGCCTGCCTTACAGGCCTGCCGCAACGTAATTAGGTGTTATGTAATCATTATGTAAGTGGGCGACGCTGTGCAACATGTATTCATGATTATATATAATAAATAGGCTAAATTCACTCACACCGACTGATCACGTTTATGCCTGCCTGGGTGGCTCAGTCAGGACCATTCTACCAAAACTGATCTAGCTTCAAGTAAGGACTGCTTGGGAGATACCTAAGGAAGGCTAAGGGTTGGCTACGCTACAACAGGACCTGATCAGAAATGCCATAGCATTAGAGATCAGGCCCTACAGTAAGCTAGCCCGGAACCTAGACTAGCCTAGATAGGGTCTCAGAGAGCAGGCTGTGTTAGCGTTCCAAGTGAGCCTGAGATTGGGGCAACCAGCCGTGGCCTGATCAGACCACTAGGTGTGTCAGGCAGGCCGACGAGGGGAAGGCCCAGAGTTCAGGCTGCACCGGCTTGTTAGGATAGTAAGGCTGGCTCAGCTACCGGGCCAAGCCATTACAATATATATATATATATATATATATATATATGTATATATATATATATATAGCAGCACATATATATATATATATATATATATATATATATATATATATATATATATATATATATATATATATATATATATATATATACTCATGCTACAGACAGTACTGTTTCGGCTATTGAAGCCTCATCAGTGCAGCTCAGAGCTTAGGCAAGGGACACAAATCCCATTACCAATGAGAGTTGACTTCCTGCCACGAAACAACTAAGTTGCCTCGCAGACTTTAAGAAAGTCAATGTGCTGGCACCAGAGTGCTCAAATCACAAAAGTGATGAGCTTTGCACAAAGGCTAATAGTGCCGCACCTCTCACAGAGTGCTCAACCAAACCGAAGTAAGGGAGCATATACTCATGCTATATATATATTTATATATATATATATATATATATATATATATAAATCTGTGTCTAAGTGTAGTCCTGTTATAGCAATGATAATAATTACCATCTAGCTTCAGGGCTCATAGCCTCACTAGCTGAATGCCTGGCATTGCAGGGGTAATAAAACAACTTATAAACAGTTGCAGATAATGTACTGTAATTGTAATGTAGTAGGTAATGTAGTGTTTATAAGCAGTTCTATTACCCTTGCAACGCAGGGCATTCACCTAGTAATAAATGAAGCGTTGTGCATGTCTTGACAATGTTCTAATGAACTGGAATGTTTTGCAGAGATAAATTAATCATATTAGCAATGAGCATATTAGTCTTATTAGCAATGAACAAGATGAATGTTTGAAATATGTGACATATTATCTGAAAACCTACCTCAAAGAAGAATAATGGCTAATTTTGTGAATACTTTTTACAGAAGCAGCGGACCATTTTAACCTTAGCTCAAGTGTTGTTTTTGTAGGCCCAAATTTATTTTGGCTTAGTTTAACTTTAACTTAAGTGACCTCATAACACCTTTCAGAGGTACATGTATATGGTTTCATTTGATACCATGCCTTCAAAGTTTGCTCCATAATCAAATTAAGGGCAAGTCAGTTAATGTCAACTCATGCATACCTCAGATGTTTAGATTTGTCACTCTGTAGCTTTTAAATGAAGTAGACGTATTGAAAGTGATTGTTAAGTATCCCTACCATAACTTTGCTAGTAGATGAACTAGGAAGCCTCATACTAAGTCATACACTGTGAAAAGAAGAAAAGCGATGAGACATGATCAAAGTCAACTAGCATTTGCAATGATTGGTGAAACATGTTTATTCATATAGAAGAGCAATAAAGGTGAAAAATTCAAACAGCAAGCAGTAAGCGCTGTAAAATAGTCAGCTTGTCTGAGGTTGGGTGAACAAAATCCTCCATAACATGACAAAAGCAATCACAAAGATTCTGTTATAAATTCTGCTGATGTTCCAAGCTTTAGCTGCGGGTAACAACATCTGTAAGGGCAAAAGCTTACAAAGATGTTTGATGTCAAAGATAGTCAATGACTCCGCCCAATGCACTCGTGCAACTGCATCAAGCTTCGAAAATATAAATTCTAACTGTTTACATGTTTCAAAAAACAAATAAGTCTGGTAAATCTAAAATTTTACTGTGCAATCATCGGTGGAGTTGTAGGAAGTTGCAGCTATGTGATTGCAGCCAATTTCATGTGCAACTAAAATTGATTGTAGTTGCTGCAGTGTAAACACACCGTAAGACATTTCCACTGTAAGCCTATTGAGTGATGTCATAGCGAAGAAGCAAACTGGTAAACATGACTAAAATAGTAAACTTTTGATTGATTACTGTTCATGCAGTCATAGAGCTTACTCCATGAATAATACCTACTTTGGGACAGCCATAGCATTGCTCAATGAGCGAATGATGGAGATGCGATGCACATGAGACTGGTGGGTTTAAATATACCATAGTCATCTATTTTGGCAGCACAACTAAATGTCTGGCCAGGTGTTTAGTTGTTAAATGTTGACTTGCAACAAAATTCACATTACCGTTATTTGATATGAAAATATTCACTATGTCTTACTCTGTTGTGTTGTAGGTGCAAAAGATGTGGAAATGTGATTACAAGCTCTTAAAAGCTCAAAAACGAACATAAAATCGCAGCCCCACGAGACCGCCGTAGTTTGGATTCCCTTTCCAAAACGGCTCAAACGTGATGTAGTTGTGAGAGATGGATTCTGTTTACACTTTCATGCAATCTTATTCGTCAAAATGTTTTCACAAATATACTTCACGCATTCAATCAAACTATGTCTATTGTTCTTACGCGTCAGTTTTATCATCATTGTAATGCTGTCACTTTTAGCACTGATATCTTATAACTTATCGCAAAAGTTCATTAAATATTTTAACCTTACCCCGAAGGAGTACATATCATTGTCTGATAATCATGACGAGCCTGTTGGTCACCTTTGATGATCGAAAAGCGCTGCAAAATTTATTTGCGAAGTGTTGGGTCACATTATCAGATTATGACTTGCCAATTAGACCAGGCCGAAGCAAAACTGTAAAGTAGTGAGCATCTATATTTGATATGCGGTCTTTGGTAAAACCCAAAGTGTTTGTCATAAACTAATACTACGATAAGTTTTATATTGAGCTTTGTATTGGCCTTTCAATTCGCGTGAGAACATTCGTGGCAAGACAATAACCAAACTTCATGGTTACGTCATCGAAATAAAGTGATTCTAAGCTATGGCGGCTTTTCGTTTTTGAGCTTTTAAGAGCTTGTAATCCCTTTTCACATATTTTGCACCTACAACATAACAGAGTAAGACAAGGTGAATCTTTTAATACCAAATAACTGTAATGTGAATTTTATTGCAAGCCAACCTTTGACACAGCTGCAACTATAATGGAAGACAGCTTCAAAACAGTGCCATTATATGTTGTAGCCACAATAAGTATCAAAATGATTAATAAAAATTTGTGTGTATTTCTATTTTCAGAATGGCTGTAACATATATGCAACATTCCAAAACATTATGGTTAGGATGATGGCCCATGCGTCGCACGGTGAGATGGCATAGATAGTCAACGCATAGATAGTCAACGGACTGAGCTCGTGTTAGCAGACAGACATCCTCAGCCTGTGTAACAGTCCTTGACAGTGAGACCGTCTACTGTAGTGCTATTTGAAGGATGTGATTAATTCGCTCATCTCTTAGAGCTCAACTAGAGAAGAGTTCAACATGCTAGAGAATTAACAGACAATAGCTGCGTTTCCATGACGCTCATAATTTGCAAACTGAGCCAATCCACAAGTTATCTGCGTCATAGAAACGGCATAAATCCGCAAGCTAATCGAGTTTTGCGATCTACAAAACATTATCGAATTCATTGTTCTTGCCAATTATGGAAACGGCACTAGTGTTATTAATGTGCATTAGAATATCGATGACAATCACATTAAAAACATTTTCACGATTCAGTCGTTTTTATTTCCATTTCAGCAGTCTCAATGTGCCAACCTTCCGAATCATTGCTGCTAAGCTTAGCGGGGACAAGATTGCTTGGCTATTTATTGAGTCATCAATTAGGCTAGTACTTGACCTATGAGGTCAAGCCTGGTGTTAAATCCACATCAGCAAGTGTTTATTGAAACGCTCGATTGCAGAGTACAGTGTGTACATAGCACAATGCTTAATTATTCATATTCTCTGATTGTAACGCGCAGTCACTCGTACTAATTCCTCATCGAAGTTGAGAGCACTTTTGCAGGATTTTATTACATTCAATTTACTCTTTTCTACATTTCAAGTGAACTTAGGTACAATACACCAACATTTTACTCAATCGAGGCCTGCATTTGTTTCACCTATGTTGTCATTTAAGTTCCTTCTATTTTATTGTTTGCATGCAAAACTTTAGCACAGAATAGAAAACCATTTTAATATTTAACAATGCTCTTTAAAACACAAACAAAATTATTATTAATGAAGTATCCTTATTCAGCTTTAGTCTTGCTTCATGCAATGAAAACAACTTCTCTACAAGATATCACTGTTTTCTGCAACAATGCTTTATTCAGTTGCAGAATTAAAAAAAAACTTTAGATAGGTTATTTTAAAATCTAAGCAAAAATCTTTAGCTGTTTTATGGTTATAAAATACCTGCAAATTTTCCAAATGTATAAAAGGAAACCTTATTGCAAATATCGTTCACAATAAACGAGCTGCTCTGTTTAAAGATCGGTCTATTGTTAGGGCAATGTTAAAAGGACTATAACTATGTTTCCATGGTGCGCAGTACTGCGATGCAGCCCCCTCCGAAGTCGAAAGGATTGACACGTTACCATGCTTCGCAACGGTTTTCAGCAAATTAGCCAGAGAAGAGACATTGTATAAATCGAATCGCCTGATGGAGAAATTGAATCGATCATGGATACCGAACATCAGAAAAGGTCTTTTTATGCTTCTGTCATCATTATACTTTTATTTACAATACACAATCACAATGTTTTACAAAACTTAACACAATTTTTACAAAGTAATATATTTTTAATAAGAATTTTTTAAGCAATATATTATTTAAACGTTATTTAGGACGTGCCTCCTGTTTCTCGAAAGGTGTTGGCATCGATAACAAAGTCTGGGAAAGTAATCACCTCATCCTTGTGGGCGCAGACCATAATTAAATATAGGTGAAAGAAAATCAGATTAGAAAAAAACAAGATTAGCAGGATAGCTTTTGTACTATTTCATGGCCCTCGAAGAATCCGTTTTCATGGCATGGGAGATATGTGCAGCCACTGCGCAGTTGCTGTTTCCTTGTTGCAAATTTGCACAGACTCCGCACTGATCAGTGCGCAGTGATTTCAGTGCGAAGACGCCGTTTCCATGATTCGGAAAGGGCGCAACTCCGAAGCACTGCCCATCATGGGAAAATAGTGTATGTCAAAAACCCTCGTAAGAAGGTTGAACTGGCTAATTTTGAGCACCTAATATTACTGCTGCAATATTTGGGTAGCCCTTTTGCTAGATTAATTAAACGCTCATGCTCTAATATTGTTCGATTCATTTTGGTTCAGTAAATGTTTGTTCCAGCTGTCTCAAGCCATTTTTAGTCCTAATAGTCAAAATAGTCCTATAAAACCACGGGTATGGGTACGCTGTAAGCCTCATAAGGACACAACAGAGAGCATTTAAATCCAAATTGCTGATTACAGCTGATGTCTGATCAGAACTTTATAGGATAAAAATAAACTAACTTGAATTGCATAAAATTTGCAAAGTTCTCACAATTGTATTCACATAGTTAAACAGCTGCAAAATGGCTGAAGACTGTTTTGCCATAGATATGTTGGAGATTATGTTCATGACCAGGGGAGTGTCCTACTACATGACTGACCCTGACACTATATTGAACTCATAAGTGATGTTACCACTTATACCCCATACAGAGTGAAGTAGCAGGGATAGCTCAATATGTATGTGTGCCTGTGTGTGTTGGTCTGCGTACTGCTACTCATGTTTAATTCTCAGCTTGACCTTTGGTGTATTTTAAATGCCAATGCGCTGGCTGAAGCTCACTACCCTTTCTTGAAGGTGACATTTACGAGCCTATTTAAGACCTATTAGCTATAGGAGACTGGGCAATGCAAAGCCGTGATGTCCTATATAAATAGCCGCATGCTTTGTGACAGAAGGGCAATGCCATAGATATAGTAAACCCTAGATTGGCGAATAGCTATCAATACAATGGAGCAAAAGTGAGGCCTATAATTGGCTGTTGTTTTCACGACGTTACGTCGTAGTGATGTGCATCACAGCATCAAAGCCTTCAATTGAGCAATAAGTTTAGTAGTGGAACCACGCTTGGTATGCTAGTTTTTAAGTCATAAACATAACAATAAGACCAAATTCTTAGTGAAATGTCATCAGAAGAGACCACAACACCCCAGGTATATCCTGAATTGCCCATAACATAATAGAACTTCAACTCAAAACAAGAAGTTCTCAACAATATCATAAGCTATCTATGCCGATTAAGGACACCAAGCTGAAAGCTGCTAGTGGAAAATAATAGGAAAATCATCATCATTTCGTCATTGGTTTTGAGTCAGCAGCCAAATCTGTACATGACATTACTCAATATCTTTTCAGCAACTACCCTTACATCAACTACTTCCTAACCTTCAAGATCAACCAGGATCACATTGAGATTCTGTTTTCCACAATACGATCTAAGGGTGGCTATAACAATAACCCGGATGTGCAGTGCTTTAGATCTGCACTTCGAGCACCATTCATAAAAGCAGATATCACACCAAGTTCCAATGTTAACTGTATTGATCTGGATGTGAGCAGGGCTAAAAAAACTGGCCAGCTCCTGCTACATTCTCTGGCTAGAAAGAAAAAGAAAGAAGAGACAAAAGCTGAGGAAGGTGAAGATGAGGAGTTCGGTGATGAGGATTTTTTTCTAACTCAAATGTGATGAGCGTATCAAGTTCTTGACCGATGTCGAAGTAGTGGGAAGTAGAAATAGTGATGACATAACCCTAATCTCAGTTAAAAACAGAGGAGGATTGGTGACCAGATTGATAGGCCGAATATGAATTGCTGCAGAAAAGTGCCTACGTTCACACATGGAGAGCTGTGGTATCACACAGAAAGCTTTTAAACAAGTAACATCACAGACAGTAACATATATGTCTTATTACATAACCTCCATCAAGGTTTTACATGTACAGTGCATGCCAACAGTCTACTCAAAACTATAGTAAATCGCTATACTAAAATCAGAAAACACTATGCCGCTTCAAAGCAGGAATCTAGTTCAACCAACCTTAGACAAAAACTATCTCGTCTAGTTATTTTCAGTCATGTCTAATGGGTGTTTAATACAGTGGTCCAGCGTAACTCCTTCCAAACCTCATTTGATTCATTAGTTTGTTATTAGTTTAATTTCTATTTGGTCACTCTTTGTATTATCAATAATATAAAAGCTTCTAAATCATTGGTATTATTCATTACCATGTGTGTAAGATTCTTGCCTTTCTCATCCAAAGTCATTACAGTCATACTTCGACTTACGAGCTTAATGCGTTCAGAGACTGAGCTCGTAGGTCAATTTACTCGCATGTTGGTGCAATTTATTTATATATAGAACAATTAAATATATATTGATAGGTTTTCATACTCTGAAAATGCAAATAAAACACTCAAAACAATATATTGTAACAGAAAGAACATGTTGGTTGTTGTCCTAACTTACCACATGCTTTCAAAAAGCAACAAATAAAAATAATGCAAGGAAATGTGATTAATTAAAATGTAAAATTAAATACATACAATAGCGGCTAACGCTAGCATTTGCCAGAGAGGGAGAGATAAGTTATCCTCCATTACAACAGTTGACTTTGATAAATTTAGATTTTATCCAAGTCTTAAAAGACAAAATTAAAAGCAAATTTAAAAGCAAACTTTCATCTTTAACTTAACGTAATTAAAATTTCTTCGGCGTTCATAGTTTTAAGTTTCTCGCTGGTTAGCTAATTTTTTTTTGTTTCGTTCTCACGACCAGCCGACCGTTTTAAGAGAAACCTATCTAAGGACGGTTGCCTTTGTCGCCCTTTCAACGTGTTGCGATCAGGACGAACACAGTTGTTGTCACCAAGGGTTAATGCACGACCGCTAGCCAACTTGTCCGAATGTCTATTTTTTATAGTCTTGATAGATAGCACCGGCCATTTTACGTAGCATCGTTTCAGTTACGCAGTCACCGGCCAATTGTTTGTCTTTTATCCAAAACCTGAGCAGTCTCTCCATCAGTGGTCGTGAAGATCGCTGCATCGTTTAGAAACTATGGTTAGTCCTTTTGCAGACTAAATGCCTTGAATATAATCCTTGTGTTTGATAATTGTGGATGTATTTCTGTCATATTGTTGAGCAAGCTCAATCACGCATACATCTTTTGCATATTTTTCAATAATTTTCCATTTAATATCAATTGTTATCATTCGCTTTTTCTTTGCATTATCTATCCTTTTACTGGCAAACTTTCGGTCTACGCACGGTACTTTTAATTCACATAATTCTGCACTGAAAATCGCGCACAAAAAACATGGTACAAAAGTATAATCTGAGCAGTTGAAAAATACAGAGTGATGCTGTTCTCATAAAACACCTCCGACATACTTCGCAACTGTCTCATGTGCTCGTATTTCAAACATGGCTCGTATTTTAGTGCTAAAACTTGCTCAAAAGCTGGCTTGTACCTCAAGTTTCTCGTACGTTAGGGCACTCGTAAGTTGAAGTATTACCGCAAATAAGTTTTACATATTTTCAATAAAATATGCAGTCTCAGATGCACAAACTATGGAAAAATTGAGCAGTTTTTAGTGCCAAGTCAATAGGAGTTAATAGATCAGCTGATTCGCTTTACACATCACCATGACGTTGCGTCATGCTAATTATAGGCCTCACTTGTTTTGATTATTCGCATATCTAGGGTTTACTATATCTATGGGCAATGCTTTGTTCACTTGCAGCTGGTCAGGCAAGTGAGTCATCATTGTTTACACTGAAAGAATCAAGAGACATTTTTGTTGCTACATGTAACTCGATATAACTACTAAAGCACGCAAGATATTTGTTTCAAATTTTAGATACAACGCTTATACACTATGTATTTCCTACCCTGCAAATTTATAAACATAAAGTTGAATATTTCATATAAAAAGTGCGAGTAAAAGTGTATATTGATGCACATGTATTCCAAAAGATATTGCAAAATTATCAATGTTGCCATATGCTATGGGCTAACATGTCAGATAGCTAGGTGTACAAACTGATTTCAAATGCATACACACTGGTACATCGTACGCTGATTGCAGTCTGCCATGAATATAAATGTTGGGTCTTGGGTGTTATGCAAACAGCATCAGCAAACTCGTAGAAAACAAGCGACAAATGGTACACTTTTCTAGACATACTGTGAAAGGCTACACATGACTAAAGACGACCAGTCGGCTGAGCCATGATCTGAGATTCCCTTGTTAGCTGCTACCTTTGTAGCCTCCTGATGAATTATAATCCTGAAATATCTGGAGGTGATATTTTAACTAACGTTGCGCTGTGCAGTGGAACGAGCATGGAAATCCCTGATGCAAATTGCTTTGTAAAACCGATGAAAGAGTTTTAGTGACCACCAGCTTGTGTATGTCTGCAGTGATTCCTTGTAAGTCGACACCCTGCCGTATGCTCAGTTCTGAGCCTAGACATATCTTTGTGATGACAGGATGAGGTGGAAACATACCACCTCTATCTTTTACACTGATTAGTATCGCATCATCCCCTGATGCGTAAACCTGGACAGGAGGCTATAAAGCTGGTGCAGTCATTGCAGTTGAGTTTTAAGCTCTGTACCTCATAACCTGCTAAATAAATACCATATGCTAATATTAGTATAAAAAGCATATGTATCAACCATAAAATAAATTTAACTACATATCGCTGATCTGCTGCAGTATTATTTCAAGCCACTCTGCTTTCTGTATATCTGCTTTATACACTAACAATAAGTGAAAGTAGCTAATACCAAAATACATTTATATACCCAAATTATGCACCACAATATGAGCAGCCATGCAGTTTAGCATATGCAGCAAGGCTGCAATGTGTGCCAGATATTTTGTTTTGTAGAAAACCTGGATATATTGGTCATATTTACCTACCGATGCACTCCACTATGTTCGAGCCAGACCTTGACAGTTTGATTTCCAGCTGTTCGCTTGATTCCAAATCATCATGGAAGTCATCGTCACCTTCTACATGACTCTTTCTTGGTTTAGATGAGAGAAGTAGGGGCAGGAGCCATCTGTGTCATTAAAATCAAGTTTTAATTGCATAACACAATTGCAAAGAATGCTATTTTTAATAAATTTCGGTAGGTCTCGGGATCTTTTCATGAGTGACATCGGAATACTGTGCCAAAATTTATCCAAAGTTTCCAAACCAGCCATTGTACCTACCACTTAGATTTAATAGCAATTAATTTTAAAAATATTATTAAATTCACATAAAAGCTTTGCATCCATAAAGCTGGTTGCCGTATGACATTAAATAATACTCAGCATTTAGGTGACTGAATGGCATGTAGTAGAGTCGCAAGTGGTGATAAGTGAGCATGCTAGTCACAGTAAATGTAATAAACATGGGCTAGTTAAGTTGAATCAAAAAACACTAGAAACAGTATTGCTGTTTTTCTAGCAAAAAAGCCATTTTAAAGCTGATCCAAAAAATAGGTGCGAGCTTAGCAACAAGGGTAGTTACCATTTTTAGAACACATTCTCCTATTCTGTAATATATTTGATTGTTAATGTGTTTGCTTGCAGATTTCGATGCCATCTACCAAGTCCAGCATACTAATAAGTTAAGACGAAGAATCATAGTGCTATACTTTTAAAATTATAAAATAAAATACATTTGTCTACCTTTGGGTTGTTATGTATAGAGTTCCATTATAACATGTTTTATAGAGAAAACAAATAAAGCAATTGAGGATTTCAGGCCTATGCCAACAATAATAAGTCTGACAAAGATACTAATGCTCAGCAAACCAAGCCAATCAATGATTAACCAGATTTTTGAGAATACAATAGAAACACTCATGAAGAGATCTGCCATCTTACAATATTCAGTTATGAGATACACAGTTTTACAAGCAACTTGTGTGGAGTATAGTATGGAAGTTAGTGATGTACTTGCGGTTATTATACAATGTATATAGTTAAAATCAATACACTCAGATTTTCAACAGTTTTGCTGGAAACAATTTGCTGTTAGAAAGTTGCTGGCAGCAAAATCACAAACTACTATCTACAACCAGCACAAACATGCTGCTTCAGTAATGAACTTGTCAATTGAATAGTTGACTGATGACATAGAAATTGTAATGACCCTCTGTTTAAAGGATTATTAACTATAAGTGCTGGATTGGTGGTTCAAGTAGTGGGTTTATGATTTGCGAATTTATAAAGGACTGTATTTTAGGTGTAGATTTAATGTCAAGAATTAGACTGGTTTGTTTTAGTTAAAAAACTTTAAAACAGAATATATTTATTAAAAATTCAAACTTTCAATTGCAAAAACATAAAATATATGAAGGCTAATCAAGTCAATGGCCGATGCTCATTGCGCAAGTCTAAAAATATAAAGAGTGATACAAGAGCAGAGTGATATGTAGAGCGTGAGTAAAATATGGAGTTCGAATTGTTTCTGATCTACACAGGCTTATATATGTTTGCCTAATCAGTCAGGCAATCGTCACATCCGTAGATCACAGACGATTGGGCGCTGCAAAGCTTCCTAGGCAGTAAGCGAGTAAGTACAAGGAAGCAGATAACATTTATGCTAAGCAGTAAAATAGCAGGTACTAGGAAGTTGGAATAATAAATCTGCGTGTCAGGCTAGCAAGTAGCCTGGGCATGGCTCTCGTGGGGATTGGGAGAGAGAGCCTGGGACACATCGCAACACGCGGGGAAGACAACTCTAAAAGCCGACTTCTGAAGTCGCTAATATCACAATCATTATTTCCGAAGGAGTATCATGTGACGGTCTTATTTATGATCTACGCGAGTATTATCTATTATTTTCAATCTGAATTGGCAGCAAACAAACGCTGGTTAGTAAGTATGAAATGTTGGTTGCATAATAAATCAATAACGACAGTTTTATTATTTCATATGTTCAATTCATTATGTTTTGATTTAATTATAATAAAAATTTGAATCAATTGAATAAAAAAAATTCACAATAACAATACAAACATAGCAAACGAATAGCAATAGAACAACAAAAATGAATTGCACGCTGCTAGTAAAGAAAAGTTTATCTGGTAAAAAGTAATCTCAGTTTTATTTTACTCACGAGTATTATTACTCGCGACAGTTATTATGAACAACTCGGACCTACCACTGCAAAACGGTGCCATCTGAAAGCAAATACTCTTCCCGAAGCCAGTAGGAAGAACTACAAATTGGTCAAAACCTGCGATAATATGTTGTAAAGCTTGAGACTGTTCTGGTCTCAGTGTGACTATGCCTAGCTTTGATAGTAATTTTTGAATGGCTCCATTTTTATCAGTATAGGAAATGAAACTGCTAACGTGAAAACGCAAGAGAATAGTAGCCTATGGTTCCTATCGTTTTATTATCAAACGAGGTATTTCGTAACCACCCAGCCTATCAAAAAAATAGCGCTTTTTACTAGATCAAGTCACGTTACCGTGACAATAGGCTTTTAAACGCGCCACATCTAATAGTAGAGCAGGAACATAAACTCATCTTTCAGTCTTTTCCTTCAGAGGGTGGGCTACTCAAACAAAGATGTTTCATAGTCAGAAATTTATGCTGATTTCAATTATAATGTTTCTACACCTATGTGTTTGCACATCTTCGAGCTAGAGGGCACTTTTGAAATGGGAGGGGGCAACTCCAAGTTTGCTTGGAAAACCTTACATATCAGACAAAGAAAACTATTTTATAATATCGAAAATTAATAAATGATTTTATTTGAGATTTGGTGAGTCAACTCTCAGTATTTTTAATCCCTGCCAAGGATGCAGCAAGACTGCTTGTTTCACTGTCTTAAACAGTCTGTGAATGAAACCCTAGTCAGAGTGACTAAACTTCAATATGCGACAGCCAAACATTATTCAAGCAGATAGTTGATATTGGAAGAGAGGAGCATTCTATGTGAAATTGCTCAAAAAGTGCTAAGCATTGAGAACTTTGATGAGAGTTCAAACTTGTTATGTCATTATTCCTGTTATAAAAACTATTGTAACAAACTTGTTATGGATAGAGCTGAGAAAAGACATGAGAAGAAACAGAAAGAATGTGATACATCAGAAGAGGTGAAACTAGATATTTATAACTTTACAAAATCATGATGATTATTCCATGATGATGGTACGTTGGTGGGAGAAAAAGAAAAAATTTTCATTTTTGTCGGCACTTTTTGGGAGCAGCAAAACTAACACTTTGCAGTTTACATGAAGTGTTATAGCCTACAATTTGAACATAAATGTATAGATAAATTACACGTATGATACTTCCTTGGTTTTTTGCATATGACCACACAAACTACGCTCGATATGACATGCTGTATTATGCAGAGATGACTAATCTGAAAGTATAGCATAGCAAGGTGTATGAGGCTCTTATGAAGAAGGGGTATTTTACTTATCAATCATGACATCACTGTCCATTCAGCTCTATCGATTGTGATCAATCTATTGAGCAAACAGTTAGAATAGACTCAAGTCTCACGGTGGAATCATAGGGTTTACCAGGAAGTCATTGGCCTCTCAGCGCTGGACTCTATCTCACTCGGAACAAAGAGCTGTACATACAGACATGAGGAAGATGCTAGTGCTTGTTGATTCGGATACAGCAAGTTATGCGATGCATGCGTGAAAAGGTATGGAAGGCTTATGAGGAAATGAGGGAAGTCATGAAATACTCATAACAGCAAGAATCCGTTTGCGTTTCAAACCACCAAGCTAGTACATATTACCAGTGGTGCAAAAGCCTCCATTGAAGTGAAGCAGAATCTTGAAATAGCAAATGTGATAGGAGAAAAAGAGCTTTCAGAATTGTTACAGAAGATGTTAAGCACCCAAAAAATGATTTCAATGCATCCATCAAATTAAACAAGCTCAAAACCTTCACCACATTACCATCAGCTAAGAAGAAATCAAAAGAAAAAGTCCTAGAGTGATTGTACAGACTGTTTGAGAATTTGTTAGTGATCAGCCAACAGCGTAACATGGATTTGAGAAAAGTGTTATTATTTTCTTTTGGCGACACCAGCTGGTCCCTGGCTAACTCTGATGGCTCTATATTGAAGACTGCTAAATCGGCTCTGATGGCTGCTGATGGGTGCCAGGACACAGATGTTTTTCTAAACTGTCTATCTCTAGCGGATGAGCTACCATCACAGAAGCTCATTTACTGCTGTAGTAAGGAGCAGTTGAGATATGTAAACATAGGTTGTCTGTCTACCGTCCTCACACCCGAACCGATGCAAAGCACTGGTCGGGCTCCATGCTCTAAGTGGATGCGACAGTGTAAGCGCATTCTATTCAAAAGAAAAGATAACTTTCTTCAAGCTTCAAAAGAGCAATCCTGAATTCTGTAACACAATGCAATCATTAGGAACAGATTTTGAAGTTGATGGTGCAATAAGAGAATCTATTGAGACATTCATATGCAGATTATATGGTGAAGAGACAAATTCCATCAATGAAGCACTGTATAAGATCTTCTGCTGACCGTCTCGCACATCACAATCAAACTTACCACCCACACTAGCTGAGTTAAACCTCGATATATCTAGGGCTGCCTATCAGGCCGCAATATTGAGAAGAGTCATACAAATCATCATCAATGCCCCATCCCCCAGCAACATGGATGGTTTATGGAAGGTAGAGAGCTTAAAGCTAGATGGACGACACAACAACCAGCACCTCCTGATGTGCTCATAACATGTTTTGTCGATGCAAAACTGGGTGCCAGTCTCGTCGCTGTCAGTGCAACAATACAGATCTCAAATGTAAAAACATGTGCAGACGCAACTGCTGTAGCAACAGAAATAAAGAGAATGGAGATGGAAGTAGTGGTGCAGAGAACTTGGATGACTGTGAATTAGAAGGTTAGTATTTGAGTGGTACTGTAGGCCTAACAAGAGGTGTGCTTCATGTTTGATTAGAATACGTATGTATCATACCGTCTGAAAGACTGACTCATTGCAATTTTACTTGCATAATAAAGTATACGGCTCAACATAATAAGCATTAATGATGAATATATGTATACTAAAATATTATATATACATGTACATGCTTTGAGTCTTTAAAAATACTTTTCACTTTTTTTGCAGATCTTAAATGATATCGGAGTTGCGGAATAACAAGGACAAACTTTAAAGCTGCCACAATATCAACCAACCAAACTGAGGACACATAATATTATATAATACAAATATAATATTATTCTAATATTTACAGAATAAATATTTTAGTATTATCAGAATTGATTCCAACTTAGGTTACTGCTAAGTATTTAGTATTTATATTCCATTTTCATTATCACATTGTTGGTAGAAGCACATATAACATTACAGACATTTATTTAATTAAAATAATATATTAATTATATTGCTCAAAAATGAACAATCTGAGAAGTGTAGAAACCAGATATTTGAAATCAGCTCGAAATTCTGATCTAGATGCCACTCTTATTACATAGCCCACCTTCAAAAGGAATAAATCACTATTTTTGACAGCTTTTTGATGCCCTCCTGCTCTACTATAATACATCGTGAGATACGAATCTAACGACACGCTTCCATTAGTATCAGTCTGAGCGTCATATGTAACATATGTCGCTCGTTTTGCAGAAGTTATCTTACCTTTTTTTCGCTATGTGTCCCAGGCTCTCTCTCCATATCCACCACGAGAGCCATGCCCAGGCTAGCTAGCAAGAGTCCAGAAAGCTGTTTCCTAATCACATCAGAAATGGTTAAATAAAAGGGGATGAGTGGTTATGTAAGATGTGTATAATACTCTTAAGACAGGATGCGTAAATACTAATATAGAAGTTGAATAACAACGTGATGAGTTCCTTTGTTTCACAATGACAGGTATTCATGGGGTGTGTAACTAAAGATTACAAATGCTGGTCGCTTCACAAAATGGCACCACAATGCACGATTATATTAGCTCAAAATTCAAAGGCAGACACTACCACTGAAGCTGCAATAAATTAGAACTGGAAACAATTGCCAAAAATGAACGAAAGTCAGATATATGCTTCTACTGAGAATACCCTCTAGAGAAGAAAAAAAAAACATCAGTTTCTATTAAGCCCCTACAACAAACTAATAAGCATTAAACCTGACACCACTGCCCTACTAGAGCAGATACACGATGTGACCAACCAACAATATTCGTTATAATAGCTTTTGCATAACATAAGTTTCCTCCTAAAAGCAGAAAGCTAAATCTAACAGACTAAAGCTGCGGTCACAGCAGCCGATTTTGGGTCAATTCTCTGACCACTTTTTCTACTGACCGAGAATCGTATCGTGTGAACAGCGCAAACAAGCCTGATACCGATATAGTCCAAAGAGAAAATTTTTTTTCAAAGCCGATATTCTATTTGAGTAGCCAATGACATCTTTTTTACTGTGAGTCATAGTGTCATTAAAGCCTGGTTTCCATATGACAGCACAATGATCGTGCGCAGCCCAGTGATCGTGCACAATGCATTTCATGGGCCGCGATGCGGTGTTTCCATATCGCGCGTAGGCACCACGCTTGCATTGGACAGAGTGGATAATTTCCTTACTTTTTCGTAGGAGAGACGGATTTCTTCGGAAAACAGCCCTCCGTTTGAATTATGGGATGGGTTGACAAGGTCTAGCGGTGTATTGTGGGATACATAATCGTGAGCACCCATCGCAAGGACCCATTCTGTTGGATCCTTGCGATTAGCGTACGCACGTCGCGCTATCGTCGTGTGTTGAAGTTTCCATATCACAGCTGGCCTACGCACGCAGGACGTCGCGGCCTTGTGCTGTCATATGGAAACCAGGCTTTAATATGAACACCATATTTGTCTTCACACCTGTGTATGCTATTGTCATAGCTTCACTCATGAGTAACAGCAACCCGGAAAACTGCTGTTATTATAATAGTTGAAGCACATTATGTTAGCAAAAGATCGTCCTCCTTATGGTTATCCATTATTAGCGATGAGCAGTGCAAAATAATCGGGCAGCTTGCTAAAAAAGTTCACTAAAAACATTGTAGGAAACAGTCAGCAAAATTCAAGGAGTGACTCACTAAAATATATCAGCTAAAGTTATCTGACCCTGCAAATAAAAGACGGACAAAATCACCCACTCTCAGATCAAACTTGGCCTCTGCACAATGGCTGATCTGAACGCAGCTTAATACTAAAGCCTGGTTCACATATCGATTGCGAAACTCTGGCGGTAACTTGCGCAGCAAAACCCTTGCGGCACTAGGCTCGGTGGCATATGTTCATATATAAGCTACATCGCTAAACATAATCGAGGAATCACATAAAATGTTCGCTCGCCATGCCGTTTCTATAATGGTGACCTTCACCTGTACGAGCATTACATGAAGGTTTTGCCTGCGGCCTTTTGCGACATTTGAACAGCCCTAAACTATTGCGAGGCCGTCTGCAACTATCGGCGGTCCTTGGCTGTACCCGGCGCATAGGTTCCCATTTCACCGCTAATAGCATGCGGTGCTGTCGCCAGTACTTTGTGACGTGTATGGGAACAGGCGAGTGACCAGAGCACACATACATACACACAAACAAACTGCTTATGAATCATTCAATAAACTAGTGGACAACCAAAGCGACACAAATGATTGTCCATACTGGTTAGGTTATTAAACTATTGAGGCACTCTGCTTGCGCAAACTCTAGTGCGTTCTATACAAGAGGTCAGAGGCTTTTCTGCTCCTTCCAACCTCGGACAAACAGCACAAATAAGCCTAATTGCCAAAGAAATAAGTATAACATCATAATTCATGTAGTAATTGGACAAGCACTGATCATTTTTAGTACCAAAGATGGCTGTGATTCTTTGTAAAGTGCTTAACCTCATCCTATTCTGATATTCGATATTCTAGAGCACTTGCACAATTTAATTGAAAAAATAAAATAAAAATCATGACTAGGCTGAATTATTAATAACAGTGACTATATACATGTAGAAACGTGTGTATACAAAGGTTACTGCTGCAGCAGAAGCTACTTTGAAAAACTATTGAAAAAGTTTTTATGGACGATACCAGTACAAATGTATAGCAATGAAGCGCACCACGGTTCTTTGTAGATTTAGCGATTGCTTTATAAGAAACCGAAAATATGAGTGTAGCAGGACATTTGAAATTGAAACGTCACATTAAAAGATAGGTAATGGATTTTAAAATGACTTTATAAAAATGAAACAAATGGTAATATTAGTTAATAGTAAAAATTACATATACATTTAGTTAGTAACCTACAATCGCAATACGGATACTGAAAAAAAGATGGCCGAAAATCACAATCTTGTGGTTAGTTATGCGTATTTGCAAACTTGCGATTACAATCTTCGCAAGTTTAAATCCTCTGCGAAGCGAATTTTTTATTACTAAAACTATCCGTATACAACTGGACCGACCGACAAACGCTCACATTTATATATAGATTGAATGTCATCCGCTGCTAACAGTATTGCATGGTAACATATTGCCACAATTTATTTTACCATTGCTTTAACTTATTGAATAATTATATTAATTACACTAACTATCATGGTTGTTTTACTTTAATTTTGGTCAGCTGCCAATGACATCTTCGATAACAGAACGACTTTGGAGATACCTCTGCAAAAAGCTATGTAATATTGTATAGCCCTTCAGACCTCTATAGAACCTCTCAGCTATGTATGCATGTATGGACCACGTGATGTAATGGAAGGTGCACCAGTAATAGATTCGCTTACTTGAAACACAGCCTTTTAGTAATGTTGCAAAGGTGACACGCTAAAGCCGTGGTCACGCGATGACCGAACTGACTTAGGTTTGGAGGTTAGTTTACTTTGGGTCGGCTAAGCCACATGTCACATGGCATCCGAAGTCAGTTCGCCTCCTAGATACCATACGCATGGAGACAGGACACTGTTTCATTGGTAGTTTTTATGTATTTAAACTAAATATTTCTATTGTAAACAAAAAACTTTGAGGAACAATTATTAATTATTATTACACAGCAGACTTATCAGAAGATCGTTCAGCTGCTCAGAATAAATCACTCGATAGAAAAATTTTGCCAAACCTTCCATCAACAAAATTATACTTTTTGTTAATATATGAATGTTTTTCTATGCTGAGTACATAACAAACAAAAACAGTCTTCATCATAGTACTGTGGTTTTACATAAACAAAACAGGCAACGATTATTCATCAGGATGAGTATGACACATTACTTATATTCTACAGGAAATAAAACCACAACCATTCTTTAACATTTATGCAAAACTCAAGCACAACATCTTACATTCATGCAACACAATCACAAGTCCGGGAGAGCCTTGTCATAAATTGTTTGATGTTGTTTATTTAACCAAATAAAAAGATCGTCCCATTTCTATTTACCTTTGCTCACACGCACGTAAATAGAAATGTGACGAGTGCTCGGTAGAATTTTAACCAGCCAATAAACGCAAGGGTTCGACCACAAAATTTCGAGCAGGATCGAAATGGTTCGTTTCAGCCAGAAATGTCTTCGGCTGAACAGTTTACAACTGACAGCGACATTGTTTTGTGTCGTTTAGTTCGTTTCGGCTCTCACGTGACCACTGACCACCCTTAAAGAGTATTGATGAGTAAGAAATTTGTAAGCTGCGAGTCTAAGATACACCGGTAACTGCTCAGTTGAGCGATAATCCCATTGAAATACAATTCTTGGATAATACTGTGATAGTGTGGCATCATGCGGATCGATCACCCATAGACTCCCCTTCAATCTATTGCATGTGTGTTTCTATTAATAAGACAAAACTGTCACCATAGAGCTATAAGCTGGGCTGACTAATACTTTTTAACGAATGCCATAGCTGTTTAGTAGTTAAAAGTTACCGGAGAAGTGGAATTGTCTGCTCCAAGGAGAGATAGCTTTATTGTTGCAACAGTATGTGTAGACGTGAACAGAGCCGTATAGCACACATGTGAGCTCTACGACTCTGAGAGTGAATTTTAAAAAGCTGAAGTTTTTGTTGTTGATGAAAAGCAGCTTAGCCTCCAAAGCTTTAGTTTTAGTCTTAATGGTTGACTTGCGACAAAATTCACATTACAGTTATTTGGTATCAAAAGATTCACCATGTCTTACATTGTTGTGTTGTAGGTGCCAAATATGTGGAAATGTGATTACAAGCTCTTGAAAGCTCAAAAACGAAAAGCCGCCGTAAATTGGAATCTGTTTATTTCTCTGACGTAGTTCTGACAGTTTGGTTATTGTCTTGTTACGTGATGTTCTCATGTGAATTGAAAGGCCAATAAAAAGCTCCATATAAAACTTATCGTAGCACTAGTTTATGACAAACACTTCGGGTTTTACCGAAGACCCCATATCAAATATAGATGCGCGCTACTTTCAATTTTGTTTTGGCTTGATCTAATCGTCAAGTCGTAATCTGATCATGTGACCCAATACTTCGCAAATAATTTTTGCAGCAATTTTCGAATATCACATGTGACCAACAGGCTCGTCATGATTATCAGACAATGATATGTACGCCTTCGAACTAAGGATAGAAAGTTTAACGACCTTTTACGGTAAGTTATAATATATCAGAGCTAAAAGTGACTGCATTACAATGACGATAAAATAGACGCGTAAGAACAATAGACCTGGTTTTATTGAACGTGTGAAATATATTTGTGAAAATATTTCGACGAATGAGGTTGCATGAAAGTGTAAACAGAAACCATCCTGTAACAACTACGTCCCATTTGAGCCGCTTTGGAAAGAGAATTCAAACTACGGCGGTCTCATGTGGCTGCGATTAACTGTTGGTTTTTATAGCTTTTAAAAGCTTTTAATCACATTCCCATATAATTTGCACCTACAACACAACAGAATAAGACACGGTGAATCTTTTGATATCAAATAACTGTAATGTGAATTTTGTTGCAAGTCAACCTTTAACAATAGGTCATATATAACAATCTTATTTTTTGTTCATGAAATGACGAGAACACCTATTGTAGGTTTTCGTAAACAGTGTTAAATAATACAGTGTGATATTCACTGTTCTTTTGAAACCTTTGGCCCAGTTTTTGTTGTTGCTTGTCACAGTAGATATTACAAATAATTAACAAAACAATGAAGTGTTCAGTTATTGTTATTAGCTTGCTTATATGACATTGTCAATTTACTAAACAAATCTTCCTTTTGCAATTACAAAATAGTTTGCGCCCATCTGGGGCATTGGTCAGTAATGACACAAGAAACAACCATCGTAACCGAGCCTGTCAACTTGCAGAAAATTCTCACATAGATGATTTATACAGCTTAAAGGCAATTACGCGGCTATATCAAACAGTCAGTTCACATACCCGTTGAAATGATTGTTGTATTGTCAGATTTGCTCTTTACAAAATAAGAAAAAGGGGGATGCACCTTCAAAAAAATTTCCAAACCTTTATGCAATCTTGTTGTTGAATTTAACTCGAAGAGAGATTATCTCATTTATATCAAATTGTAAAAATTACAATTAGATAAATTAAAGAAATTAAAAATTACAGTTACTACATGGTCATGTCATAATAATTAGTCTACATGTATTTGCTAGAATAGACCATGGATCCGCATAAAGTTACACTTGGCAATGCTTAAATAATTTTGGCAAAGATAAATTTTCTTAGAATTGTGTAACATATTAGCAGACAAATCACTGAAAATTATGTTTTTTGCAAGGAATGTTAGAAGTGAAAAGGTTGCTTTGCTTGTTGTCTGATGGATTATTTTTGGACTCAACAAAGTTTCATGCTGTAAATAAAAAATGATTATTGAGTCTTGACTGACAACTTGCAACTTCGTTTTTCTTTTCAGTCAGTACAATAAATAGTTTTGTAACATAAACATGATGTACTGCTCACCAAAAAATCACCTCAAAATCTCTTTCTCATAAAAGAGTCTTCAACTTATTCACTACGTAATTCATTTTAGGTTGAACATAATTAATTTGTGTCAACAAAAGCCATTCAAACAGCTGCTCACAAAATGGGTCAGGCCAAACAAGGCAAGTCTTCGTCAGATGCGATGAAATTCGTATGCTCTCTACGAGCGCGTTTCAGAGCTTTTGTGCTTATAGATGTTGGGAATCATCCGCAGTTAACGTTTCACATGAAATGAATTCAAATGCTATATATATATAATACTTATAAGAATCCTTTACTGTCAGTTTCACATGAGCACACACTACAATGGTCTCCATACTAAGCATTTGAACCAAGAAAATTTGAATCCATTCACTTGTAGCTACAAAAAGAGAACCAAACCACATAATATAAAAAAGCTCCAGTGAGGGGCTTCCGTCTGATTTAAATTGTCTGTAAGCCCCACAGAGGGGCTTATAGTAGTGCATGAGTTAAATCGGTCACCACAAGGCAAATATGGTATTCATTATTCGATATCAAGTTGATTTCAACCCTTCGGGCACCATTTTCGCAGGTCTGCGAGTGTGCAGTGGCTTTGTGTAAGGCAGTTTTGTAACTGATCAACAATTTGAGGTTTCTTACCAAATAGCGTCAAATCACGTCCATTAGTAGTGAATAAATCACTCGGCGATATTTATTCAGAACTCTTTTAGCAGTTTTAACACAACATCATGAGTATAGGCAGCGGTAATCACATCGGTAGTTTCAGAAAAAATCACCAACTTGTCGGAATCTCCAACAGGTATTCGGCGTTAAAGGTTGACTTGCAACAAAATTCACATTACAGTTATTTGGTATCAAAAGATTCGCCATGTCTTACTCTATTGTGTTGTAAGTGCCAAATATGTGGGAATGTGATTACAAGCTCTTAAAAGCTCAAAAACGAACAGAAAATCGCAGCCACACGAGACCGCCCTAGTTTGGATTCGTTTTCCAAAACGGCTAAAATGTGACGTATGTGTGCTAAAACGGCTAAAATGTGTGCGAGATAGTTTATGTTTACACTTTCATGCATCCTTATTCGTCGAACTATTTTCACAAATATACTTCACGCTTGCGATAAAAACCATGTCTATTGTTCTTACGCGTCTATTTTATCGGCATCGTAATGCTGCAACTTTGAGCACTGATATCTCAAAACATAGCATAAAAATATGTTTAATTTTTTATGCTTAGCTTGAACGATTGCATATCATTCTCTGATAAAAATGATGAGCTTTTTGGTCCGCTATGATGGTTGAAAAATGCTGTAGAAATTTTTCGCGCCATATAGCGGGAATTGTAAGTCACATGATCAGATAATGTTAGTTTCAGTTCAAGTTTGATCGATCGCAAATGGCAAACACGCTATCTCATATTAAACTTGTTTATTTCAATTCGTCATAATGTCTAACGCGCCACATAGTGTTTGTGCAGCTGCCAAACTGAGAAGCACCTTTTTTTTGGCCAAGAGCTGAGAAAAGACTAGACCTTCACCGGACGTGGAGCAACTGGGTGAAGCTGGATGTGACAAACTTTATTTATTCGTCTGCTTACTCTTACCTTTGTTTTCGCCAGTTCAAAGACGACATGTTTTCTAACCTGTTTGCATACTCCACATATCACCAAAGCACGTGAGTAATTTATTTTATGAACTACTTGTATTAGTAGTTGTAACTCGGGTTATTATCTAGTATTCTCCTAATAGTACTGTATTAATCTATATTTAATATAACAATATTAATGTCATTTAATTGTAATATTATATTATTAGTATTTTATCTTTTTAATTACGTGTATTATTCTTATTATAATAACAAAACTAATTCATACTACATATCTATCTGTAAAACGTAATATATTAATATATAATTGATAAAATAATGTTGTTTCACGATTAATTTCGCCAAATTTCTTAACCCCACTCACTTATAGATATGTTATATAAAATAGTTATTGTCATTTTCTGGTATCATCGTTAATAGCATATTAATATTATTAGTTGATTATTATTAGATAAAGAGTTTGTGCCAACCACTGAAGACTGGGGAGAGTTTGAGCGCTATGTTGGCCAGCGTCAAACGCTCTCCAATTACATGTCAGATAGAGCTGAACTAAACCAAACTTGACAAAATATAAAAAATATCCATAGAGTTATTACTCACATTTTATGTTTACAATATCATGGATTCTGATAGGGTTTTGTAAAATCTGTGTCATGATTGCATGGCTATATATTTATTCTTTTTCTGATCAAGCAAATATGATATAATAACAGGAAATGATGTTGTACAAATCTTATTGCAAGTCAACTATTGTGTTGTGATTTCAGAACCGAATCCTCCTTCAAAGAGGAGAAAATAATAGTAAGTGTGACAGCACTCCAGCGACTATTTCACTGTCACACCTGCGCCCTCCCCTGCTCATTCACGATGGTGCGAGAAGGCGGATGGGTAGAGTTCAAGGTTACATGTGCCTCCTGTCACCGATCGTACACTTGGGAAACAACTGCCAGGGTGAACAGAGCTCACGTCATCAACCCCCTGCTGGCAGCTGCATCACTCTTTTCTGGCGGATGCCTTACGCAGAACCTCCGTTTTCTGTCGCTCCTGAACATCGCAATACCAAGCCACAGCGTTTGCCTCTACCAACAAAGAGAATACTTACATGGTGTGAGTGTTAATATTTACTCATAAACTTGGAAAATGTGAGTAAAAGCTTGGCACACTAATTGAATAACAACATTTAGAAACAATTTTTTTTTGAAATGAAAATATGTCATCCTTCAAGCAAAATATATTATAATTCAAAATTCTGATTCATCATAATATAGCACAAAAAGGGGGAAGAAGATTCTACATTCTTAGACTAATGATAATGATACAAATTAATCTTGTATAATGAAGTTTTACAATATTTTACAGTGTATTGCTGAGCAGTACACCCTGCATAACGAGGGATTGATGGCAGCAATCGATTGGGAGCTTGATTTGGCAGGTGACGGTAGATGCGATAGTCCGGGGCATTGCGCACTATACAGAGCCTACACTATGATGGATCAGAGCTGCGGTTTAATAGTCAGCAGCCATCTTGTCAAGGTAAAACTTTGACAGTTTTTACTTCACAGCCTGACAAAAACCCAAATTTTTTAGTAGTTATCAATACATAAACATGAAGTTGCTCATCTAGCTAAATAGTTCATTCAAATAATGTGAAAGTAATTTTTGGTCGTAACTTTCTTTACATTGCAGTCAACAGAGACCACCAGCTCTAACACCATGGAGCTGGAAGGCTTCAAGCGATGCCAGTCCGATCTAATTTCCCACGGCCTGAGAGTGAGGTCCATTACAACGGATGTTGTTACAAAGGTTATGTGCATACTGCAAGCTTGCGTTTTGGCTTATACCGCAAATTTGTCGCCGTGAGCGACGGCCTCTACCTGCATGCTTGGTGTCTAAGATTCGGGCTCTTTTCCCACCAACGAATGATGAAGAAGAGTTTGCAGACTTGCAAACAAGATTTGCGGCATAAACCAAAACAAGATTGCGGTATGCACACAACCTTTTCCGAGCATTTGGCGATGGCTCTCCAAATGGGAATAGATTATCTACCAAAACAACTATTGAAAAACAATAATTGCTGATCATCAAAATAATCTCATCTTTATATAATAAAATCATAAAACTAATACACTCTCTACTGTAGTAAGTGTACAAGCCAAATATAACAATTCTCCTTGTGTTCCACTAGTTCAAAATATGTGTGTTCAACCGATGCATTAAATGTGTAACACAAGAATTGTAGATAATGCTTGACACATTAGCATAACCTTGGTGTTGTTGGCATTAAATGAATATCCAACTCACTATGATATCGCAGGTAATTATTCCACCCCAACTCAAGGGGTGCAGACGCCACAAATTCGTTTACACCAGGATGCATACGCAGGCATTCATGCTCCCCTCGGTGAAAGAGACAATGCGCAAACTCAGCATAATGGCAGCACAAACATTCAGGAAGAGATGGCATGTCTTGACAACGCTCGCAGGCACACCACTCTGTAGCCGGTGGTATTAGCTCCTAAAGAAATCTGGATCTGGATCTGGATGATGTTTAGTCCCTAGAGCCTCATGAGAAGCAAGAGAGGGACCCTCCGATCACTAGGTCTTTTTTTTTTGTTTTTTTGTTAGTCCGCTACAATCTCCCCAGTGCGGATTTCCCGAGATGTCCTGAGAATGAATCCCTGCAAAAACTGACCAGAGTCACAGGAAAGGGCGTTTAGATTGTTAGAACGTGTGGTCATGTAGTGAGTAGATGCGTTCATTTCGGTCAGTGTGTCATGGATGGATGGAAACGTATCTTTGTTTGATACGATATTAATGTACAAAGACAATCTCTGTTGCTGTCTTCTGTGTTTTAAAGACTTTAAGCCACACATGAATTTTTCTTCTGAGACGGACACATCTCTGCCTTTAATATTTTTAATGAACCTCACAGCTTTATTTTGTATGCGTTCCAGCATGTCGGAATGCGTGGCTGTATGAGGGTCCCAGACCTCGGCTGCGTATTCAAGAACAGGTCGACACAGCTGCTTATAAGCAATCAATTTCACTGCGACTGGGGCATCACTAATAGTATTTTTTAACAATCCAAGGATGCGTGATGCTTTCATACAAATATATTCAATATGTCTATTCCACTTGTTGTCTTTTGAAAGGTACACACCAAGGTATTTTACAGTGTCACATGTGATTAAAGGGGTGTTCCCGAGATGGTAATTTATGAGGTATTTGTCTGTAAGAGAGGTTTTCCCGAATGAAACAATAGTGCTCTTTTTGGCGTTAAATAACATACCATTGGACTGTCCCCATTGAAATAGGTTATCGAGGTCAGTTTGTAATAGTGTCATGTCGTTCGAGTCTGTAATAGGGTGATATACTAGAGTATCATCGGCAAAGAGGCGTATAGAACTATTGACAACACAGTCAACTATATCATTTATAAACAAGATGAACAGAGTAGGGCCTAGCACGCTCCCCTGCGGGACTCCTGATGTGACCTGTACTGGATCCGACATCATACCTCCTACCAGAACTCGCTGAGACCTACCTTTGAGGAAGGATGCTATCCAACGTATAAGTATGGGATTTATACCGAAGCCTATAAGCTTAGTTAGGAGTTTGCTATGATTTACTACATCGAACGCTTTAGAGAAATCTAAAATGGCTGCGTGTACAATGGATCCGGAGTCATTAAATTTGAGTATGTCATGGTTTACTGTTATCAGTTGGGTACAACACGAGAGACTTTTTCTGAAGCCGTGCTGGTTTGAGGAAATTTTGTTTGTAAGCTGCGCATTTAGCTGGTGAACGATTATATGTTCCAATAATTTACAGCATATACAAGTTAGAGAAATGGGGCGATAATTGGATGGTGAAGTTCGACTACCTTGTTTATAAATAGGAGTCACGTGGGCAATTTTCCATTCTTCGGGCAAGGTACCTGTTTGAAGTGAATAGTCAAATATGCTCGTCAAAATAGCGGCTGTTCCTTCGGGGTCTAAAGTGAGTTGATTTTTTCCAATCTTGTCTGGGCCTGCGGCCTTACCAGTTTTCAGGTTATCTATTAATTTTAATACTCCGTTGGTTGAGATCGAAATATTTTGGGGATCGGCAATAAATGGCAGTGTAGGTAGAGGGGAAGGTTTCGAGAAGACGCTCTGAAAAAAAGAATTTAGTATATTAGCAGTTTCATAATCATTTTCAGTCAATACTCCATTGTCTTGTTCCATCGACACAATTTTGTTTGCATTTCCTTTTAATTCTTTTATATATCTATAGAAGGGTTTGGTGTCACCCTCTACCAGTGGATTGTATAGTCTATTGGTCATGTAGTCTTTTTTGAGGTTTTTAAATAACTTTTTGTTACTTCGACGTAGTTGTTTGTATTTATTAAGTAATTCACTGTCTCCTTTTTTCTTATACAAGGAGTATAACTTACGTTGCTTGTTACATGCACGCTTTGCAGATTTATTAAACCAGAGTGGTTCGTTTGGCCTTTTAGGCTGTCTTTGTCTGGTAGGAACATGATCATTTATTGCATTATGTAAGCCAAGTTTAAAAATGTTCCAAACGTTGTCTATGGTACCTCCAATGCCTATACACTCCGTTACCCGTTTGTGAATTGCAGCTAGCGACTTCTCAAAATTGGGCAAGTCAACTTGCTTGAACAGTCTAATAGGAGGTAGGTCTACATTGTTTTGAAGTTCCGCTGTCTGCGAAGTGGATATGTTTATTTCGATCATATAGTGGTCACTAAGACCAGGCTGTATGACGCTTGTATTCGTTATTCGGTAAGACAGGTCTGTACATACCAAGTCTAACGTGTTTCCAGCCACATGAGTGGGATCAGTTATTAGCTGGTCAAGTTGTAAGTCAAATAAATTGTCAAGGAAGTCTTTGTAGTGGGACCGGTTTGCCCCAACTATAACCTTTTGTTTCCAGTCTATGCCTGGCAAATTGAAATCACCAACGACTAGTAATTTGTTTGCTGGGTATGTTTGTTTGAGCTTATGTATGTGAGAGAAAAGATCATCAATACTGTTTTTGGTAGGAGGTCGGTAGTAACATAATAAAGTACAAAATTGTTTTTCATGTATTTGGAAAGCAACTGATACTATTTCTGCATCAACAGTTGTGGCAACGATTTTGTGAGATATATCAGTTTTCACAGCTATGAGAACTCCGCCCCCGTGATCATCTCTATCCCTTCTGTAAATTAACTTATCATTTGGAAGGAAAAGTTGATTATTTAAAAATGATTTATCTATGTGTGTTTCAGTGATACATATTATATCATATTCTGAAGAAAGAGCTTGGATTTCGGTGAGCTTTCCTTTTATAGATCGGGAATTCACAGAAAGGAGTCTGATTTGATCTGATAACTTTAAATCTTGGGGCCTGTCTTTATTATTTTGCTGTTGAAAATCTTGTAATTGTTTTCCGGGTCCTGATCTCTCTGCTCCCTTAACTCCTTTCTTAGAAGAAAATCCCTCTCTTGCTCTTCTTTATTCAAATCAAGGCGAGCAAAAACTCCAGTTATTTTTTGTGCATTGATTCTTTTCAATAAGTCCCATTTCTGAGTTTCAGAAGACAAGCACACTCTAATAGGTCTGAATTTGCTCTCTTTTTTAACACCTAAACGGGTGGTGTTTGACTTTGACACCTCCACGTTGAGACTCGCCGATCTAAAGAGGTCGGACAGTCTCTCGATAGATGCCTCGAGAGTAGTGTCCCTATCCTCTTCCACTCCAAAAATAATGACATTTTTAGCACGGGATTCGCTGGTGATTTCGGTTTTGAGAGATTGCATTTGAACTTCTTGTACTCTTAACTGATTGTTTAGCACACTTGTAGACTGGTCGACTTTTTGGACTATCTGGGCATACGTTTGTTCGTGTTTTTGAGACTGCGTTTGAAACTGCTCTCTAACTTGGGTTTCAATGTTTTCCATTCTAGAGTCAAGCGACTCGGCAATTCTAAGAATAGACTCTTCTAGCCGGTCCTCAATAGTGTTAACTTTGGCAGTAAATAAATCTTGGACCGAGTCACAATCATTACAGTACCAATGAAACCCCTTCTTCCCGGCCGTGATCAGGTCACCTTTATCAAGAGCCACGCATTTCGCATGCAGCCACGCTAAGCATTTCTCACATTCAATAGCAGGTTCAGAGGCGTCAGTAATGATTTTGCTGCATATTTTACAGTGATGCAGTTTGTTGGAGCTCCTTCTAGAGTCCCGTCTATGAGTCAGAGATGAATCAGCACTGGATGCGCTGTTCGATCTTGGTTTATCTTTTGCATCTTTTACTTTAACAGGCATTTTCAGTTTTTACAGAGATGATTAGTACACAAGTGATTAAATTTTACAAGACAAAAGAAAATTATTAATAAAATGGGAAATAAATAAAGAAAATAATCAATTTGTCCTGAACAATGGTAAGCAATGGCAGATCACCAAGACTCAGCTGGCATCTAAGACAACCCAGCAAAGGCTCAATCTACGCAGACGGAGTCTAGCTCCTGGTGCCTAGAGATGCTTGGGCCCCTACTCAAGCCCTGATGCAAGCCTTCTTTGATGATGTAGAGCTGTGTGCTGTAAGGAATTCAGTAATTTTTTGTGAGAGAAGTATTTTTGGCAAAAAAGCGCGTCCGTCCACCATGACACCGGAAGTCCACTTTGAACAAATGAAGTCCAAATGAACAGATATGTCTATGCAACCATAGCTAATACATCAGGTCGATGTTATCCAACAGTATATCAGTGCAGCACTAGATTTAAATATTAAAATTGTTAATGTTGTCATTCGAGAAAAATCTGTAATTATTTTTTCGCAATATTGAAGCGATAATTATCATCATTAAAATCATATATAATAATATTCGTTCTATCACTCTCAAGCTAAAACTATTACTACTAGCTAGCTTGGCACATAAGAGCTGGCTAGTGGCGGTGCTTACTTGCTAGGAGGTTTTATTCTGTTGAGGATTTTCTTCAGATAGAGCGTCAGGCTCGAAACGCCAGGGTCTTAACTCTTCAGAATTTGACATTTTTTATGATCGCAACTCAGACATGAATAGTCGAACGGAATGGCCAAGCCGAAACTGTAAAGTAGCGAGCATCTATATTTGATACGGGGTCTTAGGTAAAACCCGAAGTGATTATCATAAACTATTGCTACGATAAGTTTGATATTGAGCTTTTTATTGGCCTTTCAATTCACGCGAGAACATCACGTGACAAGACAATAACCGTACAGCGCGGATACGTCATCGAAATCAAGAGATTCCAATCTACGGCGGCTTTTTGTTTTTGAGCTTTTAAGAGCTTTTAATCACATTTCCACATATTTGGCACCTACCGCCCAACAGAGTAAAACATGGCGAATCTTTTGATACCAAATAACTGTAATGTGAATTTTGTTGCAAGTCAACCTTTAAGTATGACTCGCTTGCTCTTCCATAACCGTGGTTTTACGACGTTTTGTCAGTTTACGTCTATTAAATCTTTACAAAGAGATTAAACGCTTTTTTGTATTACTGTATAATGAACCAAACTATCAACCGAGATTGTTTGTGGGCATATACATAGAATTCAGTTATAACTTTTCTGAATTTATGAAGTTCGATGCGTGGGAAAGCTAAAAATCCGCATCGTACTCCTTCGAAAGATTTCGAAGGTATGCATTTACATCGTATTATGCCTGAAAATATCGGACAAGGCAAAACTAGGAGGAGGAAATATCCGCCATACTAATTTATTTTTCCGGTTGTTGTAGTTCAATTAATGATTTAACGATGCTTAACTCATCTGCAATACTTACAACTTACAATACAATAAAATTCACAATATAGTAATAAATGATATTGACGCTCTTTGTGATCGTTATTGCAGGTGAGTAAAGTTTTTTGCATTGGTACAAATTCAAGTTTTTCTCCGTAAATAAAACCGAGTGTTAAAGACTGTGTTTATAAATAATTGCACTCCATGGTGGTAAACTGCAGTGGATTATCGTTCTTGGATGCGTTTGACGTTGGAAAACAGCTTGAAAAGCATTTGCGAGTCATAGAATGGATATAATTTGTCTTTAAAATGTCACGCTTCTGTAAACAGGAATTCATTAAAAAGAGTAGGCCTATGGCACTAAAAGGGTTACATATTGCTTTCGTTCTTTAACTGTACCTCTGTGCTTTAAGAGAAGTACAACTTTTAAAATGATTTTTTTCACGTATCACAGCGATGTTATCGAATGTCTTAATAACTGATAAAAACACTTTTGCTGGTTGAGCGAGCTTTTGCTAATAGAATTGAAATGGCTTTGAAGCCATATATGCGTAGAAAAATGTGTAAAGCATGTTACTGAGTAGTAGCATTATCTTTTGATTTCATTACCTACTTCAGAGGCATTGTTGATAATAAATATCATTGCGAGTGACTGTGTGTTGTGTACAAACGGAGTAATGGTGAATCATTAATAGTTTTTGACTGCCATAAAATAGAGAAGACAACTCTGATGTGACAAACTCTGATACAAGTTTGAACGCCATTTCCTAAACTTAATTTGAAGAAATCTTTCTTTGCCATTATTTTTGTCTCCAAAATTTCATAAAGATGAAGATCTATACGCATATATCAAATGAGTAAAGACATGTTTGTTAGTCACTGAGCTACTAAACTTGTTATTCAGTTGGAAAATGTTGAGCAATATTAGTAGTGACCAACCAGCAGTTTTTAGTGGCCAGATTTAGGGTTTGCAACTACAAGGTTATCGGTTCAATCTCAGTCCAAGTCCATAACCATTAGATTCTTACCATATAGATAGTTTATCGATTTGCTGTTTGCAAGATCTCTAATGTAGTTTGTTTGCGATTTTTTAGAATGAATCTCACAAGATCTGGCCATTATCCTTGCAACTAATCGTCTAATCGCTATCTAGTCAATCACCACTACTATGGTCAATTTGCCAACCATACACCGGTTCGGCTCAACAGTAAATTCTCCATAACCAATTGAATCGGTATCAATAACTGTGGGACAGGTGAGATCTAGACATATTTCTTGCATTTTTCCATCACTATTGCAAATTTTCCATGTCTGTGTTTTTATTATACATGTTGTAGGCTTACTAATATGTTATCAATATGCTTTAATTCAGCTACATGGAAAGTTTGTTTATTTGTGCCCTAAGCCCTTAACGTCGTGACAACCATATCAAATTCGATAAACATACCATATAATATTCAGTACATAAGACCAGTCCTTCTACTGCAATGTCGCCTTGCGCACTGACCAGTGTGTATTTATGCTACACCTACAAGCTTCCAGCTCGCTGCGCTGGAAGATGTTACCATAGAGCATTTGTGTTTGAATCCCAACAGTGACTTCGTTTCTTTCATGAATTTAAATAGTATTGCTGCGGTGTCTGCACAAAAATATGACGGTAATGTAATTCATGGCACGATTTCTAGTAAAATTCAACTTCAAAAAACCGTTGCGAATCAAAATTACATGATATCACATATAGGAATTTATTTATAAAATAGTGCAATACCAGTAATCCTACTCAATGTGAGCTGATTGGAACACCAGGTCCCCATTATTCACCATTCGAAATGTCATCACTAGGATTCTCTTCTGGAATTATGTGATATGTTTTGAATTTGATGTTGGTTTTTGTAGTATCTGCCTACAAAGCCACACTTCAGTAATCCATTTGACACATCCACTATTGGGCATTCACACCTTTTTCTTGTACATGAATCACGATTTCTGACAGAAATCTGTCTTGCGGCGTTGCCACACTGTTGAATACCTATTATCCGAGGTAGCGGTTTTGTTCTTGTATTGAGGTGAACCGGTACGTTGGTTAAGTGCTTGTTTTTTGTTCTCTGTGATCTTCACTATAACATGCTACTCTCAGGCTTTTGTTAATTGTAGTATTCCCGACGGCGCCAAAAAAGGCGTCCTTACTGATGATGTTTTGAATGCCATTTCTTCAGCTACGCATTGCCCGCCTCTGATCCCGATTGAACTATTAGCGAATAAAAGATTTGGGCCATGGAAGAGGTCACGGTATGTACATGTCAAAACCAGGATTTTCGAACCAAACTTCAGATCTCGACTTGTACTCTTGAATTTACGATAGATCTATAGTTACTCTCCCTTTAACTGTGATTTTTGTTATTGAAAGTTGGAAAAATTAGTTTCAAATTTAGAAATGCTGTAGTACAAAACGTAGATTTTTTTGGCAGATTGGAAGCACATTTCAACACTAACAACCTAGCACATCAGAATTTTAAGCAGAGAAAATATGGAAATCTAAGAGTTGTGTGCACGTGTAGATAATTAAGAAAGCAACTCTTGAAAGTTTGCATTGTGTTAGATTATGTATAACTTGTGATAAGCATGTTAGGTTGAGAATCGTGCTGCCTTTTACCAAAATGTCAACTTAGAGCTAGTAGTGCGATGTAATTTCTTTTTCTCTTTTTATGACATGATTTTCAGCTATTTGATTGTGATATAAGATAGGTATGATTGAAGAATTTGACAATATGTAAGAGGCAACAATAGCCGATTGACTATGTATTTTTAAAAGAGTGTACGCGCTAATTCAAACAAGCTTATAAAGGAAATTGAAAAGGCAGGCTGCTCGCATACTTCTAGATCAACTAAAACTTACAAAATCTTATCGTTTAATTTTTCATTAAATATCTGCACGGCGTTTCTTAAAACTTTGGAACAATCTGCAATAGCATTAACAGTGCTTCTCATTTACCTGCGTATATAGCTGTTTGCACATATAGCGTCTCATCAGAAAGGTTTACTCCAAGTGAATAACTCGACTAATGCGGAGTTGTTAGCTTACAGTTTGTTATTATTTTTTAATGGATATGTCCAAGTTCGTGTTTTTGGCTACATGAGATTTACTAATTAATTTACCGCATTGCTATTCTACAACAACTCTTTTTTAAATTTCAAATTATTAAAATGATAATTCAGCATAAGAACAATGCGACTAGGACATTAGTTGCTTCTGAAGAAACTTACTATTAGCGCAACCCTAAATATGATATGCTTGTGCATTTTTCATAATATGCCAATATGAAGTTGCAGCCTTATAGGAAGCTCGGTTATGAAGCCATTAAATAAAAAGCTGATTAGGATGATTTTGAAAATATGGTGGTTGTGCACTCTTGTATCCACCTGTGCCTATTATGAGGAATCGCGATTCCAAAAACTTGAATGACTGGACAATATTACCTTATTATAGAGTGCCCACAAATAGTGAAAAGAAAAGTATTGCTGGTACTATTTCATGTATCTAGCAAGTGACACTGTGATGTGGCAGATCAACCTCGATGTTCATAATTACTTTGTTAACAGGTTGTTGCCATATTTAGTTTATACTCATATTTGCTTTGTTTGTATTCTGTAATTTTTAGCAGTTCTCATCTGCTAATATAAATGCTTCTTCACATTTCAGGGCTTAAAGGATTGTACTGTAATCTGAATTGTTGGATGAAAGAACAGCCTTCGCCACCACAATCCAAGGACTGACGAGCTGGAAAAACTTTAGTCTAATGTGGTAAAGCATTTGGTGGACTGTAGCATTATTCACAAATATGATCATAGCTTTGCTTGTTTGTCTCTGTGTATCATTGATATATAATTTATTCTGGTGTAAAGGTTGTGGTATTTTTCTGCCATGTTTTGATGATGACAATATATATAGAGTTTAGTCATTTTATAGCTATATTTTTATTGTGTTTCATATTATTTTTTGTTATTATATCATGCAACTGTTTGTACCAAAATATACAGCTTCGGAACCATGCCCTAACTATTGAGATGCTCACAAAGATTATTTTAAGAATAATCTAGTAAAAGTCTTCGTATATATCTAAGGTGCAATATTTGTTGAATGTCCGTCAGCCTTGAGAAGAGATGTTGTGTGAAGGTTAAGCATGGCACATTATAGAAAAATTAGGTTGCTTCGGAGACGTAATGTTGGTGGAATGTTGTATAGCTTAAGGAAAGAATATTGTCGACGGTTATGCTCGGTACATTATAGTAACATTGTACGCAATTCATTAGAGGAACATTCTGTGAAACATCAAAATGTTAGAAATTGTCTACACAGTTACACCCCACTAATGTTCTGCACGAAAACGTTCCTGTGATGTTAGCTAATATCTTTGAGGCAACATCATAAAAGGCATGCTTGTGGAATGTTCTGTAACATTCTCCCCATGTCGCAGGAATTTTGCACCAGATCATCTGCTGAATGTTCCATAATGGTGAAATGCCATACTGTTCCGAATATATTAGAAGACAATATTATGTGAATGCTTATACCCAGACATTTCAAAGTAGCAATCCTGTAACATTGCTAGGACATTCGATAACAATGTTTTGTAACAACGTTATAATAACGTTAGCAAACCTTTTCCTCGTTCTAACGTTCTAGCTAGAATGGTACAAAAACGCATGATTCATTTTTTGGAAGTTGTCCCCCTTTCATAACAAAAAATTATTTAAAATGAAACAAATTAAAAATGTTATAGATTTTTCATCACAGATATAAAAACAAACAAAATAATGAAAAAGAAATAATGATAAATTTGAATGATTTATGTAAATGAAATGAAAAGTCACTACAAATTTCAATTTTCGCACTTCATTAGACATATCGCAAAAATGACTAGGGTCTATTAGCTCTGACTCCAAAAGCATTAGCTAGACGGGTCAAAGTAAAACGCGACGGTGTGAACTCATCGCAACTGACCAAGTCGCCACATGTACATGATGTGTCAGATGGATGGTGCTAGTCTATCACCGATTGATTAACGCTACGTGTCGTCTGACAAGCCGACGCGTATGTAAATCATTTCGTTAGTAGAGCGAAGCCAATGCCCATTAACTTGTATGCCCTTATAATTATATTTCGTTTTAGCTCAACGAGATTACCGCGGCAAGGAAAGCAATGCTCAGTAGCTAGAAATATTGTATAATAAAGATGGAAATCCCTACGCATCAATGTCCCACCAATGTTCTATGCGTAACCTTCCTGGGATGTTAGCTAATAGCCTTGAGACAATATTATGTAAGAAATGTTCATGGAATATTACACAATATTGTGGGAATGTTATGCAGGATCATTTGCTAACATTCCAGCAACGTAATTCCCACAACGTTGTAGGGACATTATGGGAAATACGTTCCAGCAAAGTAATTCCCACAACATTGATGGAACGTTTTGAGAGTTACGTTCCAGCAATGTTTTTCCCACAACGTTGCTGGAACGTTGAAAATGTGTCTACAAATAATCTTGTGACAACGTTACGATGTAACGTTTCTGGGACTTTTCGGAACCTCCCTGGAACGTTCTGGGAACGTAAAATTGTTAGTTGGGTTATGACATGAATTATTTGGGTTTTCCACTGCTCAAAAATCTGGCTTAAATATAAAGTTACAGCTTTGATGACAGCCATGTGGAAGAATTCCACAAGCAAACAATGAGTTAAAATTTTGTGTTTATCAAACTAATGACGGAGGGAAACTGATGTAGGAGATAGAACAAATAACATGCAGAGCACCAGTAGTAAAGGCAAGAGATTGTCAATGCACAAAGTTTAATACTTTAACTTGACTGTTGTCTGGAACAATGTTTTCGTAACCTCCATATGTCAAGGCATGACTGCACTGCACTGGGGTAAACATAACACTGTCATAAATGCGCATTGGCTTTTGTTACTGATTATTGAAGACTTACATATGATAGTGTGATTAGTTTGTTTAGGTAATAAATACAAGGAGTTCACAATTACAGTTCTACTCTGTAGGTACCTTGCACAGAGATAAACGGTGTGTAAGCAAAAAATGGTCAATATATCTATTACAATATTTCTCATATTTATAACAACAGCTGAGACACGATTACCCCTTACCATGATTTAATAGTAGAAAAGCCATCTAAGAATTACGTCTTATCTCATGAATTATTGGGTTTTCCACTGCTCTCAACAAGCTAATGTTGAGTTAAACTTTTGTGCCTATCAAACAAATGATGGAGGGAAACTGATGTAGTAACAAAAAAAATGGTTTAAAAAATCACCAATAATATATTACACATCTTAGTGTGAGTTTTGGAAATTATAATTTTAATAATAATTGATAATCAGTTGATAATAATTTATAATATAAATGATGAACATATATTGTAGAGTTTGTGAGTGTAAGCTGTCCGTATCGAGAGCTCTATCATGCAGTAGAGGTGTGTTGTTCAGACTGTGTCAGCATGCAGACGGAAGGAAAGGAAGGGTTGCTTAAATGTCAAGTTCTGACACAGTTGATACAAAGGTATATGTTCTTTTCACTCTTTATAATTAAAGTAGATATTATACATTCTAGATTGGAGCTCATGCATGAGACTTCCTGTACTTGAGTTTTGGTGAGAGCAGACCCAGTAAGTGAAGATTGGAAGGTTAATGAACATGTTTTATAGCTTCAGTAGTCCTATATAAACTTTCACAATGGCTTGAAGTAGATGGATATGAATAATTGTCAGTCAGTTTAAATGAGACATTTTAGATCTACTCAATAATATACTAGTGTTTATTAAAGACTTTCAAATATCGTTGTTTTTATACAAATATATCTAACTTATTGTGATCAATGCGTTTATTCTATTAAAGCTTTCTATTATCACTGTTTGTATATAAACGTACTTTTCAGTTTTTATCCAGGTAAACAACTTGTGGTCGTATAACTTGTATTTGAAGAAAACTTTACATTTTTACAATAATTTTGCTTCTTGTTCTCTTCAACGAACTTCCAATATATACATTGTATGTTAAACTACCAACTTCCAATATATACATTGTATGTTAAACTACCATTTTGTATAAAAACTTCACACATTAACACCTTAAAGTAACTCAGAGTAGTCAGCTTGTTATAAGTGGTTCATAAGAATTTACTTGACAGTGTTCCATCAGTCTACAAGTACATTTATAGCTGGCATTTCAATTGACATTTTAGTACTTTAAACATGACATTTTTTTGGCTCTTGTTGAGAAAATGATGCAATGACAAAATGACAAAATGACAAAATGATTACTTAGTCCATCGACCAACATATATGATTTAACCATAGATATATAAACCTAGATTGGCCAATAGGGAGAAAGCCTGTCAGATTTAAATAGCATGACGTTACGTCATTGTATTGTACCTAATGCTTGACTGCACTGTTACTTACAATGGAGCTTATGAGGAGAAGGTGACAAAACCACATTTATTTTCACATAAAAACTTTCTTGGATACATAATCCAGTAAACTAAAGCGGTTCTGTGATAATATCTGATAACCACCATACATTAAAACTATAAAAGCTATGAATTGTTGCACAAAAATCATGAGCCAACAGGGCTTTATTTGCCACCCTCTCCTATCCCCATTCTCTCTTTTTCCCTTCTCCAAAGAAGAAGTGAGAAGGGGAAAAGAGAGAAGGGGGAAAGGAGAGCGGGGCAAATAGCCCACCTACCTGAAGAGCCAGACCCTGGCTAGGTAAAAGACTAGTATCATGCTGAACTAAACATGACTGAATATGATGGACCTGTGAAGTTTCGATCTGATCAGGGAAGTGGAATCAGTGGCTTTCTTAGCTAGAACTGAAATGAGACCAAGAAATGCAGGGTCGCGCCAGACTCAGGGTCAGCAGTGTGGGCCAAGACCGAGTCGGACCGGGTCAGCATACGGACTGGGTCAGCATGCGGACCGGGTCAGCATGCGAACCGGGTCAGCATGCGGACCGGGTCAGCATGCGAACCGGGTCAGCATGCGGACTGGGTCAGCATGCGGACCGGGTCAGCATGCGCGATTTTTTTTATTCATTTAAGGTTAAGAGATAGTTCTATTACAGCCTAATGTTGTGATATCAATAACCTAAGCTAAAAGAACCCATTATTACACCAATCATTATATTTTGTGGCTTGGTTTATAGATGCAATTTACAATTTATGGCTAGACATTGGTGGATCAATGGTATTCAATGGGTAATAGATTAATGGCATGATATGGCTTGTGTTTTTATTACAGGGTTTATTTTCAACTGCTATTATAATCCACAAGAAGAGATTAGTTAAGAAATACTTTGCAAATATAGAAATGGATAATCCAGCATAGTGGAAAGCAAAAATCCATCACTTCCCTAAAACTTCTGGTATTAGTGAAAAAAATTAAAAATAAAATAAATTTGCTGGATTGAAGGTTCTTAGATACGCTTTTAAGCTCCTCAGGATGCCTTCGTTGTAAATGCCTCAATAATATTGAGGTGGACCCTTCTTTTTAACTTAACTTGCTTTCGCATATTGTACAAATAACTTGATATTTCCCTTTCTTGACCGGCTTCTTCATGAACTCCCAGACCACCGACGTGTTGATTATTTCTTGCCGATAAATTTTGTGAAAGCTATAGTCCAAAGACTATTGTCGCAGACGTAAAAATATAGTCTGAACTCACCTCGTTTTATTTTGCCTGGTCCTTTCGCGCTAGGACTATATGCGACTCGATTTCAATCGCACTTAAAAAATGACATACAATCGCTCTCATTTAGCCATAAACCTACCTGTGTCTTTGTATAAGAAGACCCGAAGGTCGGGTGGACCGACCAGGGCACCTCTGACCCGGTGGGTCAAGACCAGACGAGCTACCCGTGCCAGCTCTATTCTTAGCTTCATAATGTGCTCTAATCGAAATATATCTCTTTGCTATCTCACTATCTAGGCTACTAGCATTAAGACTACACTTAGACAGTAGCATGATGTTGAACCCCAGCAACCTTTCCATGGTGGCAATTAGTGCTAGCCTGGGCAAGTTTGTCACCAACCCAGCACTACTAAGCAAAACTCTCACCGCTTTCTCACTGTGGTTGCAAACCTTAATCACCACAGGTGAAGACAAAGTCAAGCCACCACGATTCTTAACTCTGATTAGGGAATTTGTTGCTTGGTTGACATCATAGTTGGTAACATCCACGATGCTAGTGATACCATCATTACACTTCAGCTTTAGCGACCGAGATACATAGCCAGTTGTAAAATAATCATTCTGTCTCATTTTTGACTTGAATGTTGACTTGCAACAAAATTCACATTACAGTTATTTGGTATCAAAATATTCACCCTGTCTTACTCTGCTGTGTTGTAGGTGCCAAATGTGTGGAAAAGTGATTACAAGCTCTTAAAAGCTCAAAAACGAAAAGCCGCCGTAGGCTGGAATCTCTTTATTTTTCTGGTGTAGTCATGAAATTTATTTATTGTCTTGTCACGGATGTTCTCGCGTGAATTGAAAGGCCAATAAAAAGCTCAATATAAACTTATCGTAGCACTAGTTTATGACAAACACTTCAAGTTTTACCGAAAACCCGTACCAAATATAGATGCTCGCTACTTAACAGTGTTGTTTCGGTTTGGTCTAATTGGCAAGACGTAATCTAATCATGTGACCCAATACTTCGCAAATAATTTCTGCAGCCCTTTTCGATTAACACAAGTGACCAACAGGCTCGTCATGATTATCAGACAATGATATGTACTCCTTCAAGCTAAGGCGAAAAAATTACACGACTTTTTACGGTAAGTTATAAGATATCACTGCTAAAAGTGACAGCATTACGATGACGATAAAACAGACGCGTAAAAACAATAGACATAGTTTTAGTGAATGTGTGAAGGATATTTGTGTAAATATTTCAACGAATAAGGTTGCATGAAAGTGTAAACAGAAACCATCTCTCACAACTGCGTCACATTTGAACTGTTTTGGAAAGAGAATCCAAACTACGGCAGTCTCATGTGGCTGCGATATTCTGTTCGTTTTTTTAGCTTTTAAGAGCTCGTAATCACCTTTCCACATATTTTGCACCTACAACACAACAGAGTAGGACATGGTGAATCTTTTAATATCAAATAACTGTAAAGTGAATTTTGTTACAAGTCAACCTTTAAAAGATACTTGCATACTTATCATATTTAGTCATGTTTAGTCCAGCATGATATTGGTCTATTTACCTAGCCAGGGTCTGGCCCAGGGTGGGTGGGCTATTTTCCCCCTTCTCCTTTCCCACTTCTCTCTTTTCCCTTTCCCACTTCTTCTTGGGAGAAGAGGAAAGGCGAGAAGAGAGAAGGGGGATAGGAGAGGGGGTGGCAAATAAAGCCCTGATGGCTCATGATTTGTGTGCAACATCTCATAACTTTTGTAGTTTTAATCTATGGTGGTTATCAGATATTATCACAGAATCGCTTTGGCTTACTGGATTATGTATCCAAGAAGGTTTTTATGTGAAAATAAATGTGATTTTGTCACCTTCTCCTCATAAGCTCCATTGTAAACAACAGTGCAGCCAAGCATTAGGTACAATACAATGACCCAACGTCATGCTATTTAAGTCTGACAAGGCAACCAGTGAGAATAGCTATTCTTGGCCAATATAGGTTTATATATCTATGGATTTAACAGACAACTAGTATCAACCAGCTGTAAATGACTCTTACCCTTATGATTCACAGTCACTGTAGCATGATGCAATATGACCTTTGAACTGTTGACACAATAGCTTAAACAAATCTTCCCTAAAAGGTAGCTGTAGCTATTGAATTATGATAAGAAAATTCTGATGCTGAGACCTATGTAAGAATATTCTAGAATGTTCTAATCTTTGAAAGACCTATTAGTATGACTAATTCTTTACTAATGATGATTATTAAGCTAGGTTGGTAGCTGGTGTGGTTATGACTTACTCAGGTGTTTATGTGTTTACGAAGCAGTGTAAGGATGCTCTCATGTTCAATATTTTAAGAGAGGTACCTTAGCATTAGCCTAGATTCAGGTAATTGATGGGACACTATAGCAAAGTTGGCTAGGGTCTATTGACAGGATAAGATCATTTACAAAAATCATAGCCTGAGATCTTTATACATTTTAAAATACTCTGAGGCTACGGTTACTGAGCGCGTGCATCATAACAAATATGTTTAATTTAAGTTAAAAATCTTTCATTGAATTCATTAAAAGTCCAACAGTAGAGTAACTGCCAGGTCAATATCATATTGTTTAAAGTAGTTCTTAGAGGATAACCCCAATCGAACTTTAGTTGTGCAACCCATTAATTTTTACAACAGATACTTTGTCGTGCAAACCTCTATCGCCTCCGAATAGGTTTAAAACTGTCTTAAGTCATCCAAATATTTTTAACTAAGAAAGTTCATGTGAGGTCATTCAAGCGGGCCAGTAAATTTTGCTATCACTCAAGAAGGAGATTCTTTGCAGTGTGTTGAGAAAGCATAATCATTGACATGGCCGCAAACAGTTTAGTTCACTTCCGATCATGCCTTGTTTATGATCCGATCATTTTCCGATCATTCACTTCTTTTTAGCCAGATTAGGCTTGCTCTAACTGATGCTCCGTGCTCATTGAATGGTGTGATTTCAGTAAGTTTCACCGGTAACCAAATACTCTTGATTGCACATGACTCTTATGATTGCTCTTAGAATGAGGCCAAAACAAGGCAGTGATTAGGTGATGGTTGAGTCAAGCCAAATAGATGTTAAGGTCTATATTCTAAATGAGATACAAAAAAAGAAAGACATATGCGAAATAAAACTTTGAACAGACTGAAATACATTTATTTACAATTGGTGGAATAAAAAACAATGCAATGTTATGAAAGATAGAAAAAATAATATACAGAGCACCAGTAGTAAAAATGAGATTGTCAATGGACCAAGTTTAACACCTTAATTTGACTATCGTGTAGAAAACTTCGTAACAAACATTTGTAGAAAAATCTAAATGCCAGTAAATTATATTAAAAGTTAATATTTTGACATGGCGGATGTGAAGACTTAAAGCAATGCATTTTGGTTATGTTAGAAGATTGTTGTGAAGAGTCTATGAGAATAGCGGTGTCGAACACTTAGGCCCATTTAGCGTCTCTCTACAAAGATGGACAGGAAGATTTAGACCGGTGTATCCTGGTCACTGGTTGAAGATTCATGTAAAGGCAGTCTATGAGTTTCCTACAACATTATTATAGAAAGTTTTGATTTTTTCAGTACGGTCTCAACATTATTATAAAGAAATGTCAACTTTTCTAATAAGGTCTAGTACTAGATAAATGAACTGCAGAACTAGTCATACTGCATACTGATATCGCATATGACCTCATGAGAATTACTAAATATATGAACTGTACAGCTTGTCATACTGCATACTGATATCACATGAGACCTCATGAGAATTACTAAATATATGAACTGTACAGGTAGTCATACTGCATACTGATATCACATCATATCTCATGAGAGTTACTAGATATATGGACTGTACAAGTAGTCATACTGCATACTGATATCACATCAGATCTCATGAGAATTACTAAGTATATGAACTGTACAGCTAGTCATACTGCATACTGATATCACATCAGATCTCATGAGAATTACTATATTTATGTACTGCACAGCTAGTCATACTGCATACTGATATCACATCAGACCTCATGAGAATCACTAAATATATGGACTGTACAGCTAGTCATACTGCATACTGATATCACATCAGACCTCATGAGAATTACTAAATATATGAACTGTACAGCTAGTCATACTGCACACTGATATCACATCAGATCTCATGAGAATTACTAATATATATATATATATATATATATATATATATATATATATATATATATATATATATATATATATATATATATATATATAAAAGTTATATTGATACACATTAGTAAAAAGAGTGCTCAATGTTTAGAGTAAAAACAGAGCTGATATAAAACTATGTGTACTAAAAAAACTACAAGTTTAATTAAAACATTTTATTACTTAAAGTTTCGTGCGGTAGGCTTGCACTCTTCAGATAAAATGTCTTCAGATAAAATGACATTTTATCTGAAGAGTGCAAGCCTACCGCACGAAACTTTAAGTAATAAAATGTTTTAATTAAACTTGTAGTTTTTTTAGTACACATAGTTTTATATATATATATATATATATATATATATATATATATATATATATATATATATATATATATATATATATATATATATATAGAATGCCAAATGCCAAATGGTACCATCAAAGATATAGAAGAAGGGTACAAGTACTTGGGGATTATGCAAAGCAACATCAACCACGAAGCCCAGGTACGTCACAAAGCCATTACCGAATACAAGAAACGCCTTCGGCAGGTCCTACGGAGCCAGCTCAATGCCAAGAACCAAATCATGGCAATAAATACCTACGCACTGCCAGTAATAAGATATCCAGCAGGCATAATAAAGTGGACTGAGGAAGCCATCAAAGAAACAGATATAGCAACTCATAAACTGCTGACCATGCATGGAGCACTCCACCCAAAATCTGATACTACTAGATTGTATCTTGATAGGAAAGATGGCGGTAGGGGACTCAAAAGTGTACAGCAGACAGTGAAAGAGGAGGAGCAAAGCATCAAATCATATGCAGCCTCCATGGCCATCTCAGATAAGTTGCTAGCTGAATTTCAATCGGCTGCTCTTACAATGGACCTACGCCCTGATGATGAGGAAATTGACTGGCACACGAAACCTCTTCATGGTGCTTACCACCAACAAATATCTAAGGTTGGCGATCTTCACCAGACATATATGTGGCTGAACAAAGGAAACCTAATGGCCAATACAGAGTCGCTAATCATGGCAGCCCAGGAGCAAGTGCTCCCAACAAGGCAACTCCAAACGAAAATCTATAACACTAGAGACGATCCTAGATGCAGACTGTGCAAAGATGCACCTGAGACCATCCAACACATCATCAGTGGATGCAGGCAGCTAGCAGGGAACGCATACACTGAGCGGCATAATCATGTCGCAGGTATTGTGTATAGAAGTCTATGTGATGAGTATGGCCTTAATAAACCACAACACTGGTGGGAAGCTCCTGGTAAGGTGAATGAAAATGACCGCGCTAAGATCCTCTGGGACTTCTACATCCAAACTGACAAGCATGTCCTAGCAAACCAGCCAGATATAGTGGTGGTAGACAAGGAGAACAAGAGGGCTACTATAATAGATATAGCAGTACCCAATGACTACAATATAGCCAGCAAAGAAAAAGAAAAGGTAGAGAAATATCTCCCTCTTGGAGAAGAAATTGAAAAATGCTGGAATGTAAGAACAACTGTAATCCCAGTAGTCATTGGGGCACTGGGCGCAATAACACCGGCGCATAAAATGTGGCTTGCCCAAATACCAACAACAATCAACTCAGGTGAGTTGCAGAAAAGTGCGCCATTGGGAACAGCTAAGATCTTGAGGCGAGTGCTCAAACTCCCAGGTCTCTGGTAGGAGACCCGAGTTAGAGCAGAATTTACCACCCATACGGGGTATCCGGGGTGAGGAAACAATTTTATATATATATATAATATATATATGTATATATATATATATGTATATATATACATATATATGTATATATATACATATATATGTATATATATATATCATATATATATATATATATATATATATATATATATATATATATATATATAGCATATGCTATATATGAGTATATGCTCCCTTACTTCGGTTTGGTTGAGCACTCTGTGAGAGGTGCGGCACTATTAGCCTTTGTGCAAAGCTCATCACTTTTGTGATTTGAGCACTCTGGTGCCAGCACATTGACTTTCTTAAAGTCTGCGAGGCAACTTAGTTGTTTCGTGGCAGGAAGTCAACTCTCATTGGTAATGGGATTTGTGTCCCTTGCCTAAGCTCTGAGCTGCGCTGATGAGGCTTCAATAGCCGAAACAGTACTGTCTGTAGCATGAGTATATGCTCCCTTACTTCGGTTTGGTTGAGCACTCTGTGAGAGGTGCGGCACTATTAGCCTTTGTGCAAAGCTCATCACTTTTGTGATTTGAGCACTCTGGTGCCAGCACATTGACTTTCTTAAAGTCTGCGAGGCAACTTAGTTGTTTCGTGGCAGAAAGTCAACTCTCATTGGTAATGGGATTTGTGTCCCTTGCCTAAGCTCTGAGCTGCACTGATGAGGCTTCAATAGCCGAAACAGTACTGTCTGTAGCATATATATATATATATATATATATATATATATATATATATATATATATATATATATATATATATATATATATATATATGTATATATATATATATATGTATATCTGATATCATATCGGACCTCATGAGAAATTTTAGATGTATCCCAATACTCCTAGTACTAGCCCATATCAAAGGAACTAACCTCGTCAGTTAGTTGCACATCTACATTCCTTCGTTTAGCTTGTCACTTCCAACAATAAATGATGATACCAATGATAAATCCGACTATTATCAATCCTTCTACAACCAAGGTAATGATGAGTCCTGTTACCACTGGTGTCTTGTTTTCATTTGTCACGGACTCAGCAGCTGAGGTGTTGTCTATGGCAGTAGATGCTTTAGTTATAAACAGAATAGTTCTCAATACTGTTAGAGGAGTAACTGTGGTTGTTGAGTGTGTTTGTGAAGAAGCGTGTGTTATATCATCTTCACAGGTTTTATTTAGCGCCACAAACTCCTCTAAAACAAACAATCAGTTTCATAGAGACTAACCATTGTTAGCTATTGTACTCAAACTATGCATGTAAACATAACATAAGACAGCCTACGATAACAACTATGACAGAATTACATTTATGGATGCATAGCTCTAGCAGCGCCTGATTCTATTGATACTCTGCTATGAATTTCAAATTGTGGCAGGAAGTACATCTATGGTATTCAGCTTTGTCACAGGGTTAAAAAGTCTTACCAGAGACAACATATATGCTTTTTTGCAAGTGAAGTAGTTTTACTTCATCAATACAAACTTGTTATAAGAATAGAGTGAGAGACTCACATACACACTGGTCAGCTAGAAAGAACCCAGAAACTCACAGACACACTGGTCAGCTAGAAAGAACCCAGAAACTCACAGACACACTGGTCAGCTAGAAAGAACCCAGAAGCTCTCAGACACACCGGTCAGCTAGAAAGAACCCAGAAACTCACCTATTTTAGCATTACCTAACCCTGAAGTACACAGGCATTTAGCCAATGATTAACATTGCCTAGTTTCGATTACACCCTTTGTGGATAGCCACTCCCCAGTTTTAAACAATCCTATTCTCTGTTCTCTTATACACTTTTATAGCTTGGTTTTTAAGATTATTAGGTAGAGTTATCTGATACAGCCTTTGTAAAACATAGTAAGATCCTCTGCTAGATCTTCTATAAGGCTTTTAGTGGTTAGTCATATGGTGTTGACTTACTTGGACATTTATTGCATAGTTGTTTATGATATTTAGTACCACAGACTTCTCCACAGGAAAAGACATCATCTCCAGAAAAGATGTTGCATACTTTTATGCATTGATCGGGGTTGTAGCTCTCTATGCACTGCTTCCAATTCATGTCACAGACTATATGGCTAAGCTCTTGTTGAATGGCTTGAGCACAGGCTATCAAGAAGCAGGTGATGACTGCAGTGAGCATCACGTTCATGTATCTGTTCCTCTCTTGAAGTACCTGAAGCAGAGAGCAGGTCAGTCAAGGCTGATAGAGTGTGGGCTACGGTATGAGTATCCTACTGCATTGAATGACAAATGTTCACCGTTATATTGAATATAGATAGTACTGACACCAATTACTTTAAAGACCTGCAGACACCTGTTAGTTAAGCCGTCTTTTTTGTTTCAACTCATCATGCATTACATAGTATTCCTTCTTTCAGAAAGCCTAATTTTAGTTCGCTTTTAGGAGAGTTTTAGAGAGTAAACTCCATATTAAAGAATTTGCAGCTGACGTTACATTTAAGCCTATATTATAATAAGCCTAGCGAGCCCAACACAAAGTTGCTAATAACATCCTTCTGGTCAAGCAAAATATTTTCCTACAATTTAGCCAACTGCTAAAAACTTCTCTCTAACTGAACAACACCAGCAAATGTTTAATACTAAAAAACTCATCACACGCAACAGATTGCTGCATGAGTAGCATTTCATTGCATTAGCAAACAACTCACTGCTGCAATGAACATACAAGTTCTAAAGTAATATACTTTACTAAAAACATAGGTAATCCTTACACATGTTTACTACTAGCGGGTTTTTATCTGAGGAAGGTATTTAGGCAAGTTAATTGAAGATATTGAAAGTAAGGAGGCCACCGTTGTGCCCTTCTTGCGCTATTATGCAGACTATGTGTGCATTTATATTGGTTAATAGCTACAATCTAATCTAAGGCCACTTAACACTATCACTTAACACTGCACACTATAGCTCAAATCAACAGTTAGCTGTGCGATGGACAGCGACATTGGGCTGCTATGACATCATTTTGCGATGAGCGGCTAACGTAATTGTTGCTAGCAACAATGCGATGGACTTCCAACACGCCGAATCTTTTCATCGATGATCGCAACTGTTAGCATTTTAATTGGGTATTTGTTGACAGCATGGGGTCCAATTTCAACAGTTGTAAAGATCGATGACAATTCATATTTGCGAGTATGGCAAAGAATTTACTACACTACGCTCGTGATAAATTGCGGAATTAGGTAATTAAAAGATAACAAAAAGACCTGCAATATATCGCATGCGATTTCATAATTTCTATTGGTTGTTGGTTAGCGGTCACCTACAGTTGATCCCTCATAGGTGTACACCTTATTGCTGGTGATGGCGCCAAACAGCTAATCGTTGTGATACATCGCACAGCTAGACGCTGATTTGAGCAATAGTGTGCCCGGGCCTTAACTAGTGACAGTAGGTACATAAAGATACACGAGGTGACAGTAGAACTTTATTATATATTTATTCATTCTAATATCTTTATTTATCTTTATTACCATATATATGCATGTGTATATTTATTAACTAATCTTCCAAATCTGAGAATAAAATGCAACTGAGATATAAAAACATTGATAAACACGATAACATCAGAAATAACTAATTTAGCCTGTGATCATGATAACTTAATGACTACTTAAGAACAGAGATAAGGTCCAACCTTTCGGTGCTCAATGGAAGGTTGGACCTTATCGACCTCATTGAACCATATTGACCTTCCGGAGCCGACCGGAAGGTTGGTTTGTTTATAATGTCTCAATTATTCATGGTCACACCCTAAAAAGTGGTCATGACTCTTTTAGTCGCTTTGGAAAATCCAAACGAATCAAGCACATCATGTAGCTTTTCCTGCGCATTCCGATTTCCAACTGAATGAAAACGTTTATCAGGAAAGCTGTTTGAACAATGTTTGCCTGACATTCATATGTCAACACATGACTGCACTGCACTTGGGTAACATAACACTGTCGTTCTCATGACTGAAATAATCAAGGTGTTTCCAGTTACTGAAGGCTTACATATAACAGTGTGATTAGTTTGTTTAGGGCATAAATACGAAGAGTCCACAATTGCAGTTCTACTCTGTAGGTACCTTACACAAAGATAAACAGTGCATAAGCAAGAAATGGTCAATATACGTATTATTTCTCATATTTATAACAACAGCTGAGACAGGATTATCCCTTACAATGATTCATTAGTAGGAGAACCATTTTATAATTATGACTTATGACATGAATTATTAGGGTTTTCTACTGCTCAAAAATCTGGCTCTAATATAAAGGTACAACTTTGATGACAGCCATGTCGAAGTATTCCACAAGCAAACGATAAGTTAAAGTTTTGTGTCTTTCAAACTAATGACGGAGGGAAACTGATGTAGTAACAAAAAGCAAAGATTTAAAACATCACCAATAATATACTACACATTTTTACACATATTCACATCACAGAAACTAAACTAAGATGTCTGTACCGAGACCTCTATCACACAGTAGACATGCGTTGTTCATATTGTGCCAGCATCCAGAAGGAAGGGTTGCTTAAATGTCAAGGTCTGACACAGTTGGTAACAAAGGTATATATGTTCTCTTCACTCTCTATAGTTACAGTAGATATTATACATTCTAGATTGTAGCTCATGCATGAGACTTCTTGTACTTACATTTTATACTAGGTAAGTAAAGGTTGGAAGGTTGATGAAGGAGTTTTATCACTCCAGTAGTCTAATGTTCTGTCACAAAGGCTCGAAGTAGATGAATACGAATAATTGTCAGTCAGTTTAAATGAGACATTTTAGATCGACTCAATAATAGCCTATACTAAAGTTTATTAAAAACTCTCAAATGTCATTTTTTTATACAAATATACCTAACTTACAATATTGTGACCAATGCTTTTATTATATTAAAGATTTCTGTTTGTATATAAAGGTATTTTTCAGCTTTTATCTACGTGAAAAAATAGTTTCACTTCTTGTTCTCTACATTAAACTTCCAATAGATATGTTTAAACCACAATTTTTCATTAAGAAAGCAAATGTTAACACTTTGAAGTAACTCAGAGTGGTCAGTTTGTTATAAGTTGTTCATAAACATTTACTTGCCGTGTTCCATCAGTCTACAAGTACATTTATAGCTTGCATTTCAATTCACATTTTAGTACTTTAAACATGACATTTTTGGCTCTTGTTGAAAAGTGTGATGATTGATTATACTTTCTGCTGACTAAATGATTATTTAGTCCATCATATATGATTGGACAAACAACTAGTATCAACCAGCTGTAAATGCTTCTTACCCCTATGATTCACAGTCACTGTAGCATGATGCAATAGGACCTTTGAACTGTTGACACAATAGCTTAAACAACTCTTGCGCTAAAGGTAGCTTTAGTTATTGAATTACGATAAGAAAATTTTGATGCTGAGACATATATGAGAATTTTCTAGAATTTTCTAATCTCTGAAAAACCTACATGTATTAGTATGACAAGTTTTTTTACTAATGAGGGTTACCAGGCTATGTTGATAGCTGATGAGGCTCTGAGTCAGGTGTTTGTGAAGCAGTGTAAGGTACTCTCAGGTTTGATATTTTAGGAGAGATACCTTAACATTTGCCTTGATTCAGGTACTTGAGGGGACACTATAGCGGAGTTGGTTAGGGTCCATTGACAGAGGATAAGATCATTCACAAAGCCATAGCCTGAGATCTTTATACTTTTTAGAATGCTTTGAGGTTACTGTTACCAAACACATGCGTTATAACAAATATGTTTGATTTAGGTTAAAAATCTTTCATTGAATTAATTGAAAGTCCAACAATGGAGTAACTGCCAGGTCAATATCATATTGTTTAAAGTCGCACATAGAGGATAACTAAAATGGATCTCTGGTTGTGCAACTTATTTTACCACTGATACTTTGTCATTTGTACTTTTATAACCTACGAGTAGAAAGTTTAAAAGTGTATTAAGCCATTCAAATATTCTTAACTAATAGCAAACATAGTAGCAAACAGTTTAGTTTGCTTCCCACATAAACCTATTAGCTATACTAATAGTATAGTTAATAGGTCTATGGCTTCCAATCCTGTCTTGTTTATGATCATGTCCGATCATAAACTTCTTTTCAGCCAGCTTGTACTCTAACTGATGCTCAGTTCTCAGTGGATGATTTGATTTCAGTAAGTTTGACTGGTAACCAAATACTCTTGATTGCACATGACTCTTGTGATTGCTATTAGATGAGGCCAAAACAAGGCAGTGATTGAATGATGGTTGAGTGAAGCCAAATAGATGTTTAAGGTCTATATTCTGAATGAGATACAAATACACGAAAGGCATATGCAACATAAAACTTCGAACAGGCTGAAATGCATTTATTTACAATTGATAAAACAAATGGAATGTCATAGGAGATAGAACAAATAACATGCAGAGCACCAGTAGTAAAGGCAAGAGATTGTCAATGCACCAAGTTTAACACTTTAATTTGACTTTTGTCTGAAAAACTTCATAAAAAACATTTGTAGAAAAATTTAAATGCTGATAAACATTATTACAAAATAAATCTTTGATATGCGTGGACGTGAAGATTTGAAGCAATGCGCTTTGGTTCTGATGGGCGATTGCTGAGGAGATTGTCTACGATGATAGCGTAGTCGAGAAGCTACATGTATACAGAGCACCTGAAGCACATGGGTCATTTTGTATAAAGATGGATGTGAAGATCTAGACCGGGCTGTCTGGGTCCGGATCACTGGTTGGAGATTGATATAAAGGCAGTCCTTGATTCTCCTGCCAAATTATAATAAGGAAATATTAACTTTTCTAGTACGGTCTTAAAAAAGTATGCGAGAGTATGTATATACTCACATATACAGTAGTATCACAAAGTCTCACAAAATCTCACCAATTCTCTTAACAAAGTCTCACAAAGTCTCACAGAATCTCGGAAATTTTCCTAACAAAATCTCACAAAGATAAATTGACTGTACAGCTAGTCATACTGCATACTGATAACATATCAGACCTCACGAGAATTACTAAATATATGAACTGTACAGCTACTCATACTGCATACTGATATCACATCAGACCTCATGAGAATTACTAAATATATGGACTGTACAACTTGTCATACTGTATACTGGTATCACATCAAACCTCATGAGAGTTACTAAATATATGGACTGTACAACTAGTCATGCTGCATACTGATATCACATCAGACCTCATGAGAATTACTATGTATTAAAATTACTAGAATTACTAGGATTTTAGATGTATTCCAATTGTCATAGTACTAGCCAGTATCAAAGAAACTAACCATGCGATTTAGTGGTACACCGTCATTCCTTTGTTTAGCGGCAGTCTTCTGTTTAACTTTTTGCTTGCGGTGTAAGATGATGACACCTGTGACAATTGCGACTAGCAACACTCCCCCTACAGCCAAGCCAATGGTGAGTCCTCTTATTACTGGTGTCTTGTTTTCATTTGTCGCAGACTTAGCAGCTGTGGTGTTGTCTATGACGGTTGATGCTCTGGTTATAAACAGAGTAGTTCTCAATACTGTTAGAGGAATAACTGTGGTTGTTGATTGAGTTTGTGCAGAGGCTTGTATTGTACCATCTGTACAGGTTTTATTCAGCGCTACAAACTCCTCTGAAACAAACATTCAGTTTCATAGAGACTAATGATTGTTAGCTATTGTACTCAAACTCTGCATGTAAACATAGCATAAGACAGCCAGCGATAACATCAATGTCGGAAATACATCTATGGATGAATAACTCTAGCAGCGTCTGATTCTATTGATACTCAGCTATGGACTTAAAACTGTGGGTGGAAATACATCTATGATATTCAGCATTGTCACAAGGTTAAAAAGTGTTACCAGAGGGTGCATCTATTCCTTTATGTAAGTTGTTTTATTTCATCAACCAAAACTTGTCATAAGGATAGAGCAAGAGACTCACAAACACACAGGTCTGCTAGAAATAACCCAGAGACTTGAGTGTCTACTCACCTACTATGGCCCTACCTAACCCTGAAGTACACAGGCATTTAGCCAATGATTAACATTGTCTAGTTTCAACCACACCCTTTGTGGATAACCACTCTCCAGTTTTAAACAAACCTACTCTCTGTTTTCTCATACAGTTTTATATAGCTTGGTTTTTAAGATTATTAGATAGAGTTATCTGATAAAGCTTTTGTAAGAAATGGTCAGATCTTCTGCTAGATGTTCTATAAGGCTTTTAGTGGTTAGTTGTATATCTAACAAGTTAGGTGTTAACTTACTTGGACAAAGATTGCATAGTTGTTTGTGATAGTTAGTGCCACAGACTTCTCCACAGGAAAAGGCATCCTCTCCAGAAAAGAAACTGTATACTTTCAAGCATTGATCAGGGTTGTAATTCTCTATGCACTGCTTCCTGTTCATATCACAGACTCTATGGTTAAGATCTTGTTGAATTCCCTGAGCACAGGCTATCAGGAAGCAGGTGATGACTGTAGTAATCATCATGTCTTTGTTTCTCTCTTGAAGTACCTGAGGCAAAGAGCAGGTCAGTTAAGACTGATTGGGTAGGGGCCATGTTATGAGTACCACACTACATTTAATTCTAGCATATGTGTCTCTGGCAAAAATGTAACTGACACCAGTAGACCTGACAACAGTAGAAATGGCAACAGTAGAAGTAATGACAGTAGAACTGGTGACAGTAGAACCGGTGACAGTATCATTGGTAACAGCAGATTTCTAAGCTTTACTCTTAAATAAGACTCACTCAAAACAGTGATAATGTCTACTTACATGTATTTGGTTATCCATTTGATGCACTCTCGCTTCCCTTCCCAGCCTTTGATCAGTCAGTTGTTGTGAAGAGTTACTCTTGTTGCCTTGAGCAGGAGGTTTAATGTGCTTTGTGACGGAAACAGCGGCAACTATTTAAGAACAAAGATCGAATCTTCCTATGCATACAGTTTCTGTGATAATCCTTCAATTAGCCACACCCACACTTGTATTCGCATTTGGAATTCCAAACGATTCAATAACGCCATTTGACATTTTCCTGTGCATTTCGATTGCCAACTGAATAAAATCATTTATCAGGAAAGCTATTTGAACAACGATTTCATAACCTTCATATGACAACACGTGACTGCACTGCACTTGGGTAACACAACACTATCAGCAACGCACTTCGTATTTGGGTAACCTCGAAACTGGAATACTCAAGATATTTCCAGTTATTGAAGGCTTACATATAATAATGTGATTAGTTTGTTTAGGTAATAAATACAAAGAGTCCACAATTTACAGTTCTACTCTGTAGATACCTTACACAGAAATAAACAGTGCATAAGCAAGAAATGGTCAATATATCTATTACAATATTTCTCATATTTATAACAACAGCTGTGAAAGGATTATTCCTTACAATGATTCATTAGTAGGAGAACCACTTCACAATTACAACTTATCTCATGAATTATTTGAGTTTTCCACCACTCAATAGACTGGTTTCTGTATAAAATTACAATTTTGATGACAGCCATGTGGAAGTATCCCACAAGCAAACAATAAGTTAAAACTTTATAACTAGTTTCTATCAAACTAAACAAACATAAACATAAACTAAAACATCAGCAATAAGATGTTTCACATCTTAGTGAATTTTAAAAATTGTGGAATTTTAAAAATTATGAGGAATTATAAACTTTCAAGTCTTAGTGTAACAATTGATAATAATTTGTAATATAAATGATGAACATACATTGTTGAGTTTGTGGGAGTAAGATGTATGTACTAAAAGCTCTATAACGCAGTAGACATGTGTTGTTCATATGGTACCAGCATCTAGAGAGAAGGGTTGCTCAAATTCCAAGGTCTGACACAGTTGGTAACAAGTGTACCCTACAGGATGAATTTATTCGCATATTTGCGAATTAATTTATTCGCGACTGAACACTGTCACTCTCTATGAAGAGTTAACTCTATTGCAGCTAGCAATAGAGTTAACCCTACGCATGCGCACACCGCATGTTTCGGTGTGCGCATACACCGAAACGCGATGTACACCACAGCTTGCAACTACGAGTCGATCATGCTAAGCTATAAATTTTTGCTGCGTTCAGAGGTTTTCACGAATATTCATCGATTTGGAGGCCTTTGATGAACCAACAATTTGTAGTAAGTAATGAGTTTTTTCAAAAACATTTACTAAATTAATTGAATTTTACTTTGGTTCTTCGGTAGAACGCAATATTTATTTTTTCCATCCCTACCGCTTCATTATTTGTTTTAGTGTGAGAGAGAGATTTTTCATCATACACGGAAGCACAATGACTGCAAGGGTGGTAGATGTCATTCTTAGAAGATCACCAATCATTTAAGGAAATTTTGAAATTGAGGTAGAAGTGACTGCAGCTGCTAATGAGGAGAATATATCTGTTTTAAAAAAGGAACAAAAATGCTTTTACGAGCACAAATTTTTGGCCAACCGGCAGAACTTTGCAATAGTAAGCCACGAAAAGAGTTCTGATGATAACTTTCTTACCAGTCATGTAGTAGCGAGAGAATCGCCTTTAACATCTACCCAAGACAGTGACAGAGCTGCTATTACCAAAATAACTAGTCAGAGAGCACCATTACACGCTAGTATTCACTTATCGAAAGTACCAGTTTAATTTTATTGCTAGACAACCGCCGTATGGACTAAACTGTTTATATTTACTCCATTCATCGTTTGTAAAATTTTATTTGTATTTGAAATATTTTATTTGTACAGTCAAGTTTGTAATAAATTATAATATATCTATACATGAAATAAAATATATAATATAATCATGTTTGCTGCAGCGATATCAAAGAGTTGTTGTCGATGAAGGGGGTCTAGGATGACTGGTTGCTTCTCTGCCAATATTCCTGCCTTGATGAATATTACTACTTGTCTCTAGTTTTCGTAATCGGAATAGGTTGTTTCATTCTCAATCTGCAGTAAACAAAAAAAGAAAAAATATTAATAAGTGCAAAAACGTGCTGTGGTGCAAAAGTGCAAAAACAATAGCTGAAGTATTTAACGAAAGCGATCAGTTTTTAAACAAAAGAATTAACTAATGCAGTTAATTATGGAAAAACGTATCTGCGCCGCAAATCAAATACATACCATAATGTCCAGATCAGAATCATGATCGTCCTCAATTTCGGTATTAGAAATTGATGGAGTTGATTTCAATGTAAAACGAGATTTTTGCAAAGACGAAGCCATGCCGAATAACTTGTGAGAACCTTGAATAATTTTGTAAAGTTTGATGCAATGGCAATAAAACTCGAAGCCCCAGCGACGGTTTTAAAGGAGTTTTGGAACTCGGCTACGTTTAGTACTTCTGCCTAGCGGCTATTTTTGCGATGACGCCATTCTGCATATCTTGTGACAACCTTGAATAATTTTGTAAAGAAATGTGATGCATTGGCAATGGTGTTAGCTTAAAGCCCAGGCAATGATTTTAAAAATATTTTGGAACTCAACCACGTTTAGGATTTATGCCTAGCGGCTAGTTTTTAATTTGATGCAGTAGTTATTCTCCCTTGTGATTAAAAATAGAACTAATTATTCACGGAATTTAATAATTCGCAAAATTGATTGTTCGCGAAATCGCGAATTTTTATAATCAACGAATATTTTCATCCTGTAGGGTATATGTTTTCTTCGCTCTTTGTAATTAAAGTAGATGCTGTACATTCTAGATTGTACAATATCTAAATGCTCATGCATGAGAATTCCTGTACTTTACATTTTGTACTAGATAAGTAAAGGTTGGAAGGTTGATGAAGAGGTTTTATCACTACAGTAGTCTAATGTTCTGTCACAAAGGCTAGAAGTAGATGGATATGAATAATATGAGTAATTGTCAGTCAGTTTAAATGAGACATTTTAGATCTACTCAATAATATACTAGTATTTATTAAAGACTTTCAAATGTCACTGTTTTTATATAAATATATCTAACTTATTGTGATCAATGTTTTTATTATATTAAAGCCTTCTATTATCACAGTTTGTATATAAAAAGTACTTTTCAGCTTTTATCCAGATAACCAATTTATATTGTTCTTTTCATTGAACTTCCAATAGATATGTTTAATCACTGTTTTCATGAAGACAGCACACATTAACATCTTAAAGTAACTCAATGTGGTCAGCTTGTTATAAGTTGTTCATAAGCATTTACTTGCCGTGTTCCATCAGTCTACATGTATATTTATAGTTTATATTTCAGTTCACACTTTAGAACTTTAAACATGACTTCTTTTGGCCCTTGTTGAGAAGTGTGATGATTGATTACACTTTCTGTTGACTAAATGCTTATTTAGTTCATCATATATGATTGGACTGACAACTAGTATCAACCAGCTGTAAATGCTTCTTACCCCTATGATTCACAGTCACTGTAGCATGATGCAATATGACCTTTGAACTGTTGACACAATAGCTTAAACAGAACTTCCATAAAAGGTAGTTTTAGTTATTGCGTTACAATGAGTAAACACCGTCCAACTGACGCTGAGACCTATATAAGAATATTCTAGAATGTTCTAATCTCTGAAGAACCTATTAGCATGACTATTTTGTTACCGATGGGGAATACCAGGTTAGGTTGGTAACTGGTGTGGTTCTGACTGAGTCAGGTGCTTATGAAACAGTGTAAGGTACTTTCAGGTTTAATATGTTAAGAGAGGTACCTTAGCATTTGCCTTGATTCAAGTACTTAGCGAGACACTATAGCGGCGTTGGTTAGGGTCCATTGATAAAGGATAGATAATTTACAAAACCGCAGCCTGAGATCTTTATACTTTTTAGAATACTTTGAGGTTACGGTTACCAAATCTGTGCATTATAACAAATATGCTTGATTTGGGTTGAAAATCTTTCATTGAATTCATTAAACGTCCAACAACAGAGTAACTGCCAGGCCAATTTCATAATGTTTAAAATGACGATTTGAAGATAAGTCCAATCGAACTCTGGCTGTGCAACCCATTTTACATTTTGATACTTTGTCATACACACCTTCATGGCCTTCGAGTAGAGAGTTTAAAAGTGTCTTAAACCATCCAAATATTCTTAACTAATGAAGCTCAAGTCAGGACATTCAAGCAGGCCAGTAAAATTTGCTATCCCTTGAGAAGGAGATTCTTTGCAGTGTGTTGAGAAAGCATAAGCATTGACATGGCAGCAAACAGTTTTGTTCACTTCCGATCATGCCTTGTTTATGATCATGTCTTGTTTATGATCATGTCCGATCATAAACTTCTTTCCAGCCCGATTATGCTCGCCCTAACTGATGCTCCGTGCTCATTGGATGGTGTGATTTCACTAAGTTTCGCTGGTAACAAAATACTTCTGATTACACATGACTCTTATGATTGCTATTAGATTGAGGCTATAGGAAGGTAATGATAAAAGGATGGTTGAGTCAAGCTAAATAGATTTCAATGTCTATATTCTGAATGAGATACAAATATACAAAGGACATATGCAACATAAAACTTTAAACAGACAGAAAAATAATTTATTTACAATTGATAGAACAAAAGACAATGGGATGTCATAAGAGATAGAAAAATAATATACAGAGCACCAGTAGTGAAGGCAGGAGATTGTCAATGCATCAAGTTTAACACTTTAATTTGACTTTTGTCTGGAAAAAACTTCATAAAAAACATTTGTAGAAAAATTCAAATGCTGATAAACATTATTACAAAATAAAATTTTTGATATGCGTGGGCGTGAAGATTAAAAGCAATGCGCTTTGGTTCTGTTGGAGATTTGCTGTGAAGAGTCTATGATAATAGCGGTGTTGAGTAGGGCCCATTAATAATGAGTCGTCTTCTCTACAAATATGGACGGGAAGATTTAGACCGGTGTGTTTTGGTACTGGCCACTGGTTGGAGACTCATGTAAAGGCAGTCTATGAGTTTCCTACAACATTATTATAAAAATTTTTTATATTTTCTAGTACGGTCTCAAAAAGTATGGGAGAGTATGTATACACTCACATACAAAGTAGTCCGCAAAGTCTCCCAAAACTTCAGTCTCATAGCAACATCTCGCAAAGGTAAATTGACACATCCCATTTAATTATTACATCCAACCTTATGATAATTACTATATATAGGAACTGTACAGCTAGTCATATTGCGTACTGATATCACATCAGACCTCATGAGAACTTTTAGATGTATCCCAATTGTCCCAGTACTAGACAGTATCAAATGAACTAACCTCATCATTTAGTGGCACATCTACATTCCTTTGTTTAGCTTGTCACTTCCAACAATAAATGATGATACCAACGATAGATCCGACTATTATCAATCCTGCTACAGCTGAGGTAATGATGAGTCCTGTTATTACTATAGTGTCTTGTCTTCATTTTTCACAGACTTAGCAGCTGAGGTGTTGGTTATGACAGTTGATGCTCTGGTTATAAACAGAGTAGTTCTCAATACTGTTAGAGGAATAACTGTGGTTGTTGAGTGACTTTGTGCAGAGGCTTGTGTTGTGTCTTCTTCACAGTTTTTATTTAACGCCACAAACTCCTCTAAAACAAACAATCAGTTTCATAGAGACTAATGATTGTTAGCTATTATACTCAAACTATGCATGTAAACATAACATAAGACAGCCTACGATAACAACTATGACAGAATTACATCTATGGATGCATAGTTCTAGCAGCGCTGATACTATTGATACTCAGCTATAGATTTAAAAGATTTGTCTGTGATCAAAGTTTGTCTTGGGAGAAATTGAACTCAAGGTCCAGATGCTAACCATTACAGATAGAACCATAGAACCATTATAGTATTTCACTCAGAGTTCCAGATGCTAACCATTACAGATAGAACCATAGAACCATTATAGTATTTCACTCAGAGTTCCAGATGCTAACCATTACAGATAGAACCATAGAACCATTATAGTATTTCACTCAGAGGAAACACACAAAACAATACGCTTTACCTTATTATTACTATTGCCACAAAAATTAAATAATTAAATATACTTCAATCAAAATTATAACTATAAATTGTAATTAAATACATTATTACTTATACGTAAATATTAAACACTTATTATTTACAAAACCTCTCCCTTAACAATGTGAAAGATAATCAACCAGTAATAATCACAACATTAATCACAATAATAATAACAATAATATAATTAATTCCTTACGAGTTATCACTTTAATGAATGCTGTCCAACTGTTAGCCTTGAGGTAGATGGACCCTTATAGTTCCCTTGATGTCAGCCCTGCAGAGGGCGCATTGACTGAGGGCGGCCGAGCATGAAATACAGGATACTGTAAATATACCAAGATTTCATCATTCGGTTTAGAGTTCCTACAGAAAATAGACTGCGCTACGAGTTAATTGCTCGCTAAAACATTTTATCATGCTCACCTAACTTCATATACATTGTTGCTGATTTGGTTTAATATGTACATACACGTATTAAACTTTACCTTTTAATATGTACATACATGCATTAAACTTTACCTTTTAATATGTACATACATGCATTAAACTTTACCTTTTAATATGTACATACATGCATTAAACTTTACCTTTTAATATGTACATACATGCATTAAACTTTACCTTTTAATATGTACATACATGCATTAAACTTTACCTTTTAATATGTACATACATGCATTAAACTTTACCTTTTATAGCCACCAGATTTTAGCATATGGCCTCAAGTTTAAACATTGCAACAGATAAAAACTGAATTACAGTCCAATTCATCTTATGAAAGTCTATATAGAGAGTTTAGGAGTACAAAACAGATATAATGGTGTTTAAGGCTGCTCACTCATAAAGGTACAACTATTTTATTTTAATAATTGCTATACTGCTTGAGTACCTGAGTCTGTACTGCTCAGATACTACAGGCTTCAGTACTATAACTTATTGCCTCCATTTTTTAATAAAATATATGAAACAACATAAATACTTAATTAACACATGTAATATACATAATATATTATAAATTTATATAATATAAATATATATTATATAAATTTATATAATATAAATATGTATATTATACATTTACAATATATATATTTTTATTATATAAAGTTACAATATATATTTGTATTATATAATTTTTGTATACTATACATTTATACCAACTTTAAATTTATATTATACTATATATATACATGTATAAATACAATACATTTATAATAAACGTATTATATTTATACATGTATATATACATGTACATGTATAAAGATAATATAATATAAATTTATTATAAATATATAACATACAAAAGTTGTATAATATAAATACATATTGTAAATCTATATAAAAATATATGTATTATAAATATACAATATATATTTTTATAATATACATCTTACATATATGTATACAGTACATATATACATATATATATGTATACATATATATATACATATGTATACATATATATATATATATGTATACATATATATATATGTATACATATATATATATGTATACATATGTATATATATGTATACATATGTATATATATATATATATATATATATATATATATATATATATGTATACATATATATATGTATACATATATATATATATATATAAATACATATATATATATATATATATATGAACACATATATATATATATGTATACATACATATATATATGTATACATATATATATATATGAATACATATATATATATGTATACATATATATATATATGTATACATATATATATATATATATATGTATACATATATATATGTATACATATATATATATGTATACATAAATATACACATATATATAAGACACGGCCTGACAAGCTCCAAGCGCTACAGATGAAACAACATTGTAGCTGCCGCAAAAATAGTTTAGTCAAAATTCTTCTAATATATATACTTAGATAGAAAAGATATATAAATTCATAATTAATATTAACTTTGAAATGTGAGGCCAGCAAATTGTGACGGGTCATTTCGTAAATAGCTGTTTTCTCTTAGCTAACTAAATGTTATACTCTTTCTGTACCGACAGCATAAAATTTACATAATCTTTACATAAAATGTCTGTCTTGAACTTTTCTTATTACAGTTAAAATGCAAGCACCCTGTGTCTGAAGGATGAGAGCCAACTTACAGAGATGAGCACAGGGAAGCGATATAATGCCAGCAACTTCTACCATGCAGATTTTACACATGAGCTGATTCTTCGTCTTTAGTGCCATCGATTGGATCTCTACAAGTAACCTTGACATTCGTAAAAAAGGAAACAGATTTAATTAAATCGCAGTCTAATCAATACTTTTTATAACTTTCCTTAGAATGCAGAAGAGTAAGGAGAAGATAGCTTCAGCAAGAGAGTGCTGTAAAATCAATCTGCTTAGTGCCAATTTAAAAAACCTTTTATATGTTTATTAAGATGATAAAGCATGTAATTTTATTCTTAAAATATTAAAACAGCTATTGGTGCCTTTTTGAGGTACTTAGGTAAGTTATTAAAAGGTTACTATCAGTTATTTAGTTTATACTCAGTTGAACATTACGCTATTTGCACTGTTTTATATTTATCTAGAAGTTCATTGGTTACCAACTCAGCTAGTTGAGCAGCGCAACCATTATGAAAATATTATTGGTTTTTGCCTCTACAAATCAGCATCACATTAATAATTTATATCCCCATAAAACCATCCATAAACCAATTCATTCTAGTGAATAAAGATAGCTTGCAAGAGAAGGTTACTCTACTTTCAATTGATATCTTAGAAGGTGGTTCATTTGGTCATTCAGATAGCTTGCAAGAGAAGATTACTCTACCTTCAATTGATATCTTAGAAGGTGGTTCGTTTGGTAATTCAGATAGCTTGCAAGAGAAGATTACTCTACCTTCAATTGATATCTTAGAAGGCGGTTCGTTTGGTAATTCTTCTGCTTTACTCTCTTCATCTTTCACTTCTTTACTGTTGTGTTGACCGTTAGCTTCTTCAAGTTTTGTTTCCACCTCTTCTGACGCCTTATCTGTGTCCTTGACTTCAGTGTTAGCCTCAGCACCTTCAACAGCACTTGCGTTTTCAGCATCTTCAGTTGTAAGGCTTGCTGGCTGCAGAACTTGAGGCAGATGTAACTCGACTGTTTCAACAGTTCCTGAAGCCTCCGCGAGAGCGGTAATTTCACGAACAATATCTGCTGCTGAAGTGAAGTCATTCATCTTTTTCTAAAATGAATTACATTTGATTTATAAAAGCAATTCCACTTCTGAGATTGATAAACACGCTTTAGAGAACATTTATTTAGTTTTTTATTATTTAGTCACCACTTTTATATCAATATCGCTAAAAAAGAAGAGCTTGTTGGTAGTTTTAACAAATCTTTTGATTGTTATTTGAAAATACTTTATCCTGACAGGACAAGCATGTCTTGGTTGTGAGTTGACAAATCTGATCTGGTTATGCTCATTTCTGTTATACGGTAGTATACTATCCTTAGCACAAACAACATTTCTATTTAACTTGACTAACAAAGCAGCAAACTATAGAGAATATGGTTCTAGTAGAAGTTTGCATTTAGCTACTAAAATTTAGATACAATGTGTACACAAAGACATCTCACTTAGCAGCGCTGAACACTTGATGTTTTACCTTGATTCTGTTTCTCACAACAGTTGTTATGGATTCTCGGTCAACTCCTAAAGCTAGCGCTGTTTGTACACAGTTGGCATGCATTCGAGGTCTCAGCATTCTAGTGCTAACTGTCTGTAATACGCAGAAACATGGTTAATATTGTGTAAAAGTGTATGACTTACTAGAAAAAGCTACGTATTAGCATCATCATTGGGAGAGTTTTGCAAATGGTGTAAAAGCCACCTGGTTTATTCTGTTAGCAGATATCTTTAAATTGCTGGCTTAGTTTGATCGCTGAGTTTTCACAAGCTTATACTATGCGAAGGTCTTTAGTCGCAGAATCATATGCAGAAAGCAATAATCCTCTGAATGCTTTATAACTTGTTACTAAATACCACTTATACAGCAAATAGAAACATATACTATACCATGGTAGAATCAGGGAGGAGAGTAGGAAATACTCCATGCTCTTCTATTGCTCTATCTATAAACTCCTGCCCCTTTTGAAGATAGAGGAATCTGCATTTGGGTGAAGTCCTTGCATGTCTGACCCAAAAGTTCTCTCCAGCACTCCAATTTGTCGAGGTAGAATCGCACCAAAAGCAGACGACTCCTTCACCTCCTAGAAATCACACTCTCATCTAAGACATTCTTGGTTTAAAGGACAGCAAATCAACCGTTTGGTGAAACCACCAATAGGTTTTATCTAGGCAGCCAATCAAGCGCTATGTTTGTTTCTGTATATGAAAAGTCTTTAATATGGAGCGACTCAACATGAATATAATCAGGAGATGACAACAAACAAGTAAGTTGTATTCCAAAGTAAGACTTCTTCTCTATATAGTATGATTAAGATCAATACATATATAGGAATATAACTGACATAATGAACATATGGTAAAAGACTAATATACATAATGATAATCACTGTTTCCATTCTATTAATGGGTTCGGAGTTGTCCGCTGCCGATGAATTCAAATACTATCGTTTCAATGATCCGGAGTTAAATTGAATAAAGAGACTCGTTTTTGGGTCACGGTCGCTTTGCAACTTATGCGTAACAAACTAGTTGCACTAAAGTTTAAATATCTTGTCAAACTCATACAAGCAACCCATCCTCGGCATGTAAGATCTTCTGTTAAACTAGTCACTCGGTGTTATCACCCCTAACAATACCTTGGTAATAATAGCCAGCTTCGACTAGCTTTTTGACATCTAGTTCAGGATGAGGAAAAGTCAAGAAAGTCTCAAGTCGTCTTTCAAACACAGCCATTTCAGGAGACTCAGGCTTTTCGTCATGGATGCCTAGCTGATTGTAAGAATAGTCTATTTCCATGCCAAAGTGTGCGGCTCCGTAAATGTCCGGTTTGTTTTTGCGAGTATTTGTAGTATTACTCCTTTCTTTTGGACATAATGGAGCAATGCGCCGGTGAAGAGAAATTAGTTGTTCTGAGTTAGTCTGACTGGAGCTGAAGTGGCAGAAGGCGCATTTGAAAATCTCATGTGAGTTGGCATCAGCTAGAATTAGAATAGAACTTGTTATACACCAGCCACTCAACACGACTGAAAGTATTACCAACTAGTGTATAGTAGTAGTACTAACTAGCGTATAGTAGTAGTACTAACTAGTGTATAGTAGTAGTACTAACTAGTGTATAGTAATAGTAACTAGTGTATAGTAGTAGTACCAACTAGTGTATAGTAGTAGTACCAACTAGTGTATAGTAGTAGTACCAACTAGTGTATAGTAGTAATACTAACTAATGTATAGTAGTAGTACCAGCTAGTGTATAGTAGTAGTACCAACTAGTGTATAGTAGTAGTGCCAACTAGTGCATACAGTATTAGTACCAACTAGTGTACTGTCTAGTAGAAGTAACTAATATACAGGTGTAACGACTAATGTATTACACTTGTATACCGATTAGAATACAGGCTAAAGTTGAAAAAACTTACTGGAATAATATTTTGATATAAACTGGTGTCTCCTAATAATAATCCACAGTTGGTAGTTTGTCTGAGTTAAGGTATTAGGTAGTGCCAGCATAAAATACAGATGCCCTACACGTCTGGGATTTATCTCATACTGTCTCTAGCTAACCCTGTGATTGTCCTAAGATTGTCTGCAACTTTAGACTAAGATCTGCTGATAACACAGCCTTACCTGTGAGATAGATTCCTTCATTCGCTAATAGAGACGCTTCCTTTGCGGATAACTTGTTAGATGCTAGAAATGTTTTCAATCTAGCAGATTCATAAGTTATATCTTCTTGAGACTCATCTATTCGAAAAGTCTTCAACTTCTTCAAACAAGTGTCCTGACTAAAATGATAAACAGATTGATATTTTTAGCTAATGATAAAAAAGGTTCCTCGGGTATTCTCCTCTGCAAGGATAAATTCGGTTCCTTGGCATCTTTTATGAGAATGGATTAAAAGTATGAAGTTAGTTTTTACCTAAACACTGCATCAACGACAAGGGACGAAATTTATGAAAAGCGGCAGAATCAAAACATCTAGAACACAATATTCTCTAGACTAATGCTAACAATGCTAACAACACAGACAATGCTAACAACACAGACAATGCTAACAACACAGACAATGCTAACAACACAGACAATGCTAACAACACAGACAATGCTAACAACACAGACAATGCTAACAAGACAGACAATGCTAACAACACAGACAATGCTAACAACACAGACAATGCTAACAACACAGACAATGCTAACAACACAGACAATGCTAACAACACAGATAATGCTAACAACACAGACAACACTAACAACACAGACAGTGCTAACAACACAGACAATGCTAACAACACAGACAATGCTAACAACACAGACAATGCTAACAACACAGACAATGCTAACAACACAGACAATGCTAACAACACAGACAATGCTAACGACACAGACAATGCTAACGACACAGACAGTGCTAACAACACAGACAATGCTAACAACACAGACAATGCTAACAACACAGACAATGCTAACAACACAGACAATGCTAACAACACAGACAATGCTAACAACACCGACAATGCTAACAAGACAGACAATGCTAACAACACAGACAATGCTTACAACACAGACAATGCAAACAACACAGACAATGCTAACAACACAGACAATGCTAACAACACAGACAATGCTAACAACACAGACAATGCTAACAACACAGACAGCGCTAACAACACAGACAATGCTAACAACACAGACAATGCTAACAACACAGATAATGCTAACAACACAGACAACACTAACAACACAGACAGTGCTAACAACACAGACAATGCTAACAACACCGACAATGCTAACAACACAGACAATGCTAACAACGCAGACAGTGCTAACAACACAGACAATGCTAACAACACCGACAATGCTAACAACACAGACAAAGCTAACAACACAGACAATGCTAACAACACAGACAAAGCTATTTTCAATTTATATGAATATAAATCTCAGATTTGTCTATTGTTCGTCTGTCCAGCTATAGTCTAAAAACAAAAAATTTGCATTGTATTGGTTTCTCTCGAAGATTGCAGTTTTGCAATCTTTTTTAATTTTGCAAAAGATCGTAAAATTAAAAAAGATTGCACAAGTGTGTAAACAAGCACACCTAACCACAAAGCTAAGCTGTTTTTCTCGTCCCCATCGCTCTCACCATATACTCTATATTTTTTTTACGATTGCACACACTAAATGTGCATTTTTTACTATAAATTAATATTACCTTGTGCACTCATTATTTGTTGAAATTGCTTAAAAGCTAATTTTTTGCTGCCATTACATTCAATTTCAACTGTGCCGTTACAGTCCTATTTCCATTTTTTCCTAAGGTTCTACTACTAAATCTGTAAATGATAAATACTTTTCACGCAAATAGTTGTATTATTTCGAGTAGGAATTGTCTCTACATTCTATCTTCCTTTAGTCAGACAAATTATCAGACAAAGACAGTACGATATCTCATTTTTGCATTTGTACCAGTATCAAGAGGTACCGGTATCGTCGTATTCAAAGTTTTGATGTACAGCTTCTGTTGGAACAGTAATCTTTTTAGACACACACACTTCTATGCACTAATTGTTATTATTAACTCAAAATATTCAAGAACTTTATTTAGTTTTTGCAGTTTGAAATAATTGTATCATTACCAAATAATTTTTCATTATAATTGTAGCAAAACAGACTTTACTTAGCTATTACTTGCTAATTATTTTACATTTACATTGGAACACTTTTACAGCCATTTTATTTTTATTTCCTCATTTATTTGACCTTGACAAAATATTTTTCTCAGGATACGAAATTTGAAATTTTGTATGGTAACTGCTGTTATGTTAAATAACAATAAGTATTCTGCGCAAAAACTTTTTATTACACGGGCAATGCCGCGCATTCATCCAGTAAATTATTAAATGAAAACTCGACAGCAGTACTTAGTTCATATAGAATGACTTTGTGTGATCAAGGTCAAGGTCGTAGCATGAACTCCAACAAATGTCAATTCAAACTAGTTACTAATTGTTGATGCTTATAAAACCTTGACTTACTTTGAACACATGTGGGCTAAATATGCAGAGTTTATATCTTCTCTATTACTTGTTTCAAGTCTTTCATCCCTGTATTCCAATACATCTTTATATGCATGGTCTGCAAAATAAACAAATATTATAAAAAAAACTTTAAAATCAAATCTGTATTATTAGTAAACTAGTCGTTATCTCCCCCCCTATTGGTAGTATCTTGAATGTAACTAACTAAACAAAAAACTATGTAATGCGCAACAGAGAATCAAAAAATATCGTCAGTCTAAGTGTATTTTTTGATCTTGTAACCCCACTGTTTTTATGGAGCATGAGCAAACAAATCCATATAAAGAGCAAAACAACCGTGTCAACCTTATTGTTGTGAATAGAATGAAATAAAAGGCCTTAACAGCCACCTTACACAATTCAAGCTCACTTACCCTTAGGTCCCTTATTTCTTGCTTTTATCGCTTCTAAACTTTTTTGACCCAATTTGATCAGGTAAGAGCAGCTACCTTTAGAGTACGCTTGATGAACTGCAAGGATATCACGATATTCTGAAAAATCTGCAGAAATTCTCAAGTTGCAGTTGTCACATATAAGAGAATTATTGCTGCTGGTGTAGCTGAAGCCTGCTTTAGCAAGTTCCTCTGCTGGAATAACCTTTGCCCTGTAGTTTTTATACGACAGCAGCCGTTCTTTGTAAGTTGTTTTCTTTCGTTCACTTGCAGAAGAGCATTTTGAAGATTCGTGATCTATAAATGTGTCACAAAAACTGCATTTAAACAAAAGACAGCACGTCAAATGAATAGACTGTAGCACACTATATTCTCAAGTAAACAACAGTAGAACTGTCGACAGCAGAACTGTTGACAGCAGAACTTTCGACAGCAGAACTTTCGACAGCAGAACTGTCGACAGCAGAACTGTCGACAGCAGAACTGTCGACAGCAGAACTGTCGACAGCAGAACTGTCGACAGTAAAACTGTTGACAGTAGAACTGTCAACAGTAAAATTGTTGACAGTAGAACTGTCGACAATAGAGCTGATGATAGTATAACTGGCGATAGTAGAAATGGCAGCAGCAGATTTGTAAGCATATGCTGACCCTTTTAAATTTGATTACAGTATAACTGGCTCATTATTTACATTAAAATCTTTATTAGTATTCTTCCAAATATTACTAATATTAAAAAATACTAATAAATCTAACGAGTCTGAGGGGCCAGGGTCTGAGGGGCCATATACCTGTGAAGATCGACATGTGTGTTTGAGGGACAATCTAATGTATATATATATTTCCCAAAGTTTGTGTGTATATGTGTGTCATTCCAGCTATAGCTATAGCGCATGCTGATTATTTTACCAATGCGGCCACACGTTACAATACCCCTGTTAAGATATATTTTTTCATAAGGTTCAGTTACTATACCTGGGGTCAAAGCCAATCCTTCTCACGCAGACAATTGTATTGTCTCCATCAGAAAAGCCTCGACATTATCCCTCCATTTGGTCAGACAAAGACAGTACGATATCTCATTTTAACATTTGTACCGGTTTTGAGAGGTACCGATAATGTCGTATTTAATGTTTTGATGGATAGCTTTTGGTGGAACAGTAACCTTTTTTATACACGCACACTTCTACGCAAGAATTATTATTATTAGTTCTACGTATTCAGGATTTTAATTCGTTTTTCAGTTTGTATTAATTGTATCATTACTGAATCATCTTTTACTGTAATCGTAGCAAAACCTACTTAATTTAGTTATTACTTGCTAATTATCTCATATTTACATCTAAACCTTTTTATAGTCATTTTATTTTTTTAATTTATTTAACCTGTACAAAACATTTTCCTCATGATATGTAGTTTGAAAGTTAAAATGGCGCTGTTGTTATATGTTAAATACAAGTCAATTTTCTGACCAAAGACTTCGTTATTACTCGGACAATGCCGGGTAGCACAGCTAGCATACGTGTAAAGAAAAAACTATAAGTTTTGTGACTCCTTGATAATCTAACTTTTCATTCTTTATTATCACATTTGAGCTCAGAATTGAACTGGTAACAGCGACAACCTGTGCATTATAAAAAATATAAAATATTTTTGTTCACGAGCGCAAAGACAGACAATGAGCTATAAAGGCACAACAACGAACACAACTTTAGTCTATAAGGTTTCAGGATTTAATTAACTAAATTATCCTTAAACTTTTTAAATAAATATATTGCATCCTAATTGTAGAATTTCAACCCAGGTTTAGAAGTTAACTTATAAAAACCGATTATAATTAAAAGTCCTAAAACCAGACTGCTTATCAAACAACATGAGAAGTTTTGTGTAATTTACAGTTTTAACTAAAAAGACACAAAAGTTACTCACCATGGTTACCATGGTTACTGCCTGAACTCCATATATCTTCAGTACTTGCCTCTGAGCCATGTACCTTTTTTGCGGAACATCCTTGGCCTAGTCACTGAAAGTAACAATTGTTATTATGTCAAACAAGCTTCTGGACTGAACCAATAGTTGACTATTTTATCTGTGGCTTTAGCTTCTTAATAAGATTTTAATCTCTATGAAAACTTTAGCTGACAACACTGATCTCTCAGAGAAATGTCATAATTAACAGACAAGTACAATATATACATGTAAAAAGAGGTTTTTTTTTAAATTAACATAGGGATGATAAAACAATGTTGAAGATGGCCTGTGAGTTGTTGTGATCTTGCAATATAATTTAATTATTTTATGTCAATGTATTTTTTTATTTTTGTAAGACCTCAGCAAGTTCATATTTATTATTCTTTAGCTCATATCCCTTTAAAACAAATTAAATAATTATACCAAAAAATTCATTACTCTATCAATGAACATCGAGACATATCGAGACATATCGATACATATCGAGACATATCGAGACATATCGAAACATATCGAGACATATCGAGACATCTCAAGACATGTCGAGACATATTGAAAAATAATAATACCGTTATAAATGAAAATTTTGTTTAAAAAGCTTCTATAATAAAACTGTATTATAGCTCAATCTACTATTGAGATGATTGCTATTAAATTTGTCATAACTTATGTACTATTGAAGATTTAAATCATAAGGAATAGCTGTTTGCTTATTGAAAATACAATAGAGAGCTGCATGTATATTATTTGATCACGTAGAAGAACATTGCATTCTAAGTACATGTATGAACAAGAAGCAAACAGATTACACAAGTTCGCCAGCAGTCGGTAGCATGTGCTAGCGCTTCCTAATTGTCGCTACTACAACAACATTAAAAACATGATAACACCAGAAATAACTTATTTAGCCTGTGATTATGATAGCTTAATGACCACTTGCTATTAGCATGAAGTACAATAAATCACTGACAATTCACAGCACTCTTACAACCTGTCTACCCTATTCTATTTATTTACCAGTGATTTTTATTCATATTAACAAGATTCTCAGCTTCACCAACTCTTAAATAAGACTCACTCTAAACAATAATAATGTCTACTTACATGTATTTGGTGATCCATTTGATGCACTCTTACTTCTCTTCTCAGCCTTTGATCAGTCAGTTGCTGCGGAGAGTAACTCTTGTTGCCTTGAGCAGGAGGTCTAATGTGATTTGTGATGGAGACAGTAGCAACTATTTACCAACAAAGATAAGGTCTAATCTTCTCGTGCTTGGCGTTTCAATGCTTCATAGTCACGCCCTAGCAATCATAGCTGTTTCGTGGCATTGGAAAGTCTAAACGATTCAAGCGCGTCATTTGGATTTTCCAATGCATTCCGATTTCCAACTGAATGAAATCATTAATCAGGAAAGTTGTTTGAACAAAGCTTTCGTAACCTTCATATGACAACAAGTGACTGCACTGCACTTGGGTAACACAACACTGTCATCAAAGAAGCTCATATTCTGTTAACCTCATGACTGGAATAATCAAGATATTTCCAGTTACTGAAGGCTTAAAGATAACTTACAGTGTGATTAGTTTGTTTAGGGCATAAATACGAGGAGTTCACAATTGCAGTCCTACTCTGTAGGTACCTTGTACAAAGATAAACAGTGTGTAAGCAAAAAATGATCAATATATCTATTACGATATTTCACATATTTATGATAATCATGCCTTTACAATGATTCATTAGTAGGAAAACCATTTATAATTATGACTTATCTCATGGATTATTAGGGTTTCCCACTGCTCAATAGCCTGACTTCAGTATAAAGTTACAATTTTGATGAGAGTCAAGTGGAAGTATTTTACAAGCAAACAATGAGTTAAAATTTTTATTTTATCAAACTAATAACAAAGTAAAACTGATGTAGTAACAAAAAGCAAGGATTTAGAACATCACCAATAATAGAGTACACATGTTAGTGCGAATTAAAAAAAATACGAGGAATAAACAACCAGCATTTAGAGAGGAGGATTGCTCAAATTCCAAGGTCTGACACAGTTGGTAACAAAGGTATATGTTTTGTTCACTCTCTATAGTTACAGTAGATATTATACATTCTAGATTGTAGCTCATGCATGAGACTTCCCGCACTTTAGTTTTGGTGAGAACAGACCCAGTAAGTGAAGGTTGGAAGGTTGATGAAGATGTTTTATCACTTCAGTAGTCCTACGTTCTGTCACAAAGGCATCATGTAATAAAAGGCTTTTTAACAATACTGTTTGTATATAAAAATATTTTTCAGCTTTTATCCATGTAAACAACTTGTATCCATATGATTTGTATCGGAAGAAAACTTGACACTTTTACAATAGTTTCACTTATTGTTCTTTTCATTGAACTTCCAATAGAAATGTTTAACCACCATTTTTGTACATACAGTACACATTATTATCGTAAAGCAACTCAGAGTAGTAAGCTGGTTATAAGTTGTTCATAAACATTTACTTGATGTGTTTCATCAGTCTACATGTATATTATTAGCTTGTATTTCAATTCACATTATAGTACTTTAAACATGACTTCTTTTGGCTCTTGTTGAGAAGTGCGATGACTGATTACACTTTCTGCTGACTAAATAATTATTTAGTTCATCATATATGATTGAACGGACAACTAGTATCAACCAGCTGTGAATGGCTCTCACCCTTATGATTCACATTCATTATAGCATGATGCAATATGACCTTTGAACTGTTGACACAATAGCTTAAACAAATCTTCCATAAAAGGTAATTATAGTTATTGCGTTACAATGAGTAAACACCGTCCAACTGACGTTGAGACCTATATAAGAATATTCTAGAATGTTCTAATCGCTGAAGAACCTATTAGCATGACTATTTTTTTACCGATGGGGAATACCAGGTTAGGTTGGTAACTGGTATGGTTATGACTGAGTCAGGTGTTTGTGAAGTAGTGTAAGGTACTCTCAGGTTTGATATGTTAAGAGAGGTACCTTAGCATTTGCCTTGATTCAGGTACTTGAGGGGAGACTATAGCGAATTAGCCAGGGTCCATTGATAAAGGATAAGATAATTTACAAAAACCATAGCCTGAAATCCTTATACTATTTACATGTAGAATACATTGAGGTTACGGTTACCGAATCTGTGCATTATAACAAATATGTTTGATTTAGGTTAAAAATCTTTCATTTAATTCATTAAAAGTCCAACAACAGAGTAACTGCCAGGTCAATATAATCATGTTTAAAATGACGATTGGAAGATAAGTCCAATCGAACTCTGGTCGTGCAACCCTCTTTACCACTGATACTTTGTCATGCAAACCTTCACGACCTCCGAGTAGAAAGTTTAAAAGTGTCTTAAAACATCCGATTATTTTTAACTGATAAAGTTCATGTGAGGCCATTCAAGCAGGCTAGTAAATTTTGCTATCACTCAAGAAGGAGATTCTTTGCGGGGGGTCGAGAAAGCTTAAGCATTGACATGGCGGCAAACAGTTTAGTTCACTTCCGATCCTGTCTTGGTTATGATCATGTCTGATTATAAACCTCTTTTCAGCCAGATTATCCTTGTCTTGTCAGCTCACCTTAACTGATGCTCCGTGATCATGATTGGATGGTGTGATTTTAGTAAGTTTCACTGGTAACCAAATACTCTTGATTACACATGACTCTTACGATTGCTCTTAGATTGAGGCCATATGAAGGCCGTGATTAAATAATGGTTGAGTCAAGCCAAATAGATTTTAAGGTCTATATTCTAAATGAGATACAAAAAAGGAAAGACATATGCAAAATAAAACTTTGAACAGACTGAAATTGGTTTATCTACACCTGATGGAATAAAAAACAACGGCATGTTATAAGAGATAGAAACAATAATATACAGAGCACCAGTAGTAAAAGCAGGAGATTGTCAATGCACTAAGTTCAGCACTTTAATTTGACTTCCGTACAAAAAACTTCTAAAAAATATTTGTAGGGAAACCTAAATGCCGGTAAACTTTATTAAACAATAATATTTTGACATGAGTGAATGTGATGATTTAAAGCAGTGCATTTTGGTTCCGTTGGAAGATTAGTGTGAAAAGTCTGATGATAGCGGTGTCGAGTATGGGCCCATTAATAATGAGTCGTCTTCTCTACAAAAACGGACGAGAAGATTTAGACCTGTGTGTTTTGGTCCTGGTCACTAGTTGAAGATTCATGTGGAGGCAGTCTATGAGTTTCCTACAACATTATTATAAAGAAATGTTATATTTTCTAGTACAGTCTCAACAAGTATGCAAGAGTATGTGTACACTCACATACAAAGTAGTATCACAAAGTCTCTCAAAACCTCACAGTCCCATAGCAAAGTTTCACAAGATAAATTGACACATCACATTAAATTATCACATCAGACTTCATGATAATTACTAAATAGATATACTGTACAGCTATAATCATACTGAATACTGATAACATATCAGATCTCATGGTAATTACTAAATATATGGACTCTACAGCTAGTCATACTGCATACTGATATCACGTCAGATCTCATGATAATTACTAAATAGATGTGCTATACAGCAAGTCATACTGTATACTGATATCACATCAGACTTCATGAGAATTACTAGATATATGGATTGTACAACTGATCATACGGCACACTGATATCACATCAGACACCATGAGAAGTACTAAATATATGAACTGTACAACTAGTCATACTGCGTACTGATTATCACATCGACCCTCGTGAGAATTTTTAGATGTATCCCAATTGTCCTAGTACTAGACAGTATCAAAAGAACTAACCTCATCATTTAGTAGCACACCGACATTCCTTTGTTTAGCTTGTCGCTTGTTTAGCTTCCAGCAATAAATGATGATACCAATGATAAATCCAACAATTATCAATACTCCTACAACCAAGTTAATGGCGAGTCCTGTTATTACTGGTGTCTTGTCTTCATTTGTCACAGACTCAGCAGCTGAGGTGTTGTCTATGACAGTTGAAGCTCTGGTCATAAACAGAGTAGTTGTAAATATTGTTAAAGGAACAACTGTGGTTGTTGATTGTACTTGTGCAGAGGCTTGTGTTATATCATCTTCACAGGTTTTATTCAGCGCCACAAACTCCTCTAAAACAAACAATCAGTTTTATAGAGACTAACCATTGTTAACTATTATACTCAAACTCTGCATGTAAACATAACATAAGACAGCCTGTAATACCAACTATGACAGAATTACATCTATGGATGCATAGCTCTAGCAGCGTCTGATTCTATTGATACTCCGCTATAGATTTCAAACTGTGGCAGGAAGTACCTCTATGATATTCAGCTTTGTCACAGGGTTAAAAATTCTTACCAGAGAGTGCATCTATGCTTTTTTGCAAGTGAAGTAGTTTTACTTCATCAATAAAAACTTGTCATAAGAATAGAGTGAGAGACTCAAATTCACTATGTTTCCATGGTGCGCAGTACTGCAAAGCAGCTCCCTCCGAAGTCGAGGGGATTGTACGTTTCCATGCTGCGCAGTGGTTTTCAGCAAATTAACCAGAAAAGAGAAATTGTATAAATCGAATCGCTGGATGGATACATGGAATCGTCCAGTACCGAACGTCAGAAAAGGTCTTTTTATGCTTTTGTCATCATTATACTTTTATTTACAATACACATTCACAATGTTTTACAAACCTTAACACAATTTTTACAAATAATATATTTTTAATAAATGTTTATATAAGTAATAGATTATTGAAATGTTACTTTAGAGCTTGCCACCGATTTTTCGAAAAGTGTTGGTATCGATAACAAAATCCAGGAAAATAATCACTTCATCATCTTCGTAGGAGCAGACCATAATTAAATTTAAGTGAAAAAATATCGGAAGAATAGCTAAAACAGAGATAAGCAGGATAACTTTTTTACTAGTCTATGGCGCTCGAAGAATCTGTTTCCACGGCATGAGAGCTATGCGCAGCCACTGCGCAGTCGCTGTTTCCTTGCTTCGAATTTGCACTGGCTTCACGCTGATCGGTGCGCAGTGATTTCAGTGCGAAGACGCCGTTTCCATGATTCGGAGATAGCGCAACTCCGAAGCACTGCACATCATGGAAACATAGTGATACACACTGGTCAGCTAGAAAGAACCCAGAGACTTGAGTGTTTACTGACCTACTATGGCATTACCTAATCCTGATGTACAAAGGCATTTAGCCAATGATTAACATTGCCTAGTTTCAACCACACCCTTTGTGGATAGCCACTCTGCAGTTTTAAAGAAACCTACATTCTGTTCTCTCATACACTTTCAATAGCTTGGTTTTTAAAATTATTAGATAGAGTTATCTGATAGAGCCTTTGTAAAACATAGTAAGATCTTCTGCTAGATATTCTATAAGTATTTTAGTGGTTAGTCATCGCTAATAAGTTAGGTGTTGACTTACTTGGACATTTATTGCATAGTTGTTTATGGTATTTAGTACCAGTTACTGAAGGCTTACATATAACAGTGTGATTAGTTTGTTTAGGGCATAAATACGAAGAGTCCACAATTGCAGTTCTACTCTGTAGGTACCTTGCACAGAAATAAACAGTGCATAAGCAAGAAATGGTCAATATACATATTATTTCTCATATTTATAACAACAGCTGAGACAGGATTATCCCTTACAATGATTCATTAGTAGGAGAACCATTTTATAATTATGACTTATGACATGAATTATTAGGGTTTTCTACTGCTCAAAAATCTGGCTCTAATATAAAGGTACAACTTTGATGACAGCCATGTCGAAGTATTCCACAAGCAAACGATAAGTTAAAGTTTTGTGTCTTTCAAACTAATGACGGAGGGAAACTGATGTAGTAACAAAAAGCAATAGTTTAAAACATCACCAATAATATACTACACATTTTTACACATATTCACATGCAGGAACTAAACTAAGATGTCTGTACCGAGACCTCTATCACACAGTAGACATGCGTTGTTCATATTGTGCCAGCATCCAGAAGGAAGGGTTGCTTAAATGTCAAGGTCTGACTCAGTTGGTAACAAAGGTATATATGTTCTCTTCACTCTCTATAGTTACAGTAGATATTATACATTCTAGATTGTAGCTCATGCATTAGACTTCTTGTACTTACATTTTATACCAGGTAAGTAAAGGTTGGAAGGTTGATGAAGGAGTTTTATCACTCCAGTAGTCTATTGTTCTGTCACAAAGGCTCGAAGTAGATGAATATGAATAATTGTCAGTCAGTTTAAATGAGACATTTTAGATCGACTCAATAATAGCCTATACTAGAGTTTATTAAAAACTTTCAAATGTCGTATTTTTATACAAATATATCTAACTTACAATATTGGGACCAATGCTTTTATTATATTAAAGATTTCTGTTGTATATAAAAGTATTTTTCAGCTTTTATCTACGTGAAAAAATAGTTTCACTTCTTGTTCTCTACATTAAACTTCCAATAGAAATGTTTAAACCACAATTTTTCATTAAGAAAGCAAACGTTAACACCTTAAAGTAACTCAGATTGGTCAGTTTGTTATAGAGTATTCATAAACAATTACTTGACCATTTCATCAATCTACATGTATATTTATAGCTTGCATTTCAATTCACATTTTAGTACTTTAAACATGACATTTTTGGCTCTTGTTGAGAAGTATGATGACTGGTTATACTTTCTGCTGACTAAATGATTATTTAGTCCATCATATATGATTGGACTGACAACTAGTATCAACCAGCTGTGAATGACTCTTACCCCTATGATTCACAGTCATTGTAGCATGATGCAATATGACCTTTGAACTGTCGACACAATAGCTTAAACAAATCTTGCACAAAAAGTAGCTTTAGTTATTGAATTACGATAAGAAAATGCTGATGCTGAGACATATATGAGAATTTTCTAGAATTTTCTAATCTCTGAAAGACCTACATGTATTAGTATGACAAGTTTTTTTTACTAATGAGGGTTACCAGGCTATGTTGATAGCTGATGAGGCTCTGAGTCAGGTGTTTGTGAAGCAGTGTAAGGATACTATCAGGTTTGATATGTTAGAAGAGATACCTTAACATTTGCCTTGATTCAGGTACTTGAGGGGACACTATAGCAGAGTTGGTTAGGGTCCATTGACAGAAGATAAGATCATTCACAAAGCCATAGCCTGAGATCTTTATACTTTTTAGAATACTTTGAGGTTACTGTTACCAAACACATGCGTTATAACAAATATGTTTGATTTAGGTTAAAAATCTTTCATTGAATTAATTGAAAGTCCAACAATGGAGTAACTGCCAGGTCAATATCATTTTGTTTAAAGTCGCACATAGAGGATAACTAAAATGGATCTCTGGTTGTGCAACTTATTTTATCACTGATACTTTGTCATTTGTACTTTTATAACCTACGAGTAGAAAGTTTAAAAGTGTATTAAGCCATTCAAATATTCTTAACTAATAGCAAACATAGTAGCAAACAGTTTAGTTTGCTTCCCACATAAACCTATTAGCTATACTAATAGTATAGTTAATAGGTCTATGGCTTCCAATCCTGTCTTGTTTATGATCATGTCCGATCATAAACTTCTTTTCAGCCGGCTTGTACTCTAACTGATGCTCAGTTCTCATTGGATGGTGTGATTTCAGTAAGTTTGACTGGTAACCAAATACTCTTGATTACACATGACTCTTATGATTGCTATCAGATGAGGCCAAAACAAGGCAGTGATTGAATGATGGTTGTGTCAAGCCAAATAGATGTTAAGGTCTATATTCTGAATGAGATACAAATACACGAAAGGCATATGAGACATAAAACTTCGAACAGGCTGAAATGCATTTATTTACAATTGATAAAACAAATGGAATGTCATAGGAGATAGAACAAATAACATGCAGAGCGCCAGTAGTAAAGGCAAGAGATTGTCAATGCACAAAGTTTAATACTTTAACTTGACTGTTGTCTGGAAAACTTCATAAAAACATTTGTAGAAAAATTTAAATGCTGATAAACATTATTACAAAACAAATTTTTGATATGCGTGGACCTGAAGATTTGAAGCAATGCGCTTTGGTTCTGATGGGCGATTGCTGAGGAGATTGTCTACGATGATAGCGTAGTCGAGAAGCTACATGTATACAGAGCACCTGAAGCACATGGGTCATTTTGTATAAAGATGGATGTGAAGATCTAGACCGGGCTGTCTGGGTCCGGATCACTGGTTGGAGATTGATATAAAGGCAGTCCTTGATTCTCCTGCCAAATTATAATAAGGAAATATTAACTTTCCTAGTACAGTCTTAAAAAGTATGCGAGAGTATATATATACTCACATACACAGTAGTGTCACAAAGTCTCACAAAGTCTCACAAAATCTCACCAATTCTCCTAACAAAGTCTCACAAAGATAAATTGACTGTACAGCTAGTCATACCACGTACTGATATCACATAAGATCTCATGAGAATTACTAAATATATGGACTGTACAACTAGTCATACTGCATACTGATATCACATCAGATCTCATGAGAGTTACTAAATATATGGGCTGTACAACTATTCATACTGCATACTGATATCACATCAGACTTCATGAGAATTACTAAATATATGGAATGTACAGCTAGTCATACTGCATACTGATATCGCATCAGACCTCATGAAAATTACTAAATATATGGACTGTACGGCTAGTCATACTGCATACCGATATCACATCAGACCTCATAAGAATTTTTCAATGTTTTCCAATGCCCCTAGTACTAGCTAGTATCAAAGGAACTAACCATGTGATTTAGTGGCACATCTACATTCCTTCCTTTTGCGGCATTCTTTTGTTTAACTTGTTGCTTGCAGCAATAAATGCTGCAACCTGTGGCAACTAGTACTAGTACTAGCAACACTACCCCTACAGCTGAGCCAATGATTCGGCTTGTAGGTACTGGTGTCTTGTCTTTATTTGTCACAGACTCAGCAGTTGAGGTGTTGTCTATGACAGTTGAAGCTCTGGTCATAAACAGAGTAGTTGTCAATATTGTTAGAGGAATAACTGTGGTTGTTGATTGTACTTGTGAAGATGGTTGTGTTATATCATCTTCACAGGTTTTATTCAGCGCCACAAACTCCTCTAAAACAAGCAATCAATTTCATAGAAATTAACCATTGTTAGCTATTATACTCAAACTATGCATGTAATCATAACATAAGACAGCCTACGATAACATCTATGACAGAAATACATCTATGGATGCATAGCTGTATCAGCGCTGATACTATTGATACTCTGCTATGGATTTCAAACTGTGGCGGAAAGCACATCTATGATATTCAGCTTTGTCACAAGGTTAAAACATTTTACCAGAGGGTGCATGCATGCTTTTATGCAAGTAATTTTACTTGATCAATAACAACTTGTCACAAGAATAGAACAAGAAACTCATGGACTCACTGGTCTGCTAGAAATAACTCAGAGACTTGAGTGTCTATTCACCTAATATGGCATTACCTAACCCTGATGTACACAGGCATTTAGCCAATGATTAACATTGCCTAGTTTCAACCACACCCTTTGTGGATAGCCACTCTGCAGTTTTAAAGAAACCTACATTTTGTTCTCTCATACACTTTCAATAGCTTGGTTTTTAAGATTATTAGATAGAGTTATCTGATAAAGCCCTTGTAAATAGTGGTCAGATTTTCTGCTAGATGTTCTATAAGTCTTTTAGTGGTTAGTTGTATATCTAACAAGTTAGGTGTTAACTTACTTGGACAAAGATTACATAGTTGTTTATGATATTTAGTGCCACAGACTTCTCCACAGGAAAAGACATCCTCTCCAGAAAAGAAGTTGGGTACTTTCAAGCATTGATCAGGGTTGTAACTCTCTATGCACTGTTTCTTGCTCATATCACAGACTCTTTGGCTAAGATCTTGTAAAATCGCTTGAACACAGGCTATCAAGAAACAAATGACGACTGCAGTGATCATCCCGTCTCTGCTTTTCTTTTGAAAAAGCTGAAACACAGAGCAGGTCAGTCATGAGAGATAGAGTTTGGGCTATGGTATGAGTACCACACTACATTGAATACTACCATACATTACATGTATGTTTCTGGCAAAAATGTAACAGACACCAATGAACCTGGCGACAGTAGAAGTAGTGACAGTAGAACTGGTGACAGTAGAACTGGCGACAGTATTATTGGTAACTGCAGATTTTTCAGCTTAACCAACTCTTAAATAAGACTCACTCTAAACAATGATAATATCTACTTACATGTATTTGGTGATCCATTTGATGCACTCTTACTTCTCTTCTCAGCCTTTGATCAGTAAGTTGTTGTGGAGAGTAAATCTTATTGCTTTGAGCAGAAGGTTTAATATGCTGTGTGAGGGAGACAGCAGCAACTGTTTAAGAACAAAGATCAAGTCTTCCTATGCATACAGTTTCTTTATAGTCCTTCACTTAGCCACACCCACACTTGTATTCGCATTAGCCACACCCACACTTGTATTCGCATTAGAAACTCCAAATGATTCAATCACGCCATTTGGCTTTTTCCTGTGCCTTCCGAGTGTCAACTGAATGAAATCATTTATCCGGAAAGCTATTTGAACAATGATTTCATAACCTTCATATGACAACACGTGACTGCAGTGCACTTGGGTAGCACAACACTATCGGCAACGCACTGCGTTTTTGGGTAACCTCGAGACTGGAATATTCAAGATATTTCCAATTATTGAAAGCTGACATATATTACTGTGATTAGTTTGTTAAGGTAATAAATACAAGGAGTTCACAATGACTGTCTTAATCTGTAGATAACTTGCACAGAGATAGACAGTGCATAAACAAGAAATGATCAATATATCTATTTCAATATTTCTTATATTTATGACAACAGCTGAGAGAGGATTATTCCTTACAATGATTCATTAGTAGAAAAACCATTTTATAATTACGTCTTATCTCATGAATTATTAGGGTTTTCCATTGCTCAATAGACTGGCTTCAGTGTAAAGTTACAATTTTGATAGCAGTCAAGTAGAAATTTTCCACAAGCAAACAATGAATTAAAATTTTGGTGAGAAAAGACCCGGTAAGTTAAGGCTGGAAGGTTGATGAAAAGGTTTTATCATTCAGTAGTCCTATGTTCTGTCACAAAGGCTCGAAGTAGATGAATATGAATAATATGAATAATTGTCAGTCAGTTTAAATGAGACATTTTAGATTTACTCAATAACATACTAGTGTTTATTAAAAACTTTCAAATATCGTTGTTTTATATAAATATATCTAACTCATTGTTATCAATGTTTTTTATTACATTAAAGCTTTCTAATAACACTGTTTGTATATAAAAGTACTTTTAAACTTACTTGCTTAAAAATTAATGTAGAAAAAATAAGATAACATGTTTAACCAGAGACAAGTCTTTGCGGTAGACTTTAGTAGAACTAAAGAATAAAATAAATTAAAACTAAAATCAATAAAAACAAAGAAAACTGACTGATACAAAAATACAAATAAAACTGACTGAGCGCACAAATAATAACACGTTTAGTTGCTGTTGTTTCCTAAATTCTTAAGTTCTACTAAAGTTTACCGCAGAGACTGGTCTTTGGTTAAACGTTTTTATCTTTTTTTCTACATAGATTGTTGGGCGAAATCTGTTATGATTACAAATGGAGCGACCGACATAATATCGCAGCCAAGTCGCATAGATGGAAGAGAACAACTACCCTTCAGTGCAGCTGATGCATCAGGGGCAGTGCGTCTTGTGACAAGCTGTTGTTTTGCTCGCCCGTTCGACGGGGGACAACTCCGCAAAATCAATAGTTGGCCAAGACAGGCTACTTCATGGCCTACGAGTAGAGAGTTTAAAGGTGTCTTAAACCAACAAAATATTCTTAACTGATGAAGTTCATGTGAGGACATTCAAGCGGGCCAGTAAATTTTGCTATCACTCAAGAAGGAGATTCTTTGCAGTGTGTTGCGAAAGCATAAGCACTGACATGGCAGCAAATAGTTTAGTTCACTTCCGATCCTGTCTTGTTTATGATCATGTCTGATAATAACCATATTTTCATCCAGCTTATCCTTGCTCTAACTTATGCTCCGTGCTCATTGGATGGTGGGATTTCAGTAAGTATCACTGGTAACCAAATACTCTTGATTGCACGCGCCTTTTATAATTGCTCTTAGATTGAGGCTATATGAAGGTAGTGATAAAAGGATGCTTGAGTCAAGCCAAACAGATTTTAAGGTCTATATTCTACATGAGATACAAATATACAAAGAACATATGCGACATAAAACTTTGAACAAACAGAAAAATAATTTATTTACAATTGATAGAACAAAAGACATTGGGATGTCATAAGAGATAGAAAAAATAATATACAGAGCACCAGTAGTAAAGGCAGGAGATTGTCAATGCATCATGTTTAACACTTTAATTTGACTATCGTACAAAAACTTTATAAAAAACATTTGTAGAAAAATCTAAACGCTGGTAAACATTATTACAAAATAATATTTTGACATGAGCGGCTGTGAAGAATTAAAGCAATGCGCTTTGGTTCTGTTGGAGATTTGCTGTGAAGAGTCTATGATAATAACAGTGTCGAGTAGGACCCATTAATAATAAGTCGTCTTCTCTACAAAAATGGACTGGAAGATTTAGACCGGTGTATTTTGGTGCTGGCCACTGGTTGGAGACTCATGTAAAGGCAGTCTATGAGTTTCCTACAACATTATTATAAAGAAATGTTATATTTTCTAGTACGGTCTCAAAAAGTATGCGAGAGTATGTATACACTCACATACAAAGTAGTCTCCAAAGTCTCCCAAAACTTCAGTCTCATAGCAACATCTCGCAAAGGTAAATTGACACATCACATTAAATTATTATATCAAACCTTATGATAAGTACTATATATATGAACTGTACAGCTAGTCATACTGCGTACTGATATCACATCAGACCTCATCAGAACATTTAGATGTATTCCAATTGTCCCAGTACTAGACAGTATCAAAAGAACTAACCTCATTATTTAGTAGCACACCGACATTCCTTTGTTTAGCTTGTCACTTCCAACAATAAATGATGATACCAACGATAGATCCGACTATTATCAATCCTGCTACAGCTGAGGTAATGATGAGTCCTGTTATTACTATAGTGTCCTGTCTTCATTTGTCACAGACTCAGCAGCTGAGGTGTTGTCTATGACAGTTGATGCTCTGGTTATAAACAGAGTAGTTCTCAATACTGTTAGAGGAATAACTGTGGTTGTTGAGTGACTTTGTGCAGAGGCTTGTGTTGTGTCTTCTTCACAGGTTTTATTTAACGCCACAAACTCCTCTAAAACAAACAATCAGTTTCATAGAGACTAATGATTGTTAGCTATTGTACTCAAACTATGCATGTAAACATAACATAAGACAGCCTACGATAACATCTATGACAGAAATACATCTATGGATGCATAGCTGTATCAGCGCTGATACTATTGATACTCAGCTATGATTTAAAAAAATTTGTCTGTGGTCAAAGTTTGTCTTGGGAGAAATTGAACTCAAGCTCCAGATGCTAACCATTACAGAACCATAGAACCATTATAGTATTTCACTCAGAGTTCCAGATGCTAACCATTACAGATAGAACCATAGAACCATTATAGTATTTCACTCAGAGTTCCAGATGCTAACCATTACAGATAGAACCATAGAACCATTATAGTATTTCACTCAGAGTTCCAGATGCTAACCATTACAGATAGAACCATAGAACCATTATAGTATTTCACTCAGAGTTCCAGATGCTAACCATTACAGATAGAACCATAGAACCATTATAGTATTTCACTCAAAGTTCCAGATGCTAACCATTACAGATAGAACCATAGAACCATTATAGTATTTCACTCAGAGTTCCAGATGCTAACCATTACAGATAGAACCATAGAACCATTATAGTATTTCACTCAGAGTTCCAGATGCTAACCATTACAGATAGAACCATAGAACCATTATAGTATTTCACTCAGAGTTCCAGATGCTAACCATTACAGATAGAACTATAGAACCATTATAGTATTTCACTCAGAGTTCCAGATGCTAACCATTACAGATAGAACCATAGAACCATTATAGTATTTCACTCAGAGTTCCAGATGCTAACCATTACAGAACCATAGAACCATTATAGTATTTCACTCAGAGTTCCAGATGCTAACCATTACAGATAGAACCATAGAACCATTATAGTATTTCACTCAGAGTTCCAGATGCTAACCATTACAGATAGAACCATAGAACCATTATAGTATTTCACTCAGAGTTCCAGATGCTAACCATTACAGATAGAACCATAGAACCATTATAGTATTTCACTCAGTGTTCCAGATGCTAACCATTACAGATAGAACCATAGAACCATTATAGTATTTCACTCAGAGTTCCAGATGCTAACCATTACAGATAGGACCATAGAACCATTATAGTATTTCACTCAAAGTTCCAGATGCTAACTATTACAGATAGAACCATAGAACCATTATAGTATTTCACTCAGAGTTCCAGATGCTAACCATTACAGATAGAACCATAGAACCATTATAGTATTTCACTCAGAGTTCCAGATGCTAACCATTACAGATAGAACCATAGAACCATTATAGTATTTCACTCAGAGTTCCAGATGCTAACCATTACAGATAGAACCATAGAACCATTATAGTATTTCACTCAGAGTTCCAGATGCTAACCATTACAGATAGAACCATAGAACCATTATAGTATTTCACTCAGAGTTCCAGATGCTAACCATTACAGATAGAACCATAGAACCATTATAGTATTTCACTCAGAGTTCCAGATGCTAACCATTACAGATAGAACCATAGAACCATTATAGTATTTCACTCAGAGTTCCAGATGCTAACCATTACAGATAGAACCATAGAACCATTATAGTATTTCACTCAGAGTTCCAGATGCTAACCATTACAGAACCATAGAACCATTATAGTATTTCACTCAGAGTTCCAGATGCTAACCATTACAGATAGAACCATAGAACCATTATAGTATTTCACTCAGAGTTCCAGATGCTAACCATTACAGATAGAACCATAGAACCATTATAGTATTTCACTCAGAGTTCCAGAGGCTAACCATTACAGATAGAACCATAGAACCATTATAGTATTTCACTCAGAGTTCCAGATGCTAACCATTACAGATAGAACCATAGAACCATTATAGTATTTCACTCAGAGTTCCAGATGCTAACCATTACAGAACCATAGAACCATTATAGTATTTCACTCAGAGTTCCAGATGCTAACCATTACAGATAGAACCATAGAACCATTATAGTATTTCACTAGTATTATATCAAACCTTATGATAAGTACTATATATATGAACTGTATAGCTCTAGCAGTGCCCAATTTATTTTTACTCAGCTATGGATTTAAAACTGTGGCAGCAAGTAAATCTATGGATGTTGTCACAGGGTTAAAAAGTCTTACCAGAGACAACATATATGCTTTTTTGCAAGTGAAGTAGTTTTACTTCATTAATACAAACTTGTTATAAGAATAGAGTGAGAAACTCACAGACACACTGGTCAGCTAGAAAGAACCCAGAAACTCACCTATTTTAGCACTACCTAACCCTGAAGTACACAGGCATGCAGCCAATGATTAGCATTGCCTAGTTTCGATTACATCCTTTGTGGATAGCCACTCCCCAGTTTTAAACAATCCTACTCTCTGTTCTCTTATATAATTTTAATAGCTTGGTTTTTAAGATTATTAGGTAGAGTTATCTGATACAGCCTTTGTAAAACATAGTAAGATCCTCTGCTAGATCTTCTATAAGGCTTTTAGTGGTTAGTCATATGGTGTTGACTTACTTGGACATTTATTGCATAGTTGTTTATGATATTTAGTACCACAGACTTCTCCACAGGAAAAGACATCATCTCCAGAAAAGATGTTGTATACTTTTATGCATTGATCGGGGTTGTAATTCTCTATGCACTGCTTCCAATTCATGTCACAGACTCTATGGCTAAGCTCTTGTTGAATGGCTTGAGCACAGGCTATCAAGAAGCAGGTGATGACTGCAGTGAACCTGTTCATGTATCTGTTTCTTTCTTGAAGTACCTGAAGCAGAAAGCAGGTCAGTCAAGGCTGATAGAGTGTGGGCTACGGTATGAGTATCATGCTGCATTGAATGACAAATGTTCACTGTTATATTCAATATAGATAGTGCTGACTTTCAATAACTTTGAAGACCTGTAGACACCTGTAGACACCTGCAGACACCTGTTAGTTAAGCCGTCTTTTTTGTTTCAACTCATCATGCATTACATAGTATTCCTTCTTTCAGAAAGCCTAATTTTAGTTCGCTTTTAGGAGAGTTTTAGAGAGTAAACTCCATATTAAAGAATTTGCAGCTGACGTTACATTTAAGCCTATATTATAATAAGCCTAGCGAGCCCAGCACAAAGTTGCTAATAACATCCTTCTGGTCAAACAAAATATTTTCCTACAATTTAGCCAACTGCTAAAAACTTCTCTCTAACTGAACAACACCAGCAAATGTTTAATACTAAAAATCTCATCACACGCAACAGATTGCTGCATGAGTAGCATTTCATTGCATTAGCAAACAACTCACTGCTGCAATGAACAAACAAGTTCTAAAGTAATATACTTTACTAAAAACATAGGTAATCCTTACACATGTTTACTACTAGCGGGTTTTTTTCTGAGGAAGGTATTTAGGCAAGTTAATTGAAGATATTGAAAGTAAGGAGGCCACCGTTGTGCCCTTCTTGCGCTATTATGCAGACTATGTGTGCATTTATATTGGTTAATAGCTACAATCTAATCTAAGGCCACTTAACACTATCACTTAACACTGCACACTATAGCTCAAATCAACAGTTAGCTGTGCGATGGACAGCGACATTGGGCTGCTATGACATCATTTTGCGATGAGCGGCTAACGTAATTGTTGCTAGCAACAATGCGATGGACTTCCAACACGCCGAATCTTTTCATCGATGATCGCAACTGTTAGCATTTTAATTGGGTATTTGTTGACAGCATGGGGTCCAATTTCAACAGTAGTAAAGATCGATGACAATTCATATTTGCAAGTATGGCAAAGAACTACGCTCGTGATGAATTTCGGAATTAGGTAATTAAAAGATAACAAAAAGACCTGCAATATATCGCATGCGATTTCATAATTTCTATTGGTTGTTGGTTAGCGGTCACCTACAGGTGATCCCTCATAGGTGTACACCTTATTGCTGGTGATGGCGCCAAACAGCTAATCGTTGTGATACATCGCACAGCTAGATGCTGATTTGAGCAATAGTGTGCCCGGGCCTTAACTAGTGACAGTAGGTACATAAAGATACACGAGGTGACAGTAGAACTTTATTATATATTTATTTATTCTTATATTTTTATTCATCTTTATTGCCATATATACATGTGTATATTTATTAACTAATCTTCCTAATCTGAGCATAAAATGCAACTGAGATATAAAAACATTGATAAACACGATAACATCAGAAATAACTAATTTAGCCTATGATCATGATAACTTAATGACTACTTAAGAACAAAGATAAGGTCCAACCTTTCGGTGCTCAATGGAAGGTTGGACCTTATCGACCTCATTGAACCATATTGACCTTCCGGAGCTGACCGGAAGGTTTGTTTGTTTATAATGTCTCAATTATTCATGGTCACACCCTAAAAAGTGGTCATGACTCTTTTAGTCGCTTTGGAAAATCCAAACGAATCAAGAACATCATGTAGCTTTTCCTGCGCATTCCGATTTCCAACTGAATGAAAACGTTTATCAGGAAAGCTATTTAAACAATGTTTGCCTGACATTCATATGTCAACACGTGACTGCGCTGCATTTAGGTAACATAACACTGTCGTTCTCATGACTGAAATAATCAAGGTGTTTCCAGTTACTGAAGGCTTACATATAACAGGGTGATTAATTTGTTTAGGGCATAAATACGAAGAGTCCACAATTGCAGTTCTACTCTGTAGGTACCTTACACAAAGATAAACAGTGCATAAGCAAGAGATGATCAATATACGTATTATTTCTCATATTTATAACAACAGCTGAGACAGGATTATCCCTTACAATGATTCATTAGTAGGAGAACCATTTTATAATTATGACTTATGACATGAATTATTAGGGTTTTCTACTGCTCAAAAATCTGGCTCTAATATAAAGGTACAACTTTGATGACAGCCATGTCGAAGTATTCCACAAGCAAACGATAAGTTAAAGTTTTGTGTCTTTCAAACTAATGACGGAGGGAAACTGATGTAGTAACAAAAAGCAATAGTTTAAAACATCACCAATAATATACTACACATTTTTACACATATTCACATCACAGAAACTAAACTAAGATGTCTGTACCGAGACCTCTATCACACAGTAGACATGCGTTGTTCATATTGTGCCAGCATCCAGAAGGAAGGGTTGCTTAAATGTCAAGGTCTGACACAGTTGGTAACAAAGGTATATATGTTCTCTTCACTCTCTATAGTTACAGTAGATATTTATTATACATTCTAGATTGTAGCTCATGCATGAGACTTCTTGTACTTACATTTTATACTAGGTAAGTAAAGGTTGGAAGGTTGATGAAGGAGTTTTATCACTCCAGTAGTCTATTGTTCTGTCACAAAGGCTCGAAGTAGATGAATATGAATAATTGTCAGTCAGTTTAAATGAGACATTTTAGATCGACTCAATAATAGCCTATACTAAAGTTTATTAAAAACTCTCAAATGTCATTTTTTTATACAAATATACCTAACTTACAATATTGTGACCAATGCTTTTATTATATTAAAGATTTCTGTTTGTATATAAAGGTATTTTTCAGCTTTTATCTACGTGAAAAAATAGTTTCACTTCTTGTTCTCTACATTAAACTTCCAATAGATATGTTTAAACCACAATTTTTCATTAAGAAAGCAAATGTTAACACCTTGAAGTAACTCAGAGTGGTCAGTTTGTTATAAGTTGTTCATAAACATTTACTTGCCGTGTTCCATCAGTCTACAAGTACATTTATAGCTTGCATTTCAATTCACATTTTAGTACTTTAAACATGACATTTTTGGCTCTTGTTGAAAAGTGTGATGATTGATTATACTTTCTGCTGACTAAATGATTATTTAGTCCATCATATATGATTGGACAAACAACTAGTATCAACCAGCTGTAAATGCTTCTTACCCCTATTATTCACAGTCACTGTAGCATGATGCAATAGGACCTTTGAACTGTTGACACAATAGCTTAAAGATGTAGTTGCATCAAAATTTAAGTTGATCTTAAAAGAAAGCATTTTTTTTTCTCTATCAGTTGATATGTTGTTTGTTGTGTTACGCGATCGCATTGCCAAGATATTTGAAGATTAAAACCAAAAAAATCTGATCACCGTAAAAACGCTCAGGCCACAAAAACGTGCCCAGCCTCGCCAAAAATGATGTCACGCGTTTGGCAACCTCTCTCTATCTCTCGTATTCACATCGGCTATTTGCGATAAAAGTCTAGTCTTACGCGGCTCTATTGGCATATATCTTATTTTGTATTTGCTCGTGTTGGCTAGAATAAAATTTTAAATCCTGCTACAGATGCATTATTATGAATGTTTAAAAGGCCTCAAATAACGAAAATTGAAAGTTTGTTCTACTCACTTTCTCCAAATGTTGTGTAAACATTTGGGTACCGACTACCAATTCTACCGGTCTACGGTAATTGTCTAGTCACTTTATGTAGAACGCGGTCTTTGTATCAGCACAGTTCTGCATCTACCCATACAAACGATATACAGCCTCCCATAAGCCCCGCCCACATTATGTCGCCTATTACCTATTGCCTACGTACTAGTTTCTTACTACTAGCAAGCCACCTCTTTGAAAAGAATATAGACAGGGATAGAGTTTTAAGGATGAGAAGTCTGCTGCAAACTGGATTTGAACTCACATTCTCCAGTTCTGCGGACACCCATATACCATATCCGATTCACTACAATATTCTGCAAATTATGTTTTGCATCATCTTCAACAATATTATTTTATTATATAATTTTTACAAGCAAAAATATTTTCATCTCGGCATAAAGCTTTTATTAAAAATATTCATCAAGTCGTGGCCACTCACATAGTATTAGCTGATACAATAAGACAAATTCATCTACTGCAACAAACTCAAACAAAACATCATCCAGCACGCATTCAAGTCTTGCTTTCTCCTTTATAGCAGTTTCCACACTGACAAAGCTTCTTCGGCTGGTGGGACGACATAAACATTCTGTAATCAGTAAAACAAGTAAATGTAAACAAAGTAGATGCAATAAATATGTCATTCATAGATATGTCATTCTAAAGCGTATCTATTGGCAGCTTCCAAATTGGGAGTTAAATAGATTGCGGGTGTAATTTTAAAAACGAATAAACATTTAATAAAGGCACAAGTACGCCAAGCCAACGATTCGAAGCTTTGGTTCTGGAAATTAAAGATTTGCAATGATCAATCGATTTTACCCACTTCCTACGTGTGAAAATAATTTGTAATCATGACTCTAATTTACCAAAGAAAATTTGAAAAAAATATTATAGCTAGGTAAAACGGCAGATAAGCTATGAAACGATGATTGGAGATAGGAAAGAATTATCATTTTATTAATTAGTATATGTATTTATGACTATAAAAAATATTACATTTACTAAAGTATAGAAGACTCTAAGTTAATTTTCCTCCATTCTGTCTTCTTCTGCAGCAAAACGCTGCTGACGCCTGTCAGCTTTGGCCATAGGCTGTCTACTCTAATCTTTTACTAAACGTTGCTCAGATAACTCTGAGTAGCGGTCGCTCGAACTTGAAGCCATTTTAAAACTATGTATAACTTAGTAATTGTTGAAACGCGTTGAATCAGTAACGTTGAGCATGAATTCTCTAGCGATGAGAATCTTCGAGATCACAGACAACGCGTTTTACGAGTGATAACATTTATTACGGTCTATATAAAAATTTCGCGATCGTGATTGGCTAACGAAGCGACCTCATATTTATCGCTCGTGGTTTCGTTTCAGAAAACAAGCTAGTGACGTCACGAAATTGGCACCCGCTGGAACGTGAGCTTTTTAAAAGAGGGCCTCATTCAAACGCATATATCTCTGGACAGGGTTGGTCTACAAAGACAAAAATGGCATCAAATTATAGCTGATGTTTTAGCCTTTTATGGGTCCTAATTTCATTTTTGACGCAACTACATCTTTAAACAAATCTTGCGTTAAAGGTAGCTTTAGTTATTGAATTACGATAAGAAAATTTTGATGCTGAGACATATATGAGAATTTTCTAGAATTTTCTAATCTCTGAAAGACCTACATGTATTAGTATGACAAGTTTTTTTACTAATGAGGGTTACCAGGCTATGTTGATAGCTGATGAGGCTCTGAGTCAGGTGTTTGTGAAGCAGTGTAAGGTACTCTCAGGTTTGATATTTTAGGAGAGATACCTTAACATTTGCCTTGATTCAGGTACTTGATGGGACACTATAGCAGAGTTGGTTAGGGTCCATTGACAGAGGATAAGATCATTCACAAAGCCATAGCCTGAGATTTTTATACTTTTTAGAATGCTTTGAGGTTACTGTTACCAAACACATGCGTTATAACAAATATGTTTGATTTAGGTTAAAAATCTTTCATTGAATTAATTGAAAGTCCAACAATGGAGTAACTGCCAGGTCAATATCATATTGTTTAAAGTCGCACATAGAGGATAACTAAAATGGATCTCTGGTTGTGGAACTTATTTTACCACTGATACTTTGTCATTTGTACTTTTATAACCTACGAGTAGAAAGTTTAAAAGTGTATTAAGCCATTCAAATATTCTTAACTAATAGCAAACATAGTAGCAAACAGTTTAGTTTGCTTCCGACATAGACCTATTAGCTATAAACAATTATAGTATAGTTATTAGGTCTATGGCTTCCGATCCTGTCTTGTTTATGATCATGTCCGATCATAAACTTCTTTTCAGCCAGATTATACTCTAACTGATGCTCAGTTCTCATTGGATGGTGTGATTTCAGTAAGTTTGACTGGTAACCAAATACTCTTGATTACACATGACTCTTATGATTGCTCTTAGAATGAGGCCAAAACAAGGCAGTGATTAGGTGATGGTTGAGTCAAGCCAAATAGATGTTAAGGTCTATATTCTGAATGAGATACAAATACACGAAAGGCATATGCGACATAAAACTTCGAACAGGCTGAAATGCATTTATTTACAATTGATAAAACAAATGGAATGTCATAGGAGATAGAACAAATAACATGCAGAGCACCAGTAGTAAAGGCAAAAGATTGCCAATGCACCAAGTTTAATACTTTAACTTGACTGTTGTCTGAAAAACTTCATAAAAAAATTTGTAGAAAAATTTAAATGCTGATAAACATTATTACAAAATAAATTTTTGATATGGGTGGACGTGAAGATTTGAAGCAATGCGCTTTGGTTCTGATGGGAGATTGCTGAGGAGATTGTCTACAATGATAGCGTAGTCGAGAAGCTACATGTATACAGAGCACCTGAAGCACATGGGTCATTTTTTGTATGAAGATAAATGTGAAGATCTAGGCCGGTCTGTCCGGGTCCGGATCACTGGTTGGAGATTGATATAAAGGCAGTCCTTGATCTCCCTGCCAAATTATAATAAAGAAATATTAACTTTCCTAGTACGGTCTTAAAAGGTATGCGAGAGTATGTTTATACTCACATACACAGTAGTATCACAAAGTCGCACAGTCTCACAAAATCTCACCAATTCTCTTAACAAAGTCTCACAAAGTCTCACAGAATCTCGCAAATTTTCCTAACAAAGTCTCACAAAGATAAATTGACTGTACAGCTAGTCATACTGCATACTGATATCACATCAAACCTCATGAGAATTACTAAATATATGGACTGTACAACTATTCATACTGCATACTGATATCACATCAGATATCATGAGAGTTACTAAATATATGGGCTGTACAACTAGTCATACTGCATACTGATATCATATTAGACCTCATGATAATTACTAAATATATGTACCGCAGGTACTGCACAGCTAATCATATCGTATACTGAGATCACATGAGACCTCATAAGAATTATTCAATGTTTTCCAATGCCCCTAGTACTAGCTAGTATCAAAGGAACTAACCATGTGATTTAGTGGCACATCTACATTCCTTCCTTTTGCGGCATTCTTTTGTTTAACTTTTTGCTTGCAGCAATAAATGATGAAACCTGTGACAACTAGTACTAGTACTAGCAACACTCCCCCTACAGCCGAGCCAATGATTCGGCTTGTTAGTGCTGGTGTCTTGTCTTCATTTGTCACAGACTCAGCAGCTGAGGTGTTGTTTATGACAGTTGATGCTCTAGTTTTAAAGAGAGTAGTTGTCAGTAATGTTAGAGGACTAACTGTGGTTGTTGATTGTGCTTGTGAAGAAGTTTGTGTTGCACCATCTTCACAGGTTTTATTCAGAGCAATAAACTCCTCTAAAACAAACAATCAATTTCAAAGAAATTAACCATTGTTAACTATTGTACTCAAACTATGCATGTAAACATAACATTAGACAGCCTGCGATACCATCAATGACGGAAATACATCTATGGATGCATAGCTGTAGCAGTGCTGATTCTATTGATACTCTGCTATGGATTTCAAACTGTGGCAGAAAGTACATCTATGATATTCAGCTTTGTCACAAAGTTAAAACATTTTACCAGAGGGTGCATCTATGCTTTTATGCAAGTAATTTTACTTGATCAATAATAACTTGTCATAAGAATAGAACAAGAAACTCATGGACTCACTGGTCAGCTAGAAATAACCCAGAAACTTGAGTGTTTTCTGACCTACTATGGCATTACCTAACCCTGAAGTACACAGGCATTTAGCCAATGATTAACATTGCCTAGTTTCAACCACACCCTCTGTGGATAGCCACTCTCCAGTTTTAAACAATCCTATTCTCTGTTCTCTTATACACTTTCAATAGCTTGGTTTTTAAAATTATTAGATAGAGTTATCTGATAGAGCCTTTGTAAGAATAGTAAGATCCTCTGCTAGATATTCTATAAGTATTTTAGTGGTTAGTCATCGCTAATAAGTTAGGTGTTGACTTACTTGGACATTTATTGCATAGTTGTTTATGGTATTTAGTACCACAAACTTCTCCACAGGAAAATATGTCAGGTTCAGGAGTGATACCGGGTACTTCTATGCATTGATCAGGGCTGTAATTCTCTATGCACTGCTTCCAATTCATATCACAGGCTCTATGGCTATGGCTAAGGTCTTGTTGAATGGCTTGAGCGCGGGCTAGCAAGAAGCAGGTGATGACTGCAGTGAACATCTCGTCTCTGTTTTTCTGCTGAAGTCCCTGAAGCAGAAAGCAGGTCAGTCAAGGCTGACAGAGTATGAACTGTGGTATGAGTATCCTATTGCATTGAATGACAAGTGTTCACTGTTATATTGAATATAGATAGTACTGACTTTCAATAACTTTAAAGACCTGTAGACACCTGTTAGCTAAGAATTTTTTTTGTTTCAATTCATCATGCGTTACATAGTATTCCTTCTTTCAGAAAGCTTAATTTTAGGTCACTTTTATTAGAGTTTTAGTGAGTAAACTCCATATTAAAGAATTTGCAGCTGACATTACATTAAAACTTATATTATAGTAGGCCGAGCGGGGCCAGCACAGTTGCTAACAACATCCTTGTGGTCTAGTAAAATATTTTTCCTGCATTTTAGCCATCTGTTAAAAACTGCTCTCTAACTGAACAACAGCAGCAAATGTTCAACGCTGAAAAACTCATCACACGCAACACATTGCTGCATGAGTAGAATTTCATTGCATTAGCAAAAAACTTACTGCTGCAATGAACATAAAAGTTCTAAAGTAATATACGTTACTAAAAACAGAGGTAATCCTTACACATGTTTAATACTAGCGGTTTTTTATCTGGTCATCTGTTACACTGTAAAGTAACCCCACCACAACCTGATAAATATATCAAACTTGTATCACTCTAGACTCAGCGTAGAGTGATTGCTGAAAGAACAAAATATAATTGCTAATAGTCAGAATTTGGAAGGAAGGAGTTTTCTCAACTTTATCCTAGTTAATGTTTTCTTATGCAACTCAATTAGCTGTTCTTGTTAGTAGCCTTTCCAATATAACCATTTACATGATTAGTTATTCGTAAGTGAATGGTTTTTAGTCCCAAATCTGAGAGCAGATCCGGTACTATTGATAGAAGCTTATGGCGAGTACTACCAACAACAGTACTACTAACAACAGTACTACTAACGACAGTACTACTAACAACAGTACTACTAACAACAGTACTACCAACAACAGTACTACTAACAACAGTACTACTAACGACAGTACTACTAACGACAGTACTACTAACAACAGTACTACTAACAACAGTACTACCAACAACAGTACTACTAACAACAGCACTACTAACAACAGTACTACCAACAACAGTACTACCAATAACAGTATTACTAACAACAGTACTACTAACAACAGTCCTACCAACAACAGTACTACTAACAACAGTACTACTAACGACAGTACTACTAACGACAGTACTACTAACAACAGTACTACTAACAACAGCATTAACAACAACAGTACTACTAACAACAGTATTACTAACAACAGTACTACCAACAAAAGTACTACTAACAACAGTATTACTAACAACAGTACTGCTAACAACTTCACTCAGATTAGTACTTTTCATAAATGACAAATGAATACAAATGCACTCATATGTACAAGTTAACCGCTGAGGGCGTATTTTAGGTTTTGGATAACTCATTTCTTCAGCTACACACTGAAACAGAGTAGTTCATTGAGATACACAACTAGCTCTCTCTCATCTCTTTCTTCTTTCTTTTTCTCTCCCTTTCCCTCTCTCCCTTTATATCTCACTCTCATTTGCACCCCCCCTCTCTCCCCCCACCCTCCCTTTCTCTATTATAAACCAACATAAAGCTTTACCTTTGGCAACAAAAACACATGAGATGATTGAAATGTCACAAAGGTCTCGCCAGCTGTATAACAAGCTTATAAGCAAATACATTAATAATAAATCGCTAGAATATTGCACAGGAAGTTAACTCACTGTTAGTAAAGTATGTCTGTCTCCTAGTTGCTGCTAGTTGTAAAAGCTACTTGATGCACAGGTAGATCGAGAATGTTCTTTAAGATATGATACCTTGTAAAAACCGGCTTTAGGAAAAAGGCTCATATAATATATGAGCTAAGCATGCTAAGCTACTTGATGCACAGATAGATCGAGAATGTTCAGCACTGGCTTAATATTTTAGTCAAACAGAAACACTTAGTAATTGGCCAATCAGTTCACGCTTAATCCTAGCGTGACGAAGCATATATGAGCCTCTTTCTCAAAGCCGGTTTTTACAAGGTATCGATCCGGATTTGGTAAATGTGCAACTGAAGTAAATTCTGGTCGTTGAGGATAGCCAACTCCCAACTCAAGAGCGAGTTCACGCAAACTCCATGAGTTGATGAACAGACTCGTGGGCGAGTCGATAAACAGACTCGTGGGTGAGCCGATAAACAGACTCGATGGCGAGCCGATAAACAGACTCGATGGTGAGCCGATAAACAGACTCGATGGCGAGCCGATAAACAGACTCGTGGGTGAGCCGATAAACAGACTCGGAAGTGAGCCGATAAACAGACTCGATGGCGAGCCGACAAACAGACTCGGGGGTGAGCCGATAAACAGACTCGTGGGTGAGCCGATAAACAGACTCGAGGGCGAGCCGATAAACAGACTCGATGGTGAGCCGATAAGCAGACTCGATGGTGAGCCGATAAACAGACTCAATGGTGAGCCGATAAACAGACTCGATGGCGAGCCGATAAACAGACTCGTGGGTGAGCCGATAAACAGACTCGATGGTGAGCCGATAAACAGACTCGGGGGTGAGCCGATAAACAGACTCGTGGGTGAGCCGATAAACAGACTCGGGAGTGAGCCGATAAACAGACTCAATGGCGACTTCTCTCAGTTGTTACACCCTAGCAAGCCAAGCGCAATAATTCTTGATGTTCAGTCAATAGCATTTATAGTGAAAGCAGCTATGATACGCTGGCTAATATCACAATGCTAAAGGCAGAAACAGTGACAAGAATTTTATACCCTATTTGCTTTTGAAAATCAAACAGAGCTTATTATAAAGAACGCAGTATCTTTATTGGTGTTATATCTCTCAGTACCAAGCAGTAACACACCAACAATGATCAAACCGGCAGGTTATATAGCAATCCCAAGAAAAATCCACAAATTGATTGGTTGCACAGTAATCAGGTCAACCATTCCACAATAACATATTTCGAATACAAAAACGATAACATTTGTCACTAACTAATCACGCAATACGAGTATTAATAATTTTTTGTGTGTTTGTATAGTAACATGCAAATCTTAGAACATTATGGTAATAAATGGTTAACATAAAAAAAATTGCTAGTATCACACATACATACACTCTACATTGAACAAGTGTTAAGCGTGCGCTTTATAAATGACTATTCAAATTTGTCTGAATTGCGATGAGCGTAATATAGATCCGTTGAGTTAGCAATTTGAAGCTGCCGGATTATAGGCTTAGAAAAGACGTCATCAACTCTTGCACATTATGACGTCTACAATTACGGGTACACACTGATTGACAGCTCATTCGCTTTTACAAGCATGAAGTAGGGTCCAAGACCATTCGCCCATAGGTAGATCCTATCGGGGACGACAGTGACCCTCTCGGGCTACTGGACTCACCAGTCAAAATCGATTTCTGAGTGCCAGTAGTCTCACCAACCACCTCAGCCCTTCTCAGGGCCACCATTTCCATTTTAAGGGTTTTGTTCTGCGTCGACAATGGCGGAAACTCAGTGTCGTACTTATCATCCATTTTTATTACACTGTCCCCTCCTAAGACAGAATTCTGTCCCAGAATTGGTCTACCTGGGAGCGAAACACGCTTCATCCGATTTAGCCAATAATCAGAGAGATGTGCAGGCTGTTTGACATTCCGGTCAGAACGTCGTGCAGCCAAAGTTGCCCTCTCTTCTACCGTTACTGGAGGGTTATTCTCCTCTGGGAGAGGATCCTGTTTGTCTTGCACTGATCCAGACACTGGCTCATTCAAGTCTCCTTGATAAAGCTTAATCCTGCCCTCGTGCTGAACTGTCAGTTTGCCTCTTCGCTCCATCTGGTAGGTCTGGAATGGGAGTACCTTAGTTATGGAATAGGGCCCAACATATTTCGACTGTAACTTGGCTCCTCGACCCTTTCCCTTAAAGTATGACTTGAGCCAGACTCTGTCGCCAGTCACAAACTTAGATTCTTTTTCACTGTCATCAGTTCTAGGGGCACGGAATTGTTGCTGTCGTAGTCTCTCATGCACTGTCTGTAGATCATTCTGCAGACGAACTGCGTACTCATTTTCAGAGCAGTCTACACCAGTCGGATAGTTGAGGAGTAGATCATGGGACAGGCGTGTTTCTCTACCGAGCATGAGGTAGTTTGGAGTCTCACCAGAACTCGAATGGGGGGTGGCGCGCACTGCACGCATAATCTGGGGAACCAGTTGATCCCATTCTAAGTGTTCTGACTCGGCGAGCATAGCTCTCAGAGAGTTTCCCATTGTTCAGTTCAACCTCTCGACCACCGAGTTTCCTTGAGGGTGGTATGGAGCGGACTGTGTCTTGTCACAATTCCACAGCTTACAACATTCCGCAAGCAACTCCGATTGGAACTGTGATCCCTGGTCTGTGTGGATGATTTCTGGTATGCCAAAATAGCTAAAGATCCGCTCATCCAACACACGAGCCACTGTGCTAGCTTGTCCATCGGGAATGGGGATAGCATCATACCATCTCGTAAAGTGATCAGCCAGCACCAAAATTTCTGTATTCCCTCGTGTAGTCTCCGGTAGCGGACCACACAGGTCTACAGCGATAATCTGCCAGGGTCTTCCTGCCCAGAGTTTGTTCCTGGTATTGTGGCTCTTATGAGAGGCAGGCTTGGACTTCTGACATGGTAGGCAGGCTTGGATCCACTGCCTCACTTGACTTGTCATGCCTGGCCAATACCACCTTTGGCGCACTGCCGCCAATGTTTTGTTGAAACTTAGATGAGCTTCTGCATGAGTGGCCTGTATAACTTCAGCCCTCATGCTCATAGGGCAGACTGTCCTCCACGTCCGCGAGCTCCTCTGAGGCAGATTTACCTGTAGCACACCCTCCTCAGTCAATCTCAAATGCTCCCAAATTCTGAGCAGCTTGTGTGCATGCCAACCAAGCTCTCTACCAGAAATGGTAGCCTGTTCCTTCACAGCCTGATAAACCTCTTTGATTTGCTCATCTACCTTCTGCGCCAGAGCAATATCAACGACATCAACCTTCCCCTGAGTAGCACACGCAGCTGTGGAACAATCCAAAGGTTGGCTATCAACTTGTAGTTGTCGTATCATCGATTTCTGATCGGGGAACATTCTTTGGCACTGCTGGCAATCATGGCAGACCTGCCGGCTGAGTCCATCGGCATTGCAGTGTTTCAGACCTTTGCGGTGCAGCAGTTGGAAGTTATACTCTGTCAATATCTCCAGCCACCGTGCTAGCTGACCTGCAGGATTGGGCATCCGGAGAAGCCAGGGTAGTGAGGCATGGTCAGTACGAATGGTGAATTCCCTTCCAAACAAAAGAGGACGAAAATGCTTCACAGCGTTAATGATGGCCAGAAGCTCCTGACGCGTGACACAGTAGTTCCTTTGTTCTTTAGTATACATTTTAGAAAAATAGGCAATGACTCGCTCGTGGCCATCTTGGATTTGTGACAGTACTGCTCCAGTGCCAACTCCACTGGCATCTGTGTCCAAGAGAAAGGGCAGTGAATGGTTCGGGTAAGCAAGGATGGGTGCAGAGGTGAGTCTCTCCTTAAGCTCTTGGAACGCCAGCTTACATTTCTCTGTCCATTCAAACCTTGCATATTTCGAACTGAGCTGGCTCAATGGTCGGCTGATGTCAGAGTAATTGTGGATAAACCTTCGATAATATCCGCAAGTGCCTAAAAAAGCCCTCACGTCCTTTTTGTGACGAGGTACTGGCCATTCCTTTACAGCAGAAACCTTGCTCTCTTCAGTCTCCACCCCGCTAGCACTTACTACATGCCCTAGGTAGTGGACTCTATCAGCAAACAATCTGCACTTTGCGGGCTTTAGCTTCAGCCCAGCTTCTTGTAGCCTTACAAATACCTCCTTTAGACGCTCCAAATGGCTATCTAAATCCTTGGAGAACACAATAATGTCATCAAGGTAGATTAATAGTGTCTTCCAATGCAATCCTCTTAATACAGTCTCCATCAGCCTTTCAAAGGTAGACGAAGCTGAGGTCAAACCGAATGGGAGGACTTGCCACTCCCATAACCCTGATCGTGTGGCGAAGGCAGCCTTTTCCTTTGCATCGTCTTCCATTTCGACTTGCCAGTAGCCGCTAGTGAAGTCCAGGGTGCTGAAAAGACGGCTGCCCCCCAAAGCATCAAGGGTGTCATCTATTCGGGGTAGCGGGTAGGCATCCTTGTGAGTGACCTCATTAAGCTTACGGTAGTCAACGCAAAATCGCCAGCTCCCGTCCTTTTTTTGCACTAACACCACTGGGGAGCTCCAGGCACCATACCCTTCCCGGATCAGGCCCTGCCCTTGCAATTCCTTGACTTGCTTTTCTATCTCGGCTTCCTGAGCCGTCCCATGTCGATACGATCGCTGTTTTAGGGGTTTTGCTCCTGGCACTAGCGGAATACCATGTTTAATCACATTAGTCTTGCCTAAGTCATATTGGGAGCTACTGAACGCACTCTGATGCTCTGTTATCAGCGCCTGAACTTTCTGCTTCTCCTCAAGGCTAAACCCTTGACAACTCTCTTCTACTAGCGTCTTGAGGTGTTCAGGCAGCTGGCCACGGCTAGCTGATTCTGTAGGGGCCGGTCTAGTTAGATTAGCAGCCATACACGTAGCCACTATTTTCCCCGCTGGAATTCGTATTTCCCGATCTGTGTAATTCATCAGTCTCAGGTGAACTTGTTGCTCATCAGGATCTTGAACAGTGATGGCGACAAGCACCCCTGGAACCCTATCGGCTGATTCAATGCAAGCAGTCCCTTGAACCCACTTAGTGCTAAGCCGGGCCATGCTAAATTTCTCTGTGCGGGGAGGCAACACTGTGTCCTGGCGGACCTGAACATTCACTTTCAATAGGTTTCCCTGGCTGTCACAGCACCTGACCGCTGAATCTCTGATCTTCAGCTGAGCATTTTGAAAATCTAAAAGACACTGATTGTGCTCGAAGAAGTTCAATCCAAGCAGAATAGCATTGTCGATATCCGCTATGACAAACTGGTGACTTATCTTCTGAGTTCCCAACTGAAACTGTATATAGCTTAAGCCCTGCAGTTGAATCTCGGTACCATCTGCCAAAATACCTTGCCCGAGTACGGGCTGGAGTTTGGTGCAGCTCTGGGCCGAAAGTTTTTGGAACTCTTTAAGTGGAAAGGCGGACTGGGTGCACCTGCTGTCCAACAGCATAACGTTCTTGCCCTGATCTATAGTGACAGGCACATAATAAGCAGTGGTCATATGGCCTCCATGTAATTGGCATTTGCCCAGGTTTAAAGGTATCTGTCCAGGGGGCTCTGGGCCTATGACCCCTGGACCTTGGAGTTTCCCTCTATTGAAGCCTTGTTGGAGCTTTTGGTAGGACAATTCCGAGCAATATGACCAATCTTCTGGCAAGTGTAGCACTTCCTATTATCAGGCTCTGAACGATTATTAGGGGGCCCACGTCGCTGCCTTTGTTGTACCAACATTTCCAGCATCTGCTTTTGCCCTTCAGCAATTTGCTTCTGTCCCTCTGCAAGTTGCTGCACTAGGGTTTGCATGCTGGCCTGTGTGCCCTGCATCATGGCCATCATTTTGTCAGAAAGGTTCGACGATGACTCAGTCGCATCCAGTTGATTTATCTTTCGCTCAACGCTTGGATTAGCTTCATGAATCCTACGGACAGCCTCTTCCAAACTATGAGGTGGTTGCGCTTTAAACAGCCAAGCTGCTTGAGAGCTTGGAGGTAGCATAGCAATTAACTCCCTCATGGCATGTCGGTCCACCGACTCACGTTCCATTTCAGGGAATGCCTTACTAACGAGTTTACAAAGTTTGTCTGAGAAAGAGAATACATTATCCCCCGGCCTCAGCCGCAGCGTTTTAAGCACAGCCATTGCCTTTTCCATGCTAATAGAGTGGTTGGCCACTAGTCTGTCCCTCAACTCTAAGTAGTTACTCTCATGTAAAGTTATACCGGCTGAGCCCATCACTGACAGACGGAGACGAATAGCCATTTCCCCAACAGACCAGCCATTATGCATGGCTATGTTCTCAAATAGCTCCAGAAAATCTTCCACATCAGTAGAGCCATGAAAAACAGGTGGAGCAATTGCCGGGGCATGCCTGGTACGCACTAATTCAGTCATGCCTCTGACTTCATTCATCATATACCTCATGTCATCATTTTGAGGGCGCATGGCTGGGCGCCGCATGGCTACATCCTCCTGAGCAGCCATCCCAGCCTCTGCATCATTTAAGTTTGTCGCATACGGTGCTACAGGTGTGTTATCCTCCATGTTCGCTCTGATTTTAGACCAGAATATCTCACCGCTGCCACCAGTGAAGTAAATTCTGGTCGTTGAGGATAGCCAACTCCCAACTCAAGAGCGAGTTCACACAAACTCCATGAGTTGATGAACAGACTCGTGGGCGAGTCGATAAACAGACTCGTGGGTGAGCCGATAAACAGACTCGATGGCGAGCCGATAAACAGACTCGATGGTGAGCCGATAAACAGACTCGATGGCGAGCCGATAAACAGACTCGTGGGTGAGCCGATAAACAGACTCGGAAGTGAGCCGATAAACAGACTCGATGGCGAGCCGACAAACAGACTCGGGGGTGAGCCGATAAACAGACTCGTGGGTGAGCCGATAAACAGACTCGAGGGCGAGCCGATAAACAGACTCGATGGTGAGCCGAAAAGCAGACTCGATGGTGAGCCGATAAACAGACTCGTGGGTGAGCCGATAAACAGACTCGGGAGTGAGCCGATAAACAGACTCAATGGCGACTTCTCTCAGTTGTTACACCCTAGCAAGCCAAGCGCAATAATTCTTGATGTTCGGTCAATAGCATTTATAGTGAAAGCAGCTATGATACGCTGGCTAATATCACAATGCTAAAGGCAGAAACAGTGACAAGAATTTTATACCCTATTTGCTTTTGAAAATCAAACAGAGCTTATTATAAAGAACGCAGTATCTTTATTGGTGTTATATCTCTCAGTACCAAGCAGTAACACACCAACAATGATCAAACCGGCAGGTTATATAGCAATCCCAAGAAAAATCCACAAATTGATTGGCTGCACAGTAATCAGGTCAACCAATTCCACAATAACATATTTCGAATACAAAAACGATAACATTTGTCACTAACTAATCACGCAATACGAGTATTAATAATTTTTTGTGTGTTTGTATAGTAACATGCAAATCTTAGAACAATATGGTAATAAATGGTTAACATAAAAAATTGCTAGTATCACACATACATACACTCTACATTGAACAAGTGTTAAGCGTGCGCTTTATAAATGACTATTCAAATTTGTCTGAATTGCGATGAGCGTAATATAGATCCGTTGAGTTAGCAATTTGAAGCTGCCGGATTATAGGCTTAGAAAAGACGTCATCAACTCTTGCACATTATGACGTCTACAATTACGGGTACACACTGATTGACAGCTCATTCGCTTTTACAAGCATGAAGTGGGGTCCAAGACCATTCGCCCATAGGTAGATCCTATCGGGGACGACAGTGACCCTCTCGGGCTACTGGACTCACCAGTCAAAATCGATTTCTGAGTGCCAGTAGTCTCACCAACCACCTCAGCCCTTCTCAGGGCCACCATTTCCATTTTAAGGGTTTTGTTCTGCGTCGACAATGGCGGAAACTCAGTGTCGTACTTATCATCTATTTTTATTACACAACTATTATTATTTTGGTTAAATACTTATCACTTTACTTGGTTAATCTTTGGTGTGGATGATTTTATATGAGGCCTAAAAATTATAGAGAATTTTTTATTCGTAAATACAAACCTCAAGAACGATGTTGATATATATATATATATATATATATAATGTGAAGTGAGTAATAAGTGAACAGGCTATGTATGTAATAAAATAAGTAATTTTTTTGATCTTATCCTGTCAAAATTGCTCAGGTAGAACTAATTTTTAGGAGCGGAAGCTATTCAGTTGACAACAAATCCAAACCAAATTAGCAAGTACACCTACACCGGAAATGGAAATATTTTTTAGTTGTTTTTAAGCTAATATCTATATGATGCAATAGCTCCTTCCAATATACAATTGACACAGCGTCAACAAAAGTGTTTATGGTAAAATTGCAGACGCATTGTCTAAAAGCTGTTTATCTGTACAGCTGCCATATTAAACTTTCAAACATGTCTTATCAACAATCGCATGACATTGGTTCATGAATCACCTTTTGTTATGCAAGTCAGTCAATGGATCACGTTTAGCTATTACATGAGGTTACACCATATTGAAAAGGTGACTGGCGAATTTGAAGCAATGGGTAAGATCAGCATGACAGTAAAGCCAGTCTTTGTTGATTCCAACGCATATTAAATGCTTGTTGTTAATGGCTCAAATTGTGACCCCTGATCAACAGTAGATTAAACAGGACCTTTCCAATTCCCCATCAGTTGCGGAGTTGTCTGCTCTCACAGACGCCTCTTGCTATTTTATTATTGACAAGCTAAGAGGCGTTGCAGGTTAAAAGGGGGTTAAAAGAAACCAGTTTCATGTACAATAAAAACAATAACACTGTAAGAAGACTTGCTTGGAGAGATTGCTGCCAACTATTTTACAGTTCTCATTAATAAATAAATAATTAATAATTATAATGGAACACCATGAAAAGCATTTCTTTTTGGAAACTTCAAATAAAATTTAAAAAACTTGTTCCTTAGCACTCTATTATACATCGATTGATTGACAAAAGTATTTCAATATTAATAATACTAGTAATAGTAATATTACTAGTAATATCACTAGTTACCGAAAGAAAATACAGTGATTATACATCTAATAAATATATTTCTATGTAAAAAATAGACAACTTGATGATTGAGATTAGATTCCTATTAATGTCTTTATAATAAAACTTTGTCCTAGTATTTATGAAGTGCTAGCGATAAACTCCAGCTTCCTGATGATGAAAGCTCCATGGTGTGTCGACCCACAATTGATACAGAAGTTTATAAGAGGTGAACCCAGGCAAGATGTGAACTGCAACACACTCTTAGTGTAGACTGTAGAGTAACTTTTACATGCACTCTTCAGCTATGGTCATAGAGACATTGTCAGCCGAGACCTGTATAGAATAAAGACTTGAGGTGAGTGATGAGAGAACGCTTAGGGGTTACAACACAGCATGGCATTCATATACATTCAAGCGACCCACAGCATTGTCAAACAATAAATCCACCAATATTGCAAAGCCACAAAACTAACAACATTGCTTAGTAACACCTATCACGACATTGCATAATGGTATATCGCATAAAATTTCTCAGGCATAAGCTCCAAGCATTACATGACAAAATGTTAGCAGCACTGCATCACATTTCCAAATTCTTAGAAGAGATGGTACATGTACTATAATTTACCCAATACGGAATAGCTGTAAATAAATCGATATACATTTTGATCTGAATACGCAACAAAATGAACTGCTTCAGTAAAAACTAAAAACAATTTGGTGTCAGTACAAGTTTTTACATTTACCTACAATGAAAAATTGATGACTACAAATTTTATAATCCTTTCGAAAGACTAGTTACAGCTAAGAGGCATCAACTTTTGTCTTAATTACTACTTTACATAGCTAAATTAATTCTACTTTGCATAGCTCTATTAATGCTATTTTGCATAGCTCTATTGGATTGAATCAAACATAAAACCAAAAGTAAAGCTCAGTTCTCATCCCACCGTAAGGAGCAGCAGTGGTACAACTGACAGCTGCCGGCGGTTGCTGAGAAACAGCAAACTGGCAGAAGCCAGGGCAGAAATTTTTATGCCAGCAGTGGTCAGCGGAAAAGTTCAGGAAGTTGAACTTTTCTATGGTTCCTGGTGTAAGTGGCAAGATTTCAATGGTAATGAGACCTGTGCACTGGTGGCCTGCACCCAGAATGCATTAGGCATACAATCTTTACATTTATTTTTATGATCAGTGTTCGTATATGTTTTCTTTTTCCCCCAACGGTAAAGTAAGTAAAACGATCTTAACCCGGTAACATACGCTATATCTTAACTCCATGCGCAAAAGATACCGTTGTCTAGAAGCAGACAATTCTTTTATTGCATGATCATGGCCAGTACTGTGAGTGCTGAAAACATGCAGACTTCCCGGGTAGCGCAGGCACCCCGCCAGCTGTTCACGGCGGAGTGAAAACCAGGCTTAAGGTAACACATATTAGACTGGCAGTGCGAGCGTGCATGTTCAACTATGCTGTCGCTGTTACTCTAAGTTATTAGATAATAGACTAGTATGTTTCTACACAGTTGATGCATGTTCTTTATTATTAACATTGTATAGGCTAGTATGTTTCTACACAGCTGATGCATGTTCTTTATTATTAACATTGTATAGGCTAGTATGTTTCTACACAGCTGATGCATGTTCTTTATTATTAACATTGTATATGCTAGTATGTTTCTACACAGCTGATGCATGTTCTTTATTATTAACATTGTATATGCTAGTATGTTTCAACACAGCTGATTCATGTTCTTTATTATTAACATTGTATATGCTAGTATGTTTCTACATAGCTGATGCATGTTCTTTATTATTAACATTGTATACGCTAGTATGTTTCTACACAGCTGATACATGTTCTTTATTATTAACATTGTATAGGCTAGTATGTTTCAACACAGCTGATTCATGTTCTTTATTATTAACATTGTATAGGCTAGTATGTTTCTACGCAGCTGAAGTGTGTTCTGTTATCAGCTAGAAGAGCAGTAGCTGGATAACAGCATACAAAATGTATAAAATTATTGACTTCCTGTGATGGGTGCATAGGTCCCCCACCCGACTAGGTGTCACCTGACAGAGTCCAATGGCAAAGAGGCATGCGGTATTGAAAACTGAGTGTGAGAAAAATACTAGAAGCGTGTACTTACTGAAATAGTAGCAGGTCGACTCTTGTGTATGTACCCTTTGCAATCTATGCAGATTTTCACGAGTAGTAAAGCTATTAATGCTGGGAATAACACAGTTACTGTTATTGCCCATGTTTTATAATCAACTGAGTTGTTGGACGTGGCTGCAGATGAAATTGAAGTACCACTGAATGTTACATCTGTTTTCAGTTTATCTGTTGATACATCTGCTGGGTATGTCGTGACTACAGGCGAGCTTGTCCTATCTTTACAAGAAATGTTTGTTGACACAAAACCTGCAAGAAAGATTGATAATAACAAATTATGCGTAAACTGCTTTAGTAGCCCAGGTAAATAGCCAGAGTGAATTGTTAATTTATAACTGCTAGTAGTACCCTGGCTGTGGAGTGTAAGATCATCAGGTCTAATAACTAACTGCACATTTGTGGCACAACTTCGGAACATTGTTACTTGGTACAGTTGTTAGAGTGTTCCTTCACCATGCGAGAAAATGGAAATTTCAATCCCGCATTAGGCAGTCTGTTTTCCTAAACTTGAACCATGGCTTCAAATAAACTGATAGACGAGCGGATGGGTGGCCACAATTCTTATTGTAGTGAAGATTTCAGCTGTGGAGATGACTCCAAGTCTCATGCTATCAGTAACATTACTACACCTTATATCAGCCTCAAAACAGCTTTACTAAAGATATAATATAGGAGTTATTGTTATGGCTTCCCATTTCTTCAGGTACCCTCCGTGTTGAGATTAGATACTCTCATTACTATCATCATCATTATCACTATTATTATCATGTGTTATGACGAGTCTGATCATGTCATTAATTTAATACTTTGAAAAATAAACAATACAAGTTTTCCTACTTTTAGTAGCTGCACTAAAAATATGAGAACTGACTCAACGTTCACATGATTGCTATATACTCTTTTGTAAAGTAATATAGAGATAGTATTAAAATACATGGAGGACAGCGTTTTAGCTGACCACCAAACCAAGTACAGCCAGAGCGATACAAATTTAAATATCGCTTTGACATAAATAATAGGGCAAAAAGTGATTTCTGCTCCAAGTTTTGAACATTCCTATGTCCCACATCTAACAATCTAATTAAATTATATCTTTTGCCTGTAAAACTGTTTTCTAAAGCAATACAGACACTTGCACACACTTAACAATTAATTCTCTTCTTGTTACAGTGGAAATAATCAGCAGAGATTCAGCAAGATGCGCTGCAGAATTGCTAGTTTAAAACTAGAAGTTTTCATCACGAATCCAATTTTATTAATAGCAGTGACCCTTGAATGCACAATGGTATTTGGTAGCCAGTTTTAGTGGTGTGGGGAGAGTGTGAATCTTGACCAGGTCTGTAGGTCAATCCACACTAGATCTACTCATGGGATGACCCTGTGTTGAGTCATACGTGTAATGCTACATGTATGACCTACATGTATGACCTCAATGTAAGTCATATGTGTGAAGCTAGGGTCACAACTGTTCATACACTCTATTGCACTGACAGCAGGCACATGTCTGATAAATTCTGGTTGGATTGAAAACATTAAGAAATTTAAAATTTAGCTGCAATTATATTTTTGTTAGAAAAAAGAGAAGTGCTGTGGTTTTATGGTTTAGATTGCCTGAAGAGCTAACAGCTAGCAAACTTGATTTAGAAATGATCGCAAGCAGAATGAAGGAGGGTATCTGACCTCCAACCACTCCTTTGACCGATTCACCTATGCACATTAGTCTGCAGCTATTTTTAAAAGAATCAAAAACCTTCAAGATTTTGCTACCTGTGATTTTAGATCTACTGTCTTTTTTAATTTTTCTGCCACAACAGAAAATCTAGCAAGCATTCACACAATCAAATTGATTAATGCTAACCAGTGAAATTGTTTACAACGTAATACTAGTAATTGAGACAACTGGATATAATCATTAAAATGGTATATCTATTCTAAGCTAATAATGATTTTGCTTAGGTTTTGATCCATCGCTAACAATTTTTATCAAAACTGCATGAACCTGTTATAAGATAATATAATTTATTTATGAATATATCAAAAGGGAAGGAAACCGTATACTTAATGAAAGAAAAGCTGGTAGAAGTTGACCAAGTTTGTCAATTCCCGAGCTTTCCATTAAGAAAATTCTACAGCTGGCGCTATTTTAGACACCCATAGTTAATAATAAATAATTCTACGCTGGCAAAAAGTTTAAAAAGTAAAAATATAAGCATATACTTATTGAGATTTCAAACTTGCTTAGTCACTAAAAAGTATTGAAGGTGTAGATACCAAGCATGAAAACTCTATAAATTATTAGAGATGGTAAATTTTTTAAAGTTCAAGTTGTAAGCAATTTGACTGTTGATGTTTAAGTGCTTTTCTTTGAGTGCTGGTGTCACAATATGGACTATGTAATGTCTTTAAATTGATCAATCTCTAGATATACTGCTAGCTAACAATGCGATCAATGGGCTATGCCTTTTGCTGCGTAACCTAACCTACTACATTGACATTACGACAACTTCATAGTTAACTTACCTTTACAGTTGTCAGGTGATATACACTCAAACTTGCTGTAAGTGTGGAGGTCTTTTCTACACACTGTCGCACAATCCCTTATCAACCGTTTATTTTGAGCATTATCTGTATATTCATAACACTGATCAGTGTCAAATTCTGATTGACATTGCTCTAGAGTTTTGTCACAAGTCCGCCTACTTATTGTGGTGGTACGTAGCTCCACAACAGCTGTCCTACCAGACTGCAACTGTATGGCTAGAAGAAGTGTGACAACCACCTAAAAGGTGAAGATAAACTGAGTGTTCAATGAAACAGAGATCTATTGATAATACCTAACAGGAGTTACCATAATCAGGGAGTTGGCTAGGTGTAACTCACACATTCTTATGTTTAACCCATGGCGATGATCAAGGATATCTGTGAGTTCAGGTAGTGAAATTTATAATTTGGTATTCTGAAACAGTTGTTAAGGTGACATAAAATATACACATTTTGCTCCTCTCACCTTTCCTAGCCGGTAGAGTCTGTACTATGATGCCTGTGACTTCACGGCTAAGCGCTAGATCTCTCAAGTGGCTAGTCAAACTGACCCGTACTATTATTACTGGTAGAGGAGCTAATTATGCATATAATTTATCGATCTCATGACTGACTTCACTCATTGACTAGGCAATTCACGCTAAGGCATAATTATTATTACTAATAGGATAATTATGCTTATAAGCTGACAAGTTTGTAGTTTTCATTCTCCAAGTTATCTTTTTATATTAACTACAACTCACCTTAATCGTTCTCTTGTCAGACATCTTGAATAAAAATAACAACATGACAAAATGGCGTCGACACTTCTGGAAAGTTTGAGACTAACTGATCGCCCATATGCGATATATACGGGTAATATGCTATCCGACTATGTGAAGCCAAGGTCGACAATTAATTACCATATGAGGTTATGGAATGTTATTAATCATTTTAAAACATTCCTCTGATGGTTGTCTATTCTCACAACTTTCTCTTATTTACCAACATACAGTGTAAACTTGTAACAGAAGACATACAGAACAAAATAATTTGAGGCAAAATCAAGGTTTCTAGAGAGTTCCACGCAAGACTAGGTAACCACCTCCAAATGGGATGGGTGTGTGCAGTTAGTATGCCAGCTGACTATATGACAGTAGGGGTTGGCTATTAATCACTATCAAGTGATGGAGTATGTGTCATGATATATGATGTTATGGAATACTAGTATGGTAGACTGGCACATAGCCTTAGAACGCTCCTATGCTAGCTCTCTATTCTCACAACTTCTTATTTACCAACAAAGTGTGAACAATTGTAAGCACATACGTAAAGTTCATGAGACTGAGACTATACTTCGCTGGCTTGAACAAAGTGGAAACATTTAGTGACATTTTGTTTGGTTATCTATCAATTGCAGAAACTGCAAATGTGAATCAAAGCCATAAAGTCGACATATATAAGACATACATGTATATCAACTTTAATTCACAGCTCGCCACGTTTGGGACCCAATTTATATGCGAACAACATTTTTCTATAATAAAGTTTGTTAGAACAATTTGAGATGCAACTTGCCAGATGAGAATCTAAAACTTGTAGGTCTACTAATGATTGGAGCATCTAAGCTGCAGCCAGACGTGGCAGCAATTCTTGCATCAAGAAAGCAAAGTAATTTAATGATTCACATTAATATATTTTGTTTGGTGTGTTTTAACGCTGAAAGCTGATGATGATTTTTGTTAAACTAGAGGGATATAAGCACCATGTGCTCAATAGTGATTCTGTACTTCAAGTTTTTCTGCAATCATTAGGTTTGCGGTCGGTTTCAATTTTGTTTTCAAACGTAAATTATATTGTTGTCCTTCGAACTGCTCTTGAAAAGTTCAAGTGGCCTTAGAGCCTAAGTTTGGAGACACCTGGTTTAGAATTAGTGATTGGTAAACATTGAAATAGCCGAACATTAATCTTCTTCTGCTTTAGATCAAATAAAAACTCTCATGGATTGTCGAGGAAAATGTAGGAGCTGAGAAAAATGTCTCAACAAAATGCAAAGCGATAAATATAAATATATATATTATATAAATATTGCATGCACAAAATGCACATAATATAAAATTATGCATAATTTTGCATTATAAAATCTGGAAGAAACTGAAGAGTCAAAAACTTCTCATAATACATTACTTATTTTAACTGTCAAGCTAAAATAATGTATTATCTAAAAGATAAATACAATACTATTTTCTATTACATAGTGAGTATTGCATAGATCCTCCATTGCAAGTTGAATAGGTACTGAGATGGTATAGGAAATAGAAAAGCTGTAAAGGACCTCTCAACTATCTAAAACATACACAGTATAACAAGTCATTACACAGAAAAATGTAGACAAAACAAGTACACAAAGCTATGGAAGCAGAAACTGCCCAGCCCAATACAAAGTAGTGCCAGAAAATACAAAGTAGTGCTAGCAAAGCCAGTGCGAGAAATATCATTGTACTTTATTCCTTTGCTAAGTCAAGGTACACAGGCTAAATAATACTGAGAGTATATCAGCAATATCAACCTTTCTCAAACAGTCATCATCTATCTCTCTGATACAATTTTAAAAACAGAGTTACAACGTTTGTTGTCACTTAAACCATAACTGTCACAAACAACTTTTATCGTTGTTCCTAGGTAAATCAGACACGCTGATTCCGATTTTGTACTCAAAATAAAGATTAGTCCACTAACCTTCAAAGTAATTTAGGCTTTAGTAAAACGTTTCTATATCCGTTTCGAAAACAACACAATCGGCATTACAAGCTCCGCCCATAAATATGTGACGAAACCTAGCTTCTTCAGGAACGGAAGTTAGGAATGTTTAGTCCGATTTAGAATAATAGAGATGGGTGTCTTAAAACCCATTTTTATCTAAATCCAGCCTGTAAAATAATTCCAGTTTTTATGAAAGGGATATAAACTGTTTAAAATTGCTCGTAGCTTGTTAAATGACGTTTAAAGGCGCTGAACGCCGAAAAAAATGAGCTCAAAAAGCGCGGTTTTATCACAAGCTAGCGTTGTTATCGCGCTTTTTTAAATATGCAATGCTAAATAGCTTATCTACCTTTCAGAAAAGACTGATATTATTTTTAAGGCTGAATTTAGATATTGATGGATTTTAAAACTCCCATCTCTATTATTCTAAATCGGTCTAAACATCCCTACGTGACTTCTGTTCCTAAAAAGCTAGGTTGCGTCACGTATTTATGGGCGGAGCTTGTTATGCCGATCGTGCTGTTTTCGAGACCGATATTAAAACGCTTCAAAAAAGCCTTCATTACTCTGAAAGTTAGTGGACTAATCTTTATTTTGAGTACAAAATCGGAATCAGCGTGTCTGATTTACCTAGTAAATACGATAAAAGTTGTTCGTGACAGTTATGGTTTAACTTGTTGCAAAGCCTCATACTATTTGAACACTCACATGTCTATAACTTTCCTGCACATTCATGACCATCACATTTCTACAACTTTCCTGCCCATTTATGACCATCACTTCTGAACGCTTATATTATTATGGCTCACAGCCTCCTGTCAGACCACAAAAAAAGGTCCAGAGGATACAACTTATCTGTACTGAGCTGAATGCGAAAAGTACGAAAGTTAAAAATCTCATAGGAAAAAATGAAAAAATATTTGGCAATCTAATAAAATGGTTTAATTCATAAGCCACAAACATTGGTCTTCAGTCTTTTGTGTTTACCCGCGCCACAACTTTCCTGTTGAAGTTGTGGACAGCCTGTTAACTAGAAGATATACACTCTATAGCCACAAGTTGTTACATTTGATTTGTGAATAGTGAACAATTTTGCAAAATTTCTGAAAGCCACGATAGTCTGTTAATGTTAAAGAAGTTCGAATGTGAACGAAGGCTGTGAATTCTGTGATATATATGAAGATATTTATAAAACAAAAAACCTCATAAAACTGGTTATTAATTAAATGAAAACTCATTTACTCATACTGCTAAAATATAATAAAATGTGTATGTCGTGCATGAATTAAATACATAAGGCTCTCAAAGTCAAATATTTCTTTATTGATTGAGATAAACTCACAATTGATCTTTACTCTACCATAGAACAGATCTAAATAAATCTATGGGTGAAAGATTGGAATTTCCAAGTTGCAACAACAAATTGTGCAAATCTTCCACATGCTTACTTGTATAAATTAAATATTTCCCAGAGAACGCAGCGTAATTCATTGCGTTAGTGTTGCAGCCAAAATAGTCACGATAACTTAACAATACAGTATATTTTGATAGAGTTTAACAGTTTAAATTTGAGGAATTTGATAATCAGAGGCAAGACTTGTATTTTATTTGCTGGTCTAAAAGCAAATAAACCAAGCTGACAATCTATGGAATGCCCGTGACTGTCTGCAACAGCAATATTTATACTTACTCAGGGAATCATAAGTCTGTAAAAACACACTTCACACTTCAGTTTTACGTTGCCTTGTCTCAGCGGAAGTAGGAGCCACTAAAACAATTAACATGAAGTTATAATGTATATAACTTCATGTACCTATGTATATAACATATATATATTATGTATATATAATGAATATTAATGCTCTCTCATGACAAAACTTCATCAGACTTTCTAGTTAGAAGTAGCCTAAAGGAATTGCTCAGATGAGGAACTGCAGACCTGATGGAAGTGCCAACAGCCTCACAAGTTACCCCAAATTGAACTGAGGTGGAATAACCAAAAACAAACTAACTAGGGTTTAAAATAATCAGGGTTTTTTGCACAATAAGAATAGGTTGTATTTAAATAAACTATTTACTGCATAACATACTACATAATGTTAACATTAATATTAACATTAATGTTAATATTAATGTTAACATTAGTTTTTCATTAAGTTAAACTAGCTCCCATCTTGCATCGCATTTACTTGATACAAAAACTAGTGATGAAAAGCATCCAAAAAACTCATATTAACACCTTGATAGTATCATTAAATATTAATAGCCTAAGTACTTACGGTGGTAGTGAGGCAAGGCTTTACATCGGCGTTTTTTGCAGATTATTAGGACCACTGCTAATAGTATTATTGCAGTCATTCCAATAACAGCTATGGTGACACGTGCCCAAACAGGTAATTTTATTAGAGCCTCTTTAGCACTGCTAGTTGTTGGCTGATCTGTTAAAATGCTAGAAGTTTGGTCTGTAGACGTTGGTTGAAAAGAGGTACCAGAAAGTCCTGAAGGGCTGACACTAGTGCTCAAGTCTTTGCAATAGATGCCAGTCGAGTTGAAACCTGCCCAATAATACAGAATCAAGTCAGCTGTTGTTTCATTTAAAATCAACAGCTTTCCTGCCATTAACAAGACAGTTTCGGCCTATAGAAGCTCGAACATCTAAGAATGAAAGACTTAGTTTCTACATTCTTGTGATTGCCAATTGGAGTCACCACAGCTGGATGCAGAAAAATTCTGATCCTTCCTAGGAGAAACGTTTGATCAATGAACATTTCACTCTATTAAAGATTGTACCACTGTCGGTCTATGGCTGTCAATGTGTTAATGGTATATGGAACATCACAGCAAAACCTTTGATCATTGCTATTGAAGGCTACACAAATATAGATTCATAAAACAGCTTACCAGGACATTTGTCTTTGCACTCAATACTTGGTTTAGAATTATGAGGACAGGCATCACCACAAGACCTAGTCTGATTTCCGTCTATAGTGTTAACTTGATAACAGTGTTCATAATATTTTGAATCACCATTTTCGAATGCCTCTCTGCACTCATCTTCTGTTAGGATACATCTTACAAAATGTGTATATAGCGCTGGTGAAATTGAGATTTCTGTCGCTGATCTTGAAGTTGTAATTTTTTCTATAGAGACCGTATTGCCTTCATGCCAGCATATAACCGTCAGGAACAAAAAGAATACCTACAAAAGGGTGGAATTAACGTATTATCTGATTCGGTTTTTGCAAAACCTTCCAAGTATGACCTAATTTTTTTCCGCAAAAAAGTTAATTGTTTTATTAGGACAGAAAAAGTCAAGAAAAAAAACAAAGTCATCCACAGGAAATAAGAAATAAAATCGTTATTCACCGATAATCGAAAGGCATTGCTTACAAGATTACTCAGCAAAGTTGTATTTGTATGACCAATAGTACAATAATAAAACATCATATTAGTTTTAAATTAAATTCTCTAGCATACAACAATAAAACATAAAATATACCAGCTCACCTTTGAAGACATGATTTGGCTATAATGAATGAATTGCATAGTTAATTCTTTTTGATAAATGGGCTCGAAAAAGAAAAGCCTCACATTCTTATTATTTAAGTTTTTGCTGGTATGATTCGATACAAAAAGTTGTGAACCTGAACATGCTGGTTCTCAAGCTAATTTTATGACTAATCGGAAATTCCTTGACGCGATGGAGAGTCCATGACGACCGACGCACGTGTTTGACTTCGTACACGCATCTATTGAAGACCGATATCGAAGATCTTGAAGCCGGTGCGACATTTGCCCTTTGCGATTTGCCAGTGGAAATGTTTTATAGGTAGCCTATATACTTTATTTTCCTTCTGAAGTGGCTATTCAATCATTTTTTTCTAATTCCTTTTTAAACATTCTCATCAATCTGAATCAACTTAAATTTCTATCATTCTGTTACTCATGCTCTCGAATTCATCATCATAAACCACGTATTAACTCTGGTGTCCATGTCCTGTGTTTATTAGCCTGTCTTGACAAACTGTTGTTTTTGCGAAGTTACCCCCCGACGAGCGAAGCGAGCAAAACATCAGCTTGTCACAATACACACTGCATCTGATGCATCAGCTGCACTGAAAAGGAGTGGTTTTCTTCCGTCTATGCGGTTTGGCTGCGATGCTATGTCAGTCACTCCATAAGTAATCAAAACAGATTTAGCCCAAAAAATTTATGTCAAAAACTGAGATAAAATCCAAAGGCCAGTCTCTGGTTTACCAAAAACCAGAGCCAGAGAGTTTACCGCAGAGACCAGTTAGTTAGTAATATTATATTTTGCTGATAACAAAATAACAAAAAGCCTCTATTTGCAGGCATATTATCCAAGAAAATGGAAACTGTAGAAGTATCTTGAATGCAAGATAGTAGTGAACAATTCATATTTAGTTTGAGATTATTTGTGTAAAAATGAAAAGAAAATTTACATGAGAGGATGACTTCAAATAAGTAATGCAGGATAACATATATAAAAATAAATTGATTGATATTATATACAAGGGCTCAGGTCTGAAGAATAGATCCTCTATGAGTATTGATTGTGGCAAGATTGGTTGTTATTAATAACTGGATGACTATAATATGGTCTGTACCATCTGTCTGTGTAAGTATCGTTGATGTTTACTTCTATGGTTTATCTGCAGTGGGTAAATTATGTTTTCAATTGAATCGGGGTGCTTTCATGTACAAATTCTAGCAGGTGTTGATAGTTGTGAGAGTTAGGGAATATTTTCTTTCTTAGATTGTGCAATTGCGGCATCTGTATAGGTAATGGTCTACTGTTTCGTCCTCATCCAGGCGTGTGCGTGTTGGTGTAAATGTTCAATTGAGTTTGTATAAGTGATATTGTAAGGTTGTGTGGCCTGTGAAGAACTCGGTTAAAATTGATATTTGTCTCTTTGGTAATATAAGTGGAATAGGGTTTTTCTCCAGATGATCTGATGCTAGGTCATTTAATAAACCAGGGGAACAGTGTCCTGTTATGAGATGAGTTTTCCATCGGCGTTGTCGATCATTAATTAGTTGCTTTCGAATAGTGGATCTTCTAAAATGATTTGCTGACATATCTGCTATAGTTGTGTTTCTACCATTTAGACCGCAGAGACTGGTCTCTGCAGTAAACTTTAGTAGACCTTAGGCAACATCAGCACCTAAACAGTCAGTTTTATTAAATAAAACTTAAGAATAAAATAAATTAAAAATAAAATCAATAAGAACAAATAAAACTGATTGATACAAACATACAAACTTTGTATGTTTGTATGTTTGTACATACCTGTAACACATACCAAGTAAGAGCTGTGTCACCTGAGGTAACACAGCTCTTACTTGTATACAAGCTTGCCGAGTCCGCTGCAGTGGGGTGTGGTTAAGGCCGCATCTCTTGGCATTAATGATTTGATAGTTTTCACTATTAGCTCGCCAGTTTAGTTAGTAAGACAGGAGATTTGAGCCATTTTGAACAAACTCACACTGAAGATATCACAATAATCACTTCTATTAGTAAGTAGTCTATTAATAATAACCAACTATGCTCGCTGCACAGGTATTTGTAAATTGCTCTGACCTAACAAAATTAAATTTCATTTCACGCACAGTGTGGACAATTGAGTAGGCATCTTTAACTTAACAAAAGCCTTTTAATAAGTCATAAAATAAAATATGAGTTGTCTTACTTAGCTTTCTCAATTCGGAGAAGACGATTCCGATTTTTGGCTTTGTCACCTGTGTTTGCCTTTTCCCAGTTTATGCCAAATCCTAAAGCAATTATACATTGCGTTCATTTAAATAGAAATTTCTCGCAGGTCACATAAACATGTAGTTATATTTAATCACAGTATTGAAGTGCTATGTGCATTTGTAAACTAAATTATCGAACTGCTAGTGTTGCCAATATCTGTACAGTATTTCTCTTTTGTAGTCTAAGAGTTGCTCAGATTTCTATTAGTGTGTATATGTGTTGTGTTTATTGTATATATTGTGTTGTGAAATATTAGTGTGTACACATATATTACTCTCAGCGTGTGAAGTAGTAGCATTTGTTATAATGTAAGCAAAGAAGTGTGAAAACTATCAAGCCGTTATTAAATTAATGCATTTTGATTGATCAATGATACTGGATTGCTGGACTCTAGTGATACCACATGCATGGAGGTATAACAGGCATTCAATGTATACAATTTATACAACGTATACAATGTATACAACATATACAATATATACAACATATACAATATATACAAAGTATACAACACATACAAGATATACAACTTAAACAAGTTATACAACATATACAAGGTGGACAACATATACAAGTTATACAACATATACAAGTTATACAACATATACAAGGTATACAACATATACTAGTTATACAACATATACAAGGTATACAGCTTATACAACATACACATGCAATAACACATGCACATAGTTAGAAAAGGTATTCAATGTAAACAAGATATACAACATATAGGACATATACAAGGTATACAATGTATACAAGGTATACAAGGTGTACAATGTATACAAGGTCTATGGCATATACAAGGTGTAATGAAGTCACTCATAGTTTAACAGCTCATCTACCCATATTTTTTGCTGATGCTGTCTATTTATGAATGCACATAAGATTTTGAGAATGGTAGACACAATACAATAAAATTTGATCAGTTGTTTTCTCAAAGATAGAAAAGGATCACAATGCAAGGTTATTGTAATGGATAACTTATATATATATGATTCGAATGTGCTGGTTGTATAATATTATCAGACTTACATGCTGTACAGGATGTAATACAGAAATACAGCATGTCGTCCCATCCACTACCACAAAAACCTAGTCCAGAGCCAGAACTACTAACACTGATTTCGAGCAATTGATAGCTCTCCCATTTCTAAATTGCTCTCACAAAGAGGTGTGTATGTGACAGGAATGTTGTGAAGAAGCATTTTCTGGGTGCCACCTGACTGCAAAGGGTGGTTTCACCACATAACTGGATATTAGTGTAGACTAAGACCTACTCAAACTAGTCTGCTTCTAAGAATAGCTTGTCACAGTTTTTTATAAATAAATATATATAATTATGTTTATATTTATGTATACATACATGCATATATATACATATGTATGGTATGTATATATTTTTGGGTGTATATATTCATGCACACATATATATACACTAGTGGAATGCTTGGCATTGCACCGGTATTAAAAACAGCTTATAAACAATGAGAGGTAATGTAGTTGTCTGCCACTTGCCATCAGCCCGGCACATTGACAATGGCTAATTTGAGTAAGCTTACTAAAAAGAGCTAACTATGTGCTCTCACAAGAGAGTGAGCATAAAATTACGTTGCGTGGTATCGGAGAGCAGTAGCATAGTTATTAGCGACATATAATGCCCAATGAATCCATCAATCTGCGTAGCTAAATTGGTAAAGCATTTGCCTGTGAATAGGAGGTTCCACAATCAAATCTTTTGCGATACGAACTTTTCGTTTCAATATTTTAATAGCTATAGCTGGAAAGCCTAAATTACATACAGATACACACAGGCTTTTAGATTTATTTATAGATATACAAACACATAGTTAGCCCCTCACCAAAGAAAATCTGGCAGTCACTGAAGAGCAAGGCTAAAATGCAAACGTGCAAGAAACCACTACAGGGCATAAAAAGGCAGCTGCAGAGCCAGCGCTGGAGTGTATAAACAGTGCTCAACTATGAAGAAAAAAGAATATGTTATGGTTTAGGAGCAAATTACACATTTTATTAGACAAGGAGACACAAATACAACAGACACACAGATCTGTAGTAATCAGCTAACAGCTACGTGTAAGTAGGGGAAGGTAGGGCTAGTTGAGACAAAAATCGTGTGCTATATTCAGTTATAGTTAATTCCTTGCAGTGAGTGAATATGCTAAATATGGTGCATAATAATCTAGCGCATAATAAGCACTTGATGCAAGGACTGTTGTTTGATTTGGTTAAAACTTGATTATATAGCCTACAACATTTTTGTAACTGACTGATGGCTCTCTCAACTTGTCCTAGACTGGGATAGGTTGAGACTTGTAGTGGGGCAACTTGAGGCAATATGCGATATCATGAGAAGCAACTGATATATTTCCCAAAAACACTATATTTTGGTCGTAAGTAAAGCATTAACATGATAAGATAATAGTTTTATAGTGTTTGCAAAAATATGACAAGATTAGTCCTTGACCTTGTCTAACTCATCATCAACTTCTAGTTCAGACAAGGTTGGGGTGACAACACAAGTTTTATGTTGGTTACATCAATTTCATTGACATGTGGAGTTTCAGCCCAAATGAATCCTGTACCTAATCTCTTGAGAAAATGTACTGCAGTTATATCTTTCCGCAGAGTGCTCATCACTTTGCCAACACAGTACCTTTTGGTTTTTTGCTTGCATATTCCACAAGAACATAAAATTCTGTTATGGAATCTTTCTCAACGCACATTTCTTCGTTTTCAGAAGGGCAGAAAGCTGAACCATAAAAGGGGACTGGCTCTTCATCTGATGATTCACTCTCAGCCCTGTAGAACGAAGCAAGATCAGAATAAGTGATAACACACAGTTTGTATTGCAAAAGAACCTGAGCACAGAGCAACCAGCTCAAATCAACCTATTCAAAATGAATATTAGCTACCTACTTGAAGATGTGCTTGAAGTAATGCATAGCGTCAAACTTGACCCTGTATAATGAAAAAGCTAGAGGCAATAAATGCCACATAATTATATCATAGTGAAAAGCCTTCATATGTACAATATAAAATATTCCACAAGAACTTTCTACTCGGTGTCTTGCTTTTTTAAATTCCTTAGCTTTGTTTTGCTTTGCTAAACTCACCGCTTGATACATATTCCTCCCAGGCTTGATGCAAGAGCTAATGACTATCTTCGTTTTCTTCCACTTTTGTTTTTGCGTGGCTCAGCTTCGGCAAATGGTTGAACGCTCTCAGGAGTGACACCACCAACAGCTGCTACCAGTTGGGATCAGCTGTGACCATTGTAGTTGAAATTGCACTTTCACTCACAATTATAGGGACTCGAACCTCATCTACCGAAACAGGCCTATCGATGATAGAAGCACACATAAAATCAAAATTTGTAAAAATGCAGGAGTCAAAAGAAAAAATACTACTAGCGTGAAATCCAAAGATATAATTTTCTGGTGTAACTGATTGACACAGAGCTCTAGACCCTAGGTCATGTAATCCTAAGCAGCTTCTATGGAAACCATAGACAGATTGTTATTGAGTTTTACTCGATTGCTGTGACAATGGATCCACACATTGATGATGAGGAACCTTACTGGCACACCAAACTTCTCTATGGTGCCTATCATCGAAAGGCATCTGAGGCTGGTAACATTCATCAGACAAACATGTACATATATGGAACTGAACAAAATGGCCGAATGGCCAATACAGTGAAGCTAATTCCACATCAGGAGTAAGTGCTCCTAAGAGGCGACTCCGAACACACACCTATCACACCAGAAACTGACCTAGCTGCAGGCTGTGCAAGGTTGCACAAGGGACCCATTTAATACATCATCAGTGGATGCAGGCAGCTTGCTGGAAATGCATACACTGAGCGGCATAACCACGAGTCAGGATTAATGTACACAAGTCCATGCGATTAGTATGGTCTCAATAAACTACAACTCTAGTAAGAAGCTCCTGAGAAGGCTAATGAGAATCACCATGCTATAAGCTCCTCTGGGACTTCTACATCTGGACTTACAAACATGTCTTGGAGAGTAGTGTTGTGGTAGTAGAGAAGGAGAGCAAGAGGGCTACTATTAATAGCCTAATAAGTGTAGCAATACTCTATGACTACAACATAGCTGGCAAGGAAAAAGAAAAAATAGAGAAATATCTCCCACTGAGAGGGGAGATTAAAAATACTGGTATGTACGAGCAATTGTAACTTCGGTAGTTATCGGAACAGTATGTACAATAGCACTTGCACATCAAATGTAGCTTGCCAAATACCGGCAACAATTTACACAAGAGAGTCGCAGAAAATCAGGCTATTGGAAACAGCTAAGATCTTGAGGTGAGTGCTCAAACTTTCAAGTCTCTGATAAAAGATCTGAACGTTTGAGTAGACATTGCACGCACTTGGTTGCGAAAACAATTTTCATTTATTTATATACTTATTTATCTTTCAATCAGTCTTTTGGCAGCATCACTTGTGATCAGCATCTTGTGTTGCTGTGGCAAATAAACTGACTCTGTTTTCTAACTCTTACTCCTCTTCCTAACACTTACTCTTACTCCCAACATCCTATATAGTCAGTCATACACTGTTATGGTATAAATATTATAAGATGCATAACCTTCACAGTGTAAATTTGCTTTGACTACACAGTGACACTGTTAAATGTTGTGTCGCTGTCACAAATTGACTCTCTGCTTGCTAATTCTTTACATCCTATATAGTCAGTCATACACTTTTATTTAGAAGATAATAAGCTGCCTGTACAAATTAAAGAAAATAATTGAAGGACTGAAATAAACTCACCTATTTTCCTTGGGTTTTATAAAAAAAATTGCGAAAACATCAGTTTTTAGCCTCATTTAGCGATATATACTTAGCGATTTTCTGCTAGTAAAAAGCCGCAAGCAGTTGATATTCTAAAGCCAGATTTGCACTTGCAATTGCTACAATACTCAGTAAGTAGGTAGAGGACATACCCTGGTGATCTAGACCGTCTAACCTGTACATGATTGGTCGAAAGTTAACTCCTTGGAAGGGCGCTGGTGAGGGTAGAAAGGACAGCTAAGATTAAGGTAGTTTCTCTGCTAATTCACCAATGTAGGTCAAGGTCAGTCTTCTGTTGTGACTTTGAGATTCAATGAAAACTAAATGAGGCGTGTTTACTGTACATCATATGTTGAGCCGTGAATGCTGTACACTGTACACGCTGTGCAGTGTACACTGTATGCTGTACAGTGTACACGGTACAATATTTGCTGTATAATTTATGCTGTACAACGTATGCTTATGCTGCACACTGTACAATGTAGGATGGACTCTGTTTTATATTTGTATATGTACGCTCACTGTTGTAAGTTGATGTATATTTTCCCATTGTATGTTAACATAACACAAATAGAGAGAGAGAGACTACGACAACACAACGACTCACTGTAACAGGAGTTTTTATATAACTGAGCTAGTACAGCTTACATAGCTTACAGCTTACATATAGTAATGCATCATTAGAATGTTCTAGAATGTTCTGGAATAGTATTAATAGTTTATCACTTATCAATCTTAATTAACATTGTGCTAGTATAAGCAATGATCACTCAACAGACACTGTATACTTATGTTGTACAATATATGCTTACGCTGTACACTGTCTGCTGTACATTGTCTGCTGTACACTGTATGTTGTTCGTTTTACCATGTGCGCTATACTCTATGTTGTAGGCATACATTATATTATACATTACAAATATGAAGCTTTTGCAATATGCAACGCATGTCAATAATATTTTCAACAACGATGTAGGTATACTGTATTTAGGTATAGATATCAATATACTTATAAGTATTTGTATGCACACCACTGTGTATATATGCTGAACACTCGTTACAAGCAGGAAGATTAAGTGAAAGGCAAATGCATTCTGTGTCAACAGCGTTTGTATTCAGTGTGTAGAGAGTTATATCCATACAACATTTACATGTGTAAATAGTATAACATCTACATGTGTAAATGGTATAACATCTACATGTCTAAGTGGTACAACATCTACATACATGCGTAAGTGGTACATCATCTACATGTGTAAGTGGTACATCGTCTATATGTGTAAGTGATACAACATCTACATGTGTAAGTGGTACAACATCTACATGTGTAAGTATACAACATCTATATGTGTAAGTACACAGAACTGAATTGAACTTTAAATATGTCGTAACAAACAATAAATTACTAAAATCCCACCATGTGACGACTAATGCAGCCACTACTAGCAGCACTAGCAGCCCCTACATAGGAAAGAAGCAATCTAATAGAGAGGGAAATTCCCAAAATTATCCAGCAGTGATCTTCCCAATATAAAAGGTGCAATGGAAAACCCTGCATCAATTACTATTGATGGCAGCGATTAAGTCTCCTTCAGTTGTGTGTGCACAGCAACTCACCTACCAACTCAAACTCGATGCTGCCTCACCAGGCACTCTCAGTAAGTACAGGTATACTTTATTCATCATACAGTATTTCTGCTTTCCTTATTAGTATAGGCCTACTTGATATTGCAAACGATATATTTCTTGCTGAGAGCTTCCAAGTTTTGAAACATCTTTGCCTTGCTTGCCGTTGGCTTACCTTTCCTGAACAGGTTGTAGTTCCACTTAAACAATTAAAGAATGTTTATTTCTACCAATAATATACAGTCCCCACAGTGGGGGCTGTATATTATTGTTTTTACTGATAGTGCTGATCTTCAGGAGATTAAGGATATTAGTAACTGTGAGCTATTGAATAAGACCCTGAAAGACCTTGAAGAAGTCACGAAAAGATCGAGTGCGTACATGGTTTTCTAGACCATGTTTGTAATCAATCACAGTTGTGCTGCAAGCAGAGGTTCATCAAAATAAAAAAATAGATTGGTTATAGAACAATGCTTTAACAGTCAGATAAGGCCTTTTTAAAGATTACTTATACAAGTGCATCTATGAACATATATATAAATGCATCTATGAATGCATATAGGTATACAAATTTGCCCTCAGCATAAACCATTTTCTTAAATTTTTGCAGCTTGCAAGCCACGATTGACGTGATCCTTCAGACCTGCAAGTAAAATACAAGTCTTGTCTCTAATTTATTTATATTTAACCACAAATTCCTCAAATTTAAACTTTTATCAAAATACACTGTATTACATAATTTGTTTCTATTTTGGCTGCAATGAATTACACTGCGCCGTCTGGGAAATATTTAATCTATACAAGTAAGCGTGTGGAAGATTTGCACGATTTGTTGTTGCAACTTGGAAATTCCAACCTTTCATGCATAGATTTGTTTAGATGTGCTCTATGGTAGAGTAAAAATCAATTGCGCATTTCTTTCAACCTATAAATAAATAAAAGACATAGGCCTATAGAGTCTTATGTATTTAATTCATGCACGACATACACATTTTGTTTTATTGTTTAAATCAATTTTTTCAAATATATGATAGCATAAATGAATAAATAAGAGATGATAAAAAATAAATTACCAGATGTAAAGAACTACCTACTTGGGACCATATTATGTATTTGTGTTTAGATCATCAAGCAGTTAACTGGCTGCAATTTTAAAAGAGCGGAGAGAGCAGTGCTAATGTCGCTCCCCAACCTCACCAGCCTTCGCTTAGGTAATTCTATGGAACTAGCCAGACAAAATTTACAGATTTCCTGAGCTGATATCATAATATGACTCATATACATGTATATGAGTGCATGTATATGACAAAGTACTACTCTGCTGGCGAGTTGATCTGTAATGACAACTCGCTAATATATGTTACGCATTGCCAAACCATCAAAGCTTGATGAGTCTGTGTCGCATCATCATAGCAAGGAAGGATGGGGAATATTAGGGTATGAAAGGAGGTATGCCACTTTACTAAGGGAACCGTGTACGAATTGCTGACAAAGGTCTGATGAGTGCTGACTCATTCATAATGATTACTATCAGGACAATCTCTAGCAGTTACCTTGACGACCCATAAAAACCATGTACCAATCAGCCGCTGCAAGAGCTTTATGCAACAGGAAAGCTAACAGTGAGCAATGGCAATTATATAGGTAGTTGAAGGTTTCACATACATCGCGCAATAGCTGATAGACACGTACCCATATTTCCTAAATTAATTGCAATACGCTCATTCCTAGCCGGAATTATCAGTAAGTCCTTGCAAATAACTGTTGATAATAGAAATGTTCTTTTGGAATGTCTATTTGGTTATTAGTTAAATTTTTAAAGAATATCTTTAAAAAATTGAAGAAAGAATATAGAAACAATTTTGCTAAAACCTGGTTTGTCAAGCTTTTAATTAGCATATTTTACAGCAAAGAATCGTCATGATAATCCCTAGAGACTACAAGCTGAGGCTAAAAGCGTTCAAAGACTATGAATGCCAGGCTATTCCAGCCGAAACCCTTGTCAGTGCCGGCTTTAGTTACGACAGCAGAAGAAAGGCAATCGTCTGCAGTAGCTGTCAGTTGTGCCTGGCAGCAGAGTTTCCTGAGTACAGAAACCCTTTAGCGCTGCACCGAGCACACAGTAATGACAGATGTCCTTATCTTCTCATTCAAAGAGAACAAAAGGGAAGAGATGCTCAAAAAGCACAAACAGGTATCTAACACATTTCTGTTTATATTTACAATTGAACTACTGAATTCCATAAACTTAGCAAAATATTAACTAAAAAAAATGACATTGCATTATTATGAGAGAACAAACCAAGTACATTGACTCTCAATATCTAAAATTTATGATCTAAATAGCTCTGCGCCATTTTCACACCTAGTTTTAAAATTCTCTAATTACTCATGCCCTATAGCAGTTCTCTAGGTAGTGGCTTAGGGATCTATACTTAGCATGACCCTGAGTTTGCTTTGAAACAACGGTGCTAGCACGATGAGATAGCTCATTGAACAGTATTATTGACACGGTTTTTCATTTTAGGTCATAAACACATTTTGACCGGCATTTGTAAAATACTACAATACCCCAGCTAACAACGAAATTCCTGGAATGTTGCGTAGCGTTGCACTTAAAATAACATTTCAAGCAAACTGTTTCATATTTTACAAACATCTGATAATCATTACTGTATTACGTTTCAACAATGTTGTAGAAATATTTTGCAGAATGTTGCGCAAAAATATTATTGTAACATTCTATAGAATGTTACAATAATATTTTGTAACATTCCAAAGTAACCTTTCGGAAAATTTATTTTAGAATGTTTGATCATAAATGTCCATATAATATTGACATGCAATGTAACAGGAAAGTTATGGTGCATCGTTTTTACCAGGCAATTTTACAGAAAAGTTACATTGAAATGTTGGAATACAAACATCTATATAGCATTGACTTACAATGTAACTGGAACATTGTAGAGAGATATAATTTCACTTTTAAGTTAATGTCTCAGTAAGGTTACAAAAAACTTATTTTTTACTGTTTGAGAAAGTTCAATGTTATATGAATTTAAAAATTCATTATAGTAACGGAATCTAAATTTACATTATATGGTTACATTACATGGTTACATTATAATAGCGTTGTATTAATTTGATAGAGGTACATTCTGTGAAACGTTATCAGAATGTTTAAAAGTGTCTACACATTTGCGTTGTACTAAAGTTCTGCACGTAATGTTTCTGGGATGTTAGCTTAATATCTTTGAGACTACATTATGGAAGGAATGTTTGTGGAATATTACATTACATAGAATTCTCCCGATATTGGGGAATTTTGCGTGAGATCATTTGCTGAACATTCCAGCAATGTATTTCCCAGAACGTTGCTGAAACGTTAAACAGGTGTCTAACATTATCTTGTGGCGCGTACTAATAAAATGCTTCTTGGATTTTTAGGAAAATCCCTGAAATGTTCTGGGAATATGAAATGGTTACTTAGGCAACCATTGAGACGCGAAGCGTTCAAACATTGGAATGCATAGCCATGGCCTAAGTACATGTATAACTCTGCCAGCTGATTCTATAATGCTACTCAGCACTAGGCAAGCTAGATAGTCTTTATAAAATTGCAAGTAATACTCTTCTTTGGTAAGCCATACGCTGACATTGTCAGCCATACGCTGAAATTGTCTCGGCCTTTGAGGCGTATGACATGGCTAACTGTAGTAGTATCCAGTAGTTTTATATACTAGTGAGATGGCTGGCTTCCCATATAATCTATCAGTATGTTTGCAACTGGCTCCACTCGATGTCGCTGTTGCTGGTCACTAACTGTGAACATTTGTTATTAAGAAGTACACTTCAACTCTTGCAGTTTGCTGTGTAGTAATACTTTGTTACACTTAGAATGGAGGAGTTGTTTCCCCCCTGTATCAAGTGTAAGTAAATAACCATGCTAATTAAGGAAGCTTGCGTATGCTCTGCTGTTACAAAGGTGACCCATTTGCGGATAGATGATAAAGTGCACCGTGTGTAAAGTTTATACTCAGAGTTGGTGTACGCAATTAGAAATACCCAGTGACTAGCCAATCTCTTGCCTGTTGATAATAACAAGATCTTACATGGTGTAAGTGATTCTTAAATTTTAATCCAGTCAGGGGACTGACTATTTTTGCTGTTTATGTTAAATGTTGTGGGTCAGTCTGATTCAGATCATAATTGGTATTGCAAAAAACCTAGTTTTTAAACTAAACAAGTTTAGTTGACAAATATTTTTATTGTTTTTGTGACAACTAGAAACTCACCCTTTCAATAAAGTTAAAGGGCACATATATGCGCCATGTACTACTTTTCTTCCAAGCTTAAGGCAAGCTACTCATGGTTTCCTATGTCTGGTATGCGCCAGATTGCTCCTGCCATGTAACTATGGTGAGAAGGTGTTCTTTGCCCTCACTTCTAGTACACACAAAGCAGCGCAATATTTTGTTGTAATCAGTGTTGTCTCGCAAAACTATCCATGAGAAGGTTACCCTTGTGCTCATTTGAGAATTCGAATAATTCTGAAGGTACAGTACATGGCAAATTCTAATCTATTCCTGTTCTAATGATAGATTATTAATTAAATTTTAATAGCAAGCAATTGTAAGAATTATTACCTTCTCAAGCATTTCTGTGATAACAAGCTAAATACTAACTTCAATATTTAAGCCATGGAGACCATTGAATAGAATGGTTCTGATACTGATGGCTGACGTGGTAAATAGAATGGTTCTGATACTGATGGCTGACGTGGTAAATAGAATGGTTCTGATACTGATGGCTGACGTGGTGAATAGAATGGCTCTGATACTGATGGCTGACGTGGTAAATAGAATGGTTCTAATACTGATGGCTGACGTGGTGAATAGAATGGTTCTAATACTGATGGCTGACGTGGTAAATAGAATGGTTCTAATACTGATGGCTGACGTGGTGAATAGAATGGTTCTAATACTGATGGCTGACGTGGTAAATAGAATGGTTCTAATACTGATGGCTGACGTGGTAAATAGAATGGTTCTAATACTGATGGCTGACGTGGTGAATAGAATGGCTCTGATACTGATGGCTGACGTGGTAAATAGAATGGTTCTAATACTGATGGCTGACGTGGTAAATAGAATGGTTCTAATACTGATGGCTGACGTGGTGAATAGAATGGCTCTGATACTGATGGCTGACATGGAAACTAATACCTACTTACAGATAAGAAAGGAAACAAATCATTTACCACTGAAGGAACATTAGTAAGCAAGGCTGAAGTTTATAATCCTAATCATAACGGGGGATCGCGAGAGAACCCTGTGCAATTATTGGCTTCAACATTGGCTCTCGGCTCTGAGAAGGAAACTGTTGCGTCTGCATATGAATATTTCCTCAGGTGACACAAGTTGTTGTGCAATGAATCAATAAGTTTCAATGAGTTGTAGGTGTTCAATAATGTTACTACAATTACCTATATTCACAATCAGCTGGCATTTCTTTAACAATTTTATACACAAACGCTTTTAAAAGAGAGTTGTCTGCTCTACCAAAAAATACCTGTGGGATGCTCAGTGCCATGCTAGTGGTGTGCCGCAATCCACCACTCAATATGTTGACTGTCAGTTAAACCAATGCTGTGCTCTTGACTGTTTGTTTTAGCATAAAATTTAACTAATACCATCACTACACAATTTTACCTTTAATTAATATATTTCTTTGATGAAACAACCAGCGGAGAGATTTTCATTTGGATATTTGAACATAAGTCCGCCTCTGAAAGTTTTCGTTCAAAAAGATCTTACATTTAGTGGAAAAATTTTTATAAAATATTTGCAAATGAATTCTTTTCTATCATTTTCACTGAACAGTCGAATTATAAAGGTCAGTAGAATTACTAAAAAATACTTTTAGAAGGTGACTGATTGCTAGTGAAGCTGTGCTTCAATTGAATATTTATTTGCATACATATCAACTCACTGCAGGCCAACTCACCTGCAGTGTCTGTCAGCATCATGATCAAACTTGCTCTCGACACCTGGTGAAATAATTTCTGGTGGTATAGCCTAATTTATTAATAATAATAAACACTGTGGTACAAAACAGAAAGAGGCTATCTTCTAGATAGACAGTACAGCAGTCATACTAATGTGGATCCTGTAACAGAGGTCTTGGTTAACAGTGTACATAGACCTGCCATAATAAGCATCATGAACATGAAATGTTATGATATCGCCACTCAAAGGTTATTATGCTTGAACCATACACTCACTGGTCCACCCAACTCATAAAACAGCTGTTAGTCTCAGCTATTGATCTCAGCTGACTCAAATTTGCACTCGTCTCAGTGTTCCGTTAAGGTCCGGCCACACGTAACGAATTGTTCGTTCAATCTGACCGAATCCACGAATTTCACAGAATTCAAAGATTTATTCTGCCGAATATCATAGATTCGTCTGAGCTGTGCATGCACACCGAATTCGTTAACGAAACGCTTTTAATTGGCTAACCAATTTTTTTAGCGAGCACGGTTCTAGTAGCTTTGACAAGTGGTATAGTCCAAGACACGTACGACGACCCACAATAAAAGTATGACCGCGATATGACTTGATACATACGATGCAACGGCCTATATGCGCTATTGTTGGTTCTCTCTCGTTGGTTCACCATGACAGGAACTTCTCATCGTGTATCCAGAATTTTCTTTTAGATATTTTAGAAGTTATGAATTTTTTTTTTTCAATAATAATAATTTCTTTTTATGCAGCAAAAGCTCCGTCGCAAAAACAGTCGCTATCTCTAGCGCATATAGACAGTTGCATCGTATGTATCAAGTCATATCGCGGTGATACTTTTATTGTGTGTCGTCGTACGTGTCTTGGACTATATCACTTGTCAAAGCTAATAGAATCGTGCTCGCTAAAAAATTGGTTAGCTAATTAAACGCGTTTCGGTAACGAATTCGGTGTACATGCACAGCTCAGACGAATCTATGATATTCGGCAGAATAGATCTGTGAATTCTGTGAAATTCGTGGATTCGGTCAGATTGAACGAATAATTCGTTACGTGTGGCCGGACCTTTATTCAGCACGAGCAGGATGTAAACAATAGCTTTATCACTATGGCAACAGTTACTAATTTGAACTAGATTAAAGCTTGGCTACCACTCAAAGCACTTCAAGCTGACTTTACGGCATCATTATTTTATAGAAAAATCACATTGCTGCCTTGATGCCAAGGTGTGAACTTTTAGTAATAGTTTCATAAGCGTGGTCAAACAATGACAACTTTAAAGATGTGGTTGCGTCAAAAGGTCGATTTAATGAAATTAAGACCGATAAAAGGCTAAAACATCAGCTGCAAGTTGATGTCATTTTTGTCTTTGTAGACCAATCCTGTCCAGAGATATATGCGTTTGAATGAGATCATCTTTTAAAAAGCTCAGCTGCCAGCCGGTGCTTCATTCGGGACGTAACGAGTGATAGGCCTACATCTGAAAAGAGTTCACGAGCGATAAATATAAGATTGCTTTATTAGCCAATCATCAGCACAAAGTTTTCATATAGGTCATAATGAATGTTATCACTCATAAAACGCGTTTCCTGTGATCTCAAATTTAGAGATTTTAGTCTATTATTAGATGGCATCGACTTCGATATTTACTAAATTAATTAATATCGTTACTTTAATGAACTACTCGATCGACACATTTTATTGCTGAACAACAGAATTGTAAAAATGCTTCCAGTTCCTGCGAAGGTGACTGAGTTTTCTGAGCATCAAGTGGTCAACGTTTGTGGCAGACAGCTTATAGTTAGAGCTGACAGGCGCCAGCAGCGTTACGCTACAGAGGAAGATAGGATAATGGAGGTAAATTTATCTTTCACTTTGAGTCTCCTATAGATATACTGTTGTGTTTACATTCAGGTTATAATTCCCTGTTTTAGGCTATAATGTAATTTCCTGTGTGCGTGCGTGCGAGATATGGATGCACAGTGAGTTCTTGACGGCTTCTTTTTAATCCGTAACATCTAGCAATACAATGGCTTATATTGATGAATACATGTACTAATTAATAAAATTATAACTTTTTGCTATCACTAATCATCGTTTGATAACTTTTTATCAGTTCATCTAGCTACATTTGCTTCAAATTTTCTGTGGCAGTTTTATCTAGTAAATTAGATTTATGATTTGACTTTAAATGTTCACTTCTCACATGTAGAAAGTGAGGAAAATCGATTGAACAATGCAAATCTTTAACTTTCAGAATCTAAGCTTCAAATTGTTGGCTTGGCGTACTTATGCCTTTGTTAAACATTTATTCATTTTTAAAATTACACTCGCAATTTATTTAACTCCCAATTTGAAAGCTTTCAGTAGATACGCGTTAGAATGACATATATATGAATGACATATACTTATTGCATTTGTTTTATTGATTACAGGATGATTATGTGGTCCCACCTGCCGAAGCAGCTTTGTAAATGTGGAAACTGCCATAAATGGGAAAAAGAGACTTGAATGTGTACTGCATAAACCATGATGTTTTGTTTGATTTTGCTGCAATAGATGAATTTGTTCTATTGTATGAGCTAAAACTATGTGAGTGACCTCGGCTTTGATGAATATTTTACTATAAAAGCTTTATGCCAAAATGAATATTTTTGCTTGTAAAAACCATATAATAATATAACATTGTTGAAGATAATGCAAAACATGGTTTGCAGAACATATTGAATAGACTATAGTGCTGTTATCATCTGTGCTGAAATCCTCTCTGATAGATGGATTTATGAAGAGTAATCAGAGCTGTATTGACAGAGTCTTTTGGATAGCTCGACTCAATTCCAACGAACTAAATATTAGATTAAAAATTTTTATGCTTCTCCTAAACCTACTAAGTGAAAACAGGTGAGTCCACGAACCGCCAACCAGGTGCAATAATGGCTTTAGTAATCCTTTGGCAGAATCGGTGAGTTAATTGATTTTAAAGAAATTGACGTTTTGCGTTCACTATTTTGGTCAACTCATAAAACTATTCGTTTTGTACTTGAATCAACTAATCAAAAGTGACCATTAAATTCTTTTCCACAAATTATACTACATGGTACTAATAATGACTTGATAACATTGACTATACACAAATTTCTAGGGATGCAATTGGTTTTGCCATATATTCGCACATATTCTTTTCAGAGATACGGCTTGCTTATTTTATTTAGTAACTAGTTTCTGGTGTGGGTAGCAACTGAAAACTTTGCTGAAACAAAGGCCGTAATGAAATAAGTTAACTCGACAATCTAATTACTTTTTTTGCTAGCCGAATCGCAGTTGGTATTCAAATGTTTACACAACATTTAGAAAAAGCTAATATAACAAAATTTTAATTATCCTTATTTGAGGCCTTTGAGACATTTATAGTACTGTATCTGTAGCTGGATTTAACATTTTATTCTAGCAATCATGAGCAAATACAAAGTAAAATATATGCCAATAGAACCGTGTAGGACTAAACTTTTATCGCAATAACCGATGTGAATACGAGAGATAGAGACAGGTTGTATCACGCGTTATATCATTTTGGGCAAGTCTGGGCATGTTTTTTACTGGGCATTTTTACAGAGATCAATTTTTTTCGATTTCAATCTTCAAATACCTTGACAATGAGATCGCCTAACACAACAAACAACATATCAACTTATAGAAAAAAACTACTTTCTTTTAAAATTAACTCAAATTTTACGCAACCACGTCTTCAAGCTACAGTGGCTTTTCTCCCTTTTACTGGTTGTTCAAGTAACTCAAATTTCCTGAAACGCTCACAAAGATTTGAGAACTTTTTTGATATTACACTTACTATTTTATTCTCTGATTTAATCATTCTCTTATTTAAACCATATTCACTCTATTAATTTTTGTAGAGGCTGCAACTACTTTGAAAAGTTGCCTCCTCTGCCAAACAACCAAGACTCTAATCTTCGACACGAGGCATACCGCTTTGAAACATTTAAAGAGCCAAAGAAATTTTCTGATGATGACGCTTCAATGTTGGCTCATCAAGGATTCTATCAAATTTGTAAGTCTTTTAGCATTAGACTAATGTCTCAAGCGAGTATGACATTTGGTAAAACAGTTTGGTATGCGACTATTATTCAATAAGTTTTTAAAAAACGCAAACCAATCTAGATGCTAATAAAAATACTACGTAATATAAATTTGATTTAGTAGGGCTCATTATAAATTAAACTCATATGCTAATAACGCTATGAACATGAGCGCCTGAAAATTTACTGCAAATTCATCAAGTCAACATATATTAAAGCGAGCAGGTCACCCTTGACAACATTCTAACAACCCTGTTCAACTGTTATAGTTGTTTTTTATAATACTAGAAATATATTAACATAAATTACTAGTTGACACTTGCCCAAGTTCTTGCTGAAGCCGTATTAAGCTAACACACTAGCCATGACTTATGTACTTACACCGGATGCTTGACAGCGACTTATGATGAACCACTAGTGAGATGCGCATTCTGCAACCACCAATCGACTCAATCTACTCCAGAAAATATCGGCTACTACCATTATCTTGCCTCTCATCAGTGTTTTGAAAGTCGACGAAAATCTTCCACCAGGCTCAGAAACATGCCGAACATTAACAGTGTCCACTTTTTGGGCTGTAACACCAGATCATCGTACAGCGAGCTGGGTATCTATGAGCAGCAACCCGAGTGTCCTGATATGGCCGTGATTGAGAGACGGCTGCAAACGCTCCTCACTCTGCCTGACTATAAACTGGATAAGAATAAGTTGGCAGAGGCTGGCTATTATTACAGAGGTAATCAGCCTCTCTATTCTAATGACTATTATAATACTAAGATTTGAAATGTAAGAAACTATTCAGAATGTAATGGTATCAAATGTTGAGCCATTTGACAACTAAACTTTATATACATAAAAGCGTCTTGAATTTGCAAACCTTTGGCCTTGGTTGTACATATCCATATAAGTGGTGTCACCCACGTACATGTACCTAGTATCATACACAGTAATGAAGTTATGTCACCTGCAGGCATGTAAGTTGTGCCCCACACAGGAATGTAAGCTGTGTCACACAGGAATGTAAGTCGTGTCACACACAGGCATGTAAATTGTGTCACACACATGCTTGTAACTTGGACCGCACACAGGCATGCAAGTTGTATCACACACAAGAATGTAAGCCGTGTCACACACAGGCTAGGTTGTTCCACACACAGGGTAGGTTGTGTTATAAACAGGCATATGAAAATTAATTCTTTAGTCATTGATTACTGTAGAACCATTGAATTTTAAAACTATTATTAGCTTAATTTCACTACTGGTCATCCCTGTTCTCTAGGTGGTGAAGGAGTTGTCTGCTTTTGGTGTGGGTGTACCTCAGCAAACTGGAGTGCTGGAGAAAATTTTTGGGTCAGACATGCAAGGACTTCACCCACCTGCAGGTTTCTTCATCTTCAAAAAGGGCGGGAGTTTATAGACAAAGTCGTAGAAGAGCATGGGGTGTTTGTCAGAGAAAGTCTAGGCAGCAGCCTTCAAGCTGATGCAAGTTGTCTATTCAAATTTGATTGCTGTCATCAGGGTTCTACCGTTGCTTATTTTCTAGCAAACTAACAGATATTTATTTGGTCGCCACCATAATCATGACTAATAACTATCAGCTTTGTGACATTCTAAACCTTTTGAGAACATAACAGAGCAAGCAGGAACCCAATTCTATAACTCCTCAAAGCACCACTTGTTATCTCAATAGTTATTCATCTAGTCTGCTATTCAATACACGAATTAGCAAGGTTTAAGAAAAACTGTCAAAGCAAGTTTTCCAAAAATCTTGCGAGAGGTTTGGAGCTGTGCATAAATAGCAACTCACGTGAACAGAATTTTTAATAGAGCTGAAAATTTTTGGGGTTGCAAATTTGAAAAGTTTGCCAGAAGTAGTCATAAACTGAGATTTTATATAATAGCGAAGACAGTTTTGAGGCTTTGCCAACATTTATGATATGATAGTGAGGATAGTTCTGAGGCTATGCCAACATTTATGATATGATAGTGAGGATAGTTCTGAGGCTATGCCAACATTTATGACAATTAACTTGATGATACCAAGTGTTTTTATTTGTTTCCAAAGGCTGACATGGGAGAACAAGATTAGCCTTAATTTGTAAGATATATAAAAGGCTTAGAGAGCAGACCAAGATAAGTTAATAACAGCCATGCTCAAACAGACAAGAGACTTACTACTTTTGCTCTCTTTGCTTCATTACAGTTGAGTCTGTTACACTTTTTGCAGAGGTCACTGCTGGTGTAATCATAGCCTCAAAAACATGTTAATAACTTAAGTGTATAATCAACCTGAAAAGTATCTCATCTTTCTAGTTTTATATGTTGAGCTTGTACAATTTCCAAACGTATCCTACTAGCTTCTAGGAACACACTACATCTACTGAATAGATAAATGAACTTCAGCATACCAAAAAATATTTACCACTCTCACTTCAATGTTTATGGAATAACAAAACGTATAACATTGCTGTTTCCTGCATGTGTATTCTATAACTAGACACGAGTGTTTTTAAGGCCTCAGGCAAAAGTGCTCAGATTACGATATATACTATTTCACTCATATGGCATCCTTAGCTTCTGACAAAAAACTTTTACATTGCAGAAAGTCACTCAACGAATGCTAAGGCCCCGGATGGACTCCAATTGTGTCCAGAGAGCATTGGCATTTGGACTAAGCCGAGAATCTGTTTCCACCGTTGTGAGAAACAAGATAAAGGTGAATAAAGTTTTATATCGGCAGGAAATGAGTAACTTCTCAGAATAAATGCAGACTGGAATTTAATTATCTTCTCTTATAGGAGCATCAGTCTGATTTCAACTGTGCTGCCGATATCATTCGTGAGGTCACTGCTTTGACTGCTGCTAGCACAGCTTCTTCAGCACCTGACCTGTGGCTACCTGAGGTCATCCAACTGCCCGTCATACAAGACAGTAATCAAGAGATAGAGATTGTTAGTGAAGTTGAAGATGAAAATGGCGAACAAGTAGTTTCAGAACTTGATGAAAATAACAACAATGATGAAACATATGATCAGGTTGAGTGTTCTACAGAAAATATCCATAACACAAGCGTAGAAGGTGAGTTGATAAAAAACTGCAAACTGCAGTAGTTATGGATACATTATTTTTACTTCCTAAAAAGTTGTTGAGCAATCTATCAACAAACTACGGTTAGAAGGATGTTTAAGGATTTTTTATGAACTTGTTTTGCCCTATTTAGCTATAGTACTTTGTCAGACTGTTACCACAGTTTGCTAGACTGTTATCATAGCTTGTTAGACTGTAACCATAGCTTGTTAGACTGTTATCATAGCTTGTTAGACTGTTATCATAGCTTGTTAGACTGTTATCATAGCTTGTTAGACTGTTATCATAGCTTGTTAGACTGTAACCATAGCTTGTTAGACTGTTATCATAGCTTGTTAGACTGTTATCATATCTTGTTAGACTGTAACCATATCTTGTTAGACTGTTATCATAGCTTGTTAGGCTGTTATCATAGCTTGTTATACTGTCATCCTTTTAGCAGTATTTAGAAATATAAAAGCAAGTTTTTTTGATCGTTTATTGCACTGGTTAATATTCACCACTGTACAAGCCCCGCAAAAATTCATAGTATGAGATAATCTAGGGGAGGTAAATCCCATTTTGATTTTAATTTATGTTAAAAAACAGAAAGTTTATATCACTCATTAAAAATGATAACATTTTTGTGTTACCACCTACATGTATGTCCAATAAGCTATTAATAACAATAATATACTTACTAATGATAGGTATATTTCTCCTTAAAGAATAGAGAAAGCATAATATTATTATGCTTTATTATTTATCTTGAGGTGTTGACTGATGTTCTCAAAAAAGAATCAAGGAGATTGACCAACCAGAAGCTGAGATATAGCCAGCCAAACACAGGTCTACCAAAAAACATAAGTGTTTTGGTAATCATTAATATATGACGTATGAAATCGACTTGTGTGCCATTAGTCAATTAAGCCAACTAATGCGCTCTCCTATAACAATCACGGCGTTTTAATTGGTTTAATCCCTGGAAGTATAGAACAATCAAATTGGGCCTAACAATCATTGCTCTGAGAATTCCGAACCAGTCCCTCTGACGTGTAGATTAGTTTTAGCATAAAATTACACGCATCTATTATTTCGCAACATTCCGCTATCTTGCTAGTTCAGCTCAGTTTTGTTGTTCTCCTACTTAGCTTTCCTATTCAGACTCATCTTTAGCATTGTTCAGATTTTTTAACTAATATCAATGAACTAACCCAATAATTTTGTTAACTAACTTTTAGCTAATAAATGGAATCAATTACATCAATCATCAATCTCGGTTATCATTTGGAATTTTCTACAAATTATATTAGTTACATCATTTATTCTATGATCAGTTATATTATTATTTTGTATAATATGCATTATGATTATTATATTACTCATAAAAAAATAATCATAGATAAGATAATAGATCAATAGAAAAATCAAATCAAAAGTTAACGTTTTCTTTTCTTACAGCAAGAGCAGCACGGTCAAGTTATTCTTTTTAAGATTATGGCTGTAGTGAACTTACAGTCTGTTAATTGTGACGATAATCATGAAAATCAACTGAATGCTGCAGTAGATACACAGTAGAAAAATGATGAATGAACAAAAATTCACATTCCCATTTCTTATTCTAAACGAACTGCAATCGCGGATGTCGCATATAGACTATACACGCGCCGTTCGTTGAACAGAGGATCTTCGGAGCATATTCGTGGAGATCGAGTTAAAATTTGAAGCACAATAATCAAAATCTGCTCTTCTGTTTTGAAAAATCATGGCGAGGGGTTGTGGGCAAATGCCTTTACCACACAATGTTTGCTTGATTTTCCTGAGAAACCAGAGCTAGTCTGTAAATTAAGTACTATCGCGAGAAGCGTTTCACATCTCGTAGCCAAAACAATCATTATACGTAACGGCGGTAAGGGTGCGCAACTCCGGCACATGAACATTAAGTCGATTTCATATGTCACAGTTTTCGGGATTTTCGAAGGGTTTTCCTCTGATTCTTTATTAGGTAGACCTGTGTTTGGCTGGCTATATCTCAGCTTCTAACGGGTCAATCTCTTTGATTATTTATTTAGAACATCAGTCAGCACCTCAATATAATTAATAAAGCATAATAATATTATGTTTTCTCTATTCTTTAGCAGCATCATTGATTAACCAGAAATTACTGTGAATTGCCTATGTTTGCAGGTGCCAGTTTAGTGTACCAAATTTAGTTTTTCATGATGTCATCTTGAGTGTGCCTCCAGAGTGAACACACTCATCTTAGTTAGTAACCGATATGGTCAGGCACAGCCCTAAGCTGCCTTCAGATGCTGGCCTTTCAAGTAAAAACTAACATGTCAACCTTTTTAATGAAATTTAACAAAATAATTTCCAGAAATGAGAACTATGGCACTGCGTCTGAAGATGCAACTTGGATGTAAGATCTGTTTGTCCGAAATAGTTGGAATTGCCTATTTACCATGCGGCCATCTTTGTAAGTACAAGTAGAGTAGAACCTTAGTTCTCGAATGCTTCAGTTTTTGACCAATTCGGTTTTTGATCAATTCGGTTTTTGATCAAAAAATTGTGATTTGTTTGTCTAGGATCTTGAACATAAATTTGGTTGTTGATCAAACCTGAGCATGTGCATTAGAATTAAACGTTTGGAACAGCTCCGGAAACAGCATGGAAACTTTCGTTAGCAAAAGGAAAAGCAAATTGCTCTTCATTAATTCTTTACAAAAAGGGAGGAACCATCTGGGACAACGTCCCTCTACCGAAGAGATTTGCTAGGGAGACAACTCCTCCAGTCGAGTTACCCTAAATTGTTTTGGAGAAGGATTCTCCTTCAAATATGTGAAGGCAACGTGTCATTGCTGTTTATATTTCCTTTTTCACACGATTTTTGATGTTACTGATCTGTTGCATTATTTGCTGTTTCGTGATCAATTTCTGCAATTATGCTATTGTATCCTAACCTAGGGTGTTTTCGATGTTTTAAGAGCAAAGCGTACAAAATGTTTACTTTTTGTTTTCTGTTTTCATCATCATAGATCGAAAATCTTTTATTAAAAATACACACGATCTATATCTACTCATTTTTATATATAGTATGTAGTATACCTTACAGTTTGTGGTGTATTTTATATATAGTATGTAGTTTACCTTACAGTTTGTGGTGTATTTTATATATAGTATGTAGTATACCTGACAGTTTGTGATGTATTTTATATATAGTATGTAGTATACCTTACAGTTTGTGGTGTATTTTATATATAGTATGTAGTATACCTTACAGTTTGTGGTGTATTTTATATATAGTATGTAGTATACCTTACAGCTTGTGGTGTATTTTATATATAGTATGCAGTATACCTTACAGTTTGTGGTGTAAAATGTTTAAAAAATACTTTACCGAAGTTGTTTTCTCGGCTTGGAACAGATTACAATTTACCTATATTAATTCTAGTGAGAATAATTGTTTCGGATCTCGAACAACTCGGTTTTGGAACAGCTTTCTGGAATGGATTATGTTTGAGAACCAAGGTTCTACTGTAGTTACTTTATTCATATAGATATGGCTTTAGGCTGCTTGTTATATACAACCTACAATTGACAAAGCTAACATGATGAAACGACTAAAGGTAGATGCACCATGTGTTAAAACAGCGAAAAGCTTTCAAATGCTTGCAAACTGTTTTGCTAAATGTTATTTTACTATGGCTGACATTCACAAAACTGAGAGAAGTTTTTTGCATGCTTTGCATTAGTGGTGAAGATTTTATAAAAGAACTACATGCACATTCACAGATATGTTTCCTGTCTGAACTGTAATGAGTTATGATTTGTATACTGATGGAGTGTATCATTCTATACAGGCTGCTGCGTGTCATGCTCGGCAGCTCTCAGTCAGTGCCCTATCTGTCGAACAGATGTAAAAGGAACAGTCAGAGTACAGTTCCCATAAGGATATATGGATCTTCCTGATCCTTCAACCTCAGCCCTTTCCGTCACAGCCCTTTCCATCACAGCCCCCTCCATCACAGCCCTTTCCATCACAGCTCTAGACAAATAGATCATATTTATACTTGTTGTTATTTATATTCATGCAGTCATAACTTCATAAATATTTATTGCTTCTGCTAGTCCTTGGGAATTCATCTCCGTACACTTACTGAAACCTCTGCGTAGATCGTCGAGCTTGAATAAATTTTATTTATCTCAGATATTAGCCTTCCACTCTAGAGCACAATGTATTTGTAAACACACGGTGATATTTTTTTTATACCCAGTGTATATGTGATATATTCTAGTCATGATTAATTAGAAGTCTTACGCCTGTTTAATATACTCTTTAGTTAGCCTCAGCTTAAAGTCATATATAACAGCACGCTGGTTTATCTAATCTTCTGTATCTAAAAAGCTATCGTGTTTATTAATAGCTGCTATATGTGGGCTTTTTGGCAGTCTTATTTAGGCTGCCACAATATAACATAGTAAAACAAACAGAAATTCAAACAACTTTTGCTTCTTCCAAAACAAGTGATTTAGTTTAGACATTCTTTTTCTCACATTGTCCGATTCACGTTGCCTGAATATTGGTTGACGCTGTGAGTGGCAGCCATTTACAAGTAAATTATCAAAGCCACAGAGCAATATAACAATAAGTCTCTAAGGAAAGTTCTTAAACAGTATCAAGGCACCATTCTATTGAGTATAAGGTGAGAGTCACTACTGAGTATAAGGTGAGAGTCACTACTCAGTATAAGATGAGAGTCACTACTCAGTATAAGGTGAGACTCACTACTCAGGATAAGGTGAGAGTCACTACTCAGTATAAGGTGAGAGTCACTACTCAGTATAAGATGAGAGTCACTACTCAGTATAAGGTGAGACTCACTACTCAGTATAAGGTGATACTCACTACTCAGTATAAGGTGAGACTCACTACTCAGTATAAGGTGAGACTCACTACTCAGTATAAGGTGAGACTCACCACCTTACTCAATGACAATGCTTTTACTCCGCCTTCTCTGTCAACTGAAAGGTATAGTGTTATTGTTCCATTGCCCATACAAATTTACTTTCCTTAAAAGCATGGAGAGGGTAGCTAGTATTAACAAATACCTAGTTGTCTACCTTTTTTACATGCTGAGATATAAAGCAGGTTTAATTACTGTTCCTTCATGCCACTGTTTGGGTTCAGTACATTACGTATTTTATCTTATCTACCTACAATGGCATGCCTTCACGAGCCATATTTCAAAATTGCATAACTTCGACTTCATGATAAAATGTGAGTCATAAAAAGTTTGAAGCCTTGCAGATATTCCCCAAAACCCAGAGACTGTGCACACCTTTGAAATACTTTAAAGTACATGTATATCCTTGGATAAGATTTTGTCAGTTGATTTGTACAGTTTGTTAGGTTGAGAATATGCAGGGATGTTGTACCAAGTTTTTTTAGGGAATTTTACAGCTATGGTATATAACAATGATTTTAACTTTTGCTTCAAAAAAGAAAATAGCTAGTTATCCATCAAAATTCCATTCCAATTTTTTTATTCTTCATTCATACGGCATCTCTAGTTGAGGGCCGCTTTGACATTCTTTGATATTAATGAACCCATAATAGAAAGTGATCAGTAGAAAAGTGCAAACAAAATTGTACGGATAAGGACTCGATTACATCCATAACAATTAATTCTTTTGTTGTTTCTGTTCGTCTTGAAGTCCGTTTTCAGGCTCTAAAGATTTTCGTTTTTTTCCGTTGAATCTTTGAAAGCAGCACTGTAGAAATAATTATTAACTGCATTAGGCTAATAGTAGTTCCTTTTAATAGTTTCCTTTTTTAACAAGGTTTTGAATCATTTGATGCTTCGGTGTATGTAAAAAACTGTTTATATTTACAATGGTATATGACCGACTAGTTTTAGTTTTAGGCTAAAAGTTGTGCTTAGTGCGCATGCGGTTTAAAGTTTATCATTATTTGTGCGAAATGCAACATGTAAAGGTTTAGCTCTGCTAAAAAATCGTTTGCAAACTAATATCAACTAGGTCGCTGTGGGGAAGAAGAGTTGAGGTCAGAAGATATTTTAGAAGGTATTGAACAGCCAGAAGATGTTTGCTCCATCAAAAGCCACAATCAAAACGCAATTGGCCGAGCAAATGATGCAAATATTTTTCAATCAAAAATGTTAATTTTTATGTTTCTTGTTCCTGAATATGTATTTGTAGCATTTGATAGATTATTATTATGTAACGTATAAATTTGCAGATTTGTAGCATATTATTTGATGGCTTTTTAATTGTTATTTTAACTCAGCTTACAATGAATTAACGCTCATAACTCTTCTTCTATTGCGCATAAGAAGCCAATTTTAGTTTTTAGTTTCAAACATATCAACGAGTCAATGAGTTTTTATGCGACATTGCAAAATATAGTTGGATAATAAAAATATGCCTTCAAATTTAGAATGAAATGGAAAGTTTAAAGCTTCAACAAATTGCAAAAGCAAAGTACATTGTACATTTTATAATATCATAGCAGGTTATTACAAGCAACAGATATCAACTGGTAGAAATATTTCTCAGCTCCCCAATGCATAGTTATTTAGAGATCTACAACAAGTTGGAGGGATATTAGCAGATTTATTGCATTCATTTAATGTCGCTCCGCCTAAAGGAGAGTGCAAAATATAGGCGACAATCGCTTCGGATGTGAAAAAGTTGAAATTATCTTTTCAAAATTCCTTCAAGCTATTTAAAAAATACAACGCAAGCCTCTATTTGAACGCCACCTCTATTTGATTGCCACTATAGAAAAAAGGGTTAAAAACTAGAGCGCCATTGTGTTCAAATAGAGGTTCTACAGTAGCTAGTTATCCTTTTCTTGTTATAATCCTGATAGAGGAGGTAGCCTATGATACATATGACATTCCATTGTGTTTTCTATCTTTGGCCACAATCGCTCTAAATCTGAATACACATTGTCTGCCAATTTGATATATATATACATATATAGATACATAAATATATACATATATGTACATATATATACATATGTATATATGTAAATATATGTATATATAAATAAATAAAGAAATAAATATATATATATATATATATATATATATACGAGTGTATAAATAAAACAGACTATAAACTTAGATAAAACACTTTATTACTATTAGTTTCATGCTTGGTAACAGCAATCTTCAGTTAAAGTGTTGGAACCAGTTTTTGTTACTTATATACAGCTGGAACTATTGAAATTCTTAAAATATCTTAGCTGGAAGATTATGGATTCATAGAAGCATTAGGTTTTAAAATTGGACAGTAGAAACTTGCTATAGCGTGTCTGCAGGCGCTGATGAGTTCTGTGCATTTGTTTAATGAACCAAGGTGTGGCCTGTATAAAACACAATATACACAAAAATTGTAGACACAAAAATTTTGAGCAAAAAATATGAAAGCATGTCCTAGCAAACCAACCAGATATAGTGGTGGTGGGCAAGGAGAACAAGAGAGCTAATATATTACGTAGATATAGCAGTACCCAATGACTACAATATAACCAGCAAAGAAAAAGAAAGGGTAGAGAAATATCTCCCTCTTAAAGAAAAGATTGAAAAATGCTGGGATGTAAGAACAACTGTAATTCCAGTAGTCATTGAGGCACTGGACGCAATAACACCGGCGCATAAACTGTGGCTTGTCCAGATACCGACAGCAATCAACTCAGGTGAGCTGCGTAAAAATTCCCTATTGGGAACAACTAAGATCTTGAGGCGAGTGTTCAATTTCCCAGGTCTCTGGTAGGATACCCGAGTTAAAGCAGAAATTACCACCCATATGGGTCAACCGGGGTGAGGAAACAATTTTTTTTATATACCAAAGCGTGAATATATGTATGTATAAACAAATATAGGGGACGAGTAGGATACATGGGCATAGAGGATATATGGCCAGCCCTTATTGTATGAATTGTCTAACTTATGAAGGTTTCCTGCTGCCATAACCTTTTTAGCCAAGCAGCAAAGAGCCCATGGTTGCCATTTATATTCTAAATCAGCATTGATACAAAGAGCTACAGGTAAAGTGCCTTATGTATCAGCATTGATACAAAGAGCTACAGGTGAGGCGCTTTATGTATCAGCATTGATACAAAGAGCTACTGGTGACGAGCCTTCTGTTTCAGCATTGATACAAAGAGCTACAGGTGATGTGCCTTATGTATCAGCATAGATACAAAGAGCTACAGGTGAAGTGTCTTATGTTTCAGCCTTGATACAAAGAGCTACAGGTGAGGTGCCTTATGTATCAGCATTGATACAAAGAGCTACACGTTAGGTGCCTTATGTATCAGCATTGATACAAAGAGCCACAGGTGAGGTGCCTCATGTGTCAGCATTGATACAAAGAGCTACAGGTGAGGTGCCTTATGTATCAGCATTGATACAAAGAGCTACAGGTGAGGTGCCTTATGTATCACCATTGATACAAAGAGCTACAGGTGAGGTGCCTTATGGTTAGACTTTTTTACAATTTTTGGTATTTTAATGCTGCTTGGATCTCTAATATAATTGAAACTTTTTGTAGATCTTAATTTCAATTGAAAGATGAACATTAAATTAGCTAATTAATGAGTTTTGGCAAACATTTAAAGCTGTTTTAGTTCCAATATGATCAGATTACTAATGGTGTTACTGAGGATACATCGGCCACTCAAGAGTTATATAGGTGGGCCGGGGGTCCATGTATCCTATTTCCTGACTATTTCAGATAATAATGCCTCAACTTTATAAAAAGAGGACGGCAAGGGAAGTGTTTCCCGAAAGTTTTTGGCAATGAAGTTAGATAGACTTTTTTGTTTTGATCTTGCCATCAAATTAAGATGTAAAGTCTTACCACAATGTTGTATTTGTTTGGTTGGTTATCTTTTTGCACGATACTTTGTGATAACTCATTATTAAATAGAAAATAAAAATATGCTTAAATACTCATGACAATCATGTTCTTCAATGCACATTTACTGTACTGGAGGATATTTGGGTCACGTATGTCGTAGTATCCTACGACAGCGTACTGTGTATCCTCCGTACCGGACCATGTATCCTCTTTGAGAGACTACTTGAACCACAGTTTTAATAATATTTTTTTGCAAATTTATTTTGTGCAAAACTTAAAACCAATATAGTGTTGTACCCAACATTAGGCCTCGTGTCAACAAAAAGTCGGAAGTTGTTTGGATAATTTTGGCAGGAGATATTCAGAAATGAAATTTTATGCAATTTTGAAGGCCCACGTATCCTACTCCTCTCTATAATTTTGTATATATATTTTATGTGTCTATATATAATATTATATAGATTAGTGTATATATAATATTATACACTATGATTACTAATTATAGTATATATATTATAATTATACTATATATAACTACAATATATATAATAATAATTATAATATATACGCACACACTATACTCATTATAACGTATATAATTAGTGTATATGTATAATATTATATATATTAGTATATATATATAATATTATATATATATTCCAAATATTCCTGCTATTCCAAAGACTTCTTCCTACAACTGTACTTTACAGAATAGCAAAGGCGTTCCTCTTTAATTTGAGTTGTTAGCTATAGCTTATAACTGTTGTTAGATGATCTTGACTTTTCGGAAGCCTCACGGCTTGATGTACTGTACAGTTCTGTGGTTTTTCACGATTTAGCTTTGAGGTTTTCCACAACCTAGCTTTGAGGTTTTCTACAATCTAGCTCTGATGTTCTCTACAATGTAGCTCTGAGGTTCTCAATGATCAACCTCTGGGGTTCTTCACAATCTAGCTCTGAGATTCTCCACAATCTAGCTCTGAGGTTTTCTATGATCTACCTCTGCGGTTCTCTGCGATCTAGCTCTGACTTACAACCATCTCTTGTAGTCAAATTATCTACAAACTAAATAATAGAATACGGTTATTAGCATTTTTGTCAGAAATGATTTACTTAATCAAGAAATACAAAACATGCAATAAATACAACAAATACCATAAACACGATAAAAGTCATAAAAGAAATAAGCACAATGAATACAACAAGTATAACAAACATAACAAATACAATAAATACAACTGATATGTGGCAGAAGATCGCCGAGGCCGGAGCCAGTTGGTTGCCTAGCCGATACCGAGGAAGCGATTGACACCACGTTTGTGCTGAACCGCGACTTGTCAGGCAGCATGACCATTGGTAATACCTTCGGTCTGCTAAAGGCCGAGTGCCGAGTCGAACATACTATCGAAGGGTGAAGCCTATCAAGGAGCAAGAGTATAAAAGGAGTGAGTGAAATGATGAAGAACCGAGATCCCTACCAGTCTCTTTTATGCAATTCATTGTAAGTGAACACTTTAAGTCGTTTGTATTCTTCTACATATTTATGAAATATATATATATTTTGTTGCCTTGTACTCGAGTGGTTAGTTTCCTTCTGGAGCAGTAGAGGGAGCGCAGCAGTTTTCATTTTAATTACAGTGTATACAGTACATAAATGAGAAGGCTAAATGAGTTGAGTAGTAGTTTATTACAAGTAGCCACCCGTTCAGATTTGATTTTAATAGGCAAGAAAAGTACATATTCTATTAAATCTTAGACAAAGATTCAACCTAGAGGATAGTCTATTGATGTGAGCAAAGTTGATAATGTCAAACAGTATAGCGAAGGTAATTCACGAGTATTTAGCATTAATATTTTCTACATAGATAAGCCTATCCTCTTTAACATTTGCACAAAATTGGTCAGTCGATAAACAAGATAACTCAAGAGATCAAGCTAACACTGATATTGGAATTTTCAGTTGAATGGGCCATTGCAGTCTTGTCACCTTCCTTTCATCTTGTTAACATTTATGAACGTTTGATAATTTGTAGTCGTTTCACTTTGGTTATTCTGCTAAACTCTACCAGTTAAACGTCGATCTTTTACAGATGTTGCATTAAACAGTTTGAAGATACTTCAACTACTATGCCTGTGCAGTTGCTGTGTGATTGTTCACAACCAATAGTAAAAGTATTGTTTGTGTTTGCAGTTATCTTCTCAGAGTTATTCAAAACTTGCTGGATAACTGTATATCCCAGTTCAGGAAGTGACAGTTGCCACATAAGAAGTTTACTTACCTGATAATAATTTATTCAAAGGGAGTTCATTTGGAAATTCCAAAATTGAAAACAGCCCAAGATCATTTCGGGGTTATTATTAGCTGTATTAACCACACAGTAGTTCTCATTGTTATAACCTTATCCTGCTGGTGGTGTTGGACTTGTCTGTCCCTGCGTAAGGATGACAATTACAGGATGAGGATGTAAGGATGAGACATGGAAGTTTCCACCTCAACTTGCTATCAACAACCTGTTATGAAAGGTAGGTCAGCTTTTATCACTAGTAAACTTATCCATGATTGGCTGACCCTTCACCAACCAACTGAAAACATATGTAAATACCTAATTGATACGCTTCAGATGTGATGTCTAAGGAGGTCACAAAAAATTTCACTTGCTACGTACATAGAGTTTATCGTTGCTCAGCATCCCTTGTTTTATTTAATAATCCTCATTCGTTCTACTTCCACTAGTTTTGAGAGGTAACCAATTACTTCTTTCACTTGGCATGGGTCATTTGATTTTGTTGTTAGACATTCCGACAAAAAACCTGCATTACGTATATTGCGGTCTTACTTTCCAGTTTAGTTTCAGTCAAACTAACAAATCGAAACCTTCGGGAACCTTAAGCTACTTTCAAAATGCCGCCAAAGATGCGGAACAAGCGACCAAAGACTAAAACACGCATGAAAGGTTTGCTATGTGTCAGAGGCAGCAGAGAAGAGGTAAGCTACACTTACTGTCTCCTAGTCTACTACATATTGTGCTATCTAGTCTCTCTTAGTAATTAGTTTTTATAGAGGCTCAGAACGAGATGCAAGAGGCAAAACTTCAAGTTATCTTTTAGCGTAACTCTATTAGTCTTCAAACAGAGATATGATCTTGTGTAGAATAGTACGGTATTTTTTTCAAGTTAATTTTAACAACAGTCATTTAGCAATTGATATACAACAATGTACAGTAGTTTTCAGATGAGCTGTTTGTCCGCCTTTTTGGCAAACGAAAAGCTTAATAAAATAACCACTACTAACCATCTTTCAAGTTGACAGCAATTAGCTAATAAGCAGTAAAGAGAAAGGTCTTTACCACACCTCACCAATGCCTTCTTCAGTATTTTAGAGGCAGATTTGAGTATCAATTGTGTTGTTCTCTCAGGTTTGCCATCCCTACAATTCTATATCTTTTCTCATCTCTCTCAAAAACTCTGCACCAGTCAAGTATTAGACTAGCATTAGACATTCTGGCCTCTTCTGTCAGTATTTTTATTTTTTGTAACACATATCTTCTGATTTTTGTATCGCTAAATCAATTTTGTCAATTCACTGTTGTAGCGCAAATCTTTCTTATCATAAAAGGAATTACTTTTTTAAAACTACAATCGCCAACTCTGAAAAGAGACCTAAACATTCTCCAAAACCACTAGTAAAGGCCATCCTTGGGTAGAATAAAAAACAAGCAACAATTCTTACTTTATTGACCAAGACTTATTAAAATAAGTTTTGAAAAAAAAAGAAAATTCAAAAGACAGCAGCATTACATTCAACTAACTTTACATCTGTTGAACACTGCCCTATTTTTACGTTTTTATATTTATGCAGTGTTCAGCACAATGTTCCACCCAATGTTCATCACAATGTTCACAACAACGTTCTGCATGATGTTCAGTACAATGTTCAGCACAATTTTCAGCACAATGTTCAGCAGGATTTTCATCACAACAGCACAGATGTACACTCATTAATGCTTGTTAAGTCTTATCAGCTATGAAAGATATAAACACTAGAACTTACAGTGTCAGAGTTTTGAACACTGATGTATTTGATTGTATTTGTGTAAGGATGAAAACCTGAGGGACAGATCTCCAACAGAACAGTCTTTGAACCCAAAAGCAAGACATGAAGAGGTAGGTAAAACACTTTTGAAATAAAAAAGTGTTATAGGGCTTGGGTAGAAATGGCTGTTATGCGGGTAGCTGAAGGGGTGCTGCTATGTGAAGCTGTCCACCTGCTAATATTGTCTAATCTTTTATGAGTCAATAGAGCTCAACATTGTTATCTTGAGTACTATTTGCAAACAGGGTGGGCGCTTTTAGCTTATCTGTAATTCATGAGTAATGAAAAAACTGGGATTTTTCTCCGTAAAACACGTTTGCGAAATAATAAAAGCCAAATGAAAAAACCAAAGAAGGAGTATTGCTTTAATACGGTAAAGAATTCTAATCTTGTGAGAACTGTTTGGGAGCATTGAACAGTTGGCAAGAAAAACTGCAAGTTTCATGATATATCTGGCTCAGAAACTTTGGCTAGACAGAAAAGTATTCCAGTTGAAAATATTATTTATCTTCTGCTGTTGTTGGCACAATTATTTCACCATGAGCTGAGAATCACAATGAGTTTGTAGGCTTATTAACAATATTCTAATTAACTGCACCAGATACACGTCAAACTAGCATGTATGTGGGACAGATGGTAGTATAAGGATAAACTCTACATTCACTTATTACAATTTCCATCATATTACTGTTAACAGTAGTATGGCGGAAGATGTAATAAAGTCCATTAAAGCCAACAAGGCTTCAGGACTAGATAATATCTCTGGTAAAATTTTGCAAGCAGCTAGCCAGTCGTTAGTGATCCCTCTTACTAAGTTACTTAACAATAGCATTACTCAAGGCATGGTTCCTAAACAGACGAAAATTGCTAGAATTAAGCCTTTGTTTAAAAAAGGTGATCGTGTTCTATGTTCAAATTATTGACCTATATCTATTTTACCTATTTTTAGCAAAATATTAGAGAGGCTAGTAAATGATCAAATAATAAACTATCTTGAACTAAATAGCTTGTTGAATAACTATCAATTTGGTTTTAGAGCAAAACGTGGGACTTTTGATGCTTTGTCAGCTTTTAAAAATAAAACTTTTGAGGCTTTTAATAAAGGAAACAGTGTTTTAGGAAGTTTTATTAATTTTAGCAAAGCATTTGACACCATTAATAATGATATACTTTTACGAAAACTAACTAAATTAATTTTCAGTAGTCAAAGTATTAATTGGGTTAAAAGCTAGTTACACGAGAGATTTCAACGAACAAAAATTAGTGGTATACTTTCTGCTGAAAAGCGCGTAACCTGTGAGGTTCCACAAGGTTTAATTTTAGGCCCAACACTGTTTCTGATTTATATAAACGATCATCATTAAAATGCTTACAACCTATTCTTTATGCAGATGACACCACTCTTTTTCTAGAATCAAGTAACCTTAACAGCATGTTACCCCAGATAAATGCAGATTTAGAAATCTTCCGATGCTGGTGCATCAGTAACCAACTCACAATCAATATTAAAAAAACTAATTACATGCTTATGAAAAATCCGCAGAACAAATTTAATTTAAAAATGAACTCTCTGCTAATAGGAAATAACATAATAAACCAGACTGATCATTTTAAATTCCTAGGTGTTTGGCTTGATAATAATCTGAATTGGTCTACCCATATATCTAACATACTAAAGGACCTTCGTCCAGCGGTTAGACTTTTCTATAGGTTATCAAAGTACTTCCCCGAGATATAATGATTACATTATATAACTCCTTAGTGAATTCTAAACTTATTTACTGCCTCGAATCTTGGGGCAATTCACCCGACATATTTTTAAATAAAATTAGTCTTTCAGAAAAAGCTAGTGCAAATTATATGCCATAAACACTTTGACTATTCATCAAAAGAATTGTTTACTCAAACTAATATTTTACCAATAGATAAGTTGTATATGTTAAAGCTGCTGCTAAGAGGTCATACTGTATTTCATTCACCTGGGAATTGGGGACCACCACACTCTTATAGCACTCGTCACTCTCTTCTAAATCTTTGCATTCCCTTATTCACACCTAGTGCTGGACAAAAAGCTATTCGATATAAAACAAAATTTTATTGGAATAACCTACCTGACAGATTGAAAAAACTTGTAAGCAAATTTGACTTTAAAAAACAAGTAAAATGCTATCTCCTGTCTTTTTGACTGGGGTGGGCTGAAACCCGCCTTTGTTCTGCTGCTGTTAGCTGTTTTTTGGGGCTTGCGCAACATTAGCTGGGCTACAGTGCACCTATGGCTCCATCATCATTATCTCGTGCTCAGGTTGAGTAAATTTTGCTATAGTTTTTCATTTTCTCATTAATTTGTATTTAACCTGATATATTTACTAATATGCAGTTTATTTTTCTGTATTGTTTCTGTGGATGAAAATAAACACACATGCACGCACGCACGCACACACACACTTACAGTCACCCTTTTATGTGGTTCAGTGAGCAAAACTCATCTGGAACACTTTTTTTCTAGATTGACACAGAAAAGAACCCTGCAGAAGTGCAAAAGAATTCATCTACGAGCCACGGTTTGTTCAAAACATTTTAAACTCATCAGAAAATATAAATATATTTTCAAACTCATCAGAAAAAAAAATATATATATACATATATATATACATATATATACATGTATATATATACATGTATACATATATATATATATATATATATATATATATATATATATATATATATCAGGGTGGGCACTCTCAGCTTATCTGTAATTCATGAGTAATGAACAAACTGAGATTTTTCTCCATAAAACACGTTTGCGAAATAATAAAAGCCAAATGAGAAACTATATATACTATATGACTAGATATATATATATATACGTATATAAATCTAACGAAACTTGTTTAGATAAACATCTAGCTCATTTTGTATAGCTAGAAAGTTTCACCAAGTTTTCTGTTATGTAATTTATCGACCAATGGAGAGTATACAGAGAGGAACTATGACTCTTTACAGTAGTTTATATAATCAACAATAGATTGGTACGAGAAATACTAACAGAAAGTGTGATTTCACATTTTTCATAGATTCTATCAGCAATTCTCCTCCAAGAGAAGACAATACCAGACAACAGAGTATTTCCAGAGAGTCTCTTGTGGAACCTCCAGCTTACACTTATTCCAGCTCTCAAGAAGTGCTGTCTGATGTGTTTTGTGTTGCCACCGCAGCAGTGCCACCTGGAAATTCGTTAGGAGCTCCCTCAGTTGCACCAGCACCGCCTGATGCTAAAACACTACCCTTTGCTACTCCACCTAATAACATCCACAGTGGCAGCAAGGCTGCAGCCTTACACAACGGGGCAGCAGTTCAAGGTGAAGATACAGACTCTGGCTACGATGAAGCAGCAGAACAGTATGTACAACATATAAATGTTTAGCTCAATTATATAAAAAAATATCAAGTGAAAAGTGATACGCTGTAACAAAAGTTTATATTATGTGGTTGTGTCGAATTTATATTTGACAGGGTTGAAATATTCACGCTAAGCATACTTATGTATTTACTAAAGAGATCTTGTTTCAAGGAGCTAAGTTTCAAATATCGCTACAGTTACGTGTAGTGAGTCGCAGTTTGCAGCCCTTTTATGCCTATAGTGAACTGACGCATTAGCTCGCTGCTAGCCTCATAGTGCCAATAGCACCAAACTTGGTCATCCTTGGTTGCACCAATAAACTCGTTAGCATAACAAGAGCAAAGAGGAAGGAAGGGAGATGGCGTCTACTGTTGATTTTACACAAATGTACATCTGTACATCCGTACATCCACACACTCGTACATCTGTACAGATGTACATCTTACAGTGTACGAGTCATTCTTACAAAAGTGATTATCTCATTAGTACAGATGTACATATGTACAATGTTTTTTCTGACTTGTAACTCAGATTCAGGTAAATCACTCTAAAAAAGTGATTATCTCATTTTGTTAAAGCAACTTATTTGTTTCAAGTATTTAAGTTTGAAAAACTATTTGTCATTGACTCCGCCTACTACGTTTTGTTGGATTGAGAGCTAGAGTTTCCTGCTAATGCCAGGTGCCAAACTTGGCTGGCTAGTAGTGAAGCAATTTCATTGTTCATGGACATCTGAATTATTCCATTTGTTTTATAATTCTGCTAGCAATTTTTAAAAAAATTTTTCAATTTAGCTGCGATGGCTTAGAATCAAATCAAACAAGCACTAAGCTTTTGCATCAACCAAATTTTGTAGCAGAAGTTATTGTTTATTTGTCAGAATTAATCAACTATTGGCGTGTGAAACTGTTGGCGTGTGAAACCATGTGAACCAACGTCTAGAGATATTCTAAACAATTTTAGAAAAAGTAAGAATTCCTTGCCTATGATGAAAGTTGAAGGAAACAATAACTATTCCCTTAAATATTGACGATAGATCTAAATTTTCTTGTAAGTCAACCATAGTATTTACTGTACATGTACATCTAAATGAACTGTTAGGTTTTAAATTCATCTTATTTAAGTCTAATATACGTGTATGTGTAGGAAAAGGGAGAAGACTAAGGTGAGAGGAGCGGAAAGTGAGCCGACGGAGCTGAAAGGTGAGTTATGCTAAAAATACTCTACTGCCATGCAATAGTCACTCTAAAAATACTCTACTGCAATGCAACAGTCACTCTAAGAATACTCTACTGTCATGCAAGAGTCACTCTAAGAATACTCTACTGCCATGTAAGAGTCACTCTAAGAGTACTCTACTATCATGCAATAGTCACTCTAAAAATACTCTACTGCAATGCAACAGTCACTCTAAGAATACTCTACTGTCATGCAAGAGTCACTCTAAGAATACTCTAGTGCCGTGCAATAGTCACTCTAAAAATACTCTACTGCCATGCAAGAGTCCCTCTAAAAATACTCTAATGCCATGTATGAGTCACTCTAAGAATATTCTAGTGCCATAAAACAGACACTCTAAGAATACTCTATTGCCTTGCAAGATTCACTCTCAGAATACTCTACTGCCATGCGAGAGTCACTCAAAGAATACTTTAATGCTATGCAAGAGTCACTCTGAGAATCATCTAATTACATGCAAAAGTCACTCTAAGAATACTCTACTGCCAGGCAAGGCTTGCTCTAAAAATACTCTACTGCCATGCAAGAGTCACTCTAAGAATACTCTACTGCCATGCAAGAGTCACTCTAAGAATACTCTACTGCCATGCAAGAGTCACTCTAAGAATACTCTACTGCCATGCAAGAGTCAGTCTAAGAATACTCTAATTATATGCAAGAGTCACTCTAACAATAGTCTACTGTCATGCAAGAGTCACTTTAAGAATACTCTACTGTCATACAAAAGTCACTTTAAGAATACTTTATTGCTATGCAAGAGACACTCTAAGAATACTTTAATGCTATGCAAGAGTCACTCTCAGAATACTCTAACATTAGACAATATTCACTCTGTGAATACTCTACTCTCATGCACGAGTCACTCTAAGAATACTCTACTGTCATGCAAGAGCCATTTTAAGAATACTCTACTGCCATACAAGAAACACTCTAAGAATAGTCTACTGTCATGCAAGAGTCACTCGAAGAATACTCTAATGCCATGCAAGAGTCACTCTAAGAATACTCTACTGCCATGCAAGAGTCACTCGAATACTACATACATGTTACACAATGGCTGGTTGTTGTAGTTGACTGGGGAGAATCACATTACTATCCACCAACTTAGTGTTTAATGCATATGAGAGTTGACATCACAAATATTCCCTTAGAACCTTGACAGACAAGGTAATCACCACAACATCGGCATTGAGTTCACAATTATTTCATTAATACTTTGTTAAGCATGGTAATCAACCCAATATTATATACCCACAAATACTTCAAGCAGTATGACAGATTTATAAAACTACTGCAATCACTATGACATATTTATAATACTACTAGAATCTGTATGACAGATCTATAACACTACTACAATCTGCATGACAAATTTATAACACTACTACAATCAATATGACAGATTTGTAACACTACTACAATCAACAGGACAGATTTGTAACACTACTACAATCGGTAGGACAGATTTGTAACACTACTACAATCAATAGGACAGATTTGTAACACTACTACAATCAGTATGACAGATTTGTAACCCTTCTACAATCAATAGGACAGATTTATAACACTACTACAATCAATATGACAGATTTGTAACACTACTACAATCAGGATGACAGATTTGTAACACTACTACAATCAATATGACAGATTTGTAACACTAACACAATCGGTAGGACAGATTTGTAACACTACTACAATGAATAGGACAGTTTTGTAGCACTTCTACAATCGGTATGAGAGATTTGTAACACTTCTACATTTCTCAGCCTGAGGATAAGTTATTCTATAAGCTGAGAAATATTGTGTGATGTCGTGAGCCCATCAAAGAAGAGCCAGATATTCTTGAAGAACAGAGGCAGCTACACCGCAACACAAACTAAGCCTGACCTCAATACAGTCAAAATCATGAAATCAAACGAATGGGTGTAAAGGAAGATTTTAAAAATAGTTACAGAGACTTAGGTACTGCATTAGTATAAACATGCTTTCTGATAAATAACTAACAGAAAACACATCATAATCGAACTCAGACTATTTCACTAGCTCCATGGCACCTTCAGTCCTCGGTTATTGTTTTGTATCTCAACTGAACCTGAAAAAATTATATTTGCTTGCCAAACTTGAACATAGCCATTTAATAAAACATTAGGACTTTTGCCATGAGATATAGCTGTGTTCTATGCAGATAGTTGATGATCGCAGTTTATGCGGGTAGCTCAGGATCTTTGTCTATGTTAATGGGTTAAGGATCAAAGTCTAATTCAATCGTAGTAGGTTACATCACAGTCTATGCAGATTGCCCGTTACCACACTTCATGCTGATAGGCCAGTAGTTAGTGAATCCACTCAGAGTCACTGGCTGGGCCAATCAAGTCAGGATCACAGTTGATGTTGATCAGATTAGGAGCACATGCTGTTCTCTTCAACTCAGAACTACAGACTGAGTTACTCAACTCACGACCACATGCTATGCTACTCAACTCAGAACGACAGGCTGTGAAACTCAACTCAGAACTACAGGCTGGGTTACTCAACTCTGGACCACATGCTATGCTACACAACTCACGACCACATGCTGTGCTACTCAACTCACGACCATATGCTGTGCTACTCAACTCAGGACTACAGGCTATGCTACTCAACTCTGGACCACATGCTGTGCTACTCAACTCAGGACTACAGGCTATGCTACTCAACCCAGGACTACAGGCTGGGTTACTCAACTCCGGACCACAGGCTATGCTACTCAACTCAGGACTACAGGCTATGCTACTCAACTCAGGACTACAGGTTGGGTTACTCAACTCATGACCACATGCTGTGCTACTCAACTCAGGACTACAGGCTGGGTTACTCAACTCTGGACCACATGCTATGCTACTCAACTCAGGACTACAGGCTGAGTTACTCAACTCAGGACTACAGGCTATGCTACTCAACTCAGGACTACAGGCTGTGCTACTCAACTCAGGACCACATGCTGGGCTACTCAACTCGGGACCACAGGCTGTGCTACTCAACTCACGACCACATGCTATGCTACTCAACTCAGGACTACAGGCTGGGTTACTCAACTCCGGACCACATGTTATGCTAATCAACTCAGGACTACAGGCTATGCTACTCAACTCAGGACTACAGGCTGGGTTACTTAACTCAGGACCACATGCTGTGCTACTCAACTCGAGACCACAGGCTGTGCTACTCAACTCACGACCACATGCTATGCTACTCAACTCAGGACTACAGGCTGGGTTACTCAACTCAGGACCACATGCTGTGCTACGCAACTCCGGACCACATGCTGCGATACTCAACTCCGGACCACATGCTGCGCTACTCAACTCGGGACCATATGCTATGGTACTCAACTCAGGACCACATGCTATGCTACTCAACTCAGGACTACAGGCTATGCTACTCAACTCCGGACTACATGCTTCGCTACTCAACTCAGGACCACAGGCTGTGCTACTCAACTCCGGACCACATGCTGCGCTACTCAACTCGGGACCATATGCTATGTTACCAAACTCAGGACCACATGCTACACCACTCAAATCAGGACCACAGGCTTGGCTATTCATTACTAACATTTCTGGGACAAGCAAAGAGTGTTTTGTGTGTCCGGTGTTGTCTGACTTTGATCTTTGTAATTGAGCAAGCTCTCATTTAAATATACTATATACTATAACATTTTATTGCCAGTTGCAATATCAAAATGCTATCTTGGTACATCCGTAGGATATATTAAATCTCAAAATAAACTGAAAGGAACTGATACATGAAATGTGTTTAAACAGCAGCGGTTAATGCTACTAGTTAGTCTTGGATAACCAGATACACCCTTATGTTGTTAAAATAACCAAGTTATCAGAATTGAAGCCCTGCGAAATATACTTACAATATATGAGTTGTACTTGCTTACCAGGTGCTAGCAAAAGACCAACTGACTGCTACGACCCACCTGCATACAGCCCTGATAGCTCCACTCCTGTCAAGACCAATATTGGAGAAGTAATAATTAACATCAGTGGGACACCTTACCCATTGCAAACTGACCTCAGCTACTCGTACGATGGCCCCCCGGAAGAACTGGTAAACTTAATTGATGAGTAAGTTTAGTTTATGCGTTTAACATGTAGTTATAATCTTATATATACTATATATAATATATATTTTATATATATTAAATATTTATATACATGTACTAGCTATACTACCCAGCGTTGCCTAGATAATAAAAAAGTCTTTGGACATAAAATTGATTTGTATTTAACATATAACAACATTTACCATTTTAACTTTCAAACTACATATCATTAGAGAAGTGTGTCATGTAGTTGAAATAGTTTAAGAGAAAATAACAACAACTGTGAAGGTTGTCAAACAACTGTAACTTTAAAACTTAATATCATGAAGAAAATGTTTTTTGCAGGTCAAATAGATTAATAGATTACAAAAGAGTTTCGATGTAAATGTGAAATAGTAAGCAAGTAAGTAATAGCTAAATTAAGCCCGTTTTGCTATGATTACAATAAAAGATGGTTCGATAATAATACAATTATTACGAACTAAAAACAACATAAAAACTATTAACAATTATTACGACTAGAAAGCAAGATAAAAATCATGAGTATGTTGAATCAAGAATAACAATTCTCGCATAGAAGTGTGTGTATAAAAATGTTACTGTTCCAACAAAGGCTATCCATCAAATCTTTGAATACGACGATACTGGTTCCTCTCGATACTAGTACAAATGTAAAAATGAAATATCATACTGTCTTTGTCTGACCGAACAGAGAGAGAATGTCGAGGCTTTTCCTATAATTGTCCGCCTGAGACAAATTGGTCTTGACCCCATATATAGTAATTGAACCTTACGAAAAATATTTCTTAATAGGAGCATTGTAACGCGTGGGTGAAGTGGTAAAATGATTAGCCTGTGCTTACGGTAAATGATACTGACTTAGATCATTACATCTTTTATGTCTCACTGGTGCTTATACTTTAATCTTGCGGTAGCAATCTCTTTGAGTTCAAATCCATCAGAATGCGGAATATCCGTTCCAAGATTTTAATAGCTATAGCTGGACACGCATACACATATATACACATACATAAAGACATATATACGACCAACTTTAAGATATATATATATATATATATATATATATATATATATATATATATACATACATATATATATATGATATATATATCTATATACATATTTTATTTGTTTATCAATTTATGTATACTTTTTTATATATATATTTATATACATATTTAATTATATATATTATATATTTATATTTATTTATATACAATGTATATATTATATACATACAATAATTATATATTTATTTATATATATTTATTTACATATATATGTATATATATATATATTTATTTATATATATATATTTATTAATTTACATATATGTATATATATATATATTTATTTATATATATATACATGTATATATATATATGTATATATATATATAAAATTGTTTCCTCACCCCGGATACCCCGTATGGGTGGTAAATTCTGCTCTAACTCGGGTCTCCTACCAGAGACCTGGGAGTTTGAGCACTCGCCTCAAGATCTTAGCTGTTCCCAATAGCGCACTTTTCTGCAACTCACCTGAGTTGATTGTTGTTGGTATTTGGGCAAGCCACATTTTATGCACCGGTGTTATTGCGCCCAGTGCCCCAATGATTACTGGGATTACAGTTGTTCTTACATTCCAGCATTTTTCAATCTCTTCTCCAAGAGGGAGATATTTCTCTACCTTTTCTTTTCTTTGCTGGCTATATTGTAGTCATTGGGTACTGCTATATCTATTATAGTAGCCCTCTTGTTCTCCTTGTCTACCACCACTATATCTGGTTGGTTTGCTAGGACATGCTTGTCAGTTTGGATGTAGAAGTCCCAAAGGATCTTAGCGCGGTCATTTTCATTGACCTTACCAGAAGCTTCCCACCAGTGTTGTGGTTTATTAAGGCCATACTCATCACATAGACTTCTATACACAACACCTGCGACATGATTATGCCACTCAGTGTATGCGTTTCCTGCTAGCTGCTTGCATCCACTGATGATGTATATATATGTATATATATATATATATATATATATATATATATATATATATATATATATATATATATATATATATATATATATATATATATATACATGTATCTACCATATGAATAAATTACACCATGTAGGAGGCTTACCCTTATATATTTGCGTTAACTCCTAATCCCTTATATTCCGGAACCTCCCAACTGGTATATATTTATTTAACTCCTAACTCTAGAAATATATATATATATATATATATATATATATATATATATATATATATATATATATATATGTATGTATGTATATATGTATGTATATATGTATGTGTATATGTATGTATATATGTATGTATATATGTATGTATATATGTATGTATATATGTATGTATATATGTATGTATATATGTATGTATGTATATATGTATGTATATATATTATATATAATATATTATAGTATATATATATACCATATATATATATATTGGCTGGCACACGAAACCTCTTCATGGTGCTTACCACCAGCAAATATCTAAGGTTGGCGGTCTTCACCAGACATATATGTGGCTGAACAAAGGAAACCTAACGGCCAATGCAGAGTCGCTAATCATGGCAGCCCAGGAGCAAGTGCTCTCAACAAGGCAACTCCAAACGAAAATCTATCACACTAGAGACGATCCTAGATGCAGACTGTGCAAAGATGCACCTGAGACTATCCAACACATCATCAGTGGATGCAAGCAGCTAGCAGGGAACGCATACACTGAGCGACATAATCATGTCGCAGATGTTGTGTATAGAAGTCTATGTGATGAGTATGGCCTTAATAAACCACAACACTGGTGGGAAGCTCCTGGTAAAGTCAATGAAAATGACCGCGCTAAGATCCTCTGGGACTTCTTCATCCAAACTGACAAGCATGTCCTAGCAAACCAACCAGATATAGTGGTGGTAGACAAGGAGAACAAGAGGGCTACTATAATAGATATAGCAGTACCCAATGACTACAATATAGCCAGCAAAGAAAAAGAAAAGGTAGAGAAATATCTCCCTCTTGGAGAAGAAATTGAAAAGTGCTGGAATGTAAGAACAACTGTAATCCCAGTAGCCATTGGGGCACTGGGCGCAATAACACGGGCGCATAAAGTGTGGCTTGCCCAAATACCAACAACAATCAACTCAGGTGAGTTGCAGGAAAGTGCGCTATTGGGAACAGCTAAGATCTTGAGGCGAGTGCTCAAACTCCCAGGTCTCTGGTAGGAGACCCGAGTTAGAGCAGAATTTACCACCCATACAGGGTATCCGGGGTGAGGAAACAATTTATATATATATATATATATATATATATATATAAAATTGGGTAAAAATGAAAGTTAAAGTTAAGTTTAAAACAACTTTATTACTAATAGTTTCATATTGCCATGCAATAATCATCTGATGATTATTGCATGGCAATATGAAACTATTAGTAATAAAGTTGTTTTAAACTTAACTTTAACTTTCATTTTTACCCAATTTTACATCGCTCTATTTTAATATTGAGCACTTTCATGCAAGAGACTGTTCATACTGCATCTACTGTATATATATATATATATATATATATATATATATATATATATATGTATATACATGGGCTAAAGTATGCATTATGCAACGCATAGCGTTGTGAGTAAAATTTATTATATTGGTGTGAGCTCCATTGAAATCAGTACAATGAAATAAAATAGTATTCACATTTAGTGATACTTTTTACACAATATTTATGTTAGAGTAACCAAACTTAGTGTTCTTTCATCTAGTCAACTTGGTCTTCTATTCACATCTAACCTAATAAAGTTTGTCCATAATCTGACATCCAATAGTTTTATTGCTTTTTACTTTTAAATATGATTTTCAAATTTTTATTCACGGTAGTTCAAAAATTTGAAGATATCTTTATAAAAGCTGTCATTTAGTTGAAAATATCATTTTTGGAGTTGTCATTTCCGGAAATATACCTTTCGTACTAGTGATTACCTGGTAATCGAACAAATATAGCTGTTAAAGAAGATTTTATTCTTTTGAAGATATGCTAGAAGTTGCTAGCAGCTCAAAATACTCTGTGGCTAATTTCTATGACCATAGAAGGTCATAGGTAAACTAATATTAGTAGGATTGACATACAGAAAGGCAGTAGGTTGTTATGATAGTTATCTAGTTCTCTAGATTTTCAGAGGCGGTAATTCTGCTTTCTGGGCTTTCAATATTAACTCATCTAGAAATTGTTATCAATTTTAATTTTCAACTATTGATTAAAATTTGACTTGAATAAATATTTCTATACTGAAAAAATATTTGTTTAATGGCTGCAGTTGCAGTTACAAAGTGGACTTTTAGTGCTATTCTGATAACATTTGTAGCAGCAAAAATAATTTAATAAACCAAACATTGAATGCCTTTTCACAAAACCTTTTTTAAATAAAAAGCATAGAAATCTTCTGTTTCATATATTAATCAGAGAGGCCGTGAGGAGACAACCATACATTAATATGAAATGCAGTTGATATACCCTGAAAACTCGTGCCTAGCCCAAGTACAGCTGTTGATGAGTCGTATATGTAGACGATCATCCAATACAAAGGATTGTTAGATGAGCCAGACAGTATGCTCAGTAATGTAGCCTGTGGCCTCAAACTCTGTAACAGTGCAAACTAAAACAACTTAAAGTCATGTTTAAATGATCTACTAGCACCAGGTTATTAAAAAGGGTCTTTTGTATAAAAAACATAATTTCAGGTCCTATGATACATCAGTTTTTTTGCAAGTTGCTAAAATGTAAATGCATATTTGGGAGCACAATTTTTTATTTGACATCAAATGGCTGGTAGAGACCATAGTTGTTTACTGAGCTGTGGCCAAATATGTATGTATATTTTAGTCAGGCACAATTAAACTGATGTTTCAGATGACCTGAAATATGGTGATTCTACATGAAATACTTTGCTTAACAACCTGGTGTTAGCCGGCTGTTCTACCTGAACATGGTCTATCAGGACCTTGAATAATGAACATGACCTTTGTAAGATTATTCAAGGTTGGCATGAATGAATTGTTGGCTTATTGGATACTTACAGAGAATGCATAAGACAGGATGTTTCTGCCATGCTGCACCAATCGCTAGTAAATCATCATGAGATCTGGCTGATCGGTAAAGGAACTGTTGAAATTAAGAAATCTTTAGAGAGAGAATTAAAAGAAAAACACCCTAAATTCACTTTGCGAACGCAAGAGGAACGCGCTGATCAGAGAACCCAAGAATATGAAGACACAGCGAATAAAAACTACGGGGTCAAAAAGTTGACCTATCAGCCCAAATCGGATAAATATGTTGTAGTGGAATCTGCATCATGCGAGCTGATTTTGCAAGGAGTAAACACAGTAAATGAGTATGCCCCCTATACAGCCTTTTATGCTCTCACCTCAAGCCACTTTCTGCTTGAGAGTGATGACTGTGACAAGCTTCGCCAGCCTACTGCTTCAGATGATACTGTCACTCGAATACAGAAAGACCTGGCTGGTAGAAGTTTTAATACAAAGTACCGTCTGCAATTGCATTTCCCTTTTAAAGTTCTCAGTTTAAACCCATCTCCAGCCCTGTTTGCTTATCGCCACTATCCTACAGATGCTAACGAAAACAAGAACAAAAAACACAATGCTTTCCTCGCTGATGCTGTTTTAATGGAAATTTCCGAACGCGAACTGCGTAATCCAAATCAGCAAACCATTTCTTTCTCGGAGCTGGAGGCATTGAACACACACAAGAGCGGTGTAAAGATTGGCCCTATCATTCCTTTGCAGCATCCTCGAGACCTCGACAAAATGGGCAGAGCCAGAGTACGTGTTGTGGTTGGTGAAAGGATAGGCTTCATGATCTTCCCATTGCAGCCGCTGGGCAAAGCTCGCAAACAGACAAGTGAAGATGGACGAATCCAGCTTCATCACATTTTGTTCATCACCACCGATGGGTTAGATTCCTATTTACTATTTCTAGTGATTGTCAAATTAAAATATTTAAAATCCAATCAATTTTAGCTGTTATTGTTTCGTTCGCTGTCCAAGCTATCAGTGGCCAGAAGCGTGCCAAGCTAAACGGGCCCATGTTTTTTAATGTTGGCTAGAGTATTTATTAAACTCAAATTACTTGCCTGCAAAATAAATTCATGTTGTGCACTTGAAATTTATGATATAAGGAGAAACCCATTGACAATCACATTTGTTGATCAAAAATCCTTTGAATTGGTTCCTTGACATAGAATGGGAGTGAGAAGACAACTAGCTTGAGGTCCTCAATTGAAACAGTATATATATACCTAAGGAAATTGAAAGGTTATCGCTTCCAAGGCTTTTAGGTGAACGATGTCAGTTTTCAGGACATTAGCCACTTGACAGCTGTCTGTACAGTAAGAGCTTAGCATTTCTTTGAAGCGATCAACCAATTTAAGGCTCGAATTAATAAAATATAAAATAGCTCCATTTAAAACTTTGCATAAACTGATGCTCTAAATACACTGGTTATTTCTAATCCCAGAATGATTAACATTGTTGTCGCATTTTAGGCAACTGTTTATGGGAGAAAGTGGGAAAATAGTCTATGTGATTGACTCAAGAAATGGGCTGCTTTACAGATTTGGTAAGCTCATCGGTGAATCCATAAACACGATAGAGGATGGAAGTATCCCCATGTATCAAGCGGTTGTGCTGCACCAAGCTATAAATGAGCTTGCAAAAGTTCACCATAAAAGTGTGGGAAACTTGAGGCCACTGGGAGAAGAGGAAAGCAGCAATGAAATAATTGAAAGAAGAACGCTACACCTCGAAAAGGTCGGAAGCACGAATGATGTTGACAATTTCGACTTGTCGTTTTCACTTTCCACAAGCCAACAGTTCCTATCAAGTTCTAGCTCAATGCCACGCAATTCTACTAATTCTGTATCTATGCAAAGTTTGCAACAGAAGAGACAAACAGAGTATCAACCAGATTCAGGTCTTGGCTCCCTCAGTCAAGTTCAACACCACACAAAGTCCTCAGGTAATCTCAAGCCCCTTGAGGAAAATACTATGCTGTAGACTTGAAGTATTTCTGGAAGACTCTTGACTGACAAGTACCGGTCTCCAACAAAGTTAGCATATCTCCTACTTGATTGACAAGTACCCTTTCTCTAACAAAGCTGGCATGTCTCATACTTGATGGACAAGTGCCCTGTCTCTAACAAAGCTGGCATGTCTCCTACTTGATTGACAAGAACCCACCGTCTCTAACAAAACTGGCATGTCTCATACTTGATTGATAAGTACCCGTATCTCTAACAAAGCTGGCATGTCTCATACTTGATTGACAAGTATCCTGTCTCCAACAAAGCCTGAATGTCTATTGATTGATTGACAAGTATCCTGTCTCTAACAAAGCTGGCATGTCTCCTGGTTGAATGAGTAGTTTAGTGCGCTACTATTATGAAGGAGACCTCTGTTTTTAACAAAAACATCAGTTTTTTGTCTTTGTGTGGAATGATGTATCAGCCTGTGTGAATGGCAATACACCATACTTGATTAAATTGAAACAATTAAAAAGGAATTGATTTATTATGCACATTTGTCTGAAATAAAGTTTTGACAATCCAGATAATTTGATGTCATTTAGTGGAAAAGATTGGAAAGAAGCTAATACATGTACTTATTTTGTATAACTTGTCATGTACTTATTCTTATAGCCTGTTAGATAATACATTATGTATTCTTATAATCAGTTGAATATAATATTATGTATTCTTATAACCTGTTACATATACAAGCAGGCTTCATTTTATCAGCAATTGCAAGCATACAGTTTAATAATTATACTGTAAAGGTTTTGTGCGACCTTACAGTATAATTATTCCTCCACTAGTACAAGACTCGTGCATGAGTACAATACATATATTACTGCTTAGTTCATCAAAGTGTACAAGAAATGAATCAAGTGACAAGCAATGAACAGGCCCAGAACAGCTCTGCTCTACTAGACGAGTGTTCGGGCTTATATAGCTGCTAAACTTCGCTCCTCTTCTGCTTGGTTAGACCCAGCACGGCTTGGCCCAGCTCGGTCCAGCTCGGTCCAGCTCGGCTCGGTCTTCAGTCGGTATGGCTCTGGCTTGGCTAAGCTTGACTCGGCTGTACATCGGCTTGGCTAAATGTAAGAGGGACGCCATCCACCACACACTCCCCTCATTGGCGACTAGGGTCTCTAATTCACATCTTGTGGGAGGACTAGCCAGGCCAGAGCCTCATGTTGGCAGGCTCCATAGCGGAGGCGCTCTATCTCCTCTAATAGTAGCTGGCGTTCTCGGCCCTCCAGGCGTCCCTGCCGCAGGGTCACCTGCATAGTCTCAGCAGCCCTCGTCCATTTTTGAGCGTCCTGCGCTAGCAACCGGGCCTGGCTGCGCTGCGTCTGCAGGAGGGTCTGGCTAGCCGGAGTCTGTCCTATCACTTCGGCTAGGGTGCGTGACCCGGCGGGGTCCACAGTCATCCTGCTCCTCCTGGTCGAAGCTGGGCAAACGCGGGCTGGGGGGCACGGTGTTGTCCTAGCCCGCTGTGCTCCTCTCTGAGGGCTGCGACGTCTCCAACCTCTGGTAGAGGGTGTGCAGGCAGCCATCGTCTGGGAGCCCCTCATGTTCTCCTGGCAAAACTGCTCCCAGGAGTTTTGATTCACCAGATATACCACCGGCTCCACTCCTCCTTGCTGGTGAGTCGCGTGGGGTAATAACATCTGGTCTCTTGACACATGCTGCCAATCGCAGGGGCACACAAACATGGCGTAGTGTTGCAGCACATGAAATTGGATCCGCCGGGTGCTGGTTGTGAACTGGCAGATCCGGCAACTTCCATCTTGCACCTGCTCTTCCGCCCGTGCCACAGTCCGGGAAGACAGGTACTTAATGGTCCTCACGATGGTCTTTTTTCGTGGCCTGACCCTCTCTGGTTCCGGCTGCCTCACGGGTGTGCTTTTCCTCACGGCAACGGCCGGTGGAGAAGAAGACAACTCCGGTGAAGGGAGACTGATCCGTCTCTTCTTCGTGCGTACAGCAGCCACCCGGCACTCCTCTTCCACTTGTTCCGGCATAACTTCATTCAGTAGCTCCTCTACGCTATCCTCTGTCAGAGTGGCATTCAGCAGCGCCTCTGCTCCCTCCTCCGTAATCTCCAACACAGCAGAATCTGGCTGTCGTGCCTCATCCCTCTCTGTGTTACTCTCTTTGTAGGCCACAACGCTTGCTGATGTTGGCCTACCCACTCCTTCTCCAGTTTCTTTCAAGCTCATTGTGACAGAAGTCAGTAAATCCTGTAGAGATGTGTTGCCTTTGCTCTCCATCTTTTCCAGCGTTCTGATGTCATTCAGAGAAAACGAGTGCTTTAATAAGAAATCTTTGGTTGCGTTCGTGAGAACCGTTCCACCTCCTTCCTGCGCGACCTCCTGACCAGTTTCTGTTAATTCCATCGAGTAGCATATACCATCTCTGTATCGTTCCAGCCTCTTGGTTGTCCGGGACGGCCTCGAATTGTGCCGGACCGGAGTTGATTGGACTGCGGGGCTGATGGGATCTAGTGTTGCGGTCTCTCCGGTCTCTACCAGGTTTGATTCCGGTTCTCCTGGAACTTTATTCCGTGTGGCCGGATCGATTTCTTCGGAACTAGGAGGGGGTACTTGACTTTCTTCTTTCTCCGGTCTAGCTGGATTTTTCCTGGGAGTTACCTCCTTTCCTCGATTCTTTGCAGCCTCTAATAGCAATTTTTTCCAGCTGGGGAGTGGCATTATTGGTACAGAATCTATCCTGCCCTCCTCTTGCCTTCTCTCCGGCCTGCTGGGTTGAGCACTCTTCATGTTGGGACCCCTCCTTGGCTCCAGAGTGGCTGGGGCTTGTCCCAACCTCTCTGGGCAAGCATGATAGGGTTTTAGTCTTCCTTCGCTCTGGATGGAAGACTGGCCTTGCCGTTCCACCAGATATGTGTGGTTCCCCCAGGCCTTCAGGACCTGGTATGGTCCCACGAACTTTGCCTGCAGCTAGAAATTTTCTCCCCGTCTCCGTCGTTTGTGAGCCATACCCAGTCACCCGGGGTGTACATCAGTGGCTCTTTTCTGTCTTCTTGCCACACCTCCATCTGGCTTCGTCGTAGTGCCTCCTACACTGTCTGCAGTCTCTGCTGCACCTCCAGAGCGTGCTCGTGGGTAGGAAAAAACTCGGTCGGTTTCCAACTAGTCTGGCAACCTCAGCTCCCGTCCCAACATTGGCATGTTGGCCGTTTCTCCAGTCGCGGAGTGGGGATGCCTCTGTATGCCCTCATCAGCTAGAGGGGCAGTAGGTCCAACTCGTCCTGTCCCCGAGCCAGGAGCAGTGCCCTCAATGAGTCTCAGAGTCCCCGGTTATTCCGCTCCACGATTCCATTTGTCTGTGGATGATATGGTGTCGTGTGGGTCCTCTCCAAGTTCCAGAGTTGGCACAGTTCAGCCATCAGTTGGCTCTTGAACTGCGCCCCCTGGTCCGTGTGGATATGCTCAGGCAATCCCAGATAGCAGAAGACCCGCTCATCCAGTGTGTTGGCGACCACCGGAGCCATGGCGTCAGGTAGTGCCAAGGCATCCTGCCACCGGGTGAAGTGGTCGGTGAGAACCAGCACCCACCTATTCCCCCTTGGCGTGACAGGTAATGGCCCCACCAGATCCACAGCCACCTTATGTCAGGGTCGTCCTGCGTAGAGCCTCCTTTTTCCTCCGGCCGCCTTTGTCTCTCCATGCTTTGCGACCTGGCACACCTCGCAACTCTTGATGAGCCGCTTGACTGTGGACGACAGTCCGGGCCAGTACTATGTCAGTTAAAGGCGACTTATCGTCCTTCCCACCCCAGAGTGAGCCAGGGCATGTGTTTGCCACACCATGGTTTTTTGCATGGCCGGAGGGCAGATGGCGCACCATCTGGCGTGGCCCTGCGGGGCCACGCGTGTTTCCAGCATGCCGTCCTGTCGTATGCGCAGAGAGCCCCGCATGCGATGCAGGATGTCCAGCTCAGTAGTATGTAATATGGGGGTTCTGGACCAGAATTTTCGCCCTGGCAATTTTTGTCTAAAGATGGAAAAGTTTAGAATTTAAAGTTTTTAAAATCCTTGGGATTTTAAAAAAATGGATATTAGAAATTTGTACGGAGAGAAGGTACGGCTGCCAAAGAGCACGCGACTGCAGGACCTAAGTGCTGGTCACGCTTGCTTTTTGTACCTCCTTTATTATAAGTAGTATGTAATATGGGGGTTCGCCCTGACAATTTTTATTAACCATGAAAACTCAAAATCAGATACACAAACTCATGCTGATTTTAAAAAAATGGATATTAGAAATAAAATGGAGAGAGTTAGAAACAGGCACGGCTGTCACCTAGGTGACACGCGACTGCAGGACCTTTCGGTGCTGGTCACGCTTGCTTTTTGCACCTATTTATTATACAAAATTCTTTAAACCTCTGATTGTCTATTTATTATACGCTTTTCTTTAAGCCTCAATCGATTTGACTGAACAACGCTTAGTGTACCCATTGCCTGTAGGATTATAATGACTAGTCATTATAATCCCTAGTAACAAAAATCTGTTTATTAGTAGTTAGATGCGCAAAGTGAATATCCTTCCTGTGCATAGCACTTGCAAGTATATAGCGCTTGAATGATTTTGTGATATGACAGGCGTATGCAGTGCTCCCTATCAGGTAGAGCACTGCATAGAATGGCTAGAGTAAATTCAAATTTACTAAGAAAAATAGTGCGACTGACAATTGCATATAAAAACTAACGCAATGATTGTCTGCACATTGGACATATGCTTGAGTTTTTAGCCCATTCCTCTATGCATTCTTTATGAAATATATGCTTGCAAAGTGTAGCCACCGCTTCTGAAATATCAGCTAAGCATATAGAGCATGGATATTTTGCTTCTGCAGAGGTAAGTACTATAGGTTCTATTGCACGCTCATTCCGTACACAGTAAGTTACGACATCTAAAGAATTATGGTCAAACCAGAAACTCTCAATTACAATATAGTTGTTTAATCTCTGTGCTCTTCCTCTTTCTCGTTCTTCTTCTTGAAGCAGTGCTTGCGATATAACACTTCCTAGAGTTTCATTGCTTATATTTTGATAGTCTAGTATGTTTAGTCTCTGTGCTTGCTGTTCACAGTACACTCGCAAGCTTGGATGAGATAATATCACAGGTCTTAGTGCATATTTTCCATAATACTGCCAATAATCACGCCATGCTCTTATGTAAATATTTCTTATATCATCAATGCTCATTTGTTGGTAGTCTTGTAAATTCAATTCTTGCATATCACTCTCAAACTGTGCTCGCAATCTTCTTGCTTTTCTAGCTTTTTTCTTAGCTTTTTTTGTAGCATTTCTTAGCTCCTTTTTATCCATTTGCTGATAGCCTTCTATTTCAAACTTTCTCGCTTGACCTTCACAGTGACCTCGCTGTATTGCTTTTCCTAGCTCATTGTTGCTCATACCCTGATAGCCTTCTATAGCCAATTCTCTTGCTTTCTGCTCTATTTGTTGTCTATTTCTCATTTCCATTTATTTTACAAAATGTTTAACCCTTAATCATTCAAAATTTCGTCGACATACAATAAAATCCGTCGACATAAAATAAAATCCGTCGACATACAATAAAATCCGTCAACCAATTTTAAAATCCGTCGACATAAAATAAAATCCGTCGACATAAAATAAAATCCGTCGACATAAAATAAGTGGACAAGCTAAAGAAACTATATTATTCGCCGTCTGGCTATCAGCGTGGTAAGACAGCTGCTAGGAAGCTGCATGAAAAAATCCCCGAGTTGAAACCAAGTCAGATTCAAAACTGGCTTGACCGTCAACCCATCTACCAGATTTACAAGGCAAAGCCAAAGCGTATAAAATTTCCCCACTACAGCCAAGACAAACCAAACCATACTCACCAAATTGATCTGCTGAGCCTTCCCGCTGACAAGGGATACAAGTACGCGCTGACAGTGGTGGACATCGCTTCTAGGTACAAAGAGGCGGAGCCACTCAAAAAGAAAACAGCGGCTGATACGGTTGAGGCTATTAAATGTATATATAGTAGGTCACCACTGGAATATCCAAAAGAAATAATGTCTGACAAGGGGCGTGAGTTTATGGGAACTTTCACAGAGCTGATGAACGAGAAAGGCATAAAAATATCTAGAAGCCTTAATAAGAAAAAGGTAGCGTTTGTAGAGCGTTTTAATAGAACGTTGTCAGAAAGATTGTTCGCTCACCAGTACGCTGAGGAAATTAAAACTGACAAGACCAACCGAGAGTGGGTAAAGAGGTTGCCGGGTGTAGTGGCTGCGATAAATGATGAAGAAACTAGTATGATAAATATGAAACCGATGGATGCTATAAAACTTGACAGTGTAACACAACCCGAGTATGACGAGGTCACTGAAGACTTGTCGATAGACTCATTGGTGCGGTATTTGTACAAACCCGGAGAAGAGCACAATGACACGCGGTACAGAGCCACTGATGCCATTTGGTCAGTAGATGTATACACCATAGATGAGATTCGTTCAGCTGAGAATCAACCATCCGTGTACACGCTCCAAGGCATTGATGACCGAACGTTTACTGCAGAGCAGCTGCAAGTTGTACCACCCGATACGGAGGGATTAGATATACAATAAATGACGGAAAAAATATATCCCAAACTGCCGACAGCGCCTCCGGATGGAGGTTTTGAGCGGTACAACAGAGTGCGCGACATTCGCAATGAGCTGCAGGTTCTGAGAGACAATCGGAATGGTTATTACAAGAAATACAGCAAGGCGGTAAGTGGTCTACAGAATGCTCAAATAACTCTATCGTCACTGGCAGCCGTGGAATCGACAGCTGGTATCGCTACATCCCTTACTATAGTAGGGCTGCCCATTGGTGTGGTACTAACGGGTCTAGGTGTTGCGTCAGGTCTGATGGCTGCGGTACTGACACCCATAGCGAAGCACTGCGCCAAGAAAAAGGTCAAGCATGCCAAGAAGCACGCCATTCTGTGCACTGGCATATCTGTGCTAAACAAAAAGATCTCACGCGTGCTGGATGATAACTTTATTAATGACGCGGAGTTGGAGGACATTGTGAATGAATACAATGCCATACGTCGCGAGCTCGAGTCTTTTGACGTTGACAAAATAAGAGCGGAGGCTAAAGAAGAGCTAACTCAGCAGCTGCTTCAGCGTATGCCTGGCGCAAAAGAAGCTGAACAGTAAACCTCACAAAATTTTATACTCTCGAGTATAAAATTTTATTTAAATATATTTGCGGGCAGTCCGGCATCTTGTAGTTTCTTTAGAACAAAGCTAGCCGTTGCAATTTCTGCGGACAACATGCCAAGACTCTTGACCTTCATTTCGACGGGTCTGTCCTTGAAACCCAGTTCCTTAACCGCTTTTCTAGTGACTACTAACCCTGTAGCTAACAAAGCGCCTTGGTACAGCGCGTTACCAATATCCTTGAGAGTGTTGTTCATCTGCGCCATTTATTATACTAGAATATTCTCGCTTTTACAGCGAGCGTTGGTGTAGGCTTTGGTGTGGGAGTTGGTGTAGGCTTTGGTGTGGGAGTTGGTGTAGACGTTAGTGCTAGTGGCTTTGTGTACCATTGCCAACCTATCAACAGTAGAGCTATACCGAGACCGACGGTTATCCACGCGTGTTCAGTTTCTTTGGAATGTTCAGTTTCTTCGGGATGTTCAGTTTGCTGGGTTATCGCGGAGAGCTCATCGTTAATGTCACTCAGAGGTTCTAGAGGAGTCTGCATCGGCCTCATCCTCTTGGGGTTCTTCTTGACCGTTGTCATTTATTTCTAGAGAATTTCCTACCCACTTGTAGTCGATGTGGTTGGCAGTAGTGAGCAGTACTGAGAAAGGGGCCAAATACATTCCGTAGTCGTAGTAGAATGGCGGGAAATATTCTTTGAGGAATGCCTCGACAAAGATGTCTTTGTTTAGTTCAGCTTCCAGTTCCACCTCATCTACAGACACGACTCTAGACACAGATTTTGTCCAGAGTTTGGCGAACACCTTGGATACGTTACCGGCAACGTTGTCAATGATGCTCTGCTCGTGTTTGAGATATAACTTTTTAACTTCATTCTCTGACATTTTGGCAAGGTCTTCTTCCGTCTTGACGCGTGCCTTTACCAGCCTTTTTCGATAGTTGGCATCATGTACTGATGTCTCTTCAGCCTGCTCTTCAGCCTGCTCCGGTAGTGAAATTGTTGGTTCCATTTTATTATACAACCGTTTCCATGTCAGGTAGCACTTGATGATTACAAAGCTTCCCAGAGAAAAGAAGAGTGAACCCGTCGCGTAGAATATTTGTTCAATCATTTGCTAAGGATCAAATACTGTGCAACGTCAGTGTTGAGAAACAGCATAAAAGTATTTACTAGTCCAGCCTTTATTTCAGCGTGGCGCTTTGACGGGATAAAGTCATTCTCGCTGGTAAGAGTCTCAAAAGACTTTTTACAAGTGTTTTTGGTTACCAAGACCCAATCAATATTTTCTCTAAAATCTTTGGGAGCCGAAAGGTAGCGCTGCGTTATGAACCAAGTGGTTAGGTTGGAATGGCGCCCGCTAAAAGCGATCTTGCTGAGTGATGTGCGGTGTTTTTCGAGGTCTTTTTCCGCGCTGCAGTCGTCAATGATGATGAGCGACTTTTTACCCGACAGTTGGCCGCCTTTGGTGTGTCGCTTGATCAGGCTTTCTAGGTTGTCAACCAAGTTACCATTGCACAAAACTGTGCACCTATTCAGCCAAGGACGATTGTAAGTCTTGTTGTCATGGAATGTGGGACAGATGATAAAAATGTGATCAAAAGCATGAAAGTAATACCTTTCAATTACATTTAGCGCGTGATAAGTCTTACCCGAGTTTGTTCGTCCGCAAATGATTGCGTTGTGTGGATGCTTTGGAAGTAAATTGTCCATTTATTATACAAAATTATTTAAACCTCTGATTGTCTATTTATTGTTCGATATTACTCAGTTGGTTATTTACAAAAGATACGCGTTTGTCAGTCACTAGAAATACAAACGCGTTGCCATCGTCTTGCGTTACATCTTTTGATAGCTTAAGCTTGACATAGTCTTTGATCTGTCGACCCGTCCCACTCGATCTTTCATCATTCAAAGTCCTCATATCTATAATTAAACAAAACTTGTCCGTGTAAAATTTTTCTTGGTTGATGAACGCTTCTCCATCACCAAAGTACTTGACCGCGTTCTCATACGAGTAGGGAGCTAAGTAATTTGATGTAAATTGCTGGTTTGTTGCGCCGTCTATATCTAGTCCGACATCTTTTAGCATCGGATTCCAAAATGTAGTGTCAACAGAGTTATCCTTCTTGAAAAACACCAAGATCGCTCGAAGACTTTCATAGCTCGCGTTTATGTTTATTTCAAACTCGGACTCTTCTTTTTGTATATCCTTGATCGTGTGAGATTTGTAATCGTTGATAATGTGACTATGATTAGAATATTTTTGTTTAATACCTTCAGCCAAACTGGGTTCTAAAATGTAGTCATATTCTAAGCAGAGGTTGGTCAGCGTATACTTACCCGCGGCGAATTTGATATGAAACTCTACATTGTTTTGGATCGCCTGTGGAGTAAAGGCGGCGTAAGTCAAAAATGATCCTAGGTGAAAAGAATATCTCTCACCGTGAATCTTTGCGAGAATGTCTTCAGCCGCGCCGTTTATTGAATGTCGTTTCTTTTTAGTCGCTGTAGACTGAATACCTCTATGCGTAAGATTGTAAGTATACTTTTGCTTCGAATGCCAAAACTCTCTATATATCGCTAGATGAGCGTAGTTGGATATGTCGGATATAGTTTGACCATTTATGGTCATCTTAAACTTTTCTACGATCGCCGATGTAAGGTGATCGGGAATGTCCGCTTCAGTTCCATCGCTGGCTAGTTTGAAATTGTAGGTTAGATTAAGCGATTTGGGGTAAAGAACTGCATTGGGCGTTAGCTGGGGCATTTTAATTACTAGCTCATCGCTAGGACTCGCTGTAGATGGATTGTGCACGACTCGCGCGCGCATCTTGTGCTCTTTTAGACCCTGCCTGTCTCTCGCGGACAGGTTATGGTTTAATTCTCCTGTATACATTTATTATAATAAATAAATATGGATTTGGAAGGTAAAGACTTTAACCCCGATGTCGATGAAATCCCGGGAGAACCATCATTTATCGAGCCCGCATCATCATTTACCGAGCCGCGCATTCATGAACAAAATGATGCGATATCTAAGGCGAATAATTGGCTCGCTCAAGCTGACTTGCCCAGCATTGATGAAATAATTTTAAAAAAGGGGAAAGGTAGGGTTGTAGATAAATGATTGTTTTCGGCTATTGTTGAAGTCGTAAAACCCCGAGATGTTGATGGAATAAATGCGGCTATAAATATTTATGACGAATACTCGCGACGCGGAGGTACTTATGATGACTTTGTTAGTAAAAGGTTTCTTACGCGAGAAGAAATTGATAGCTATCTCACCTCTTCTATAGATAGTGTACCTAATCCTCCCGTTAACACGCCTGGTGTAGACACGCACACGCAAAATACAATCGGTGTAAAACTATCCAAGCTGGATATATACTCTGGTATAGATCATTCCAAGTTTGTTCTGATGGATGACGGTGGCCTCGCGGTAAAAACGAGAAAAGGCTCGCAAATGTTGACTTATGTGCGTAACCCTGAGCTTTTTGTCAAGAATCCAAAGATCCCAACCGTGGAATATCAAGGACTTTTTGGCTTGAACAAAGATGAATACACGAAAAGAGTAGAAAAAGCCAATGCTAGAACCATCGCTCCGGTGGATGAAGAAGTGGATGCGGATCAAGGCAATTTGACTGACTTCAAATCATGGCTATCTAAACAGGGAGATACGGTGAAAGACCGAGCAAAAAATTTCATAGATCGGCTCAAAAGTAACAGAAAAACATCAGAGTTTAATTATCGTGAAGAACTTGAAATGAGTGATATAGAGGGAAGGTTACCGGAACGAGAGTTAGTAGCTATTGATCAGAGATTTCAAACTATAGAAGGACAAATATCAGTGGCTGTGTCAAAAGCTGCGAACCTGACAGAGCAGATACAACAACTCGATGCTAAAGAGGACAAATCTCCTAATGAACTCGCAAAGTTGCAACAACTAAAAGAAGAGTTGGATGCGCAAAACGGTTTAATCAGTGATCTAAAAGGAGACCTTTCGGATAATACAGCAAAGATGCGAAAGCAGCGCAACCTAATTTTAGGCATTGGTGGTGGGTTAGCCGCTGGAGGAATTTTAACGGCCATATTCGAAGCGGTAGCGAATGCATTGGGATCTGATGCAGTAAAAGATCTTATTCCTAAATCTACCGATCCGAAGGATATTATCGAAAGCGGCATTGGCAAAATTATCAAGAAAAATCTGGAAGACTTGGCCGCGTACTTTCATGACAGATATCTAAACACTTCCGGCGCAGTACAAGCATTTTGGCACATGATGGAAAATGCTGTAGATTATCTCGAAAGCAACTTGTGGATAATCATCGCCGCGGCATTAACTTTGTTAGCGTATGAAATAAATAAGCACAGATAAATCTTTTATGACGCCATAAAAGATTGTTACAAAAATTGTTGAGGTTTGCGAAGATTGTTACAAAGATTGCAAAGATTACAAAGATTGCAAAGATTGCAAAGATTGCAAAGATTGCAAAGATTTTTACAAAAATTGTTGAGGTTTGCGAAAATTGTTACCTTATTGGATTAGCGCAAAACCTCCTACACCCGCAGCCGTGGCAGCGCCTACAAAAACTCGCTCATACTTTTTTTGTTCAGAGCTAGGGGTGTAATCTAAAGAAGGCGCTTTTAAATCAGGGTGAGGTAGTGTAGGCTTTTCACCGTAAAGCTTTTCATAAGTATCAAAGGCCGAATTTACCGAGTATATTTCATCGGTAGCCTCCTGCTTTCGAGCATTTTGCTCGTTTAGCCAATCTTGGTTTTTGGCTCGTTTGATGTTGTAATCCGCTTGTTCAGCGTTTAGCTTTTCTAACGCCGCATTATGTCTCTTGGCTTTTTCCTGAGCTCCATTCTTATCAATCTTTGAAAAAAGATAATTTCCACCGGCGAACGCTAAAGAGTTTACGACGGCTCCCACTACCATAATCGCGATACTAGCCATTTATTATATCTCATAAAATACTATAAGCTCTTTTATATCAGTACTGGATACAATACAGGTCACAATTCCGTCTACCTGAAAATTGATCGCGTGTAGTTTATTACTTAACACCCCGGAATATGTAACAATTTCGGATTCGTCATTAAAAAATTGTACATCTAACGTCACAACGGATGAGTATGGCCAGTAGAGAATAATATCTTTGATATTTCCACCTCGAGGAATAACTATCTGAAACAAGGCTTTTTTATCAGAAACACTTATCCGCTTTAGCCTGACTTGATGCACAGTCACGGATTTTGATTTTGATCTGCCATACATTTATTATACGACAACTCAATCTCAGCAACAAACTTGCCAAGATAGGCATTACCTCGTTCATCCGAGATTGACACGTTTAAACTGTTGAGCTCGCCAATGAGCATGGATTTGTAATTATTAGTAGGATGGTGTTGTATTATTTCTCCCACATCAGTTCTGCCTATGGGAATAATTGAAAGGAGATTTGATCGTTTACCGTTCCATAAATTTTTAGACGTGTCTATTCCATCGATGTATAAATACAAACACAATGGGGTCAGATATAAATATTCATTCTCTATCAGTTTGGCTAGTCCACCCGTAATCGTCGCGTCAGTACTAACCTTTAAAGTGTTTTGATGAACTTTAAATGAGCCTGGTAATTTGGAAAGGAGCTGCTCGTACGTGTAATACCCCGGCTGAATAGTAGTCGTTCTACCGTTGTACGTGTAACTGGTCACCTCGGTCAAATTGTAAAAAGATAAATATAACGTAATTGTCTTAAGGCTAATACCAGTTGCCTTCACGGATCGATCGAGCTCAATGCGACCGGTTTTGTTTATTGTCAAAGAGGTCATTTATTAATAAATGACTGGACAACTATCTAGCGGTTATCCCATAGATTTTTACAACTTAACTGTCGTCGTAGCGATAGACGAACATAACAAAATATCGTATAGCTTTGTCAAAAAGTTTGTCGATATCTCACCAGCACCGGTAGTGGTTAAAAGCTTTGATGATGTCAATCGATGGTATGATGACCCCATGTTATATTATTTTCAGCAATATAAGTTTGCCTTATACTGCGCGACTGCTTTGTGCGGTGTGAGTAAAGATCAGCTGACACGAGGTCTACCTCTTACAAAAGCTATTTTAAACTTTCACGTTATGTACCAAACTAAAAAGATGTTGGCGCAAATGGAGATTAGAAATCCCGGAGATCGAGATTTTGATCCGTACAACAATCCTTACAACAAAACCGAGTACTGCAAATTGCTCAATGAGTTTAGAGTAACCGCTAAAGATATTCCTGAGATTGATCAACCAGCCAGAGGTCTCGGATTTATCATACAAGACGGTGGTAGTAAAGTAGGTTCTTTAGAAAAACAGATGGCCGATCTAGGTAGGCATCACAAACCGTATCCAAAATATCCATCAAGCAGTAAAGATAAGACGGATATGGATGTGCATCGGAGTGGTGCCAATGGTTGGGGTACTTATTACCAGTTTCCGGAGTGAAATTCGAGTGTGGGTACTAAAATGGTTTCGGTAACTCAAGACCCATTTGACTACAAAAGGGTAGTGCCCGATCATAGTAAGTCATTCACATCCCCCGGAATAGTTAGACTTAATGATAGTATTAGAGCTTACGTCTACTGTTTACTGGGAGCTCAGGTGCAAGCTAGACAAGCGGGTTCCTCCCTCGAGTCTCAACAAGAATTTTTAGTTCTGGTCAATGACTTGATCATGAAAAAGCAATCTCTCCAAGATTCTATATCAAACTTTGAGGACGCCCTCACTAAAACTCGCAGGCAAACAAATTATGTTATAGCCAAAGGTCTGTACATGATACCGTCAGACTTGAACTTGAACGCTTTAGGACAAAGCGTAAAAGGATTTAACGATAAAATTAAAACAGCCCAAGCGTTTGATAGCGTAGGAATAAAACCTCCATCACCGAAACCAAAACCCACACCGCTAAAGCCTTCACCAAAACTCGCGCAACAGCCAAAACCCACACCGCTAAAGCCTTCACCAAAACCCGCGCAACAGCCAAAACCCGCGCAACAGCCACCGAAACCTGCACCACTAAAGCAGCCTCCAGCACCGACACTAAAATCAACTCCTTCTGTAAAGCCATCTATATTTCCTACAGAATTATTTTCACCAAAACCTGCCCCTTCTGTAAAGCCATCAACAGAATTGTCACCGCCCGAGGGCAACATTCACGAAGGAAATAAATTGTTAACTGGCGGCACTATAGTCATCGCGGGTATAGCTTATTCCATGATGTAATTTTATACGACTGTATAAAATTATGACAATGCGGCTTGTAGAGCCGCCTTTTTCATCGTTTTGTACCCGGGTATATCTTTTGCCTTGGCCAGCTTTTTGAGTTCGGGTAAGTTAACGCACAGTTCTGGTGGCATTCTGTTCTCATACCTAGGTATGGGTCTACCTCGAAGTGTATATCTCTCAGTAAACTCTTTATATTCATCATACACAGGGGGTCGGACGAGATCAAACAACTCCATCGCATTGATCCATCTTTGACTCAACTCATCTAAACTTTCTTTCGCTTTCCTATTCAAGAAGTGCGGCATTGTTAATGTCATTTATTCTGTAATGTCCGTGTGCCAAGCTATTTATTGAATCTAGGTAATAGCGTTTGTCGTCAAAAGCCGACAGAGTCTTTTTGCTGAATGTCCAATTTTTTATCTTGTGTAGTTTGGACTGGAGTGTTGTCATGGTTGCATTCGGAACCGGATCTCCACTATCCAGGCATTGTTTGTAGGTATCAAACTTTAGGTTTTTGGTTATACACTTTTTCACTCCTTTGCATTTTGTCAGCCCCCAACCCTCACCCTCTACGCAGTATGACTTGGCTCGCAAAGCCACAAACTCCGCTATCGGTTTGCCACCACCTTCATCCTTGGGCAGACCTATCACTTTCTTGTTTTTCTCGCTGTAGCACGGATGATCATTAGGGTAGTTGCTCGTATCATACTTTTCAAGCGGCATTTCCTTATAAAAATCTTCCGTCTCAATTAATAACACTAAGCTGTCCGTGTCAGTATACATCATTCTAGCATCGGGGTATCGCCGTCGTATGTCATCGTAAAAGAATTCGTACATGAGCAGTTTGGACAGATCTAAAATGGCCTGACCGACGTAAATAGGTTTGTTTAGGGTCACTGTAGATTTGCTCATGAGAATGGCCGCTAAGTTTTCATTAAACTCTTTCTTACACTTGAATCGCGGCTTATTTATGAGCTTTTGTTTGCGATTCATTTTAGTAGTCAACTCTACATCTATCCGTTTGCGAACATTCTCCATCGATTTCCCGAATCCGGCATTGTTCATGAGCTTGAAAAATTCTTTCTTAAAATCAGTTTTGGCCTTTTTTCGAAGATCGGTGTTTAGTCGAATGTACGGCTCCATCCATGCACTTTCTTTAAACTTGAGAACTCGGTGTACTTTAGTCAGACGCAGACCCTTTTTCAAATAATACTTTAAGATACTGTGATGTACGATGTACTTGCGCTTATCTCGAAGGTTTGGCACCAGCTTAGAAACTTTTGCATAGCACGGCTCTCCAAGCTTGTCAAGCTCTCCCACATCGCGCATATACTCTGACCACTGATCAGGTTTCATTGATTCGGGTGCCAGCGGATAATCATTGTGTTCGTCGTGGAGCTTGTTTGGATATTCTAGATCTACCTCAGCCGTGTAACCTTCATCATCATTAATGTCTGGCAGCCCTTTCGATTTCACCCATTCGAAACCACCAGTCGGTAGCTTTTGCGACATGCCCCACCCGTACAGGTTATTCTCATCCAAGTACATCAGGTAGGTAGCTGGTTTCTTTTTATCATACCCCTCCACATAAGGATTGTTGGCCTTGGCGTATCGCAAGCCTCCGCATGTAGACACACCACCTCTTATACCACTCTCTACAAAATTGTACATGTCTACATCACTGATGAGCTCCAGTTCTTGTTTTGTTATTTTAAGCAATGCATACCATGACAATGAGGGTGCTGAGATGTAGTGACACGGATCGAGACCATATACATCCATGGCTGTCGATCTATAGCTCTCAAAAACATCAGTCAAAAGCAAGACATCCGTCTTAAGATAGAGATCGTGATAATCACCCAAAGTCTCACACCCCAGCTCCTTCCACACTTTTTGAGCATGCAGGTAGTCACCTGGCTGCAAGCCCGCATGATTGTCTAGCGATGAGCTAAAGTGTATAATCTTTGGAAGTTGCTTTTCTTCAAACCGCTCATGAGAATCCATATACTCGTACGGATACACGCCCTTTCTCGCCAACAAGCCGTAGTGTTCCGGAAACTCCTGTTTCAGGTGCGGTAGATCATCTAGACCTTCCACCAATTTAGCCAATGAGCTATTGAGGTGTTGCATGCTATCGATAAACTTAAAGCAATCTATTCTCATTGACATGTACTTTTCATCCGTGTTTGCTATAACATCGATGCCCTTGTACCCCTCGTAAGCCTTGACAATTAAATGAGAGTCATACCCCTTGAGGTTGTGAAATATCACGTTAATCTTTTTTGTCTGTCTGTGCTTGAGATTGCAGCTATTATGCGCGGGGCCTCTGTATGACCCAGAGACATGATCATGATCTCTAACTAGCCAATCTTCTTCCGTAGCCTCGCGCCCACACATGTAGCACTCTGTCGCAGTTTTAAACTCTCGCTCTTGCTCCGGAGTGATTATTATTTTCGCGATTGGAATGCTATATATCAACTCTTCTATTCTATCCAGCTCTGCAAAGAATCTCTCCATGCAATCCTCACCCCTGTAAGTCTCAAACCTCAATGACTCTCCTAAGCTGTTCACCAGGTTTACGCCGTAGCCACACGCTGTATGGACTTTGGTATTTTTGTCTATAATAGACTCAAAGTCCGCGTAGACGGTGTAAGGCGCCTTTTCCATATTTTTAATGTTCTTAAACTTCATGACCGAGCCAGGTTCAGGCATCTTGACGACGCAAGTACCATCGTGAGCGGCTAGGCACCCTTTGATGTGGTCCTTAAATGTTCTCTCGCACGTTGAGTGGTGGAGACATCGTAGGCAGGTATACTTAGACTTTTTGTGCTCTGTCTGGGCATACATTAACGCTGACATACTCTTGATCCACATGTAGTGATTTTTATAAAGAATTAAATTCACCTCTGGGAGACCTTTTGCACTATCTGTATACAACCTGTCATCCGTGTGAACAATCTCCATTCCACCATCTTTCCACTCAAACACATTAATCACAAGTTTGTTCTTGTTAGCAAACTTTTGAATCTGGTCTATGGTGACCGGGTACTTTAACATTTTGGTATTCAAGCTGTTTTGATACGGCGTGTAATTTGATAACCTGTCTACGTGATCCGATGATGGGTATAGGCATGAGAGTATCGCCCACAAGAAGCACTTGTTATCATCCAAAGCCTCTGGATCTATTTCTTTTATTTTTTTAACTAACGCTGATTTCTCGGTTTTGGTAGTAAAAGGAATGTCCATAGATTTTGCAATCCGTTTTATCACTGCCATTGTTTTGGCACCTCCATTGTTGACGTTTATGATGGCATTTTTGTTCGCTAAAGCTTTAGGGGTTGGTTTGTACGTTCCACCTCTTAGAGGTTTCCACCGATAAATTTCCAAATAAAATCTAGATACTCGCTCCAAAATCCACCCCGAACCGTTGTTCGTAAATTCATCAATTTTTCTGATTATATTCGCTAGCTGTCTGTTTAATTCTTCATCCAGATTGGTTGATGCTAGGATTGGTACGGCGCCTTCTCTAGGGGTACCCCAGAATCGAGTGATTATAGTACCGCGCTCCAGATGGGAGAATGCAACTTCAGCACTTACGCGAAGTTTTTTAGTTCGGTTAAACGCATCATTAATCCTACCTATAATGACGGGTTTGGCGTGATTCCATACAAAGTCTATGTTGGCTGATTGATAACTGGATACATCTATAGTAGATTTGTTGGTGACCTCATCTACAAAAGTGGTTCTTATCTCCACCCGTGGCGCTCTGTCAACACCTCTCAATGCGTCCACCAAGTCCGCTTTTTTCATACGCGGCCCAACTGTTATATCTCTGGCTCGAGCTAAAGATTTTAGATCTTTCATACTCAAGTCATCCACTGTAAGACGTTTCTTGCCATCGACAATATTCTTTAACTCGGCTTTTCTCAGCTTCGCTGTATTCCCAAACCCCATACGCTTCGCCTCCTCCCTCATCTGACTGGAGGTAGAGTCTCCGTACAGGTTTCTCACATTGCGGAGGGCATCATCCGGGTGTGGCTTTTTGTAAGTACCGACTACCACTATTGGTATACCCTTACTAGTTTTACCAATCACTTTGGATCGATCGCCAGCACGATACGCGAGCTCCGCTTTGCTCATTTTGCTGTATCCCTTTACACCGCTTCGCTTGGCATCCTGTCGAAGCCAGCTCGTACTCCTCTCTCCATACAGATTTCTAATATCCATTTATTATTACAAAGCTTTAAACGTTAGTCAAATCGATTGAGGCTTAAAGAATTTTGTATAATAAAGGAGGTACAAAAAGCAAGCGTGACCAGCACTTAGGTCCTGCAGTCGCGTGCTCTTTGGCAGCCGTACCTTCTCTCCGTACAAATTTCTAATATCCATTTTTTTAAATCCCAAGGATTTTAAAAACTTTAAATTCTAAACTTTTCCATCTTTAGACAAAAATTGCCAGGGCGAAAATTCTGGTCCAGAACCCCCATATTACATACTACTCAGCTCTCTGCTCCTGACCTCCATGTGTTCTGCTGGCACCTCCTCTCTTGTGGCAATGGCACGGTACATGATGGCCACTGGTCCCTGTCCGGTAGCCTGTGTCCTTGTCAGTTCGCCCTTTGGTCCTGTCACCCCTGGCGGGGCTGATAGCCTCTCAGGGGAACCTCCGGCACCCAGATTCAATCTAGCCACTGTTGGGGCAGAAGTCCCATGCGAGTTGCCGGTCAGCCCCCAGGGGTATGCGATGTTGCCCAGGATCGATCCCGCTCTATCGAGGGCCGGAGTCCTATCCAGGCAATTGGTCGGTACCCATGCAGCTAATGGCCCTTGTTCCTTTGCTAGCTCCTTCCGTGAGGGGCCCCCGTCCCTCTGTTCAATGCTCGCGCAGTGCCGGCAGTCCTCGCAGGTCTGCCTGCTCAATCCATCCGCATTCCCGTGGCGAGTCTCTGACCGGTGCTTCAGGATGTAGCTGAACTCCACCAAGATCTCAACCCACGAGGCTACTTGGTTTGAGGGTTCCCTTCTCCGGCATAGCCATCGGAGTGACGCGTGGTCCGTCCGCAGGAGGAACTCCTGGCCATAAAGAATTGGCCGGAAGTGCTTGTCCGCCTTCACTACTGCAAGTAGCTCCTGTCGAGTAACAAAGTAATTGCGTTTCGAGGGGGTGAGGGTCTTGCTGTAGTAGGCAATGACCCGCTTGCAGCCCTCCTGTACTTGAGACAGCACGGCCCCTACTCCACATCCGCTGGCGTCCGTGTCCAGGATATACTGCCTCCGAGGATCCGGATAGCCCAAGATCGGGGCGGTGCTGATGCTTTCCTTCAGTGTTTCGAAGGCAACCTGCTCTCCTTCCATCCATCTCCAGGGTTCTCCCTTTGCAGTCAGTCGGTGCAAGGGGTGTGCTATAGTGACGAACTCCGGGATGTATTGTCGGTAATAACCGACCGTCCCGAGGAATCCTTGAAGTTCTCTTATTCCGCGCGGACTCGGCCATTTCGCTACTGCCTCTACTTTGTCGGGGTCTGTAGAGACTCCGTTCTGGCTTACTATGTGCCCCCAGGTAGCGAACCTGAGGTTGTAGTAGCTCGCACTTGAAGGGCTTCAGCTTTAGTCCGGCCTTGTGGAGTCTCTGGAAGACCTCCTCCAGCCGATGTAGATGCGTATCAAAATCCGGGGCGATGACGATAATATCATCTAGATATAGCAGCAGTGTTCTCCAGTGGAGGCCATGTAGGACGCGTTTCATGAGTCTTTGGAAGGTGGCAGGGCGGACGTCAGTCCGAAAGACAACACCTTCCACTTCCAGAGCCCGAACCGTGTCGAGAAGGCTGACTTCTCCTGGGCTTCTGCATCCAGGCGCACCTGCCAGTACCCGCTCACCAGATCGAGTGTGCTAAAATAGCGACTGCCGGACAGGGCGTCCAGGCTGTCAACGATCCTGAGTAACGGGTAGGCATCCTGCTCCGTGACGGCGTTTAGATGCCGGTAATCAATAAAGAAGCGCCATTTCCTATCCTTCATCTGGACCAACACTACGAGGGAGCTCCAAGCTCCTCCAGCGGGCTCGATGAGTCCTCGTTTGAGCAGGTCCTGGACCTGCCTCTCGGCCTCTGCCTCGTTTTCTGGTCCGGGTCTGTGAGGGGGTTGTCGGATTGGCCGAGTACCCTCCCTAAGTGAAAGAGAATGTTCCACCTCCAAGGTTCCTCTTACGTCGTCATCACCCGTACTGAATACGGTGGCATACCGACACAGCAACGCTGCCAGCCTGGACATTTGTCCCCTGTCCTCACAGTTCGGCCGGGCCGACCTGAACAATTTTTCAAGGTGAGCCGGCACTCCATTGATTAAAGTTGGACTGGCGTCACAGAGTAAGGGATCGTCCTCTTCGACCTGCGGGGCCTCCACTCCCGTGTACGTGCCGATAGTGGCTCCAGACCGAGTGATGACTTTTCCTTTGGGTCCTGGCTGGTTCAGGCTACTGGCCATGGAAGGTCTGTCGGGAAGTCCCTCGATTAGTCCCAGGGACAATAGTTCCGTGTGGTGATGCGACAGTGTATTGCCATCTCTGTTCGGGCGGGAACCACTACCACCTTATCACCTGCACTTTGCTCTGGAGCAACTGCCCATGCTGGTCCATGCAGACTAGCTGTCGGCAATCCACCCGAACCACCGGTTGCTCAAACTCGAGAGCGCATTGATGAGCCACAAAGAAAGGCATTTTGAGGATGGCATCTTCGCTCAGTCGGCTTACTACGAAAACCTCCTTCATCTTCACATACCTCAAGCGGATAGTTAGACGGATTATTCCATAGAAGGGAAGCCGTGTTCCGTCAGCCAATAGTCTGTGGCTGTTACTCTCCTCGAGTCGGTCCCGCACGGTTTTTGGCAATCGATCAAAGCAATGAAAGTAAAGGAAATGACGATGATATTTTTCTAACGATTCTTATAAGATTAATACAATATTTAATTGTAAGAATAGTTATTCGATTTTATAAGATTATTACAAGACTTAGTTTTAAGAATAATCATTCAAATTTACAAGATTGAAATATATAGTGACTGATGGTGTGCAATATGCTAAAATTTAAATACCAGCTCAAATCTGTTTAGATTTTTAAATTCAGCATAATTTTTTAGATATACATGTATATACAGAAATCTAGATAAATATCACAACTTCTTGATATTGGTTGCTATGACCAATGATATACAGCCCTCTCCCCAGCCTGTGTGTATTACACAGCAGCTTGCCATTTTACTTCTAATATTGCATTTCTCCTATTGCAGGGGAGAGATATAAACATATAACCTTTTCCTTTCATTATTGCTGTTTGTTGTACATATCACCCAATACAATACAGCTACCATTGCAGCTACCATTGCAGTTCTCCTATTGCACTGCAAAGCCATTTGACTGCTAATATTGCATTTCTCAACCAGCAGTTCCCTTTCTTTTTCCATTATCACTTTGGTCGTGGGCTGTATGACAGGGGAATTTCGAGTGTATTTTTATGATAGTACTCAGATATTTATACTGTTATCAACTAGGGTGTACTTACATGTAATGTACCGTTAGAATAATATTTAGATATTCATACTATTATCAACTATAAGGTGTACTTGCATGTAGTGTATTATTAGGATAATAGTCAGATGTTCTGAAGAAGGCTTTACCAGGTACTTAGTTTTTACAAGGTTTACAAGGCCGGAAAGATTTGATAAATACCAATTTTCTAATCAAACACATGAACAACATTTTTAAATTGGTAAAACTATGTAGGCTAATACAAAACTCTCCAGTGCCTTATGAGAATTAGCTAAGGTCACTATAAAATATTTCATGTTTGAAAACTTGATATAACATTTTAGTAGCCATACCATAACTATTATTAGAGGGACTGACACTTTCATCATAACATGTTTTATTGTTGTGATCAGGTACAGTAATAAGATCAATCAACTTATATAATGCTTGGCGTCAATCATGCAACTTTAGCATGATAAAGATCTTCCGTGTTTTCTCCGGTTCTGTTTCTGCCTTTATGATCAAGATATGTAAAACACTTTACGACTTCACTAAAGTGCTCGTAGACATCAAGCGTTTTGCGAGGAGATATGTGAACTCGCTCACACAAATCACACATCCACTTCCTATTAGCAGTAAATAATGTCGCATCAAATTCGTAAGAAGCCCTCCATTTATGATATGAATAGAATAGCTTCCTGTCTGCTGCGACCTTAATAAGATAACTCGCTAGTCTCTGAGGAGAAGGAAACAAACCGGCATGAATGTAGGAATTGGGAGGAGCTAGTTTCTCATAGGCAGCTCGATTTCCTCGTACTACTGGAATCATGCCGAGCTGAAGACTGTTCCAGAACTTCTCAGTCACGTAATCAAAGCAATCCGAGTTTTCAAATGCGAGGTAAAACTTGTATTTGGCAGCATATTTTATAATGAATTTGTTACCGTTGTTAGGGTCAGTGTTGTTTGAACACGCACCATAAATATCGATAGAGATATGTTTCTGTAACTTTCTCACATACTCTTCCCTTCTGCTGCTAGTTCGACAGTTGCTCACTAGCCAACTCACCATCCTATTTCTTCCAGTTATGTAATTCTGTTTTTGATGTTGAGGGTTGAATCCTTTACTTCTCCAACATCGGCCGTAAGGTATGACCACATCTGAAGTGCGCTGATAAGTCATACTTATGTTAAACTTGTTATTCAACTCTTTTAGCTGCTCCGGGTAAAAGAAAGATGGAGGCTCTCTAAACATGATAATCCATTTTTGATCTGCAGATCTTCGAGAAGGCAAATCAGTTATAACGAAGTCTTGTTTAACCCGAGTATTGTACACATGAAACAACACGGCATCACTCCGATTGTAATCCCGCAGGTCAGTACTCCAGCTGCAGGGGTACTCACAGTTTAGCAGAGGGTCGGGGAAAAGTCTTCTCTCCTGCTCCGTCCTGATGTAATTCTGTATATTAAATGTGTTGTTGTAGATTGTTGTGTATGCCAAGATTGTCTTGCTTGGTTTCTTTGTTTCTGATTTCGACAAGCTGTGTATACCTTCCAATTTCCAAACATTCTGATGCTGAAGAGGCTCATTGGAAAATTTTAACGCATTTCTAGTGAGTCGAAAAACATTGATGTTGATGGTAAGTAAGGCGGTTCCCAAAATAACTGCCAGCAAAATTCCTCGAGCAAGCATTGAGTTTAGTTCAGCTTCTACTTGGCTATAAAAGAGTTTTAATAACTAAAGCTAGCCTAGGTCAGGCATCATGAGACATTTATCCCATCTGCTGCTGCCTATGACTGTGTAGTGGTCATAGAACCCCAGCTCTTTGATTGCTAGCCATATAATACTTAAAATACACATTATCCCTTCGTATTGTGTTTACTCCTGTTGTTGTTGTTTTATAAAAAAGCATGAAGGTTTTGAAAAAACTAAAAACCTGCGGCCTTCTCCCTATTATCTTCAAACTGTTTATTAGGGTCTTTCCATGCAGCTTCATGTCTAACGTAACATAACACTATGTTGAAGTTCTAATTTGTTATAGCAACAGCACTTGGGTGCATCACATACATGTAGTGACATCATAGTGACACTGCATCGTATTATATAGGAACTATCAATGTTGAAAAACTATTCGTATCATAAACTTGTGGTTCAAAACATCATCCCATACATATTGTCTGGAGAATAACAGCACTTTGGTATTGTTGATAATAAAAATCGCTGTGTGGTCATAACTCCCAGAGCCTTATCCTATTCTTTCTTGCAGTAATGCTGTTGCAGTGTGATTCAGTTCAGTTAGTTGTGTGCAGCACTAGTCCCTGGGCAGCCACTGAAGAATTTTGGCTGCTGCAGAGTGAGCTCTCATTAACATATCTTGGAGATTTGTTGCATATGCATGTTAAAATCAACATTCCAAACGAAACAAGCTATTGTACTTGAAGGCCACCTAGCTATAAACCATTTGAAAGGCTAATATCAAAGCTAACCTATAGCACCTGCCAACACCAGTTAATGAGTTTGCATAGATGCATGGGCTGAAGCTATTGATTAACTGTCAGGATTGTCATGCCTGGCTAGTGTGCACTCCCAATGCACCCTCATAGAGCTGGCTAGTGCACCTGTACTCGACTCTACTCTCAGACACGCTTGAATCCCGCTGTCTATCATTTGGAATAACTCTTACGCTGCTACACAGAAGTGCTGAGAAAACAAGGACGACATCGCTGGGGTGAGTCTTACAGCGAGCTACTGGATCATTTGCTTTTCAATGGAACAGCTGCTGGATTATCAATAGATTATGTGGCCTGTCTTTCAGTGTCGCTATAAGTAGAGCTTGTCAACCTCAGACAGGTGACTGGAGCAGAAGTAGCATACAGTACCTTTTTTCAATGAAATATTTCTTTGAATTTGAACATTTTATTCCTGGAAGTTAATCTCATGAATTTGTTATTAATTTAGCAAATTTCCAAAAGCTATTGTTGGTTGGGGCTGCTCAGACTTCGATCAGTTCACAAAAATAATATCTGGAAAAAAGCAGAAAATGGAGCTGCTGTGTGACATGAGTTTTTTTCAATCTTCACATAAAACTTTTGAGGGTAGAAGTCAGTATTCCGAATAGCAAATTTGAACCTTACAGTACATATTGTGACTTCAGGCTGATTTCGCAGCCTGTTTTAGTAAACTCCTTTTATTTATAGTTGGGAAATTCTATCCTGATGGATGCAACTACCTTTCTGATTGGCACTGCCACATTGCTAGTTCTCTATTACCTACTTAGAAGGGGAGATAAATCTTATCCTCCTGGACCATTCGTTTTTCCGATAATAGGGAATCTGCCACAGCTGTTTAGAGCTGGCTCCATCACAGACTTCTCAGAGTACTACAGAAAGAAGTATGGCAATGTAAGTGCGCATAAAGTCTCTTCTGCTCATCACAACTTATCATGTTAGTAATGGTTAGGATTAAGGCTAGACAGAACTGTCAGAAGTTCACCATACCTGATTGTTTACCATTTGCTCTGCCTTTGTAAGATGTCCTCAATAGGAATGGTTGTTATTTTATGATAGTGAAACAAATGTCTTCATTAAAGATGGTATCTTAAGTTATATGCATTGCGCAAAGCATATAATATAAATGAAAGATGTTTGATGTCGATCATTCTCTGGTATCAAAATATTTTGTCAAATGCCCTTATCGGTGATAGATGAGAAAGCTCCTTCCCTTTCCCTATTTCTATTGGCATTACCTTTGATATAAAAGCCTAAACACCTAAAAACTTTTTATTTACTATTTACTTATTGACCATACAGTTCTTCTGCGCTGTTCCTAGGTTTTCAGCTTTGAGTTCGCCGGTGGTAAAAGAGTCGTTGTCTCTGGGTACGAGGGAATAAGAAACCTTGTAGTAAAGAATGCTGACTACACAAGCAACCGTGCTGTCACTTCCCTCAGTTCCTACATAAAGGAATTAATGGCAGACACTCCAGGTCAGTACCAATCACCTAATACATATAAAGATCACATTGAAAGCATGAGTCGGCTTATGCAAGCACAAGATTGATCAACTCTAGAAGTTTTAGATGGAAAGCAGCAAGCAAAGTTTTTGCTGAGTAATTGCTCATGTCCAGCTCCAGTTTACTGTTCTATTGCAAGTGAACCTACAACATTCATTTGCTACAACATTGCTACAGCATTGCTGCAACGTTGCTCCAATGTTGTCACAGCATTGTTGCAACATTGCTACAACATTGCTACAACACTGATACAACATTGCTGCAGCATTGCTACAATATTGCTACAACATTGCTGCAACATTGTTACAATGTTGTTACAGCATTGCTGCAACATTGCTGCAACATTGCTACAACATTGCTACAGCATTGCTACAGCATTGCTGCAACGTTGTTACAATGTTGTTACAGCATTGCTGCAACATTGCTACAATATTTGCTGCAACATTGTTACAACATTGCTACAGCCTTACTACAGCATTGCTACAACATTGCTGCAGCATTGCTACAGCATTGCTGCAACATTGCTGCAACATTGCTACAGCACTGATACAACATTGCTACAGCACTGCTACAACATTGCTGCAACATTGCTCCAACATTGCTACAACATTGCTACAGCACTGCTACAGCATTGCTGCAACGTTGTTACAATGTTGTTACAGCATTGCTGCAACATTGCTACAACATTGCTGCAACATTGCTACAACATTGCTACAGCCTTACTACAGCATTGCTACAACATTGCTGCAACATTGCTACAGCATTGCTGCAACATTGCTGCAACATTGCTACAGCACTGATACAACATTGCTGCAGCATTGCACAACATTGCTACAACATTGCTGCAGCATTGCTACAACATCGCTACAGCCTTGCTACAGCATTGCTACAACATTGCTGCAACATTGCTACAACATTGCTGCAGCATTGCTGCAACATTGCTACAACACTGGTACAGCATTGCTGCAACATTGCTACAACATGGCTACAACATTGCTACAACATTGCTACTACATCACTCTATATTACAGTGCAAAGTTTCATATTAGTACACAGAATCTAAACTAGGTACTGATTCAATGTGTACAGAGCTCTCTATGTAGGGGCAAACATGTGTGTAAATCAGGATAATCTGAAAGCTAAGACTCACATAAAAAGAGTTACCGTAAATCCTCGTGTCTAAACCGCCTCTGTGAACCTAAAATGCTGTTTGCAACTCTGCGGCACAGCTAAGAAACACAGCCTGAAAATTAAATCTGTAAACTTCTGACTACGTTCAGGGTTAGGTACCTTGTAGAATGTGCAAATGCTAAAAAGCATTGTATTGTTTATTCAACAATAAAATGCTAGGAAATGTCTAGTACTTATACTGATGTAGTGAGGTCATTCGTCATGGTCACTGTCACTGTCATTCGTCATGGTCACTGTCATCTCCAGCACTTGATTCCGTTCGTTGGGCTGCTTTTCGCGCAGTAGTTTCCAAACTATATTCACAACTTTCAATTTGAACACCGAGTCATATTTTGCTTTTCAAAGATTACATGGGTTACAGAATGTGTTTGCTAATTTGGTACTTGTTCACTGCTGTTTGCTGTTCTCCGCAAAGGAGAGAACCCTCATTGGTGGATTGCCACCTCGTCAGCCAATGCGTGCGTGTGACGACAGACAGAGCCAGTCGACTTGGTGAATGGCTCATACGGCTAGGTTAAACTGATCATGTAAAATGAATGGAGAAATGGCGGATACCACTTATACCTGTAACTCAAAAAAAGCCTTTGTTTTGGGTGTGTCCCATTCATGTTGGCGGCTTATGCACAAAGATTTACGGTACCAATTTTTTATTAGTTAAAAGGCATTAGTTAGTTTCACATACTAGACATGAGTAGAAGGCTGCTGCATAAATCCATCTAGCAATTCATTAGCTCACATCGCCCAAGTTTGACAAACTTCAACTCAAGTTCGTTGAGCTCCTTCAGGTTCTCACGTATTTTAAGTGAGCTTATGGCTCCCAAAAAAGCGGAGACAGTACCTAGCATGATGGTTATCAATTGTCTAATATTGAAACTGCTGTCGATCGGCGTACAGGTCAGCTGCCGATAAACTCAAGGCTGAACAAAGGCCGGAGACAAGGCATTTAATTTTCCTATTTTATGCATGCGACTTTTGAATCATGTTTTTGTCTGATCTCCCATGGAAGCCACAATAGACCATTGCAGTCCTCATTATATCCAAAACATCAATATATTGCTTAACTGAACCTGTGCTAACAAACTCATGAATAGTAGCACTAGCTTCAAGCGTTTGATGACCTCAGCTTCAAGGCCTTACATCTTATAATAGGAATAGGCATGGCAGATTGCAGCGGCCTCCCTGGCTAACTGATATACCTTCACAGCTGCCTTGCCCTGCTTTGCTTAAATGTTGACTTGCAGCAAAATTCACATTACAGTTATTTGATATGAAAAGATTCACCATGTCTTACTCTGTTGTGTTTTAGTTGCAAAATATGTGGAAATGTGATTACAAGCTCTTAAAAGCTAATAAACGAACAGAAAATCGCAGCCACACGAGACCGCCGCAGTCTGGATTCTCTTTCCAAAACGGCTCAAATGTGACGTAGCTGTGGTAGATGGTTTCTGTTTACACTTTCATGCAACCTTATTCGTCAAAATATTTTTACAAATATACTTCACGCATCCAATAAAACCTTGTTTATTGTTCTTACGCATCTGTTTTATCGTCATTGTAATGCTGTCACTTTTAGCAGTGATATCCTATAATTTACCGTAAAAATTTGTTTAAATTTTTAGCCTTAGCTTGAAGGAGTACATATCATTCTCTGAAAATCATGACGAGCCTGTTGGTCACTTGTGATAATCGGAAAGTGCTGCAGAAATTATTTGCGAAGTATTGAGTCACATGATCAGATTACGACTTGCCGATTAGACCAAAACGAAACAAAACTGTAAAGTAGCGAGCATCTATATTTGATACGGGGTCTTCGGTAAAACCCGAAGTGTTTGTCATAAACTAGTGCTACGATAAGTTTTATATTGAGCTTTTTATTGGCTTTTCAATTCACGTGAGAACATCACGTGACAAGACAATAACCAAATTTCATGACTACGTCAGAGAAATAAAGAGATTCCAATCTACGACGGCTTTTCGTTTTTGAGCTTTTAAGAGCTTGTAATCACATTTCCACACACTTGGCACCTACAACACAAAAGCTTAAAACATGGTGAATCTTTTGATACCAAATAACTGTAATGGGAATTTTGTGTTAAGTCAACCTTTAAGAAAGCCAGCTGACTGTTCAAATCACATATAAGCTTGTTAAACCAAAGATGTTCAGCACTTATTTTATCAATGTAACAACAATATAACATAGTACTGTAGTTTGTTGGCAGCTTTTTTGTATCATTGGTTTAAAAGTTGGCTGTCAGCATATGAGAGGTCAATCAATAAAAAGTCAAAGGTATTAGGACTCCTGGCATATGACTGTTGGCAACTCGGAAAGATCCCCAAAATAAACCAGTTTTTCTTTTTTAACTTCTGCCAGGCCAACGTGTCCTGTAATAAGATAGGTCATAACTAATGCTGTGTTTATGAATTCAGGTCTAATATGGGCTCCATTCCCTCACTGGAAAACTCTAAGATCATTTGCCATCAGCACCCTCAGAGAGGAAGGAATGGGTAAAGCAGTTCTGGAACCAAAGATTTTAGAGGAAGTCGAACTGTACATTGAACACTTTATACTACCGAACCTCGGCAAGCCCTTCGACATCACGCACAACCTTAACCAAGCCACCTCAAATGTCATCTCACAGATGCTCTATGCCCGGCGGTTCGAGTACGATGATGAGGAGTTTAATCGACTGGTAGCTGCTGCGAATGAAGGTGTTGCTGTCGCTTTTAAAGTGGGTATGATAGGAAATCTTCCATTCGGTTCCTTGTTTGTCAAATCAGCCATAGAAAGAGAGAAGTACATCGCTAGCACAGTCCTGCAGCCAACTCTGCAGAAATACATCGATGCCCACAAAGCGACCCTTGACCGAGACCACCCACGTGACCTGACAGACCGGTACCTGATACATTCGGAGGCGGCAGAAGGCACAAATAAAACCTTTTTCTCAGGTAGGTTTTGGAGTCGAAGTAACATAGTAGGTGTACTAGTTCATGCACTATTATTAGATGTACTAGTTCATGTACTAATAGTAGGTGTACTAGTTCATTCACTAATAGTAGGTGTACTAGTTCATGCACTAATAGTAGGTGTAGTAGTTCATGCACTAATAGTATAGGTGTACTAGTACATGCACTAATAGTAGGTGTACTAGCTCATGCACTAATAGTAGGTGTACTAGTTCATGCACTAATATTAGGTGTACTAGTACATGCACTAATAGTAGGTGTACTAGTTGATGCACTAATAGTAGGTGTACTAGTTCATGCACTAATAGTATGTGTACTAGTTCATGCACTAATAGTAGGTGTACTAGTTCATGCACTAATAGTAGGTGTACTAGTTCATGCCCTAATCGTAGGTGTAATAGTTCATGCACTAATAGTAGGTGTACTAGTACATGCACTAATAGTAGGTGTACTAGTTCATGAACTAATAGTAGGTGTACTAGTACATGCACTAATAGTAGGTGTACTAGCTCATGCACTAATAGTAGGTGTACTAGTTCATGCACCAATATTAGGTGTACTAGTTCATGCACTAATAGTAGGCGTACTAGTACATGCACTAATTTAGCCAACTTTGGAGGATAAACTGACCCAATATTTAGTAGATTTTATCAGAAAGTATCAATATTTTCTATCATTTGTGATTGCTTTTGATGTTTGAGATGATCTGACTGCCAGGATGTTTCAAAATTCAAATTGACAAAACTCGATTGCGGTTAAAACGCTTAGATCAAGTTAAAGTGTGATTGTGATCTTTATCGTTGCTAAGAGACCAACAGAATAAAAATGTGTAACGTTGCAACTTGAACAAAATAGCTGATTTCAACTATAAAAACTGGTGAAATCATATTGCTCGTATTTGTCCTCTGAGCATTTTAACTGCGATCAAGTTTTATTAATTTTATTCTTGAAATATCCTGGCAGTCAGATCACCTCAAATATCAAAAACTATTGCAGATGATAGAAAAATATTAATAATTTGTGGAAGTTCACCTTTAAAGACAGTTGAAAGCCTTTATCTAGTGCAAAGTAAAGGAAACATGTTCACGTGTTACAGTAGTAGTTTGCCCACTCCTACTTCTGGTCATCATAATCAAACAGTAGAGTTGTTGTTGGCAATGAAACTACTGGATAACAAGATGGGAAGGACAAGTGGACGCCCTTGAAGACAGAACTTCTCTCTAAGGGAAAATTAACATAGCAGAAAAATCAATATTTATCCATAATATAAGACTTGATAGATGCCTGCATACATGACTTTATGAGAGTAAGGGTAGTTAACTCCTAGCACAAAATAAAGACCGCTTCGGGGTTCTAGTCGATTATCAGTTTTCCTCCTTTTGTAATGCACGGAGCTACATCTTCTAACGCAATAATAATATAATATTTTTAGCTGTAGGAATCATAAACCACAGACTTATCTCATACCTCGATGACGTGTCCTTTGAATCAATTTAGAAATCAGCACTTCTAGGGATACTTAAAAGTCTCAGAAACCCGCTCCAGTAATGTTCAATTATGTGACAACCCTTTGGTTTTTAGATAGAACCCGGAATCACCATGAAACCAGTTCAACAACTGTGGAAACTATATTCCATAATGATTATAATAGTAATAATAATGAAACAATTCACATATCACATATCATAACAATTACTAACAATTGCTTTTTGCTCGTATACTGAATCTGTAAGACTAAGTCTCCACCAGTTTAGTCAGGTACTTAAGGGTCAGCCATGCTAAACATATCTCCTACATTGCAGACGACAATGCTGTGCAGGTTGCTATACACCTGTTCATAGCTGGAACAGAGACAACAGCTACCGCAATGAGATGGGCTCTACTTTACATGTGTCTCCACCCAGACGTGAAAAAGAGAGTTATGGAAGAGATCGATGATGTAATTGGTAAGCAACAGCGTTAATAGTAATTTGACAAAAGTGTGTCAACGAGTAGCGCGTGTTGTTGTAGCTGTGGTCTACACTGTAAATGCATTAGACAATCCTGTAGCAAATACACAAATATTTAATTTTTTTAAGGTGTTAGACTGTCTAAGATTAAGAGTTATTCGTTTTGTGGTTTATAGAGTTCCTACAGTCGTACCTAACATAGCATTATGTACAGTCTTACCTACCATAGCATTACATACAGTCCTACATACCATAGCATTACATAAAGTCTTACATACCATAGCATTACAAACAGTCTTACATACCATAGCATTACAAACAGTCTTACATACCATAGCATTATGTACAGTCTTACCTACCATAGCATTATATACAGTCTTACGTACCCTAGCATTAAATACAGTCTTACGTACCATAGCATTACATACAGTCGTACGTACCATAGCATTAAATACAGTCTTACGTACCATAGCATTACATACAGTTTTACCTATCATAGCATTACGTACAGTCTTACGTACCATAGTATTACATACAGTCTTATGTACCATAGCATTACATACAGTCTTACGTACCATAGCATTACGTACAGTTTTACCTATCATAGCATTACGTACAGTCTTACGTACCATAGTATTACATACAGTATTATGTACCATAGCATTACATACAGTCTTACCTATCATAGCGCATTCAAATCTCATCAATAATCATGTAGAGGTATTTTTATTTGTTCCATTACGCTAGATTTGTGGTTTGAAAATCGTATTAAACACAACCTACAAATGTATGTGGGCTATAAGACTACATCAGCAACCAGTGGTTGTCGTATGGTTAGCTATTAGTTACAATCTTTCAAGGCCGAGAGAGAACGTCATGCGGGCTGTAATATTTCAATAGATTATTTTGTTCAATACCCATATTTGCTGCAGGCCAGTCTAGACACGTTACCGGTAAAGATAGAGTGAGCCTGCCATACACTGATGCAGTACTCTTGGAGTGTCTTAGAAAGGGAAACATTGCTCATGTTGCTCTGCCCCATGTGGCTGACAAAGAGATGGTCATCGATGGAATGGTGAGAACTTTCATAGCCAGAGAAACTAAATTCAAATTAAATAGCTTGAGTGCCAATTCCTTGAGTCGGAGCTCTTTAAGTTTTTCAATTTTTTCAAGTTTTTCAAGTTTCTTGAGTTCTGCAAGTATGGTTATCAGGTCTGTCACTTTCATGAGTAGCTCAACATTCAAATACTAATTGAAACGTAGTCATGTACTTGGAATAAAAAATATCTAGACTTGATACATATTTGTGGTCTATTAGGGACGGAGAGTATCCAGTCATACTTGTCCTAAATATCCACCCATACTTGTTCTAAAGTATCCATTAAATATAAAGTAAAGCCAGTGGGCTATGAGAACAATTACAGCGTATTTTTTATCATTAGCCTTTCAACCTTTGAATAACAATGTTTTTTACTCAAGTTACTGAAGGATGTGTTTTGTTGGCTAAACATTAAATTTTTATGGTTGGCATTCAAATTAAACCTTGATTTTCCACATGTGTTATATCTACATAAATAAGCAGATACACAATATTGTGTGTAATACTTGCCTGTAGAAACTCTTAACAATTTATATTGAATTACCAATCAAATGTCTTCTAGAAATTTTCAATTATTACCTGCAGCATAGTATGTTTAATAATGCTGCCTGCATAAATACACAGCGCTGATAGTAGTTGTCTGCCCTCAGGCACACATTCCCTGCAGCAGCTAAACCGCATTAATGACCTTAATAGCAGTAGGTTCAGTTTTTTACGTGAAATTTGTTTTTCCAACTCATGTATACAGACAGAGGTTTTATGCCGACTCTTTGTCACTAAAGGTAAAAATGTCTACTGTAGTTGCTTTAAATTGATCACCAAGTTTTATACCTGTGCATAGCTCTCATCTTCAGCAACGCACTTTGGTATTGAGAGACTAAATATTATCGTCCCACAATTTAGACAATCCCAGCTGGTGCAGAACTCATGCTCAACATGACATCTGTCCTAAATGATGAGGCAGTCTTTGAGGAACCAACAAAGTTTAAACCAGAGAGATACCTGACAGGAGACATAGCTCTGAAGAAGCAGAGGACGATTCCCTTTGGATTAGGTAAATGATGATGCTTGGAAAACCTTCTCATTGCTCATTTATTAACTGAACTTAATAACAACAGCCAAGTCTCTGTTGCTAGGAAGAAGAGTTTGCCCTGGAGAAAGTCTCGCTAAAATGGAGTTCTTCATATTCTTCGTTACGCTTCTGCAAAGGTTTGATGTTTGCCTCCCAGAGGGTGTAACTATGACAGACAAGGCAGGTCCAAATGATACGGTTGTTCGGGCACCCCCTCCTTACAAACTCATATTTACTGCGCGGCACTGAGTATGTTCTTGAACACTTGTTGCACCTCTACTCCTCAGTTTTTACAAGTTGCCATAAATTTTTTTTTCTGTATTGTAAATTATTTTTACTTAATTTAGCATTGATGAATGTTTATTTTTTGGCAGTTATAAACAAAGGTGGTAGAATAATTTAATCTACATGTATACTAATAAATCGAAATAACAACAATATATAAATGTTTTGTTAAATCACGTGCCATTCTATATTGTTTACAATTGTGCTATTGTCGATCATGCCTATAAGCATTTTTACTAACTTTTACTAACTACTTTTTATATTAAGCACAGCAAATACATAAAAATATAACATTTTTAAATTATCTTATAATCTTTGTGATGCATACAAGCTGTTTATATTTAATATCATCGCTTTTAGGATTACTTTCTGTATAAGCATAAACTTTCTGCAGCTCCATTTAAAGATACTTTATCATTTCTGTTGAAAATTAGTTATGAGTTTTGTGTAGTCGTGTGCTCTTGCTATCTGTAATGATATTGGAAGCCCAACAAAGCTTACACTCTATTAAAATGCTAATCAAGTAGACACTCTTCATGACTTTACAAAATGAGACTCTTCTGTTCCTCTCAGTTATCCATCATAAACCAGAGTTTAAATCCTCTTGGGTTGTTCTTATTATGCACTCAAAGGCTTTGTGTCAAAAATACTTGTAAATCTATATTTTTGTTAAAATTCTAAGAATGTTTTCTGTTTGTATTTGTGAACTCGTTTGTTAATTATATTGATGGCATATTCAAAATGTATCAATCCTATGCTTAGGCTTGGTACGCAAATGCAATAACCTTGACCTCTGTGATCTTTAAAGAGTTTAAGCAGTTACCTCAAAGGCTGCCAAGTTACTCACCAATGTTTCACAGAACTATTAGCAGTGTGACATGTACCGCGACATCCACAACCCTACTACACAATTGTGTGAGAGGAGTACAGAATTTACATGTGAATTAGTTATTGTGTGTTACACTAGAGATTTGCATATAGACAATGTTATGATGCATCTGTGTATCTAAGCTGAACGGCTGAAAATAAAGTAAACACTAACCTAAACAGTAAAATTTGATGAAAAGATGAGTTTGTAAAGATACAAGAAATATTCTCAATCCTTTAACTTTCAATATATTTTAAAGCGTTGCAGTTTGAGATTAAAAAGATGTTTATAATAAAAAAATTCTCTATTTTTCATGCTCCTTTATAGGTTCAACAAGTTCTAAATAGTTGATGTCTGCCCATTCCAGTCACAAACAAACCCGCACTTGTTATGACTGTGAACCATAGTTTACCTGCACTTGTTATAGACTGTGAACCATAGTTTATCTGCACTTGTTATAGACTGTGAACCCTAGTTTACCTGCACTTGTTATAGAATGTGAACCCTAGTTTACCTGCACTTGTTATAGACTGTGAGCCCTTGTTTACCTGCACTTGTTGTAGACTGTAAACCCTAGTTTACCTGCACTCTTTGTAGACTGTGAAACCTTGTTTACCTGCACTTGTTATAGACTGTGAACCCTAGATTACCTGTTCTTGTTATAGAATGTGAACCCTAGTATATCTGCACTTCTTATGACTGTGATCCCTAGTTTACCTGCACTTGTTATAGACTGTGACCCCTTGTTTACTTGCACTTGTTGTATACTGTAAACCATAGTTTACCTGCACTTGTTATAGACTGTGAACCATAGTTTACCTGCCAGTCGTAAGGAACACCCTCCTATTGTGTTAAGTGAGCGGAGATCACGCCTCTATATATGTTTAAAAAAAATTGCATTCTCGAAATCCTAGAAACTGACCTACTCAAATGATAACTAATAAATCAGCAGACACCAAATTTGGTGTGTACAAAACTATTATTTTCCTTTTGTGAGCGTTTGCAAAATGGTAAAAACATTAAACTCTCAAATTTCATTTTATCTATAGCAACAAGGTATTTGTGTTAAATTCAAGATGTGAAGAAGGCAAAATTGTTTCTTTATCAAGCAAGTGGCTCTATCACGCGACGAAACCTGTCCTAGAGCTCGTCCGCCGTCTGCACATTGTCACAGTGTATATTCAAGCTTTACCCGTGTTGATAAATCTGTAAGTGTCAGATATAGCGATTACTTTTCATTCTCCCTGCGGAGCTACCAGACTAAGATTGTGAAAACACGTAAGGCTTACTAGGCGCAGGATTTATCTCCTATCAAGGTTTACTCATGCCATCATGTGATCAAATCATGTCAGCAAAATCACAGGATGATACACAGTCACATTTTCTTCTTATATGTGTATAAACCACTTTATTGGTAATAATTTAATTTCAAACAGAAATGTTCTCTGAATTTTGTCATACAAGAACCATAAAAAAGGGGCAACAGTTAGCCACTGAAATCAAAGAAATGGTTTGACATAATTTGGAGTAATCATGTTGATACTATTTGTAATAAGGTCATGAAGTCATCAGCTCTGCTATAATTTTGCAGGCCATACATAAACTCAAAATCTGCTATTGTATTTTATTATCAGTTGATCTTTTGCCATATTATTTATCCCACAACCAAACAAGAGCGAAGCGATTGATTGGGAGATTTATGATAAATGCACATGTGCACACAATTCCCAAAAAATTATCCGGTAACGGCAGTCACCAAACCCTTGTTACGAAATCCTATCAACAAGTTTAACTATTTTTTAGTAAAGTCGTTTAAGTATAATAATGATACAAAACGCATATAAACCTATTTAAATATGTTACCAAGCCTTTGAACGGTTACCGCAAATTCCTAAAACTAACCCATCTGATCAGATTATACATACAGTAAATAGACAGATTAATTCTGTCAAAAATCGCCACAAAACGCTTGAACAGCTTGGTTTATTAATAGTTTCGACCGACCTACGAAACGCCAATAAAGCCGTGCGACAGATAGTAGAACTATTTAGCAGTGCGCAAGTCAGCAAGAGAAAAACGTGCTCATTTCACCAGTATATAGCATTGTTTAATTGCCAAGATGGTTTGTGTACTGTTTGAGGCGTAGACCGATTTACAGGTACGAAAATGAGGTACACAGTTCATCAGCCTACGTTTTTGTCCAATTATCAAAGGTTTTTCAAATTATCTAGAACATCAGCCAGATTTCTTTACATCTTATCTACAAGGTAGGGCGTTACTACAACGCCTTTTTATGACAAGAATATTTCTTTATTTCACTCCAGTTTGCATAAAACTTCCAGTTGCGTAAAGGCCAACGCTTGCTTTCTGTTACATATCGCTGTCAAAACCATTCTACATTCACAACACAACCAACTTTCAAACTGTATATTACACATCAGCGTGCCGTTTAACTTTTAATATTGTATTTCAGAGATATAATAAACATATTTCTTTATTGTTGGCATTGTTGTTGTTAGTTAAATTACGTACAGTAGGTTAGGTCTACAGCTTGAATTAATATTTATTTTATTATTGTAAAACATAAGTTAGAGATAGTTAAATATTTATTTTATTAATATTTATTTCTGTTATATATCATTGTCAAAACTGTTCTGCATTCAACACAACCAACTTTCAAACTGTATATTACAATATATTTTACTTTTAATATTGCATTTCAGAGATATAATAAATATATTTCGTTATTGCTGTTGTTAGTTAAATTACGTACAGTAGTTTAGGTCTACAGCTTGAATTAATATATATTTTAACCAACAACCAACTTTCAAATTGTATATTACACGGCAGCTTGCCATTTTACTTTTAATATTGCATTTCAATATAATAAGAGATTTAATAAACATACTTCATTATTGCTGTTGTTAATTAAATTACGTACAGTAGGTTAGGTCTATATACAGCTTGAATTAATATTATTTTATTATTGTGAAACATAAGTTTGAGATAGTTAAATATTTATTTTATTAATATTTATTTCTGTTACATATCGCTGTCAAAACCGTTCTACATTCAACACAACCAACTTTCAAACTGTATATTACAACATATTTTACTTTTAATATTGCATTTCAGAGATATAATAAACATATTTCATTATTGTTGTTGTTATTTAAATTACGTACAGTAGTTTAGGTCTACAGCTTTACAGTCTACAGGTCTAAGTCTCATTTACATTATACTCTGTCAATTCCTGCTGAGAACTACTTTTTCAACAACCAACAGTACCCTTTCTTTTTTCCATTATTACTTTGGTCGTGGGCTGTATGACAGTGGAATTTCTAGTGGTATATACATTTATTATAATCTAGCTCCAAGATATGTCACATATAATTTTTTTGTTGCAAAAAAAGAGCATTTTGACTAATTGCAAATCTACATCCTATTCCAGAGTATCTTATTCTAATGAAGGATCTTTTCAAATCTTTGCATCTTCTTACTTTACCTACGCCAAATGTTATTTTACCTACGCTAAATGTTATTTTACCTATGCCAAATGTTATTTTACTTCAATTAAAGTTTTCAAGATTTTTCATGTTTGGGTCTTCGTTTTTCTACATGACAGTGACAGGTTTTCAATCCATTTCAATCTGTGAGATATGAACAAATTGCATACAACCACCACCAATTATTCTAAAATATCATTGCCAGCTGCTTTAACAACCTCCTACCTAATATCCATTCTCTTAGCAAAAAGTATTTTAAATGCTTTATGTCAAAATATTTATTTGATTTCACTGGCCCTTGTTTTCTTTTTTTCTTGTTGTATGGTATAATTTGAAAAACATTTTCAGTTGAGATGAAATTATTGCAAATAAAGTAAGATAGCATTTTAAATACTTTGCTCTGTTGAGAGAACAGACATTAGGTAAAACAATTGTTAACGCGGCCAACAGTGATGCTTTCAAAATAATTGTTAGATGTTGTATGCAACTCATTCGTTTGACTTAAGTTGAAATCAGTTGAAACAAACAACCACATTGAGATAGTAATTGTAACAAACTCTGCTTTCAACTCTGCTCGAAGCTTTCAATTGAACCTGCTATGTAAGAATTTGAATAATTCTCTAAAACTGATAACAAAGAGACTTTCCTTGCCTTGAGACTTCAGAAGCTGTGTATACTAGGGAGGTGTGATGAGAAGGCTGCATGTCGGAAAATTTTAGTCATATCATAGCCTGAGTACCAACTTATGAAGCATGAAGAAGGATGTTGATAAAAGATTTATAGCGATTTTTAGACAAGTTGAAGCAGTAATTGCTGGACTTTCTGGAATAGATTTGTTTTTATGCTTTGACAATCATGTTTTCTTCATTAACAATCTCATCTATTAACTCGGGTTCTGCGCGTATAGCCATGCTCGGAATAGCTTGGTTTTCGGTTCTCGGAATAGCCCTGCTCCTGCGCATATGGGCCCTCATTGCACTTTAATTTTTCTATCATCTTGTTATGTTATGATTTAATGTAAAATAAAACAAACAAGCAAGCTTGTTCATAATTATAGGTAAATAGTATTTATTTTAAATTATATTGAAATGATATTCCGTTCATTGTACTGAGTTCCTTAAGCAATTATTGTATTTTATATATTTTTTGCAGCTTTTCCACGTTGAACAGTATGTGCTGAGCAGTTTTTTATAGGCTTGACATATTAAGATCAAAACATCTCTCTAAAATACATAGTCAGCAATTGTCAGCAATACTTTTACTGAGCTAGCTGTTGGATGAGCTTTCTATCAAAATTGCAAAAAGTCAGCAAAGCGCTGAGCTTGCATGGCCCAAAGCGTAGCTCCATCCTCAACGGTTCACTGTAGTCAGTGAAGCGTGATAACAACTCCCATAGCCCACTTTGAAACCTCTGTGTATGACGAATGAAATGTTTTGTCTGGGTTTTTCCAGTGAGTGCAGTTTCAATAGAAAAAGTGAGCAAGAATAAAGGAAATATCGATTAGTTCTTTTTTGGTAGTTGCTAGCGGAAGAGAAGCTACTCTGCGCTACCTTTTACCAGGCTTATTTGGTTTTAAAAGAAGGTGAAGTTTAAGTAAGGCAGCGTAGAGGGAGAAACAAAAGTAAGTATTATGAGGCCAGTGTTAATTCTGGCAGCAAAATTTAGCTAAGGAGACATTTGTGCCAAGCGAGAAGCGTTTTGATAGTAGAATATTAAATGTAGAGGGATTCTAGTAAGCAAATGGGAGATGATGAAGCAGATGCAAGTGGGGGTGTGGAGTCAGTGCGAGTAGGAATATGGAGTCATTGTTATTAGGAGTATGGAGTCAGTGTGAGTAGGAGTATGGAGTCAATGTGAGTAGGAGTATAGAGTCAGTGTGAGTAGCAGTATAGAGTCAGTGTGAGTAGGAGTATGAAGTCAGTGCGAGTAGGAATATGGAGTCAATGTAAGTAGGAGTATAGAGTCAGTGTGGGTAGGAGTATGGAGTCAGTGTGAGTAGGAGTATGGAGTTAGTGTGAGTAGGAGTATGGAGTCAATGTGAGTATGAGTATGGAGTCAGTGTGAGTAGGAGTATGGAGTCAGTGTATGTAGGAGTATGGAGACAGTGTGAGTAGAAGCACTAGCTATACCTAATCACTTTAGGTCTCAACACAAATATATATTATTCCTCCCCTTTTTCGAATCTTCGTATTTCTTGCCTTCTCACAAATACTAAATAAACTTGAATGCTTAACTTCTTCTGCACTGACAATCTCTCATACACATAACCTGCACATCTGTTATAGGATATTGACAAACACAATTCATAATCAAATGCCAGTAGCTGCACCCTCCAGGTAACAATCATCAAAATTCCAATTTTGTTAACTGCATCATGTTGTATGAACAAAACTAACTTACATGTGATAGCCTTAAAGAAAGCCTGTATCCATCCCCTTTCCCATCACTCAAACTCCGCTTTGCTACTTGATCCCCTGGTTTCACCAACTTATTGTAAATAGTACACTGACAGTCCCATGTGAGTGAGTGAAAGATCATCATGCGTAATAAACATCTGCACAATTATATGCTGTCATTTATGTCCAATTCAGGTATTCCAGGAAGTGCGCAGGTACTGTGCCTGGCTGGTAAGTCAAATATTAGAATTCACTTCTTGTGGGATGCATTTCTTTTGTAACGTTCCACGGGTGGCATCAGACTGACGGACAAATAAGCAGATGTAGAAACAGACAGTCACGACTCTTATTATAATCTAGTCTGCTATGGCTGTGGCATCAGACATAAATCTAGCTTTTGGCCCACTGCTCTAATCATACAACACATAGAACAAAAACAGCAAATTTCTCTCTAACCAGGATACAAGCTAAAAAACGAGTAGGCGCTTATCGATATCTAATCTGCTCATGTTATTGTCAATTCTTACATTTTAGTTCTAAAACACCAAAGGCCCGTGCTAAGAACAAATTCAGCATGTCGAATGCAGCATTTGATAGCGACTTTTGGATGATGTTTGTCATGAGCAGTGTGCTAGGAGCTCTCATAGGGCAGTTCATGTTGCAGATGTTTCGGAAATTTAGTGAGGTTAGTACGGCCACTACTTATTATTAATACCTGTAAGAAAATGTCTTAACTAGATGATGCTGAAACTAAATTATGCAAAACTAATCCTGATTTGAGTGTATTTCTTATCAATTTATGAACAACTCAGTCCAAGATAAACATGTCAGAATGTGTTAAGCTTTTATATACAAATGGTTACAGTTTCTATTGAGTAAAGGTGTTGTTCTCTCATTCACAGATAATTATTTACTATTAATGGTCCAACATTTCAAATCTATTGATAGGTGAATAAAAAATTACCATACCAGTTGTCAGTGAGGCAGCCGATGTTGGAGGATTAATAGATAGCTGAAAGCTTTACATTCCTGTATTCTTTCACCAGCCAGCTCTGCAAGTTCTTTGAGAGTGGAGTTATCTTACTCTTGTATTGCTGGCACTACTCAGTCATATGGCGAGCTTCAGTACCAACTAATTGTTACTCATTTCCATTCAGACTTCATCTTTTCTGAGAGATTTTTGTATCCCTGACTAGTAGCATCTTTAAACTATTTATGGTCTTCCAGCTTGTTGTTACATCTCAGCCAACTTATTGCAGATATGCAAATGCAGCCAAAATCATGCTGACTCACAAATCAAAAGTTCTTGGCATAAGGAGAATGATTCACCTAATGGTCCATCAAATGATCCACCAAATGATCCACAAAAAGTTTCTCTAAATGCAAATAGCGACCAACCGGATGGTGAGTTTGATGTTTAACCTAGTTTATAATTTAATGTACTTCTAATTTGATGTAATGATATAATGTATAATATGTACTGTAATTTAATATACTTTCTTTCCTTTTGCTGGTCTTTTCAGCGTGTATCACTCATCTGGTTTGAAAAAATTTAGTTTGTCACAAAACTATTACATGTATTCTATGTGATCTTTTATAGCTATTGTATCACAGGATACGGTTGCCTTCTATAGCTGTTCTTTGTACTATATGAGGTCAATCATAAGCAGGTCTGTGATTTGCTGGTAATGCCTGACTATAAAACCAAAGCTCTCTGTGCCTACTTTTCATCATGCCAACTAAAATATTATCTCTAATAAGATTTTCTCATAAATTGTATCAATGCAAAACAAAATTTATTTGGGTTGAGGGATATTTGGGTGAAATGTCAAGTGATTGAATGATTTTGAAAGTAGAATCAATGATGTATTTTAATGATTGCTTTATTACCATAGGGCCAAAGTTGAAAATGGAATGAATATTGAAATTCTATGCAAGCAAAAGTCTCACAGAATATTAAAAAAACAGTGATTTCTGTATATATACCTTAGCCTGTTAGGAAACGTTGGTGAGTTGACAGACTAGACCAAGGCAAGTCGCAAATAGATCTGTTTGAAAAATGATCAATTGGCTAGCTCGAGAATGAGAGGAACTTTCAAACAGACTTGCAATCTCTGCATGAGATGTAGAGTCCACAGTTGTCGATGCTATGTAACTAACCACATATAGTAAAGGTTTTAGTAGGGTACTAGTACAAGACTCGCGCATGAATACAATACATATATTTCTGCTTAGTTCATCAAGGTGTACAATAAATGAATGAAGTGACAAGCAATGAACAGGCCCAGAACAGCTCTGCTCTACTAGACAAATGTTTGGGCTTATATAGCTGCTAAACTCCGCTCCTGTTCTGCTTGGTTAAACCTGGCACGGCTCTGCCCGGCTCAATCCAGCTCGGCTCGGTCTTCAGGCGGTATGGCTCTGGCTTAGCTATGCTTGACTCAAATATACATCGGCTTGGCTAAATGTACGGGGATGCCATCCACCACACATTCCCCCCATTGGCGACTAGGGTCTCCAATTCACATCCTGGGGGAAGAGCCTCATGTTGGCAGGCTCCATAGCGAAGGCACTCTATCTCCTCCAATAGTAGCCGGCGTTCCCGGCCCTCCAGGCGTCCCTGCCGCAAGGTCGCCTGCATAGTCTCAGCAGCCCTCGTCCATTCCTGTGCCTCTTGCGCTAGCAACTGAGCCCGGCTGCGCTGCGTCTGCAGGAGGGTCTGGCTGGCCAGAGTACGTCATATCACTTCGGCCAAGGTGCATGACCCGGTGGGCTCCACGGTGGTTCTGCTCCTCCTGGTTGAAGCTGGGCGGATCCGGGCTGGCGGGCACGGTGGTGTCCTAGCCCACTGTGCTCCTCTCCAGGGGCTGCGACGTCTCCTTCCTTTGGTAGTGGGTGTGCAGGCAGCCATCGTCAGGGAGCCCTAGTGTTCTCCTGGCAAAACTGCTCCCAGAAGTCTTGATCCACCAGATATACCACCAGCTCCACTCCTCCTTGCTGGTGAGTCGCGTGGTGTAGTAACATCTGGTCCCTTGACACGTGCTACCAATTGCAGGGGCACACAAACATGGCGTAGTGTTGCAGCAGGTGAAATTGGATTCGCCGGGTGCTGGTTGTGAACTGGCAGATCCGGCAACTCCCAACTTGCACCTGCTCTTCTACCCGTACCACAGTCCGGGAAGACAGGTACTTAACGGCCCTCACGGTGGTCTTCTTCCGTGGCCTGACCCTCTCTGACTCCGGCTGCCTCACGGTTGTGCTTTCCCTCACGGCAATAGCCGGCGGAGAAGAAAACAACTCTGGTGAAGGGGGACTGATCCATCTCTTCTTTGTGCGTACAGCAGCCACCCGGCACTCCTCTCCCACTGGTTCTGGCATAACTTCATTCAGTAACTCCTCTACGCTGTCCTCTGTCAGAGTAGCATCCAGCAGCGCCTCTGCTCCCTCCTCCGTAATCTCTAACACGGCTGAATCTGGCCGTCGTGCCTCGTCCCTCTCCGTGTTACTCCCTTTGTAGACCACCACGTTTGCCAGTGTTGGCCTACCTACTCCTTCTTCAGTCTCTTTCAAACTCATTGTGACCGAAGTCAGTAAATCCTGTAGAGATGTGTTGCCTTCGCTCTCCATCTTTTCCAGCGTTCTAATGTCGTTCAGAGAAAATGAGTGTTTTAATAAGAAATCCTTGGTTGCATCCGTGAGAACCGTTCTACCTCCTTCCCACGCGACCTCGACTAGCATACACCATCTCCGTATCGCTCTGGCCTCCTGGTTGTTCGGGCCAGCCTCGGATTGTGCCGGACCAAAGTGGATTGAATTGCAGGGCTGATGGGATCTGGTGTTGCGATCTCTTCGGTCTCTACCGGGTTTAATCCCGGCTCTCCCGGAACTTTATTCCGTGTGGCCGGATTGATTTCTTCGGAACTAGCAGGGCGTCCTTGACTTCCTTCCTTCTCCAGTCCAGCTGAATTTTCCTTGAGAGTTACCTCCTCCCCTTGATTTTTTGCAGCCTCTAATAGCAACTTTTCTCAGCTGGGGGTGGCATTATTAGTACAGGATCTATCCTGCTCTCCTCTTGCCTTCTCTCCAGCCTGCTGGGTCGAGCGCCCTTCATGTTTGGACCCTCCTTGGCTCCAGAGTGGCTGGGGCTGGCCCCAACCTCTCTGGGCAAGCGTGATAAGGCTTCAGCCTTCCCTTGCTCTGGATGGAAAAATGTCCTTGCCGTTCCACCAGATACGTGTGGTTCCCCAGGCCTTCAAGACTTATTATGGTCTCACGAACTTTTGTTCGTGAGCCATACCCAGTCGCCTGGAGCGTACAGCGGTGGTTCTTCCTTGTCCTCTTGTTGCACCTTTATCTGGCTTTGCCGAAGTACCTCGTGCACTGTCTGCAGCCTCTGCTGCACCTCAAGAGCGTGTTCGTGGGCAAGAAAGAACTCGGTCGGTGGGGGAGGAGGTGACTTTCCAGCTGGTCTAGAAACCTCAGCTCTCGTTCCAACATTAGCATATTGGCTGTCTCTCCAGTCGCAGAGTGGGGGGTGCCTCTGTATGTCCTTATCAGCTGGGGAAGCAGTAGGTCCCACTCGTCCTGTCCCCGAGTCAAAAGCAGCGCTCTAAAAGAATCCCCGAGTCCCCGGTTATTCCATTCAACGACTCTAATCGCCTGTGGGTGATACAGAGTTGTGTGGGTCTTTTCTATGCTCCAGAGTTGGCACAGTTAGGCCATCAGTTGGCTCTCGAACTGTGCCTCCTGGTCCGTGCGGACCTGCTCGGGCAATCCCAGATAGCAGAAGACCCACTCATCCTGTGCGTTGGCGACCACCGGGGCTGTGGCGTCAGGTAGTGACAATGCGTCCTGCCACCGGGTGAAGTGGTCGGTAAGAACCAGTATCAACTCTTTCTCCTTTGGTGTGACAGGAAATGGCCCAACCAGATCCACAGCCACCTTCTGCCAGGGTCGTCCTGCGTAGAGCCTCCTTTTTCCTTCGGCCGCCTTTGTCCCTCCATACTTTGCGGCCTGGCAACCCTCGCAACTCTTGACGAGCCGCCTGTCTGTGGACGTCAGCCCGGGCCAGTACCACATTAGTTGGAGGCGCCCCATTGTCCTTCCCACCGTAGAGTGAGCCAGGGCATGCGTTTGCCACATCGTGGTTTCCCGCATGGCCGAGGGCAGATGGCGCACCATCTAGCGTGGCCCTGCGGGGCCACGCATGTTTTCAGCACGCCGTCCTGTCACATGCGCAGAGAGCCCTGCATGTGATGCAGGATGTCTAGCTCTCTGCTCCCGACCTCCAGGTGTTCTGCTGGTACCTCCTTCCTGGTGGCGATGACACGGTACATGATGGCCATGGGTCCCTGACCGGTAGCCTGGGTCCTGGCTAATTTGCCCTTTGGTCCTGTCACTCCTGGCGGGGCTTACAGCACCTCAGGAGAGCCCCCGGCACCCAGGTTCAATCCCGCCACTGTTGGGGAGAGTCCCGTGCGGGTTGCCGGCCGGCCCCCGGGGTATGCAACGTTGCCCAGGGTTGATTCCGCCTCTTCGAGGGCAGAAGTCCCATCTAGGCAACTGGTTGGTACCCACGCGGCTAGCGACCCTTGTTCCTTTGCTAGCTCTTTCCGTGAGGGGCCCCATCCCTTTGTTCAATGCTCACGCATTGCCGGCAGTCCTCGCAGGTCTGTCTGCTCAATCCATCCGCACCTCCGTGTCGAGTCCTTGACCAGTGCTGTAGGATGTAGCAGAACTCTGCCAAGATCTCAAGCCACCGGGCTACTTGGCTAGAGGGTTCCCTCTTCTGGCATAGCCACCAGAGTGACGCGTGGTCCGTCTGCAGGAGGAACTCCTGGTCATACAGATACAGCCGGAAGTGCTTGACTGCCTTCACTACTGCAAGTAGCTCCCGTCGAGTGATGCAGTAATTGCGTTCCGAGGAGGGTGAGGGTCTTGCTGTAGTAGGCAATGACCCTCTCGCCGCCCTCCTGTACTTAAGACAGCACGGCCCCTACTCCACGTCCGCTGGCGTCTGTGTCCAGGATATACTGCCTTTGAGGATCCGGATAGCCCAAGATCGTGGCGGTGCTGATGCTTTCCTTCAGCGTGTCAAAGGCGGCCTGCTCTCTTTCTGTTCATCTCCAGGGCTCTCCCTTTGCAGTCAGTCGGTGCAAGGGGAGTGCTATAGTGGCAAACACCGAGATGTATTGTCGGTAATAACAGACCGCCTCAAGGAATCCTTGGAGTTCCCTTAATCCGCGGCATCCTTGGAGTTCCCTTAATTCGAGGGAACTCGGCCACTTCGCTACAGCCTCTACTTTGTTGGTGTCTGTAGAGACTCCGTTCTGGCTTACTATGTGCCCCAAGTAGCAAACCTGAGGTTGTAGTAGCTCGCATTTGGAGGGCTTCAGCTTTAGTCCGGCTTTGTGGAGTCTCTGGAAGACCTCTAGCCGATGTAGATGCATATCGAAGTCCGGGGCGATGACGATAATATCATCTAGATATAGCAGCAGCGTTCTCCAGTGGAGGCCATGTAGGACGCATTCCATGAGTCTTTGGAAAGTGGCGGGGGCAGACGTCAGTCTGAAGGGCAACACCTTCTTTTTCCACAGCCTGGACCGTGTCGAAAAGGCTGACTTCTCCCGCGCCTCTGCATCCAGGGGCACCTGCCAGTACCCGCTCACCAGATCGAGCATGCTAAAATAGTGACTGCCGGACAGGGCGTCCAGGCTGTCATTGATCCTGGGTTGCGGGTAGGCATCCTGCATCGTGATGGCGTTGAGACGCCGGTAATCAATACAGAAGCGCCATTTCCCGTCCTTCTTCCGGACCAACACTACAGGGGAGCTCCAAGCTCCTCCGGCGGGCTTGATGAGTCCTTGTTTGAGCAGGTCCTGGACCTGCCTCTCGGCCTCTGCCTCCTTTTCTGGTCCGAGTCTGTGAGGGGATTGTCGGATTGGTCGAGTACCTTCCTTAAGTGGAATAGAATGTTCTACCTTTGATGTCCTTCCTACGTCGTCATCACCCATACTAAATATGGTGGCATACCGATGCAGCAAGGCTTCCAACCTGGACGTTTGTCCCCTGTCTTCACAGTTTGGTCGGGCCGACTGGAACAATTCCTCAATGTGAGCTTGCACTCCATTGATTGAAGTTGGACCGGCATCACACAGTAAGGGATCATCCTCTTTGACCTGCAGGCCTCCACTCCCGTGTACGTGCCGATAGTGGCTCCGGACCGAAAAGTCAGCGGCTGCTCCGTAGTATTCATACAGCGGGTGATGACTTGTCCCTTGGGTCTTGGCTGGTTCAGGCTACTGGCCACGGAAAGTTTATCGGGAAATCCCTCAATTAGTCCCATGAGGCAATAGTTTCGCGTGGTGATGCGACAGGTTAGCGCCATCTTCGTCCGGGCGGGAACCACTACCCCCTTATCACCTGCACTTTGCTTTGGAGCAACCACCCATGCCGGTCCGTGCAGACTAGCTGTCTGCTATCCACCCAAACCACCGATTGCTCAAACTCGAAAGCGCTTTGATGAGCCATGAAGAACGGCATTCCGAGGATGGCTTCTTCTCTTAGTCGACTCACTACAAAAACCTCATCCGTCTTCACGTCCCTCAAGCGGATAGTTAGACGGATTATTCTGTAGAAGGGATGTCGTGTTCCGGCAGCCAATAATCCGTGGCTGTCACTCTCCTCAAGTCGGTCCCACACGGCTCCTGGCAATCTATCAAATACCTGCTTGTTGATCAGGTTGGTGGGGCTTTCGGTGTTCAGTAGGAACTGGATGGGCCGCCCCTCCACTTTTCCTAGGAGGAAATAGCTGGTGGAGAGCGGTCGGCTGAGGGCTTGCGCCCTAGTGATGTCTTCCAGGACATCCTCCGTGAGGCCTGGAAGGCTTCCTTTCTATGGTGGGGCGAGGTCAGCACTTCGGGTCGTACCACATCTAAAGCAGTTCTGCTGCTCCCGTGATTGCCACTCCCAAGGCAGAGAAGGGGTCGGCCCTGCCGCTTTTAAGGCAGGCTTTTGACTGTCCGGTCCAGTGGGGATGGTTCTCAGTGTCTGGAGCGGAGGGGATTTGGGGGTCACCCTCCTACGTTTTGGGCTACGTCCCTGGCTGTCGCACGAAGGGGTATAGGCAATATCCGGGGCAAGGGTAGGAAGTTCCGGTAGAAAGTTCTTCCAGTTGGAGTCATGCTGCCGTTTTTTCCAGTGATCCAATGCAAGTCCTGTGGTAGAGTCCTTGGGATCGTTACCAATCCCACTGCTGCCACCAGTGTAAAGGTTTTGTGCGACCTTCACTTTCCTCCACAAGTACAAGACTCGTGCATGAATGCAATACATATATTTCTGCTTCGTTCATCAAGGTGTACAAGAAATGAATCAAGTGACAAGCAATGAACAGGCCCAGAACAGCTCTGCTCTACTAGACAAATGTTCGGGCTTATATAGCTGCTAAACTCCGCCCCTCTTCTGCTTGGTTAGACCCGGCACGGCTCTGCCCGGCTCGATCCAGCTCAGCTCGGTCTTCAGTCGGTGCGGCTCTGGCTTGGCTATGCTTGACTCGGCTGTACATCGGCTTGGCTTGGCTAAATGTGAGGGAACGCCATCCACCGCAATATCAGTCCAGTTGAGCTTGCGTTCCCAAGAAATTGGCAAACGCTCAACTAACTCTCTTGGCTGCATCGGCCCTCATTCATACTGCTGTCCTGTTCTTACAGTGGTTAAAAGGCTAAATGCTTATTGGGTGGTTGTATCCAGTGCTCTGATTAGTTCATCTTCCGAGCTATGATCAACCTAGCTTTTGATGAGAATTTGAAAAAGTACAAATATTGTATAATGCAAACAAAGTGTTGAAGTCTAAATAATGTACAGATACCATAAAATCTCTTCATCAATGCCACTTCTATTTGACATTCTGAATTTTTAGTAAACCCATAATAGCAAGTGAACAGTAGAAAGGTGTAAAAAAACACACTAATAATGACTTGATTACATCAACAACAATTATTTTGTTTGTTGTTTTGTTTCTGTTTGTATTGAAGTCCGTTGGCAGCTTTAAGTTTTTAAAGTTTTTTTGTTAAAAACTCTGATAGCAACAATAAAAATAATTAGTAACAGTATCAGTCTAATAACATTTTTTAACGCGGTTTTGATACTTTGATGTGGTTTGGAAAAGGTTTTCACACTTACGATAGATAATGAGCCACTATGTATTTGAAGCTAACATTTTGAGGCTATTTTCATTATACACAATTTATTTTTATTAGCACTAGAAGTTTCTATACAAAATAGTAGGGTGTAAAAGTTTGTTTTAGTTAATAAGCTGTTTTGTCGCTGATATCGACTAGCTCAGCCGTGCAAAAAAGAAGTTGAGGTCTGAAGACCTTGTGCAAGGTATTGATCAGCCAAAAATATATGAAATGGCTTCAAACAGTAGCAACAGTCAGAACGCAACTGGATGAGCAAATGAAACTAATATTTTAGTTCTTAAAATGTTAATAGTTGTTTCTGCTTGTATTATAGTAATGATTTGTTTGTGTCACTTGATCTAAAAGATGTATTTGCAGCATCTTATTATTATAAAACTTATAAATTGGCAGTTTTGTAGCATGTTATTTAATAGTATATGTTAATTGTGGTAATCTGAACTAAGCTTACAATAGATTGACATTCATAACTCCTGTTCTGTTGAAAATAAAAAGCTAGTGTTTGCTGCAAAATGTAGCCAAAACTCGATAAGTGCAATGATTTTTGGCTGCAACTCATTGCTATAACTAGTTGACCAACTCTGGTGAGCTTTGACCAGCTCATTGCACTCGGTGAGTGCTATGAGATTTTATACAACATAATTAAATCTATATATGTATATCTCTCAAAGTTTGTGTCTGTCATATGTGGTTTGGTCTGTCAGGTATAGTGATTTGTATCTTGCAATGACAAATCTGTATCGTAGAAGATTTGAAGTCAGGACATCTGGTTAACCAGGTGATAAACTAACCAATCAAGCTATGCAAGATGTAACTATTCATTGGGTGATTTGAGTCATTATCTGGGTTAAAATATGCAGAGCACTTTGCGTTACACACAACATTACTAAAGCTTGCTCTCACGGCTCTTACTAGTAAGTTTTACAATAGGGATATACATGTATACTAGCATACTCTAATGACCAATGCGTACTCCATTGGCAATGTGACAGGCTAACGGCAAGCGGGAGGCAACTACATTGCCTGATAATGTTTATAAGCTGATATTTAATACTCATGCAACATCTTCTTTTGGCTAGTATAGTTGTAAAATGGACATATGTCATCCAATTCAAAACGAAATAAAAAACTAACAGCTTCAACAAATCAGCAGATCACCATAGGTTAATTACAAGCAATATATATCAACTGGTAGAGACATGTATCAGCTTCTTTGCGCATATTCATTTAACCTTTTGGACCCTGGCCGCAGTCTGTCGAACGATCCAAAGTTTTAAAACTTTTATTAAATATATTTAAATGTGCTAATGCAGGGATATTTGGTGAAACACTAGTAAAAAAGTCGGGCAAACCACAGCAAATGTCATAAAAAAATGGTACTTCACCATTATTCAGGCTAAAACTATCAAAGTTTGTACGATTTTATAAACTTGTAAAACATATAGTAGCATAATATCTATTGTGCACTTGTTATCATCATTCCATGATTTAAAATATACTATAAAATTACAATTAGTATCATAAATTTTTTTATTTGCATCACAATCATTTATGACCTACCAACAAACGGGTCATATCGATTTTTTCACGATATCGTTCTAATAAAATTTGTTATTAAAACAAAGAGAGGGAGTAAAAATATTGGAAAGCTATTAGAAATGGAAGTGAAATTCCGATCTGACATCCTGTGCCAGAATTAGTTTGATTGGTTTCTGTTGTTACTTAGAAACAGCTTTAGTAAAAGAAGCCATGTTAATGCCAGAATAGCGGCCTTTAGGGATTCTGACAAACCCTATGCAATGCCAGGAAAGCGGATGTTTGGGTTCAACGATCAAGACAAGATGGAGGTAGGTTTGCATCCAAAAGAGCTAATCTTGTACTGTCCAAAAGAGAGTACAAAATATAAGCAACATTTGGCATGACCCTGAAAGGGTTAATAATTTCATTTTCTCAACATTCTGACGAAGTCTTTGAAAAATACAACACCACCCTTTAATTGAACTCATCTTCTAATCAAGCGCCACTCTAAGGGATGGGTCGAAAAATAGAGCCCCATGGCGTTCAAATAAAGATCTTATGGTAATTACAGGTATTCTGTAATGTATCCTAAGGCAGCTAAGCCACTGCCAACAATTTTCTTTGCCCTCAAATCTATATTCTTCCTAAACAATGCCAGCTTTAATGGGGTAGTTTTGCAGGCCAAAACTTCTTGATTCTGTGTTCTTTGGCTGAGACAGCCATCACAGAGTCTTTCCTCATTTGCCTCGCTTTAAAGCACACTTTGTCCTTAATCTGTTAGAATATACATTCTTCTAGAAAGATGAAAGGTCTTCCAAGGCTCTGCAAATCTTTTTCGTTTGAGACAATCACATATTGGTGGTGATGTCATAAGCCCATTCGCAAGAAATCGGTTTATAGCATGTATTTCCATCAATTTTTTTGATGATTTTTACCTGCAATGTATGTTCCAAGGTCTTCACCAGATTGGTTGCTCTCCAAAAGCAATTCTGCCTTCTTACTCGCTTTAACCGCTAATGGTGTGGGACACTGCACCAACAAAAGTTGCAGTTAACAGTTAACAGTTAACTAATATGGATAGAGTTATTAACAGCTTACTACTATAGATAGTATTATTAACAGTTAACTATTGTAGATAAGGTTGTTAACAGTAAAAAGTATTGCCCCTCTTGCTATATCAATATAGGTATCATATTACGCTAAATGTAATGAACAACTGTGCTAGTTAATAGCCCCAAGCACTTAAACCGTGAGTATTTTAACCGATGTAATGAATATCATTAGAATCATTTTTTGCTTGCATAATGTGGTCTACTGGTTAGACTCGACACCTCCAGATCTGAAGGTTCTAAGGTTAAATCTAGTCAGCTTGAGATTTATATATATAGACTAGCTGCATTACCCGCCTACAGGAACAGATTCATGTGCAGCATAAGGTTTATTGAGAGTTGTCTTTCATACTGTAAAACAACTCCAAGTATGCAGTCTACTGAAATTGTTCTCTTGATCAGGGTATGCTTACACATATCAGCAATGTTGGGGAGAACAATGGAAATCTGCAATGTGTTTTACAGCTAAATGCGGGTAAAATCTAGTAAATATTCTAAATTCATGTGTCTAGATTCATGCATCTGTTCATACCCATCTATATTTGCAGTTGACGATTGCGCACTTTTGCCGCCGAGCTCCCCCCCTCTCTCCCCTCCGCCTCGGCTGACCAGTCTTTACCTACCGAGCAGTTGACAATTGCGCTCTTGCACTCGTCTCGCAATCATCCGCTTTACACTTAACCGCAATCAATCGCCTCACACTCAATCGCAATCAATCGCCTCGCACTCACAACCAATTTTCTCGCAATCAATCGTCTCACAACCAATTGCCTCGCACTCACAATCAATCAACTCGCAATCAATCGCCTAGCACTCAATCGCCTCGCACTCGCCAACTCATTCATCCGGAAAGCTGCGCCTGGAGACTCTCGCTGCACCCGGGGCAAAAAAGGTCTCCCGCGCATCCCCGAGTGACGCCACGGCCTCAAGCCTAGCTGTGGTACCCGGCGCCTAGCTGTGGTACCTGGCGGCGGGTAGAAAAAAAAGTCTTTGGACAGAAAGTTGATTTGTATTTAACATATAATAACATTTGCCATTCTAACTTTCAAACTACATATCATGAAAGAAGTGTTTTGTGGAGTTGATATAAATTAAGAGAGAAAATAAAACAGCTGTAAAGGTTTTCAAACTTTTTCAAACAACTACAACTTTCAAACTTCATAACATGAGAAAAAAATTTTCTGCCAGTCTCATAAATTAAAAAAATCAAACAATTGTAAAAGGTTTAGATGTAAATTTAAAATAATTAGCAAGTAATAGCTAAATTAAGTCTGTTTTGCAACAATCACAATGAAAGATGATTCAGTAATGATACAATTAATACGAACTGAGAAAACAAAATAAAATTTATGAATATTGAATTAATAGTAGCATTTCTTGCATAAAAGGGTGTGGGTATAAAAAGGTCGCTGTTCCACCAGAAGCTATCCATCAATTCTTTGAATACGACGATACTAAAAAATATGACAGAATATCGTAATATTTTGTAGTTGAAATTTTATTAGAACAATGTCAGCCAAAAATGGTTGAATAAAAGAATAATGTTAATAATAAAGATTGGAAATTTGTCAAGTAATAATAACAGTAATAGTAAAATGAATAATGTTTAAGCTTCAAACACGATACTCAAATTATGTTTAAAAGAATGCAAGTTGAAATAATAACGACGATGAAACAAACTTTAAAAAACTTATATTATAAACTTCAAAAGTTATAAGAAGTTTATAAATGTAATAATAAAAATTAAATTTATATATCTATATATATATTGCTAGTAACTGAATTTTATTCGTTGACAACATAACCAATGATCTTTAGGGCTTTTATGGTAGTGACAGTTTTGTCCGAATATTTTTCTATAAAATTAGCCTAAAATTTAATTTTAATATTTGGGTTGAGAATTTCCAACTTTAAAACAAACAGTTTAATTACAGTTTAAAACAAATCATTACTTATGTTGATGACATTATAGCCGATTCAAATTTGACTCTGATGGTGGTGAAAGTATTGGTTTTGTAAGAATAAGGAACATTGTAGGAGATTGCTTCGTAGCCTCACATCGCTTTATCAATGCACAGAGTATAGATACAACGAATTTTTTGCATAGCAGTGCTTGTTAACATGTTGGCAAAATCTACTATATAAACGGCAATTGTTGTCTGTATATTTGTCTACCTATCTTTCTATCTGTCTGTCCGCTTTATAGAGTACCATACTTTTTGGACTATTAACCGCTACTTTTTTCTGATGGTTTGTGAGCGATGCGGCTTATATAAGGGCGCGGCTAATCTGTGGTCTTTTCTTTCACCACGAGGGTGCATTAACTGGAATCTCTGGTTAGTACACGCCTCTATACATAACTTACTATTCATCGTAGGAATAAATAGTATGCTAAAAATATCATATTTTTTGGAGTTGTCTTCTCGATATATCGAGTTAACGATAACTCCTGAATATGAGTAGTATAAATAGATTATAAAGCGGTCTTTTCTTTTTTGATTCGTTCGTACAAAGCAAACTTAATTATTATGAGTAAGTAGTAAAAACAAACTAGTAGTAAATATTAGTAGTAAATTAAATAAAGTTTACTACTCATTAAATAAATTAATGAGTAGTAAATGACATCCAATTAATATTTACTGCCAATGTGTACCTAGCCTGTCTTGACAAACTGTTGTTTTTGCGAAGTTGTTCCCCCATCGAGCGGGCGAGCAACACAGCAGCTTGTCACAAGACGTACTGCACCTGATGCATCAGCTGCACTGAGTGGGAGTTGTTCTCTTCCGTCTATGGGGCTTGGCTGCGATGTAATGGCGGTCTCTCCATTGGTAATCATAACGGATTTAGCGCAAAAATTTATGTAGAAAAAAATTGGAGTTTTCTATCGGAAGAATGCACTAGGCACACCAGTTTTAGATCAATTGTGGGCTTGATCGTGATTAGCTAAAGCTTGTAACACAGCAATTGCACGTGGCTACTACATTAGTGTATGGTTTTTCAGTCCCGCATTCAACACCGGAAACAAAAACGCTTGTCTCAAAACAAACCTGATCGACATACTGATCTACAATGGAATATTCTTACCTCGCTCTCAATATCTCACTTTTTCCCATTTACTTTACTTTTGTCAAAAAAATTATTTGTAGTTTCTTGTAGGGAATTTTTTCCTCTTTCAAATGGTGTATAATACAACAATCAATTTTAAAGCGACTGCCATGGGAAAGGTTTTTGTTGATTAATGTTGCAGCCTTTCCATTATAACTTATATAAAAATAGTAGGTGTAGCCTGTTTGTTTGGAATCGAGCAAGCTCCTATATACGCTTCTGTTGGCCGCGGGATTCTGTGAAACTATACGGCTCTGGTAAAATACACCCACAAAACATAAGGCGGGCTAAAACGCACATGCATATTTACTCGCGAAAGTTCTTTTAACCACACGGTCCAATAACAGCAATGCGTGAAAGAAGTAGTAAAACGGTATGCCTAGCGCTTCTTTCCAATAGAAAATTCCAAAAAAACAAGATTACAACGCTTAACCAGCGACCAGTTTCTGTAGTAAACTTTAGTAAAACTTGAGAACTTAGGCAACAACAACGACTATACATGTCGTTATTTGTGCGCTCAGCCAGTTTTATTTCTATTTTTGTATCAGTCAGTTTTATTTGTTCTTATGGATTTTATTTTCTATTTATTTTATTCTCAAATTCTATTAACGTTTACAACATAGACTGGTCTTTGGTTAGACGTTGTAATCTTTTTTTTACATAAATTTTTGCGCCAAATCTGTTATGATTACCAATGGAGCGACCGCCATAACATCGCAGCCAAGCCGCATAGATGGAAGAGCACAACTCCCTTTCAGTGCGGCTGATGCATCAGGTGCAGTAGGTCTTGTGACAAGCTGTTGTGTTGCTTGCCAGCTCGACGGGGGAACAACTCCGCAAAAACAACAGTTTGTCAAGACAGGCTAACGTGTACCGGGAAGGTCATGTGAACATTTGTTTCTTGCAACCACTGGAAAAACGCTGTTCTCTATATAGTAGATAGCTGAAATTGAACATAAGACGGAGTCTATATATCCTGAACAATAGAATGTTGCCAAGGTTGACTCACAACATTAATAGTAAGAGGAACCGTCTATAACATTGATTTATGGCCTGCAACTACGTCGAACTAAACTAAAGTTAGAAAGCGGAGGTAGTCTAGAATCTTGATATTCTACCAAACGGCATCATCAGTATAACTCCACATCTTTTCTACCTTTGCGTCTCAGACTAGAACTTCCAGGTTTAAGGACAGATCCAATAAGATTGTTACACGCTGGCAGAGCGTCTCTAACTAAGCTGATTTGGGAGATTCGGAGGACAAAAAGGTATTCTTTTGGAGTTTGGATTTCCAATGTGGTGGACGCGGTGATATCGAGATCAACTCAAGAACGCTATTGGAATTATAGAAAATTTGAACTCAAGGTACTTGGAATTATTACATTGACTGTGTTTATCAGTAACGTGATTGATTGAGATAGCTACGCTAGGTTTGATATAGTGTTGTTATAGCATTGCCTTACTTGTAAAAGCAGTAAAAGGAGCTATAACAATATCGTAGATTTTGCCAATATGTTAACAAAACTCTGCTATTCAAAAGATTTATTGTATGTATACTTTGTGCATTGATAAAGCAATGTGAGGCTACGAAGCGATCCCCTACAATGTTCCTTATTTTTACAAAACCAATACTTTCATCACCATCAGAGTCAGTGCTGCTATTTCTATTTTATTGCTATTTGCTATTTCTGTGTAATCACAAAAATCTGAATTGGCTATAATGTCATCAACAAGAGTAATTATTTGTTTTAAATTGTAATTAAACTGTTTGTTTTTAAGTTGGAAATTCAACCATAATATTAAAATTAAATTTTAGGCTAATTTTATAGAGAAATCTTTGGACAACATTGTCACTACTATAAATGCCCTAAAGATCATTGGTTATGTCTTCAACGAATAATAAAATTCAGTTACTAGCAATTGCTGGGAAAGTCGCAAATATGCGTCTACAGCGGTCGACCATAGAAAACGCATAAATGAGTCTACTTCAGTGAAAGGGTTAAAAACGTTGAATTTGCCACTGTTTGTGATAGTAAATATGTTCAGTTCCTTCCGCAGCTGAGTTACTTTTACTTTTTTTCCAGCTACGAGTACCACAGAATTACAGAACTTGCACGGGTACTGCTACTGAGTTTTACCTACTAAATTTCTACTTCAAAAAGGTAAACACTTCTCATTCAATGTTGTATGTCTATGAATTGCCACGCATCCACTACTTTAAAAAGTTGGATTTGCCACTGTTCGTGATAGTAAACATGTTCATTACCTTCCGCAGCTGACTTACTTTTACTTTTTCTTCTAGCTACAAATACTACAGCTGCTACACTACTTGCACGGGCACTCTGAGCGATGCAATAAGCGACGGTGAGATGAAAGCGAACAGCGTATATAACAAAAAAGTACACCATCTCATTCACTTTTAGAAACGCTTGAAGCAGTACAATGCCTCCCAAAAAGCCTACTGGCCAAACGCAAGAACAGATTGGTTCCCGTAGAGAAAGAGACCGAATTCGCAAAGCAGCAGCTAGACGAGCAGAAACTGCAGAGCAAACACAGCTACGCCCACAATGAAACAGAACTGCTACTGCAGCTGCTAGAAGTGCAGAAACTGCAGAGTAAACACAGCTACGCCTACAACAAAACAGAATAGCTACTGCATATGCTAGAAGTGCAGAAACTGCAGAGCAAACACAGGTACATCGAGAGCAGGCCAGAATAGATGCTGCAGCTGCTAAAAGTGCAGAGACTGCTGAGCCTACCCAGCAGCGACTCAAACTGATCAGAGCAGCCGCTACATCGGCCAGACATGCGGAAACCTCTGAGCAGATACGGCGGCGACAAGAACATGATGCACTAGCTACAACAGCTGCTCGGCAAGCTGAATTTTCAGAGCAGATGAAACGGCAACAACAGCAAGATGCACTAACTACAGCAGCTGCTACCAAGCACCGTGTATGGGCAGAAAACTTCGCACTTGACTACAGTCCTGCAACACAGTATAGGGCCGAATTTTTCTATGGAACAAATGTCCAAAAATGCTCCAAATGTAATGCCTTATGTTGGAAAGGCAAAAGGCCATATATGTATTTGTATAGTAGATTTTATTGATAATAAATTTTATCAACGCAACCACATTACTGCTGCACAGTTTGTATATACCATGTCAAAACCCAGGCTATAGACGAAAAGCTGGTGAGTCATGATTAGTGTTTAAACATGTAGAAGTCTCAATGCAATAAATGCTGGCGATAGCTTAGCAGTGCAATAGCAAAATATTTTTTAGAATTTTTTAAAATTTGTAAAACTTTTCAATACTGCCAATTTGAAGAACTTTAGTCTGCCTAGCAATGTCAATTTCATCATCAGTTCTGTGTACAAAATTAGGACAATTCCGATTTGGGTGGTTCGAGACCGATACATTGTAGACTAGCTGTAAAACACATCGCATATTTCCATTGGTCTCTCCAACATTATTAACATGTACGATTGCATATGCGTATGCAGTCAGATCAGCACAAAAATTTCAGTAGATTGCATATTTGGAGTTGTTTTACAGTATGAAAGGCAACTCTCAATAAAACTATTGCTTTACGTAAATCTGTTCCCGAACCCTGGTAATGAAGCTAGTCTACGATATTGTTATAGCCCATTTTACTGTTTTTATAACTAAGGCATTGCTATAACAACACTATATCAAATCTGGCGTAGTTATCTCAATCAATCACACTACTGATAAATGCAATCAATGTAATAATTCAAAGTACCTTGAGTTCAAATTTCCTATAATTCAAATAGCGTTCTTGAGTTGATCTCGATCCCAGTGCGTCCACCAGGTTGGAAACCTGGACTCCAAAAGAATACCTTTTTGTCCTCCGAATCTCCCACCTCAGGCTAGTTAGAGACGCTCTGCCAGCGTGTAACAATCTTATTGGATCTTTCCTTAAACCTGGAAGTTCTAGCCTGAGACAAAAAGGTACAAAAGATGATGAGTTAGACTGATGATGTCGTTTGGTAAAATATCAAGATTCTAGACTACCTCAACTTTCTAACTTTAGCTAAATTACACAGTTCATGTTGACGTGGTTGCTGCCCATAAATCAAGGTTATTTACGACTCCTCTTCCTATGAATGTTGTGAGTCAACCTCCGCAACTATCTATTGTTCAGAATGTTTAGACTCCGTCTTATGTTCAATTACAGCTATCTACTATATAGAGAACCGCGTTTTTCCAGTGGTTGCAAGAAACAAATGTTCACGTCACTTTCCCGGTACACGCTGGCAGTAAACATTATTAGATTTAATTTACTACTCATTAATTTATTTAATGAGTAGTAAATTTTATTTAATTCACCACTAATATTTACTACTAATTTATGTAATTTTACTACTTACTCATATTGATTAAGTTTGCTTCGTACGACCGAATCGAAAAAGGAAAGACCGCTCTATAATCTATTGCATCACCAATATTCGGGAGCTATCGGTAACTTGATATATCGAGAAGACAACTCCCAAAGATACGATATTAGCATATCAGTATTTATCGTCTATTCCTATGTTGAATAGGTTATGTATAGAGGCGTGTACCAACTGGAGATTTTCATTAATGCGCCCTAGCGGTGAAAGAGAAAACCACAGAATAGCCGCGTCCTTATATAAGCCGCATGGCCCAAATCATCAGAAAAAAGTTGCGGCTAATAGTCCGAAAAGTACGGTACTCTATAAGGCGGACACACACACAACGATTGCGGTTTATATATTAGATTGTCAGAAGCAATATGAAACTACTATCTTGTTGCTTCCATAGGATATAATAAACTTTAAAATGAATGTTATATTACATTTAAAGAGCAATGGTTAAAGTTCTTTTATCTTTCTATGGCCAGATACACCCTACTGCTGTCAAAATAACTACATGTAAGTTACCGGACGCGAGAATCTTGCCTAGCAGAATCGCTTACTTGTTTAGCAGGGAGTAGCGAAGGCAAAGCTCACTGCTACAACAATCCCGCTGACAACCCCCCAGCATACTGTTTGGAAAGCTTCAGCCAGCTCACAGATGAACAGACAGCTGATAGCTCCACTCCTGTCAAGACCAATATTGGAGAAGTAATAATTAACATCAGTGGGACAACTTACCCATTGCAAACTGACCTCAGCGACTCATACGATGGCCTCCCGGAAGAACTGGTAACATTAATTGATGAGTAAGTTTAGTCTCTGTGTTTAACATTTAATTACAATATTATATCTTAGTATATATTTATAGCTAGCTGAGTGCTTAGCACTGCACAAGTAATAAAAACATCTTATAGACAGTGGCAGGTAATGTAGTTACCATTGGTTAAGGTTTTTTACCCAATAAATTTGAGTAACTTAAGCTAGTAACTTAGGCTTTTTAAATATTTACTATAGTAAGAGCCGTGTTTAAGATTGTGCTTATAATCGTTGTGTATGTGTTATGATCTCTCACGCAATCATGATCTCCAAGCATGCTAGTAGTAACCAATAGTATATTCATGAATGCTGCATAAGTATGAGCACACTATTCCATAGTATGGCAAGCACAGCATAGCCTTGTGGTTAGTTTACTTGTCTGTAGAACTGGAGTTCAATTTCTGTATATACGAAGCAGAATTTGTGTTCATGTATTTTATCAATATAGCTGGACACAAGAATGACAGACAGACAAACACTGAGATTTATATTTATAGATATAAAGTATATAAGATGGTAAAGTATGCATTATGCAACATACAGCATCATAATGTATGCAAAAATATGTAGTAGCGTAACTTATTATACCGATGTGAGCTCCATTTAAATCATCACAATGAAATAAAATTGTATTTAAATTTAGTGATACTTTTTACAGAGTATTTATGTTAGAAAAGACAACCATAAGAAGATGAAATGCAGTTGCTATACCCTGAAACTCGTGCCTGTCTCAAGTAAAGCTGTTGATGAGTCGTATATGTAGACAATCATCCAATACGAAGGATTGTTAGATGAGCCAGACAGTATGCTCAGTAATGTAGCCTGTGGCCTCAAATTCCTTAACAATGCGAACTAAAATAACTTAAAGTCCTGTTTAAATGATGTACTAGCATCAGGTTATTAAACAGGGTCTTTTGTATAAAAACATAATTTCAGGTCTTATGATACATCAGTTTTCTTGCAAGTTGCTAAAATGTAAATGCATATTTGGCAGCACAATTTTTTATATGACACCAAATGGCTGGTAGAAACCATAGTTGTTTACTGAGCTGTGGCCCAATATGCATGTATATTTTAGTCAGGCACAATTAAACTGATGTTTCAAATGACCTAAAATATGGTGATTCTACATGAAATACTCTGCTTAACAACCTGGTGTTAGCCGGCTGTTTTACCTGAACATGGCCTATCAGAACCTTTAATAGTGAACATGACCTTTGTTAGATTATTCAAGGTTGGCATGAATGAATTGTTGGTTTATTGAATACTTACAGTGAGTGCATAAGACAGGATGTTTCTGCAGTGATGCACCAATCGCTAGTAAATCATCATGAGATCTGGCTGATCGGTAAAGGAACTGTTGAAATTAAGAAATCTTTAGAGAGAGAATTAAAAAGAAGACACCCTAAATTCACTTTGCGAACGCAAGAGGAACGCGCTGATCAGAGAACCCAAGAATATGAGGACATAGAGAATAAAAACTACGGGGTCAAAAAGTTAACCTATCAGCCCAAATCGAATAAATATGTTGTAGTGGAATCTGCATCATGCGAGCTGATTTTGGAAGGAGAAAACACTGTCAATGAGCACGCCTCCTATACAGCATTCTATGCTCTCACCTCAAGCCACTTTCTGCTTGAGAGTGATGACTGTGAAAAGCTTTGTCGGCCTACCGCTTCGGATGACACCGTCACTCGAATACAGCAAGACCTAGCGAGTAGAAGTTTTTATACAAAGTATCGTCTGCAATGGCATTACCCCTTTAAATTTCTCAGTTTAAACCCATCTCCAGCCCTGTTTGCTTATCGACACTATCCTACAGATGCTGGTAAAAACAATTTTGAAAAACCAAATGATTTCCTTGCTGATGCTGTCTTAATGGAGATTTCCGAACGCGAACTGCGTAATCCAAATCAGCAAACCATTTCTTTCTCGGAGCTGGAGGCATTGAACACACACAAGAGTGGTGTAAAGATTGGTCCCATCATACCTTTGCAGCATCCTCAAGACCTTGACAAAATGAGCAGAGCCAGGGTACGCATTGTGGTTGGTGAAAGGAGGGGCTTCATGGTCTTCCCATTACAGCCTCTGGGCAAAGATCGCAAACTGAAAAGTGAAGATAGACAAATCCAACTTCATCACATTTTGTTCATCACCACCGATGGGTTAGATTCATATTTACTATTTCTAGTGATTGTCAAATCAAAATATTTAAGAACCACAGTTTTCCCTGTGATATTTTAGCTCTCTGTCCAAGCTATCAGTGGCCTGAAGTGTGCCAAGCTAAACATGCCGTGTTTTTTTAAATGTTGGTTAGAGTATTTATTAAACTCAACATACTTGATTATGAAATAAACTCATGTTTTGCACTTTTCATTCATGATATAAGGGCAGAGGTGGAACGAGACACGAGACATCGCGAGTATCGACCTGTCTCGACTCAGATCGATCTCCTCTTGACTTAAATATTGCCAAACTCGACACAGGAAATAGAACTAAAGCGCCTGGGCACAGCTGTTAAAACATGGCTTCTTGCAGTAACAACAACTTCATATAATTATTGTAATGGGTTGCGGGCAACTGCCTTTAATGTTATGCCTAGTCCGTTACTACCTGTTGTTGTTGATAATGTTTGCCACCGATTCTAATCATGTAGTCCGGACAACGGCCCTGTTAGTATATTGTAGTCCGGTTCTGTGGCAGACAGATACCGAGTCATATCCAATTACCCTCCGGATAATCAGGTTTAATAAATAAGACTGTTGCGGGTAAAATATCTGTATTTTATTGTATCGTGTCCAAACACCAACTGCCCTTCATAAAATTCGGGCTTCTTTTATATGCAACCAATTGCAGGTAAAACTTGCCAGACACGGAGAAATGAACTAAAGGCCGTGTCGACCATAGTCTGTGTAACAATGAAATTATCGTTAGCTCAATATAAAAATATGTACAGTAATTCATATAATTTCATAAGTACAATTTAAATATAATCCACATACTACAGTTAATACACAAACAAAACTTAACATAAATAAAACAATAAGAATGAAAGTGTTATCGTGTGTTCTTTTAGTTGCGGTACTTCTTTGTAGATCGGCGGCTATCGGTTTCATTACACATTTTATTACAATATAAATTAAAAGCTATTCAATAAATGGAAAAACTATACATGTACAAAGCAATATGTTTATAATAATTATTATCAATCAAGCTCAAACCTCTTAGAAATATACAACTTCGCTATTTTAGAGCAGTTTGTGTCACTTTTGCTTACAAAACATACATGCATACTGCTATTAAAAGGTTGTGTTTAAATTGTTTACACCAGAAATAAATTCAATTCAAAAAAAGGTTTTCTCAATTTTATATATCAAGTGTGCTAGTCCTTGTGTAGTAAAATCAGCACCAAATGCTCATTATTTTACTGTCTCGTGTCTTGAGCTTCGAATTTTTACAAGACAGTGTCTCGAGTCTGGTCTTGAACTTAAAAAACCTGTCTCATTCCAACTCTATATAAGGAAAATATTGAACATCCTATTTGCTGGTAAAAAGCCCTTCAAACTCTTGCCTTGACATAGATTGAAGGGTGAGAAGACAACTAGCTTCAGCGCCTCATTTGAAACAGTATATATAGGTAAGAAAATTGAAAGGTTATCACTCCCAAGATTTTTAGGTAAACAATGTCAGCTTTCAGGACATTGGCCAATTGGCAGCTGTCTTTACAGTAAGAGCTTAGAATTTCTCTGAAGCCACCAACCAATGAAGGGTCTCATTTAAAAGCATGTTTTTAAAAAATGCTTTGCAATGCTTAATGTTGCATTTTAGGCCTCTCTACAGAGGAGAAAGTGGAAAAATAGTCTATGTGATTGACTCAAGAAATGGGCAGTTTTACAGATTTGGTAAGCTCATCGGTGAATCCATAAACACGATAGAGGATGGAAGTATCCCTATGTATCAAGCGGTTGTTCTGCACCAAGCTATAAATGAGCTTGCAGAAATTCATCATAAAAGTGTGAGAAACTTGAGGCCACTGGGAGAAGAGGAAAGTAGCAATGAAATAAGTGGAGGAAGAACGCTACACCTCAAAAGAGTCGGAAGCACGGGTGATGATGATAATTTGGACTTGTCGTTTTCACTTTCGACAAGCCAAAGGTTTCCATTAAATCCTAACTCAATGCCCCGCAATTCTACTAATTCTGCAAATATGCAAGGTTTGGAACAGAGGAGACAAACAGCGCATCAACCAGACTCAGGTCTTGGTTCCCTCGGTCAAGTTCAACCTCACACACAAGCCACAGGTAATCTCAAGCCCCGTGAAGAAAATACTTTGCGGTAGACTTGAGGTAGTTCTGGAAGAATTGATTGACAAGTACCCGTGTCTCTAACAACGCTGCCAGTTTCCTACTTGATTGACAAGTACCCGCATCTCTAAAAAGGTAGCATGTCTCCTACTTGATTGACAAGTACACACCGTCTCTAACAAAGCTGGCATATCTCCTACTTGATTGACAAGTACACACCGTCTCTAACAAAGCTGGCATGTCTCCTACTTGATTGACAAGTACCCACCGTCTCTAACAAAGCTGGCATGTCTCCTACTTGATTGACAAGTACACACCGTCTCTAACAAAGCTAGCATATCTCCTACTTGATTGACAAGTACACACCGTCTCTAACAAAGCTGGCATGTCTCCTACTTGATTGACAAGTACACACCGTCTCTAACGAAGCTGGCATGTTTCCTTGTTAAATGAGTAGTTTAGTGGCTACTATTATGAAGGAGACGTCCCTTTTTAGTGTGCCTTGTTTTTGTGTGGAATTATGTATCAGCCTGTGTGAATCGTAATACTGCATACTTGATTAAATTGAAACAATTAAAAAGGGATTGGTTTATTATGCACATTTGTCTAAAATAAAGTTTTGACAATCCAGATAATTTGATGTCATTTAGTGGAAAAGATTGGAAAGAAGCTAATACATGTACTTATTTTTATAACCTGTTAGATAATACATTATGTATTCCTAAAATCAGTTGAATATAATATTATGTATTCTTATAACCTGTTACATGTACAAGCAGGCTTCATTTTACCAGCAATTTCAAGCGTAAAATTTAATAATTATACCACTTGCCTGGAAGACCTGAGTGGTCACAAGACTAACCCTCAAACATAGCAGAACAGACATAACAGCTGTCCATTTGGCGATGTGTCGCTCTGAAGTTAGCTTATAAGCTGTTGATATAAACAAAAAAACCTTACTGCGATTTGTACTATTTTACAGAAACCTTCGGCAATTCGACAATGCTATAGACTGGTGAAATGAACACGTTATTTTTTCGTGAAATGCGCACAACTTACAGTGTAATGGTTCTATTCTCAGTCGCTGGGCGTTTCGTTTGCCGGTCGTAATTTTGATAAAAGTAAGGTTTGGCCAGTTTTAATAAAGATTTTCGGTCAAATTAATCTGTCTATTTGTGTATAATCCGATCAGATGGGTAAGGTTTAGGAATATGTCAACAATTTTCAAAGACTTGGTAACATATTTAAATAGGCTTATATTTGTTTTGTATCGTTATTATTATACTTTAATGACTCTACACAAAAATGGTTAAATTTGTTGATGATATTTCGATACAAGGGTTTGCGACATTGTTGATGAATAATTTTCGTGAGTCGTGTGCACATGCATTTATCACAAAACTCTCAGACATTCCCTCCGCTCATTTGGTCGTGGAATTATCAACAAGGGTGTACTTATATGTAATGTATTATTACGATAATACTCAAGATGTTCAGAAAAAAGCTTTACCGGTTACTCACAGTTTTTACAAGGCTGGAAAGATTTGATAAATACCGATTTTCTGATAGAACACAAGAGCAATATTTTGAAATAGTTAAACAACTACGTAGGCTGATACAAAACTCTCCAGTGCCTTATGACACTTAGCTAACTTCAATATAAAATATTTCATGTTTGAAAACATGATAAGATGTTTTAGTAGCCATACCATAACTATCATCAGAGAGACTGACACTTTCATTATAACATGTTATTTTTTTGATCAAGTACAGTAATAATATCGATCAACATATGTAATCAACAACGATCACACAACAATATCAATCAACAATCACGCAACTTTAGCACGATAAAGATCTTCCATGTTTTCTCCGGTTCTGTTTCTGCCTTTATAATCAAGATATGCAAAACACTTTATACCTTCACTAAAGTGCTCGTAGACATCAAGCGTCTTGCGAGGAGATATGTGAACTCGCTCACACAAATCACACATCCACTTCCTATTGGCAGTAAATAATGTCACATCAAATTCGTAAAAAGCCCTCCATTTATGATATGAATAAAATAGCTTCCTGTCTGCTGCGACCTTAATAAGATAACTCGCTAGTCTCTGAGGGGAAGGAAACAAACCGGCATGAATGTATGAATTGGGAGGAGCTAGTTTCTCATAGGCAGCTCGATTTCCTCGTACTACTAGAATCATGCCGAGCTGAAGACTGTTTCAGAACTTTTCAGTCACGTAATCAAAGCAATCCGAGTTTTCAAATGCGAGATAGAACTTGTATTTGGCAGCATATTTTAAAATGAATTTGTTACCGTTGTTAGGGTCAGTGTTGTTTGAACACGCACCATAATTATCGATAGAGATATGTTTCTGTAACTCTCTCACATACTCTTCCCTTCTGCTGCTAGTGCGACAGTTGCTCACTAGCCAACTCACCATCCTATTTCTTCCAGTTATGTAATTCTGTTTTTGATGTTGAGGGTTGAATCCTTTACTTCTCCAGTACCGGCCGCAAGGTATGACCACATCGGAAGTGCTCTGGTAAGTCATACTTATCTTAAACTTGTTTTTCAACTCTTTTAGCTGCTCCGGGTAAAAGAAAGATGGAGGCTCTCTAAACATGATAATCCATTTTTGATTTACAGATCTTCAAGAAGCCAAATCAGTTATAACAAAGTCTTGTTTAACCCGAGTATTGTACACATGAAACAACACGGCATCACTCCGGTTGTAATCTTGCAGGTCAGTACTCCAGCTGCAGGGATACTCACAGTTTAGCAGAGGGTCGGGAAAAAGTCTTCTCTTCTGCTCCGTCCTGATGTAATTCTGTATATTAAATGTGTTGTTGTAGATTGTTGTGTATGCCAAGATTGTCTTGCTTGGTTTCTTTGTTTCTAATTTTGACAAGCCGTGTATACCTTCCAAATTCCAAACATTCTGACGCTAAAGAGGTTCATTGAAAAATGTTAACGTGTTTCCGGTGAGTCGAAAAACAGTGATGTTGATGATAAGTAAGGCAACTCCCAAAATAACTGCCAGCGAAGTTCCTCGAGCATACATTGAGTTTAGTTCAGCTTCTACTTGGCTATAAGAGAGTTTTAATAACTAAAGCTAGCCTAGGTCAGGCATCGTGAGACATTTATTACATCTGCTGCTGCCTATGGCTGTGTAGTGGTCATAGAACCCTAGCTCTTTGATTGCTAGCCACATGATACTCAAAATACACATTATCCCTTCGCATTGTGTTTCCTCGTGTTGTGGTTGTTTTAAAGAAAAGCATGAAGGTTTTGAAAAAACTAAAAACCTGCGGCCTTTTCCCTCTTGGCTTTAAACTGTTTATTAGGGTCTTTCCATGCAGCTTCATGTCTAACATAGCCTAACACTATTTTGAAATACTAATTTTTCCATAGCAACAACACTCCATAGCAACAGCACTTGAGTGCATCACATAAATGTAGTGACATCATAGTGACACTGCATCGTATTATATAGGAACTATCAATGTTGAAAAACTATTCGTATCATAAACTTGTGGTTCAAAACATCATCCCATACATATTGTCTGGAGAATAAAAGCATTTTGTTCATGTTGATAATAAAAAGCGCTGTGTGGTCATAACTCACAGAGCCTTGTCCCATTCTTTGTTGCAGTAATGCTGTTGCAGTGTGATTAGTCGTTAGAGTGAAAAGGTTACATTGCCACAGGCGTAGTACATATACATGTATTTGCAATTCTATTTTTATCAGTTTAGCAGGCAATTTACCCCAGCATGTAGTAGTGGGTCGTATTAGTAGCCAATGGTGGGCAAGTACTAAATTAGTTTAAGCCGATGGCGGGCACTGGTATTGGTAGGTACTGGGGTGAGGAACCGGTGGATGCTGACACTGATGGGCATTAATGAGATCCGTAGGTATTGGTTGATGCTGGCACTGGTAGACACTGGTATTAGCAAGAAATGGCGAGTACTGGCAGTAGTGGGCACCAATGAGTACTGGCAGTAGTGGGCACCAACGAGCACTGGCAGTAGTGGGCACCAACGAGTACTGACAGTAGTGGGCACCTTCGAGCGCTGGCAGTAGTGGGCACCAACGAGCACTGGCAGTAGTGGGCACCAACGAGTACTGGCAGTAGTGGGCACCAACAAGTACTGACAGTAGTGGGCACTAACGAGCACTGCTGAGTCACAGCTGGCTTCATAAATGTAATCAAAGTTTCCGAGGTGGTACATAGTCTCAACTTCAGCAACCAAGGTTCGTAAGGATTGGTTACAAGAGTTAGAGACAAACTCAAAAACTTACCCTCGAGTCAACTATTATAAGTTTTAGATTTAACTTGTTGTCTTCTTTCTGAATTCTGTTAAAAAAGGTTTTTTATTAATCGAGAGCTACAGCCTGCCCTGGATGAACTAAATTGAGCATGAATAACCCCAACGACTAATGCAAAAGTTTATGCTCAAGTTAGTATGTCATTTGGCCAACTCTTAAGAATCTCCATTGACCTCTATCACTGAGTCAAACCCGTGATGGAGCTTACTCCATTGATCTTTTATCAGTGAGCTAAACCTGTGATAAAGCTAACTTTATTGATCTATATCAGTGAGCTAAAACCGTGATAAAACTGACAACTTTGTAGATGCAAACTTTACTTTAGTTTGAGCAAGAAAGGGTTCCGTTAGTTGTGTGCAGCACTAGTCCCTGGGCAGCACTAGTCCTTGGGCAGCACTAGTCCCTGGGCATGCCACTGAAGAATTTTGGCTGCTGCAGAGTGAGCTCTCATCAACATACCTTGGAGATTTGTTGCATATGCACGTTAAAATCAACATTCCAAACAAAACAAGCTATTGTACTTGAAGGCCACCTAGCTACAAACCATTTGAAAGGCTAATATCAAAGCTAACCTTAGCACCTGCCAAGACCAGTTAATGAGTTTGCATAGAAGCATGGGCTGAAGCCATATATATATAGTAAACCCATAGATATAGTAGGGCTTACTATATATATGGCTGAAGCTATTGATTAACTGTCAGGATTGTCATGCCTGGCTAGTGTGAACTACCAATGCACCCTCATAGAGCTGGCTAGTGCACCTGTACTCGACTCTACTCTCAGACACGCTTGTATCCCGATGTCGGTCATTTGGAATAACTCTTACGCTGCTACACAGAAGTGCTGAGAAAACAAGGACGACATCGCTGGAGTGAGTCTTACAGCGAGCTACTGGATTATTTGCTTTTCAATGGAACAGCTACTGGATTATCAATAGATTATGTGACCTGTCTTTCTGTGTCGCTATAAGTAGAGTTTGTCAACCTCAGACAGGTGACTGGAGCAGAAATAGCGTACGGTACCTTTTCTCAATAAAATTGTAAGGTTCTTTGTTCATTGTAAAATTTTATCTTGCCATTGATGGCCGCTTGTCCATTGTCGCATCGTTGCCAGTCAGGTCATGACCTAATGTGCTCACTGCTTTAATCACCTTGTTTTTAAAATAGCCATATACTTCCATACTACAAGAACATTATAATATAGTATAATCTAAAATTTTCCCACTACACCTTTCTAGAAAGAAGGAAAGGTGTGGGAACTCTTTTATTACAAAAATTCTTTACTAAAAACCTCTCTTGTCTCGAGTTGTTCTCGGCCAAAAAGAATTAAAAAACGCATTTGTCCGGATTGTTGGCACAAGCAGGCCTGCTTTCTGTCGAGTGTTGTGGTGCTTGATAGTATTTTTAAAATCAGGGACCGTAAAGTTTCTTTCCACTGCTTTTAAATAAAATGCACATCTAATATCTTTTCGCCGTTTAGCTAAACGGCGAAAAGATTACATTAGTGAGCCTTTTACACCGAAACAGCTACCACAGCCACATAGAGTTTATTACTTTGCCAAACCGCTGATCATGTCTTCACAATTGCAATATACTTTGAATCACCATTTTCCTTTTTGTTTTTAGCATGGGCTTTATCTTTTTTGGCATTTCAGTCTAACACCTCAGAGAATGAGGTTGTACAGAATTTCTGCTTCTGTTCGCTTATTATTACTGTTTTTTAATATTCACCCATAGAGACATACTTATACATATTTACTCAACCACATTTTAACTCTCTCCTGGATTAGGTGATAGAGGTATGTACTCATTATTAATTCATGTTTTTATTCAATATTTGACTTTTTAAAAGGTTCTTTAAATATTGTTATAAACATTTGATGTCATATTGATATTATATGTATTCTTGTTATCATATAGCATTCTTGTTTTCTTCATTTTATCTTTATGTTTCATATTGTAATTTGTAGTTTTACGGTGTCTGCGTCTATAACAGCAAATAAAATTATCTTAACAAATGACACCCGTTCGAAACTCCACATTGTCTCTGGGAGGGCAGTTACAGTAAAACTCTTCCCTTGTGAAGCGCTGCCTAGTAAAACTCTTCCCATGTGAAGAGCTGCCGAGTGAAACTCTACTGTATGAAGTCAAAAATAAGATTCTGCCAACCAAAAAGAATCTTTCTACTTCTGAACAACAATGAATCTATGGACATGTAGCGGACATGTATCAACAGATTATTTTAACCAATTGGAGAAGTAAACAAATCATCATGTACAGACAATTCCATACGCAACTATCTGCCACTAACATTAAGTTTGAAAGAAGTAAATTATAAAGTAAACAGCCATTTCAACTACCAAAAGTCAGGCCTCCTAAACTCAAAATCAAATCGAACACTTTGTAGCTGAACCTATAATAAGTCTACAACAATTCGCACTAGAAGTACACGAGACTCTTACGTCACTGTATCCAACGTCTAATGCAAAGAAGAAAAGATAGTGCCAGAGCCAGTCCGACAATAAGCCAGCAGCCAAGATGCCAGAGCTTAGAGACAGAGCCAGTAGCCACATCTCCTTCTAATTAGATAAGTTGTTTAACACTGTTTGATTCCGTTACTCAGAATTTTGACTTTATAAATAGGTATAATCGCTTACAGAAACTTGTTTAATTTGAGTTTGAATACTCAATTTGAATAGTTGGAGAAAATCTTGTCTTTACCGTATATTTGTATGCAAAAATTTGAATTTTAAACAATTGTAACAGAGCAATTGCAATTGTGACGACATCAGCGGTCAAGCAAATATCTAACTCGAATTGGATAAGCTGTGGTTAAAGATGTGGTTGCGTCAAATTTGAGTTGATCTTAAAAGAAAGCATTTTTTTCTCTATTAGTTGATTTGTTGTTTGTCGTGTTAGGCGATCTCATTGCCAAGATATATGAAGATTAAAATTGAAAAAAATCTGATTGCGGTAAAAACACTCAGGCCAAAAAGACATGCCCAGACTTGCCCAAAATGATGTCACGCGTGATATATCTGTCAATATATCTCGTATTCACATCGGCTATTTGCGATAAAAGTCTAGTTCTACGCGGCTCTATAGGCATATATTTTATTTTGTATTTGCTCATGTTGGCTAGAATAAAATTTTAAATCCAGCTACAGATACATTATTATGAATGTTTCAGGGGCCTCAAATAATGAAAATTAAAGATTTGTCTTACTTTTTCCAAATGCTGTGTGAACATTTGAATACCGACTACCAATTCTACCGGTCTACAGTAATTCTGTCAGGCAAACTATGTAGAATAAGGTCTGTGTATCGGCACAGTTCTGTCGCTACCCACACTAACGATATACAGCCTCCCAAAAGCGCCGCCCACATTACGCTCGTCGCCTATCCTGGGGGTGGGGCTGTATATCATCCCCCACACCAAAAACTAGTTTCTTACTACCGTAAGTGAAATAAGCAATATGCGTCTTTGAAAAGAATAAACATAGGGGTAGAGTTTTAAGGATGAGAAATCTTCTGCAAACTGGATTTGAACTCACATTCTCCAGTTCTGCGAACATCCATACAGCGTATCCAATTCAATACAATATTCTGCAAATCATGTTTTGCATTATCTTCAACAATATCATTTTATTATATAATTTTTACAAGCAAAAAATTTTCATCTCGGCATAAAGCTTTTATTAAAAATATTTATCAAGTCATGGCCACTCACATAGTTTTAGCTGATACAATAAAACAAATTCATCTACTGCAGCAAACTCAAACAAAACATCATGGTTTATGCAGCACACATTCAAGTCTCTCTTTCCCATTTATGGCAGTTTCCACACTGACAAAGCTGCTTCGGCGGGTGGGATCACATAAACATCCTGTAATCAGTAAAACAAATGCAATAAATATATGTCATTCATAGATATGTCATTCTAACGTGTATCTACTGAAAGCTTTCAAATCGGGAGTTAGATAGATTGCAAGTGTAATTTTAAAAACGAATAAATGTTTAACAAAGGCATAAGTACGCCAAGCCAACGATTCGAAGCTTTGGTTCTGGAAGTTAAAGATTTGCCTTAATCAATCGATTTTCTTCACTTTCTACAAATGAGAAGTGAACATCTAAAATCAAATCATAACTCTAATTTACTAGATAACACTGCCACAGAAAATTTGAAGCAAATGTAGCTAGGTGAACCGATAAAAAATTATAAAACGCTGATTAGTGATAGCAAAAAGTTATAAATTGATTAATTAGTACATGTATTAATGAGTACTAAAATTATTACCTTTAGTATATTCGTTAATCTAAGCCATTGTATTGCTAGATACTATGGATTAAAAAGAATCTGTCAAGAACTCGCTGTACATATGTATCTCGCATGTGCAGGAAATTATATTTTAGCCTCAAACAGGGAAATATAATCTGAATGTAAACTCAACAGTATATCTATAGGAGACTCAAAGTAGAAGGTAAATTTACCTCCATTCTCCTATCTTCCTCCGTAGCACTATAATCACCTGACGTTCAGAAAACTCGGAGTCACCTTTGCGGTAATGTTACAGTAATTTTTACTGTTGTTCGTCAATAAAACGTGTCGATCAATTAATTCATTAAAGTACCGATGTTAATTACATGTAATTTAGTAAATATCGATGTCCATGCGACTTAATAATAAAGTAAAATCCCTAAATTTGAGATCACAGGCAACGCGTTTTACGAGTGATAACATTTATTACGACCTATATAAAAATTTCGTGCTGATGACTGGCTAATGAAGCGACCTTATATTTATCGATGTATCACTTTTCAGATGTATCACTAGTGACGTCACAAAAGAAGCACCCGCTGGAACGTGAGCTTTTTAAAAGAGGGCCTCATTCAATCAATCAATTCATCTCTGGACAGGGTTGGTCTACAAAAACAAAAATGGCATCAAATTGTAGCTGAAGTTTTAGCCTTTTATGGTCTTAATTTTATTAAATCGACCTTTTTGACGCAACCACATCTTTAAGACATCTGTCGCCATTTCATTAGCAGAGCCGATTTGCTTTCAAGGGGTACTTGGCGGTGTGCATGAGGGTATACAGCCTTGTGGAAATTATTGACAGCGGATAAGACTGTAAAACATTTAGCCCTGTTTACAAAATCACCTTGTGCACTAAAACCTTACACCCTACTCAGATTCGAAATTGTCTTCTCTTTTCAACTTGTTTTAATTGCTCATTCGCTACACTGACAAGTCAGTTGACGTTATCCTAATTCAACCATGTCTAAGAAAGGTAGTTTATCTGATCACAATGAAGATTTTCATAGCGTAGAGCTAGCACTTGAACAAACCACAGGTGCAAGTGCTGCTAAAATTACTGAAGACTTTTATTGCACAATTCAACCAGAAATGATTATTAAAAATGTTGAAACTGAAGTTGAATCTCAGAAGTTTAGTAGGACTGCGATTGGTAATGTTGCTAAACAGATACTTCAACTCGTTGAGAATTGCGGTTCTTTTCACAAATCGCTAGTAAAAGATCTTGTATCAGAACAATCGAATTATGATCAATTGGAAGGATGCCAAGCACAATTAGAACAAGAAAGAAAAACCATAAAACAAACACATGATCAGTGGCGGAGCATGCTAAGAGAGATCAAACCATATAGAATATTAGTTAATCAAGTAGACCAAGTATTAGCAGATATTGAACATCTAGCTGCTCAAGTTTTGGAATGAATGAGCAAACAATGTGTAAGGAGTGAGAGCGTTGTGTCACTTAGTTTATTGGCTGACATCCCAACTATCAGCAGTCCTCACTCAATTCAATCACCAGCTAACCAACTAGCTTCTCATAGTCATGAACTCTTAATTACTGAGCCTGCGCCTTTAACCACTCAAACATACATTTCGAATGCCAAGTCTAAGTCATACAATTCTGTAAGCTTTAGGGTGAGCTTTAGCATGCTTCGTATGCAGCTTGAAACAGCTGCTAACCTTGCTGCTATGAAGTAAAGGTTGGCAGCTGCAAGAAAAACGCAAGAGCTGGAAATGAAGGCACAGCAAATGTCGCAAGCCATTCAGCAATGCAAAATGCAAGCTGAAATAGAGGCCGAAGAGGCAAAGCAGCTTGTGATAACACAAGCGCTAGAAGAAGATGGCGTTAGATCATTATTTCACCCACCCTCAATAGATAATCCACCCATCGCTGTTTCAACTGGGAATGCTGCAGCATCACATCCAGTTATGCAGTCACATGAACAAGCTTCAGTTTTACCTGTCAGTGCACACGTTCTTAGATATGTGTCTGAGCAACAGCCAGTGTCACGTTCAAACCCACAAAATGATCATTTCAAATCCGAAGAGCTCCTAAGGCCAAGTCAGGACAGATTCATTGCGAATGAGTGCACCACAGCAAAGAATGCACAACACGACACACACTCTCTTGCTAAGCTTCCAGGTGTTAAAGCAGACACGCCCCATATATATGATACTAGACACCAGTCAATCCAACCCTCTACCCTCACCCCAGTCACAATCAGTTCTAACCACGAGGTATTTGCTGAAACTTTAGCAGGTGCCATAAATACTGTACGCCAGCGCCTATCGGAACCCCCAATTTTTCATGGTGACCCTCTTCAGTACCATGACTGGAAGGCGGCATTTGAAGAAGCATTTGACTCCTCAAAGGTTACACCAGGTCAAAAGTGGCTAAAGCTGCGCCAATACGTGGTTATAGCGGAGCATTGTAAACAGTAGAGAGTTACCGGAGGCATAATGCAGAGGATGCCTACCAAGCCACTTGAGCAAAGCTTGACAAAAGATTTGGAAGACCTGAAACAATTGCTAAAGCCTATGAGGAAAAGTTAACTAGCTGGCCAGCAATCAAGTCAGGTGATGGTGAGAAACTAGAGGATTTTGTAGACTTTCTTGAGTCTGTTGTTGGCTGTATTTCCACCTAACTAGATTTGAACTCAAAGGCTGCAAATAAGCAGTTGATTCTCAAACTCCCACATCAGATTGCACAAAAGTTGGCAGCAAAGGCTACCAAGCTCGGGAAACATTATGGAAAATTTCCTCATTTGAAGGACTTTATAACACTCTTATCAGGCGAATGTGATGTTGCCAAAAACCCTCTGACAAAAACCCTTCAGAACCACAAAGAAAAGTCTGCTAAGATCAAGAAAGATAATCAAGCCAAGAAGCCAAACAAAAGGGCAACTGTGCTTCTAGCAAGTGAAACAAAAGACTCTACAACATCTGAAAGCAAAACCCCTAGAATTCAAGCAAGTGCCACAAAATCCATTGAAAACAAAAATCAACTCAAACGCATAACGTATCCATGCTTATATTGCAAAAAAGACAACCATACTATTTGTGAATGCTTCAAATTAGGCAAGCTACCAAACGGTGATATTGAAAAGCTATTTCATGAACATAAACTCTGCTTTGCATGTGCAAAGCCAAACCACAGAATGAAAGAATGTAAACATCCAGCAAATTGCAAAAAGGCTAACTGTGAAAAACAACATCTCACAATGTTTCACGAGCATTATATGTACACAAATGATACAGTCACATCTGCTTCAGAAATGCAAAACCACGCTTCTGGCAATAAAAACAATTCAAAGCAAAGCAAAATCAGTAATTAAGAGAAAGCTGCTGCGTGCCAATGCACAGACAAAATGCACAAATCAGCGCAAGTTATGTCTTGGACCATACCCGTCTACATTTCCTCATCAGACAATCCTCAAAATGAAATCCTAGTCTCCGCTCTTCTAGACTCAGGATCTAGCCACACCTTTATCACACAAAGCCCTCTCAACAAGTTACATGCCAAAACAATCACACAGACCATGAACATAAGTACACTAACAAACACAGAAGGAATGAAGCCTGTAAAGGAAGCTGCACCTGGGCTCCTGGTACGTGGTTACCGCAGATAAAAAGTTCTCAAGCTATCAACATGCATCAGTCAATCTAAGATACCAAGTAATGCTGATGACATTCACAATGCTATGTCCCTTCAAGACTGGCCTCATCTGCAACACTTGGCCAAGGAGCTGATATCTGTAGAGGAAGGCAACAAGCTAGAACTCGGGCTTCTTATTGGTAGCAATCTACCTCAAGTGTATATTTCTAGGCAAAACATTGCAAAAGGTGATCGCAAGCCTTTTGCAAGACTGACCAATTTAGGATGGACACTCATGGGTAATAATACATCAGAAACTAACCAAAAGGTCGTAGCGAACCATGTGGATGTTGTAGTGAATAGATCCGTTTCTGCCCCATTGAGCAGATCAAACATTGCATTCAAGGTGAAACCTGAAACACACGATGATGATCTCAGAAAGAAAATACTTAAAATATTAAGCTCAGACTTAGAAAGCACAATTTCAGATGAAACTAAAACACTTTCAATTGAGGATATAAGCTTCCTACATTCAATGAAAGAACAAGTTCACAAAGACAGTGATGGTTACATCACTATGCCATTACCAATCAAATGTGAACCTAGTAGGTACAACAGTTCAAAATCCATCGCAATGAATCGATTCGAGCTACTTCAGAAAAAGTTCACCAACCCAACATTCAAGGAACATTTTTACGCTTTCATGAAAGACATCATCTCACAAAGCGATGCTGAGCTGGTCCCTGAATCTGAAGTAGAGAATCCAAAGTCGTGGTACGTTCCCCACTTTGGTGTGTACCACCCAAAGAAGCCTGATAAGATCAGGGTTGTCTTCAATGGGTCAGCCACGGTGGGAGGTATGTGTCTCAATGACCACCTACTTCAAGGACCAGATCAACTTAACAGCCTGATAGGCATTTATTGAGGTTACGTAAAGAACATGTAGAACTGGCATGTGACATCAGTCGTATGTTCCATCAGTTCCGTGTCACTGACAGACACAGAGACTTCCTAAGGTTTTTGTGGTTTGACTCTCAAGGTGACATTGTAGTTTATAGAATGAAGGTGCATCTTTTCGGAGCTGCCTCTTCTTCAACCTGTGCCACATTTTGCTTAAGGGCCTTATGCAACATGAGTCTTAATGAAAACGATTCCGCTAAGCATTCCATAAAGAAAGATTTTTATGTTGATGATGGCCTCACCAGTGTGCCAGACAGTGAGGCAGCTAAAGCAATGATACATGATGCCATAGCCGTCTGCAAAGAAAGGAATCTAAGACTGCACAAATTTTCCTCAAACTCTGCCGACTTTCTCCAAGCCTTCCCAGAGTCTGAGAGGAACCTACAAGACATTCAACTACTAGAACCAGATATAATTTCTCAGTTTCTTGAAAGGACATTGGGGCTCATCTGGTCACTAAAAACAAATAGTTTTCAATTCAGTTCAGATCTGAAAGCAGGTCCCAACACCCGTAGAGGTGTACGATCCATGATAGCATCCATCTACGATCCTCTTGGCTACCTGTCACCATTCATTCTCCAAGGAAAGAACATCCTCCAAGACATGTGTAAGATGTCAGCAGCTTGGGATAGCCCTTTGAATGATGAAATATTGACACAGTAGAAGGAGTGGAAGTTTTCATTGCCGTACCTGTCAACTGTAAACATCAGTAGGTGCTACAAGCCAGCCAACTTTGGTGTAATCAAAACTGCAGAGATTCATCACTTCTGTGATGCAAGTACTTCTGGTTACGCATCAGTAAGCTACCTACGTCTTGTGAATGCAAGTGATCGAGTCTATTGCTCTCTTCTCATGAGCAAAGCTTGCGTAGCACCACTTAAGCGAACTAATATCCCTCGTCTAGAACTCCAGGCTACAGTAACAGCAGCCCAGACAGCTAAGCTCATCAAATTAGAACTAGATATGGAGGTTTCAGAGGTATTCTGGACAGATTCCAAAATCGTTTTGGGATATCTAAAAAACACTTCTAAGAAATTCCATGTTTATGTTACCAACCGGATTCAACAGATAAGGGAACTCACTGATGTAGAAAGGTAGTTCTATATACCTACTTCTATCAACCCTGTCGACCATGCCTCTAGAGGGCTTACAGTACGCCAGGGAACGAAACCCTCACGCACTTGGTTCACTGGCCCAGAATTTCTCCATCACGAGCCGCTGGTCATTCCTCAGCAAGTGACACCTCAAGTTAGCTCTGAGGACCTCGAGGTCAAGTCATTGACAACTACTACACATAACCCTCCTCACAGGACGCTCTATCAAGCGCTTCATGTTTGTTCCTCCTGGACAAGGGCTTCCAAGATAGCCAATGTTTTCTTCAGCAAACAAAGCACTTTGAAAAGGAAGTCACTTGATCCCAATGCAGCAATCACCTACCTTGTCAAATCTTCTCAGCAGGAACATTTTCCCGAACTTGGACCCATGCTGACTCAAAAGCAAATAGGTCGAGGCAGTAAGATTTTCAACTTGAATCCCTTTCTTGATGAAAGTGGAGTTATGAGAGTTGGAGGTCGCCTCAAACATAGTACCAGCCTAGATTACAAACAGAAGAACCAAAAATCCTTTCAAAGGATAGCCACTTCACAAGGATCATTCTTCGACATTTCCATGAGCAAGTAGCCCATCAGGGAAGAGGACTCACTCTTGCTAAAATGAGATCTTCAGGCTACTGGATTGTTAGAGCCAGAGCTTTAGTCGCTTCTTTAATTCACAAATGTGTGATCTGCCGGCTACATCGGGCTAAACCAGTTATTCCCCAGATGTCCTCTCTGCCACAAGAAAGGTCCGAGTCGTCGCCCCCTTTTAACTATTGTGGAGTCGACTGCTTTGAACCATTCTTAGTAAAAGGCAGGGGAACAGAGCTAAAGAGGTACGGCCTGATGATCACCTGCCTTGCCAGCCGAGCAGTTCACATTGAATTACTGGATGACCTAACGACCTCAGCATTTATTAATGGCACACGCAATGCCATGGCTATTCGTGGTCCTATCCGGGAAATCTGGTGTGACCAGAGGACAAATTTGATTGGTGCCATTTTAGAATTGAGCAGAGCAGGACTCCTAGAATTCAAGTTAAACCTTCCCAATGCTAGCCACATGGGCGGTACTTGGGAGTGGATGATAAAAACTGCCAAAAAGGACCTACGGTCATTGATGAGAAGTCACGGTGGAAAGTTGGACACAAGTGTTCTTCGAACCCTACTCTATGAAACTATGGCCATCATAAATTCACGACCTCTTTTCGTTGTCACAGAGGAAGACATACCACTTTCTCCAAATCAATTACTGACCATGAAGTCAGATATCATACTGCCTCCACCTAGTGAGTTTGGTGATGCTGATATATATAGCCGAAAGCAATGGCGGTCAGTTCAGTTTCTAGCCAACGAATTTTGGAAACGTTGGCGAAATGAATACCTGACTTACCTTCAGGCCCGCCAAAAATTGGTTACAGGAAAATCTGATGCAAAGATTGGCAACTTTGTCATCATCAAAGACGATGATGCACATAGAAATCAGTGGATTAGAAGTAAAATCACAGAATGCATTAGCTCAACTGATGGGCACACTAGATCTGTAAGGATACTCTTAGGCAACCGTAACAACCCTCACCACTCTGGTAAATATCTAGTCCGACCTTTCTCGAAGTCATCACAATCATAGAGGCTGAAAATGACTAAAAACTGACAGAATAATAACCATTGCTAAAATGAAAATGAAATTTTAGGTGGGAGTGTTAGGTTCATTGTAAAATTTCATCTTGCCATTGATGGTCGCTTGTCCATTGTCGCATCGTTGCCAGTCAGGTCATGACCTAATGTGCTCACTGCTTTAATCACCTTGTTTTTAAAATAGCCATATACTCCCATATTACAAGAACATTAGTGAGCCTTTTACACCGGAACAGCTACCACAGCCACATAGAGTTTATTACTTTGCTAAACCGCTGAGGGTGTCTTCACAATTGCAATATACTCTGAATCACCATTTTCCTTTTTGTTTTTAGCATGGGCTTTATCTTGCTTGGCATTTCAGTCTAAGGCCTCAGAGAATGAGGTTGTACAGAATTTCTGTTTCTGTTCGCTTACTATTACTGTTTTTTTAATATTCACCCATAGAGACATACTTATACATATTTACTCAACCACATTTTAACTCTTTCTTGGATTAGGTGATAGAGGTATGTACTCATTATTAATTCATGTTTTTATTCAATGTTTGACTTTTTAAAAGGTTCTTTAAATATTGTTATAAACATTTGATGTCATATTGATATTATATGTATTCTTGTTATCATATAGCATTCTCGTTTGCTTTATTTATCTTTATTTTTATATTATAGTTTGTAGTTTTACGGTGTTCACGTCTATAACAGCAAATAAAATTATCTTAACAAATGACACCCGTTTGAAACTCCACGATGTCTCTGGTAGGGCAGTTACAGAAATATTTTGTTGAATTTGAACAGTTTATTCCTGGAAGTTAATCTCATGAATTTGTCATTAATTTAAAAAATTTCTAAAAGCTATAGTTGGTTGGGGCTGCTCAGATTTCAATCAGCTCACAAAAATAATATCTGGGATAAGCAGCATAAAACGGAGCTGCTGTGTGCCATGAGTTTTTCCAATCTTCCCGTAAAACTTTCAAGGGTACAAGTCAGTATTCCGAATAGCAGATTTGAACCTTACAGTACATATTGTGACTTCAGGCTGATTTCGCAGCCTGTTTTAGTAAACTCCTTTTATTTATAGTCGTGAAATATTATCCTGATGGATGCAACTACCTTTCTGATTGGCACTGCCACATTGCTAGTTCTCTATTACCTACTTAGGAGGGGAGATAAATCTTATCCTCCTGGACCATTCATTTTTCCGATAATAGGGAATCTGCCACAATTGTTTAGAGCCGGCTCCTTCACAGACTTCTCAGAGTACTACAGGAAAAAGTATGGCAATGTAAGTTCATATAAAGTATCTTCCGCTCATCGCAACTCATCATGTTAGTAATGGTTAGGATTAAAGCTAGACAGCACTGTCAGAAGTTCACCATGCCTCATTGTTTACCATTTGCTCTGCCTTTGTAAGATGTCCTCAATAAAAGTGGTTGTTACCTTATGATAGTGAAACAAATATCTTCATTAAATATGGTATCTTAAGTTTTGTTATATGCATTGCGCAAAGCATATAATATAAATAAAAGATGTTTGATGTCGATCATTCTCTGGTATCAAAATATTTTGTCAAATGCCCTTGTCAGTGATAGATGAGAAGTTCCTTCCCTTTCCCTATTTCTATTGGCATTACCTTTGATATAAAAGCCTAAACATCTAAAAACTTTTTATTTACTATTTACTTATTGACCATACAGTTCTTCTGCGCTGTTCTTAGGTTTACAGCATTGAGTTAGCCGGTGGTAAAAGAGTCGTTGTCTCTGGGTACGAGGGAATAAGAAACCTTGTAGTAAAGAATGCTGACTACACGAGCAACCGTGCTGTCACTACCCTCAGTTCCTACCTAAAAAAACTAATGGCAGACACCCCAGGTCAGTACCAATCACCTAATACATATAAAGGTCACATTGAAAGCATGAGTCAGCTTATGCAAGCACAAGATTGATCATCTCTAGAAGTTTTAGACGGAAAGCAGCAAGCAAAGTTTTTGCTGAGTAATTGCTCATGTCCAGCTCCAGTCTATTATTCTATTGCAAGTGAACCTGCAACATTGCTACAACATTGCTACATCCTTGCTACAGAATTGCTCCAACATTGCTGCAACATTGCTACAACATTGCTACAACATTGCTACAGCATTGCTACAACATGGCTACAACATTGCTGCAATATTGCTGCAACATTGCTACAACGTTACTGCAACATTGCTACAACATTGCTACAACATTGCTACAGCACTGCTACAACATTGCTACTACATTGATCTATATTACAGTGAAAAGTTTCATACTAATACACAGAGTCTAAACAAGGTGCTGATTCAATGTGTACAGCGCTCTCTATGTAGAGGCAAACATGTGTGTAAATCAAAACAGTCTGAAAGTTAAGACTCACATGAAAAGAGTTACCATAAATGGTAACTCTTTTATGTTTAAACCGCACCTGTGAACCTAAAATGCTGTTTGCAACTCTGCGGTACGGCTAAGAAACACAGCCTAAAATTTAAATCTGTAAACTTCTGACTACGTTCAGGGTTAGGTACCTTTTAGAGTGTGCAAATGCTAAAAGTCGTTTATTCAACAATAAAATGCTAAGAATTGTCCAGTACTTACACTGATGTAGTGAGGTCATTCATCATGGTCACTGTCATGTGACATCTCCAGCACTTGATTCCACTCGTCGGGCTGCTTTTCATTGATGCCAAAAACTGTAGAAGCATTTCGGTTAGTAGTTTTCAAACTATATTCACAGCTTTCAATTTGAACACCGAGTCATATTTTGCTTTTAAAAAATTACATGAGTTACAGAATGTGTTTGCTAATTTGGTACTTGTTCACTGCTGTTTGCTGTTCTTCGCAAAGGAGAGAACCCTCATTGGTCGATTGCCACCTCGCCAGCCAAGGCGTGCGTGTGACGACAGACAGAGCCAATAGACTTGGTGAATGGCTCATGCGGCTAGCTTAAACTGAGCTTGGAAAATGAATGGAAAAATGGCGGATACCACTTATACCTGTAACTCAAAAAAAGCCTTTAATGTTTTGGGTGTGTCCCATTCATGGTGGTGGCTTATACACAAAGATTTACGGTACCAATTTTTTATTAGTTAAAAGGCATTAGTTAGTTTCACATACTAGACATGAGTAGAAGGCTGCTGCATAAATCCATCTAGCAATTCATTAGCTCACATCGACCAAGTTTGACAAACTTCAACTCAAATTCCTTGAGCTCGTTCAGACTCTCAAGTATTTTAACTGAGCTTATGGCTCCCAAAAAAGCGGAGACAGTACCTAGCATGATGGTTATCGACTGTCTAACGTTGAAACTGCTGTCGATCGGCGTACAGGTCAGCTGCCGATAAACTCAAGGGTGAACAAAAGCCGGAGACAAGGCATTTAATTATCCTATTTTATTCTTGCGACTTTTGAACCATGTTTTTGTCTGATCTCCTATGGAAGCCACAATAGACCATTGCAGCCCTCATTATAACCAAAACATCAATATAATGTTTAACTGAACCTGTGCTAACAAACTCATGAATAGTAGCGCTAACTTCCAGCGTGTGATGACCTCAGCTTCAAGGCCTTATATCTTATAATAGAAATAGGCATGGCAGGTTGCAGCGACCTCTCTGGCTAATTGATATACATTCACAGCTGCCTTGCCCTGCTTTGCTTAAAGGTTGACTTGCAATAAAATTCACATTACAGTTATTTGGTATCATAAGATTCACCATATCTTACTCTGATGTGTTGTAAGTGCCAAACGTGTGGAAATGTGATTACAAGCTCTTAAAAGCTCAAAAACGAAAAGCTGCCGAAGATTGGAATCTCTTTATTTCGATGACGTAGCCATGAAATTTGGTTATCGTCTTGTCACGGGATGTTCTCACGTGAATTGAAAGGCCAATAAAAAGCTCAATATAAAACTTATCGTAGCGCTAGTTTATGACAAACACTTCGGGTTTTACCGAAGACCCCGTATCAAATATAGATGGTCGCTACTTTACAGTTTTGTTTCGGCCTGGTCTAATCGGCAAGTCGTAGTCTGATCATGTGATCCAATACTTTGCAAATAATTTCTGCAGCACTTTTCTATTATCACAAGTGACCAACAGGCTCGTCATGATTATCAGACAATGATATGTACTCCTTCAAGCTAAGGCTAAAAAATTAAACGAATTTTTACGGTAAGTTATAGGATATCACTGCTAAAAGTGACAGCATTATGACGACGATAAAACAGACGCATAAAAACAATAGACATGGTTTTATTGAATGCGTGAAGTATATTTGTGAAAATATTTTGACGAACAAGGTTGCATGAAAGTGTAAAAAGAAACCATCTCTCACAACTACGTCACATTTGAGGCGTTTTGGAAAGGGAATCCAAACTACGGCGGTCTCGTGTGGCTGCAATTTTCTGTTCGTTTTTGAGCTTTTAAGAGCTTGTAATCACCTTTCCACATATTTGGCACCTACAACACAACTGAGTAAGACATGGTGAATCTTTTGATAACAAATAACTTTAATGTGAATTTTGTTGCAAGTCAACCTTTAAGAAAGCCAGCTGAATGATCAAATCACATAAAAGCTTGTTAGACCAGAGATGTTCAGCATTTCTTTTATCAATGTAATAACAATATAACATAGTACTTTAGTTTGTTGGCAGCTTTTTTGTATCATTGGTTTAAAGGTTGGCTGTCAGAATATGAGAGGTCAATCAATAAAAAGTCAAAGGTATTAGGACTCCTGGCATATGACTGTTGGCAACTCTGAAAAATCCCCAAAATAAACCAGTTTTTCTTTTTTAACTTCTGCCAAGCCAATGTTTCCTGTAATAAGATAGGTCATAACTAATGCTGTGTCTATGAATTCAGGTCTAATATGGGCTCCATTCCCTCACTGGAAAACTCTAAGATCATTTGCCATCAGCACCCTCAGAGAGGAAGGAATGGGTAAAGCAGTTCTGGAACCAAAGATTTTAGAGGAAGTCGAACTCTACATCAAACACTTCCTACTACCAAACCTCGGCAAGCCCTTCGACATCGCACATAACCTTAACCAGGACACCTCTAATGTAATCTCACAGATGCTTTATGCCCGGCGGTTCGAGTACGATGATGAGGAGTTTAATCAATTGGCAGCCGCCGCGAATGAAGGTGTTGCTGTCGCTTTTAAAGTGGGTATGATAGAAAATCTTCCATTCGGTTCCTTGTTTGTCAAATCAGCCATAGAAAGAGAGAAGTACCTTGCTAGCACAGTCCTGCAGCCAACTCTGCAGAAATACATTGATGCCCACAAAGCGACCCTCGACCGAGACCACCCACGTGACCTGACAGACCGGTACCTGATACATTCGGAGGCGGCAGATGGCACAAATAAAACCTTTTTCTCAGGTAGGTTTTGGAGTCAAAGTAACATAGTAAGTGTACTAGTTCATGCTCTAATATTAGGTGTACTAGTTCATGTACTAATAGTAGGTGTACTAGTACATACACTAATAGTAGGTGTACTAGTTGATGCACTAATAGTAGGTGTACTAGTTCATGCACTAATAGTAGGTGTACTAGTTCATGTACTAATAGTATAGGTGTACTAGTACATGCACTAATAGTAGGTGTACTAGTTCTTGTACTAATAGTAGGTGTACTAGTACGTGCACTAATAGTAGGTGTACTAGTTCATGCACTAATAGTAGGTGTACTAGTTCATGCACTAATAGTAGGTGTACTAGTACATGCACTAATAGTAGGTGTACTAGTTCATGCACTAATAGTAGGTGTACTAGTTCATGCAGTAATAGTAGGTGTACTAGTTCATGCACTAATAGTAGGTGTACTAGTTCATGCACTAATAGTAGGTGTACTAGTACATGCACTAATAGTAGGTGTACTAGTTCTTGTACTAATATTAGGTGTACTAGCTCATGCACTAATAGTAGGTGTACTAGTACATGCACTAATGTAGCCAATTTTAGAGGATAAACTGACCCAATATTTAGTAGATTTTATCAGAAAGTATCAATATTTTCTATCATTTGTGATTACTTTTGATGTTTGAGATGATCTGACTGCCAGGATGTTTCAAAATTCAAATCAACAAAACTCGATTGCGGTTAAAACGCTTAGATCAAGTTAAAGTGTGATTGTGATCTCTATCGTTGCTAAAAAACCAACAGAATAAAAATGTGTAACGTTGCCACTTAAACGAAATAACTGATATCAACTATAAAAACTGGTGACATCATTTTGCTCGTATTTGTCCTCTGAGCATTTTAACTGCGATCAAGTTTTATTAATTTTATTCTTGAAATATCCTGGCAGTCAGATCACCTCAAATATCAAAAACTATTGCAGATGATAGAAAAATATTAATAATTTGTGGAAGTTCACCTTTAAAGACAGTTGAAAGCCTTAATCTAGTGCAAAGTAAAGGAAACATGTTCACGTGTTACAGTAGTGTTTGCCCACTCCTACTTCTGGTCATCATAATCAAACAGTAGAGTTGTTGTTGGCTGTGAAACTACTGGATAACAAAATGGGAAGGACAAGTGGACACCCTTGAAAGCAGAACTTCTCTCTAAGGAAAAATTAACATAACAGAAAAAACCAATATTCATACATAATATAAGGCTGGATAGGTGCCTACATACATGACTTTATGACAGCAAGGGTAGTTAACTCCTGACACAAAATAAAGACCGATTCAGGGTTCTAGTCGATTATCAGTTTTCCTCCTTTTGTAATGCACGGAGCTACATCTTCTAACGCAATAATAATACTAGAAATTCCACTGTCATACAGCCCACGACCAAAGAGATGGCCAGAGATATTGGCAAAAAAATAAAGGGTACTGATGGTTGAGAAATGCAATATTAGCAATCAAATGGCTCTGCAGTGCAATAGGATAACTGCAATGGTAGCTGTAATGTACTGGGTGTGGGTGTTATTATATACAACAATAAGCAATAATGAATGGAAAAGATGTTTATATTTTCCCCCTGCAATAGGAGAAATGCAATATTGGCCGATATTAGAAGTAAAATGCACTGATATTCTTAGAATAATCAATTTTATTAATATAGTAATAATAGAAAACCAATACACAATTTTGTTTACATTTCAAAACGTCATAGGTAGCAATATCGAGAAGTTGTGGTATTTATATAGGTTTTTAGAAAATTTATTTAAAAAGTGTTTGGTCATGACAAACAAAAACAATGAAAGGAAAATATTACACGTTTATATCTCTCCCTTGCAATAGGAGAAATGCAATGTTGGCCAATATTATAAGTAAAATGCACTGATATTATTAAAATAACCAATATTGTTAATATAGTAATACAGCAATAATAGAAAACCTATGAGCGTTCACGCGTCTCGAAGATTTCTGCAAACTGCAGCAAAATAAAAGCTGTTATAAAAGTGTTATAAAGCTGTAGGCCTAATTTACTGTAATGTATGTAAACTATGTACTATACACAGTTTGAAAGTTGGTTGTGTTGAATGTAGAATGGTTTTGATAAGCGATCTTTAACAGAAAGCCAGTAGGAGCATTCACGCGTATAAAACTGCAGCAAAATAAAAAAAAATGTTATCGTCATAAACGGGCGTTGTAGTTCTGCCCTAGCTGGTACGTAAGTTGTAAAGAATTTCGGCTAACGTTTTAAATAATGAAACCTTCGGTGATTGGACAAAAAACATAGGCTGATAAACGGTGTACCACAATTTCGTACCTGTAAATCGGTCTACGCCTCAAACGGTCTACGTTTATTACAAAAACCTTCGAATAAATTCGATTACAAGTAAACAGCACCATAGACTGGTGAAATGAACACGGTTTTCTCGTGAAAAACGCACTACTAAATAGTTCTACAATCGGTCGCACGGCTTTATTGGCGTTTCAATTTTCGGTCTCAACTTTTATTAAACCGAGCTTTTCAAGCTTTTTGTGACAATTTTCGTTCAAATAAATCTGTCTATTTGTGTATAATCCGATCAGATGGGTAAGTTTAAAGATAATACCGACGGTTTACAAAGACTTGGTAACATATTTAAATAAGTTTAAATGTGTTTTGAATCGTTATTATACTTTAATGACTTTACATTCCAATGCCTAAATTTGTTGATGAAATTTCTAGCCAAGGGTTCGTCTCATTGTTGATGAATAATTTTCGCAAGTTGTGTGCACATGCGTTTATCATAAAAACTCGCACACATCGCTCCGCTCGTTTGCTCGTGGGAAGATTTTATTTGTCTAAAAGCCTAATCTATGCCATTCCTAGTCAGTAAATACTACAAACTAGTATAATCTTCTATAAGAGTTTGTTACTAGTGTTAACATGGGGCTGGCAGTGTGCTGGCTTTACTGATTTCTGATAGCCTTTTTTTAAGGATTCAAACCTTTTTATGCTCAAAATATTGTGCTAAAGTCTGGATCCCTGTATCTGAGACATCGCACACATATCATAACAATTACTAACAGTTGCTTTTTGCTCGTATACTGAATCTGTAGAGCTAAGTCTTTACCAGTTTAGTCAGGTACCTAAGTGTCAGCCATACTAAACATATATCTTACATTACAGACGACAATGCTGTGCAGGTTGCTATACACCTGTTCATAGCTGGAGCAGAGACAACAGCTACCGCAATGAGATAGGCTTTACTCTACATGTGTCTCCACCCAGACGTGAAAAAGAGAGTTATGGAAGAGGTCGATGATGTAATTGGTAAGCAACAGCGTTAAATGTAATTTGACAAAAGCGTGTCAACGAGTAGCGTGTGTTGTTGGAGCTGTGGTCTACACTGTAAATGCATTAGACAATCCTGTAGCAAATACACAAATATTTAATTCTTCTCAGGTGTTAAACTGTCTAAGATTAAGAGTTATTATTTTTTAGTTTACAGAGTTCTTACAGTTGTACCTACCAAAGCATTATATACAGTTTTACCTACCATAGCATTATGTACCGTCTTACGTACCATAGCAGTACATACAGTTTTACATACCATAGCATTACATACAGTCTTACGTACCATAGCATTACGTACAGTCTTACGTACCATAGCATTACATACAGTCTTACGTACCAAAGCATTACGTACAGTCTTACGTACCATAGCATTACATACAGCCTTACCTACCATAGCATTACATACAGTCTTACGTACCATAGCATTACGTACCGTCTTACGTACCATAGCAGTACATACAGTCTTACATACCATAGCATTACATACAGTCTTACCTACCATAGCATTACATACAGTCTTATGTACCATAGCATTACGTACCGTCTTACGTACCATAGCATTACATACAGTCTTACGTACCATAGCATTACATACAGTCTTATGTACCATAGCATTACATACAGTTTTACCTATCATAGCATTACATTCAGTCTTACCTATCATAGCACATTCAAATCTCATCAATAATCATGTAGAGGTATTTTTATTTGTTCCATTACGCTAGATTTGTGGTTTGAAAATCGTATTAAATACAACCTATGTGGGCTATAAGACTACATTAGCAACCAGTGGTTATCGTATGATTAGCTATTAGTTACAATCTTTCAAGGCTGAGAGAGAACGTCATGCAGGCTGTAATATTTCTATAGATTATCTTGTTCAATACCCATATTTGCTGCAGGCCAGTCTAGACACGTTACCGGTAAAGATAGAGTGAGCCTGCCATACACTGACGCAGTGCTCTTGGAGTGTCTTAGAAAGGGAAACATCGCTCATGTTGCTTTGCCCCATGTGGCTGACAAAGAGATGGTCATCGATGGAATGGTGAGAACTTTCATAGCCAGAGAAACTAAATTCAAATTAAATAGCTTGAGTGCCAATTCCTTGAGTCAGAGCTCTTTAAGTTTTTCAATTTTTTCAAGTTCTTCAAGTTCTTGAGTTCTGTAAGTATAGTTATCAAGTCACTTTCATGAGTAGCTTAACTTTCAAATACTAGTTTAAACGTAGTCATGTACTTGGAATGAAAAATATCTAGACTTGATACATATTCATGGTCTATTAGGGGCGGGAGAGTGTCCACCCATACTTATTCTAAAATATCCATTAAATATAAAGTAAAGCCAGTGGGCTATGAGAACAATTATAGCTTAAGTTTTATCATTGGCCTTTCAACCTTTGAATAACAATGTTTTTTACTCAAGTTACTGAATGATGTATTTTGTTGGCTAAACATTAAATTTGTATGGTTGGCATTCAAATTAAACCTTGATTTTCCACATGTGTTATATCTACATAAATAAGCAGATATACAATATTGTATGTAATACTTGCCTGTGGAAACTCTTAACAATTTATATTGAATGACCAATCAAATGTCTTCTAGAAATTTTCAATTATTACCTGCAGCATAGTATGTTTAATAATGCTGTCTGAGTAACTACACAGCACTGATAGTAGTTGTCTGCCCTCAGGCACACATTCCCTGTAGCAGCTAAACCGCATTAATGACCTTAATAGCAGTAGGTTCAGTTTTTTACATGAAATTTGTTTTTCCAACTCATGTATACAGACAGAGGTTTTATGCCGACTCTTTGTCACTAAAGGTAAAAATGTCTACTGTAGTTGCTTTTAAAAGGTCACCAAGTTTTATACCTGTGCATAGCTTCTCATCCTTAGCAGCACACTCTGGTATTGAGGGACTAATTACTATCGTCCCACAATTTAGACAATCCCAGCTGGTGCAGAACTCATGCTCAACATGACATCTGTCCTAAATGATGAGGCAGTCTTTGAGGAACCAACAAAGTTTAAACCAGAGAGATACCTGACAGGAGACATAGCTCTGAAGAAGCAGAGGACGATTCCCTTTGGATTAGGTAAATGATGATGCTTGGAAAACCTTCTCATTGCTCATTTATTAACTGAACTTGATAATAACAGCCAAGTCTCTGTTGCTAGGAAGAAGGGTCTGCCCTGGAGAAAGTCTCGCTAAAATGGAGTTCTTCATATTCTTTGTTACATTTCTGCAAAGGTTTGATGTTTGCCTCCCAGAAGGTGTGACTATGACAGACAAGGCAGATCCAAATGATACGGCTGCTCGAGCACCCCCTCCTTACGATCTCATATTTACTGCGCGGCACTGAGTATGTCCTTGAACACTTGTTGCTCCTCAGTTTTTACAAGCTGCCATAAACTGTTTTTCTGTTGTGTAAATTATTTTTACTTAATTTAGCATTGATGAATGTTTATTTTTTGGCAGTTATAAACAAAGTGGTAGAATAATTTAATCTACATGTATACTAATAAATTGGAATAACAACAATATATATATGTTTTGTTAAATCACGTACCATTCTATATTGTTTACAATTGTGTCATTGGCAATCATGCCTATAAGCATTTTTACTAATTTTTACTAACTACTTTTTTATATTAAGTACAGCAAATACATAAAAATATAACATTTTTAAATTATCTTATAATCTTTGTGATGCATACAAGCTGTTTATATTTAATATCATCGCTTTTAGGATTACTTTCTGTATAAGCATAAACTTTCTGCAGCTCCATTTAAAGATACTTTATCATTTCTGTTGAAAATTAGTTATGAGTTTTGTGTAGTCGTGTGCTCTTGCTATCTGTAATGATATTGGAAGCCCAACAAAGCTTACACTCTATTAAAATGCTAATTAAGTAGACACTCTTCATGACTTTACACAATGAGACTCTTCTGTTCCTCTCAGTTATCCACCATAAACAAGAGTTTAAATCCTCTTGGGTTGTTCTTATTATGCACTCAAAGGCTTTGTGTCAAAAATACTTGTAAATCTATATTTTTGTTAAAATTCTAAGAATGTTTTCTGTTTGTATTTGTGAACTCATTTGTTAATTATATTGATGGCATATTCAAAATGTATCAATCCTATGCTTAGGCTTAGTACGCAGATGCAATAACCTTGGCCTCTGTGATCTGAAAAGAGTTTAATCAATTACCTCAAAGGCTGCCAAGCTAGTCACCAATGTTTCACAGAACTATTAGCAGTGTGACATGCACCGCGACATCTACAACCCTACTACACAATTGTGTCAGATGAGTACAAAAGTTTCACGTGAATTAGTTATTGTGTGTCACACTAGAGATTTGCATATAGACTATGTTATGATGCATCTGTGTATCTAAGCTGCATGACTGAAAATAAAGTAAACACTAACCTAAACAGTAAAATTTGATGAAAAGATGAGTTTGTAAAAATACAAGAAATATTCTCAATCCTTTAACTTTCAATATATTTTAAAGTGTTGCAGTTTGAGATTAAAAATATGTTTATAATAAAAAAATTCTCTATTTTTCATGCTCCTTTATAGGTTCAACAAGTTCTAAATAGTTTAGGTCTGCCCATTCCGGTCACTAACAAACCCGCACTTGTTATAGGCTGTGAACCATAGTTTACCTGCACTTGTTATAGACTGTGAACCCTAGCTTACCTGCACTTGTTGTAGGCTGTGAACCCTACTTTACCTGCACTTGTTATAGACTGTAAACCCTTGTTTACCTGCACTTGTTGTAGACTGTGAAACCTAGTTTACCTGCACTTGTTATGGACTGTGAACCCTTGTTTACCTGCACTTGTTGTAGACTGTGAACCCTAGTTTATCTGCACTTGTTATAGACTGTGAACCCTTGTTTACCTGCACTTGTTATAGAATGTGAACCTTAGTTTAACTGCACTTGTTATAGACTGTAAATCCTTGTTTACCTGCACTTGTTGTAGACTGTGAACCCTAGTTTACCTGCACTTGTTGTAGACTGTGAAACTTAGTTTACCTGCACTTGTTATAGACTGTGAACCTTTGTTTACCTGCACTTGTTGTAGACTGTGAGCCCTAGTTTACCTGCACTTGTGGTATTCTGTGAACCATAGTTTACCTACCAGTCGTAATGAACACCCTCCTATTATGTTGAATGAGCAGAGATCACACCTCTATATATGTCCAAAAAATATTTCATTCTCGAAATCTTAGAAACTGACCTACTGAAATGATAAAAAATAAATCAGTAGACACCAAAGTTAAAAATACAAAACTATTATTTTCCTTTCGTGAGCGTTTGCAAAATGGTAAAAACATTAAACTTTCAAATTTCATTTTATCTATAGCAACAAGGTATTTGTGTTAAATTCAAGATGTGAAGAAGGCAAAATTGTTTCTTTATCAAGCAAGTGGCTCTATCACACTACGAAACCTGTCCTAGATCTCTTCCGCCGTCTGCACATTTTCACAGTGTATATTCAAGCTTTACCCATGTTTATAAATCTGTAAGTGTCAGATATAGCGATTAGTCTTTATTCTCTCTGCGAAGCTACCAGACTAAGATTGTGAAAACACCTAAGGCTTACTAGCTGCAGGATTTATCACTTATCAAGATTTACTCATGCCATCATGTGATCAAATCATGTGATCAAATCATGTCAGCAAAATGACAGGATGATACACAGTCACATTTTCTTATTATATGTGTATAAACCACTTTATTGGTAATAATTTAATTTCAAACAGAAATTTTCTCTGAATTTTTTCATACAAAAACCATAAGAAAGGGGCAACAGTTAGCCACTGAAATCAAAGAAATGGTTTGACATAATTCGGAGTAATCATGTTGATACTATTTGTAATAAGGTCATGAAGTCATCAGCTCTGCTATAATTTTGCAGGTCATACATAAACTCAAAATCTGCTATTGTATTTTATTATCAGTTGATCTTTTGCCATATTATTTATCCCACAACCAAGCAAGAGTGAAGCGATTGATTGGGAGATTTATGATAAATGCACATGTGCACACAACTCCCGAAAAATTTTCCGTTAACGGCCGTCACCAAACCCTTGTTACGAAATCCTATCAACAAATTTAACTATTTTTCAGTAAAGTCGTTTAAGTATAATAATGATACAAAACGCATATAAACCTATTTAAATATGTTACCAAGCCTTTGAACGGTTACCGCAAATTCCTAAAACTAACCCATCTGATCAGATTATACATAAATAGACAGATTAATTCTGCCAAAAATCGTCACAAAACGCTTGAACAGCTTGATTTATTAATAGTTTCGACCGACCTACGAAACGCCAATAAAGCCGTGCGACAGATAGTAGAACTATTTAGCAGTGTGTAATTCAGCACGAGAAAAGCGTGCTCATTTCACCAGTCTATGGCATTGTTTAATTGCCAAGAAGGTTTGTGTACTGTTTGAGGCGTAGACCGATTTACAGGTACGAAAATGTGGTACACAGTTCATCAGCCTACGTTTTTGTCCAATTATCGAAGGTTTTTCAAATTATCTAGAACATCAGCCAGATTTCTTTACATCTTATCTACAAGGTAGGGCGTTACTACAACGCCCTTTTATGACAAGAATATTTCTTTATTTCACTCCAGTTTGCATGAAACTTCTAGTCGCGTAAATGCCAACGCTTGCTTTCTGTTACATATCGCTGTCAAAACCGTTCTGCATTCAACCCAACCAACTTTCAAACTGTATATTACAATATATTTTACTTTTAATATTGCATTTTAAAGATATAATAAATATATTTCGTTATTGCTGTTGTTAGTTAAATTACGTACAGTAGTTTAGGTCTACAGCTTGAATTAATATTTATTTTAACCAACAACCAACTTTCAAATTGTATATTACACGGCAGCTTGCCATTTTACTTTTAATATTGCATTTCAGAGATATAATAAACATATTTCATTATTGCTGTTGTTATTTAAATTACGTACAGTAGTTTAGGTCTACAGCTTTACAGTCTACAGGTCTAAGTCTCATTTACATTATACTCTGTCAATTCCTGCTGAGAACTACTTTTTCAACAACCAACAGTACCCTTTCTTTTTTCCATTATTACTTTGGTCGTGGGCTGTATGACAGTGGATTTTCTAGTGGTATATACATTTGTTATAATCTAGCTCCAAGATATGTCACATATAATTTTTTTGTTGCAAAAAAAAGCATTTTGACTAATTGCAAATCTACATCCTATTCCAAAGTATTTTATTCTAATGAAGGATCTTTTCAAATTTTTGCATCTTCTTACTTTACCTACGCCAAATGTTACTTTACCTACGCCAAATGTTATTTTACTTCAATTAAAGTTTTCAAGATTTTTCATGTTTGGGTCTTCGTTTTTCTACATGACAGTGACAGGTTTTCAATTCATTTCAATCTGTGAGATATGAACAAATTGCATACAACCACCACCAATTATTCTAAAATATCATTGCCAGCTGCTTTAACAACCTCCTACCTAATATCCATTCTCTTAGCAAAAAGTATTTTAAATGCTTTATGTCAAAATATTTATTTGATTTCACTGGCCCTTGTTTTCTTTTTTTCTTGTTGTACGGTATAATTTGAAAAACATTTCCAGTTGAGATGAAATTATTGCAAATAAAGTAAGATAGCATTTTAAATACTTTGCTCTGTTGAGAGAACAGACATTAGGCAAAACAATTGTGTGTCTTGTTGTAGACTGTGAACCATAGTTTACCTGCACTTGTTATAGACTGTGAACCATAGTTTACCTGCACTTATTATAGACTGTGAACCATAGTTTACCTGCCAGTCGTAATGAACACCTTCCTATTATGTTAAGTCAGCAGAGATCACTCCTCTATATATGTCCCCAAAAAATTACATTCTCGAAATTCTAGAAACTGACCTACTGAAATGATAACAAATAAATTAGCAGACACCAAAGTTAAAAATACAAAACTATTATTTTTCCTTTTGTGAGCATTTGCAAAATGGTAAAAACATTAAACTTTCAAATTTCCTTTTATCTATAGCAACAAGGTATATGTGTTAAATTCAAGATGCGAAGAAGGCAAAATTGTTTCTTTATCAAGCAAGTGGCTCTATCACACGACGAAACCTGTCCTAGATCTCTTCCGCCGTCTGCACATTTTCACAGTGTATATTCAAGCTTTACCCGTGTTGATAAATCTGTAAGTGTCAGATATAGCAATTACTCTTCATTCTCCCTGCGGAGCTACCAGACTAAGATTGTAAAGACACGCTAAGGCTTACTAGCTGCAGGATTTATCACTTATCAAGGTTTACTCACGCCATCATGTGATCAAATCATGTGATAAAATCATGTCAGCAAAATGACAGGATGATACACATTAACTTTTTCTTATTATATATGTATATATTACTTTATTGGTATTAATTTCATTTCAAACAGAAATGTTTTCCAAATTTTGTCATACAAGAACCCTGAAAAAGGGGCAACATTTAGCCACAGACATCAAAGAAATGGTTTGACATAATTTGGAGTAATCATGTCAACACTATTTGTAATAAGGTCACTAAGTCATTGACCCTGTTCCAATCTCGCAGGCCATGCATAAACTCAAAATCTGTTATTGAATTTTATTATCAGTTTATATTTTGCCATATTATTTATGGTATCCACATTTATTATAATCTACCTCCAATATATGTCACATGTGACATATTTTTGCTGCAAAAAGAGCCTTTTGACTAATTGCAAATCTTCATCATATTCCAGCGTATCTTACTCCAATGAATGACCTTTTCAAGTATTTGCATTATCTTACTTTACCTACGCCAAATGTTATTTTACCTACGCCAAATGTTATTTTACTCCAATTAAATGTTTCAAGATTCTTCATGTTTGGGTCTTCCTTTTTTAAATGACAGTTGTAGGTTTTCAACTAATTTTATTCTATGTAATATAAACAAATTGCATACAACCACTACCAATTATTTTAATAATATCATTGCTGGCTGCTTTAACATTCTTTCTCCTAATATTCAGTCTCTCAGCAAAAAATATGTATTTTAAATGCTTTATGTCAAAATATTTATTCGATTTTAGTAGCTAACTGTTGCCCTTTTTTCCTTTTATTGACTTTTTATTGTTGTATGGTATAATTTGAAAGATATTTCCAGTTGAGATGAAATTCTTGCAAATAAAGTAATATCACATTTTAAATACTTTGCTCTGCTGAGAGAACAGACATTAAGTAAAACAATTGTTAAAGCGGCCAACAATGATGCTTTCAAAATAATTGTTGGATGTTGTATGCAACTCGTTCATATCATATAGGTTAGAATGAGTTGAAAAAAACAGCTTTAGCTAGTAATTGCAACTAACTCTGCTTTCAACTCTGCTTTCAACTCTGTTCAAAGCTTTCAATTGAACCTGCCATGTAAGAATTTGAATGATTCTTTAAAACTGATGACAATGACACTTTCCTTGTCTTGAAACTACAGAAGCTGCGTATACTAGAGAGGTGTGATGATACGACAGCATGTCGGAGAATTTTAGTCATATCAAAGCCTGAGTACCAACTTATAAAGCGTGAAGAAGGATGTTGATGAAAGACTTTTAACGGTTGTTAGACTCTATAAAATAAGAAAGTGTGTGAAGGATTATAATGTAGCTTACTGAAAATCCTCCGTCACTTATGAGTATCAACATCTGTGAAGAACCAGTTTTTATTTTCTATTCGAGAGTGGTGATTAGATAAACTGACTACCTTGCCTTAACTTACTTGTATATATACATCTATTAATATATATATATTTATATATATATGTGTATATATACATACATACATACATACATACATACATACAATGATACATACATACATGCATGCATACATACATACATACATACATACATACATACAATGGTACATACATACATGCATGCATACATGCATACATACATACATACATGCATACATACATACATACATACATACATGCATACATACATGCATACATACATGCATACATACATGCATACATACATGCATACATACATGCATACATACATGCATACATACATGCATACATACATGCATACATACATGCATACATGCATGCATGCATGCATACATGCATGCATACATGCATACATGCATACATACATACATGCATACATACATGCATACATACATACATGCATGCATACATACATGCATACATGCATACTTGCATACATACATACATGCATACATGCATACATACATACATACATGCATACATACAGATATGCATGCATACATGCATACATACATACATATCTATCTGTAAACCTATATGTATCTTTACATATATGTATTTATACATATATATATATATATATAATACTTTACTTCTTGTGCACCGACACCTCTTCTCTCTTCTACACCAACATCTACTCTACATCGACGCCTCTTCTATACTTCACAGCATCTCATTTGGGCGCTCGCTATGTAGTTCTGACAAACCCAAATTTAATCAAACACCAATTATAGCTGCACTCGTAACTTAGCGATATATATATATATATATATATATATATATATACATAACGAGCTGTATATATAACGCTTGTATATATATATAACATATATATATACAAGCGTAATGAGCTAGCTTCCACATGCCGACATTCTACTAAATACACACTACGAAATGCAATTACATAGCTATCAGTCGTTATAGTAATTACACCCCTCTTACATATATAACTCAGTTGGACCAAAACAATTTTATCTGATGATTGTCTGCGTAACAGACATGAAACTAATAGTTATGAAGTTGTTTTTTATCTAAGGTTTTACATGAATAAATTTTATATATATATATATCCATGTATAGTATAATATGTGTACAGCAAATAAAGAGTCCTTAGCTGTTAGTCAACCACTACAAACTATATATATACATCTGTATTACTTATATACATGTTTACATGTATACAAATATGTATATAAACATATATACAGATATGTATATACATACATGTATATACATGCATGTATATACATGTATGTACATAAATACATACATGTGTATTTACTCATGCTACAGACAGTACTGTTTCAGCTATTGACGCCTCATCAGTGCAGCTCAGAGCTCAGGCAAGGTACACAAATCCCATTGCCAATAAGAGTTGACTTCCTGCCATGTAACAACGAAGTTGCTTCACAAACTTTAAGAAAGTCAATGTGCTGACACCAGAGTGCTCAAATCACAAAAGTGATGAACTTTGCACAAAGGCTAATAGTGCCGCACCTCTCATAGAGTTCTCAACCAAACCGAAGTGAGAAAGCATATACTCATGCTACAGACAGTACTGTTTTGGCTATTGAAGCCTCATCAGGTCAGCTCAGAGCTCAGGGACGGCAAGGAACACAAATATATAACATGTGGTCAAAATGTATACATGTGTATATATGTTCAAGTTGAACAGTTTGCAACTTCAGCAGTTTCTTCCATAGACTTAAAACAGATCGTTAAAAACTTTACTAAGATCAGAACATCTCTCTAAAATACATTATCAACAATACTCTTACTAGGCTAGCTGTTGAATGGGCTGGGCTTTCTATTGAAAATGCAAAAAGTTAGCGAGGTGCTGAGGCACAGCTGAGCTTGCATGGCCAAAAGCTTAGCTCCACTATCAACCGTTTCACTGTGGTCAATGAAGCGTGATAACAACGTCCATTGCAAGCTCTGACACTCACGTTTATGACGAAAGAAATAATTTTGTTTGGGTTTTTCCAATGACTGTAGTTTCTATAATATAAAAAACAGCGAGATTAAACGAGATATTGATTAGTTCCCTGTTGGTAGTTGATAAACTAGGAGAAGCTACTCTGCGCTGCCATTTTATCATGCTTATTTGGTTTTAAAGAAATAGTGAAGAATAAGTAAAGCAACATAGGAAAAGAAACAAAAGTAAGTATTATGATCCCAGGGTCAAGTCTGTCAAGTCTGCTAAGGATGTCAAGTCTGCTAAGGACTTGATAACTAGCTAAGGAGACAATTGTTACAAGCAAGAAGCGTATTGATAGAGGAATAGAAAATGTATTGGGATTCCAGTGAGTAAATGGAGGAGCATGAAGCAGGTATGAGTGAGAGTGTGAAGTTGGTGTGAGTAGGAGTATGGAGTCAGTGTAAGTAGGAGTATGGAGTGATTGTGAGTAGGAGTATGGAGTCAGTGTAAGTATGAGTATGGAGTCAATGTGAGTAGGAGTATGGAGTGAGTGTGAGTAGGAGTATGGAGTCAGTGTAAGTAGGAATATGGAGTGAGTGTGAGTAGGAGTATGGAGTCAGTGTAAGTAGGAATATGGAGTCAATGCGAGTAGGAGTATGGAGTGAGTGTGAGTAGGAGTATGGAGTCAGTGTAAGCAGGAGTATGGAGTCAATGTGAGTAGGAGTATGGAGTCAGTGTAAGCAGGAGTATGGAGTCAGTGCGAGTAGGAGTATGGAGTCAGTGTAAGTAGGAGTATGGAGTGAGTGTGAGTAGGAGTATGGAGTCAGTGTGAGCAGGAGTATGGCATCAGTGTGAGTAGGAGTATGGCATCAATGTGAGTAGGAGTATGGCATCAGTGTGAGTAGAAGTATGGCATCAGTGTGAGTAGGAGTATGGCATCAGTGTGAGTAGGTGTATGGAGTCAGTGTGAGTAGGAGTATGGCATCAGTGTCAGTATAAGCACTAACTACTAGCTATACCTATTCACTTCAGGTCACAACACAATCTATTTTATACCTCTTCTCTTTTTTGATCTTCTTATTTCTTGCCTTTTCCTGCCTCTTCCAAATACTAAATAAATATAATACTTTACTTCTTGTGCACCGACACCTCTTCTCTCTTCTACACCAACATCTACTCTACATCGACGCCTCTTCTATACTTCACAGCATCTCATTTGGCGCTCGCTATGTAGTTCTGACAAACCCAAATTTAATCAAACACCAATTATAGCTGCACTCGTAACTTAGCGATCACAAACCATTGCAGTTGGTATAAAGAACATGCAGTTACTTCTAGCATGCAGTCTCAAAGGAAGCCTGGACCTCCGTTCCAACCACTTGTATTCTACTTAACCACTTAATTTCCTGATTTCATCAACTTATAATAATTGCAGTGACCACTCACAACCGTCGTGACCTCAGACGTCAATGGAGCCTTAAGCCCACAGCTCTGATCATATATCAAAATGTACTTTATTTCTCTGTAGCCATAATACAAACTAAAAACAAGAAGCTTCCCAAAGACACTTAATATACCCTTCTTATGTTATTGTTAACTCTTATATTTTAGTTTCAAAACTTTCAAAAAGTTTCAAAAGGCCCGTGCTAAGGACAAGTCCAGCATGTCGAATGCGGCATTTGATAGCTGCTTTTGGATAATGATCATCTGCAGCAATGTGCTAGGAGCTCTCATAATGCATTTCATGTTGCAGATGTTTTGGAATTTTAAAAAGGTTAGTACGGCTACTACTTATTATTAATACCTGCAAAGAAATGTCTTAACTAGATCATGCTGAAACAAAATGATACCAAGCTATTTATATGTTACATTATATATTGTATATATATATAAATAGTTTGGTTATTATATATATATATTGTTTTGACAATATATATATATAATAACCAAGTTATTTATATATATATATATACAATATATAATGTAACATATATATATATATAAAATTGTTTCCTCACCCCGGATACCCCGTATGGGTGGTAAATTCTGCTCTAACTCGGGTCTCCTACCAGAGACCTGGGAGTTTGAGCACTCGCCTCAAGATCTTAGCTGTTCCCAATAGCGCACTTTTCTGCAACTCACCTGAGTTGATTGTTGTTGGTATTTGGGCAAACCACATTTTATGCGCCGATGTTATTGCGCCCAGTGCCCCAATGACTACTGGGATTACAGTTGTTCTTACATTTCAGCATTTTTCAATCTCTTCCCCAAGAGGGAGATATTTCTATACCTTTTCTTTTTCTTTGCTGGTTATATTGTAGTCATTGGGTACTGCTATATCTATTATAGTAGCCCTCTTGTTCTCCTTGTCCACCACCACTATATCTGGTTGGTTTGCTAGGACATGCTTGTCAGTTCGGATGTAGAAGTCCCAGAGGATCTTAGCGCGGTCATTTTCATTGACCTTACCAGGAGCTTCCCACCAGTGTTGTGGTTTATTAAGGCCATACTCATCACATAGACTTCTATACACAACACCCGCGACATGATCATGCCGCTCAGTGTATGCGTTTCCTGCTAGCTGCTTGCATCCACTGATGATGTGTTGGATGGTCTCAGGTGCATCTTTGCACAGTCTGCATCTAGGATCGTCTCTAGTGTGATAGATTTTTGTTTGGAGTTGCCTTATTGAGAGCACTTGCTCCTGGGCTGCCATGATTAGCGACTCTGTATTGGCCGTTAGGTTTCCTTTGTTCAGCCACATATATGTCTGGTGAAGATCACCAACCTTAGATATTTGTTGGTGGTAAGCACCATGAAGAGGTTTCGTGTGCCAGTCAATTTCCTCATCATCAGGGCGTAGGTCCGTTGTAAGAGCAGCCGATTGAAATTCAGCTAGCAACTTATCTGAAATGGCCATGGAGGCTGCATATGCTTTGATGCTTTGCTCCTCCTCTTTCACTGTCTGCTGTACACATTTATATATGCTGTATATATATATATATTTATATATATATTTATATATATATATATATATTTATATATACTGTATATCAAGCAGATTTGAGTCTATCTCTTATCGATTTACAAAATAAATCGATCAGTATATTTCTTATTGATCAGTACAAGATGAGTATGTCAGGATGTGGTAAGGTATTAAATGCAAATTGTTACAGTTTCTATTGAGCTTAGGTGTTATTTTGTCATTCACCGTTAGTAATCCACTATAACTGATCCAACATTTCAAGTCTATTAGCTGGTGGATAAAAAATTACCAAACAATTTGTCAGTGAAGCAGCCAATCATGAACGATCAACAGGTGGATCATAGCTTTATATTTCTGTATTCTTTTACCCAGCAGTTTTGCAAGCTTTTTGAGAGTGGAGTGATCTTACTCTCGTATTATAGCATTATTCAGTCACGTGGCGAGCTCTCGTGACAACTAATTGTTAGCCATTTCTATTCAGGCTTCATATTTTCTGGGAATTTCTTGCATTCCTGACTATTCACATCCTTAAAGCAAATGTAGTGTTCCAGTTTTTTGTTGCATCACAGTCAACTTATTGCAGAGCTGCAAATGCAGCCAAAAAGACTCTGACTTACAAATCAAAAGTTCCTGGCATAAAGAAAATGATCCACCGAATGATCCACCAAATGCAAATTGCAACGAACTGGATGGTGAGTTTGAAGTTTAACCTATTGTTTATAATTTAATGTACTTCTACTCCATTTTATATTTCCTTGCTTTCTGCTGGTCTTTTCAGCGTGTATCACTCATCTAGTTTGAAAAAATTTAGTTTGTCATAAAACTGTTACATGTATTCCATGTGATCTTTTTATAGCTATTGTATCACAGGATACGGTTGCCTTCTAGTAACTGTGGTTCTTTGTATATGAGGTCAATCATAAGCAGGTCTGTGATTCGCTGGTAACGCCTGACTATAAAACAAAAGCTCTCTGTGCCTACTTTTCATCATGTTAGTTAAGGTGTCATCTCTAATATGATCTCCTTATCAATTATATCCATGCAGAACCAAACTTATTTGGATTGAAGGAGACTTGTGTGAAATTTCAAGTGGTTGAATGAGATTAAAGACAATCCATGATGTATATTAAGGATAACTTCATCATCATAGGGCCAAAATAGAATAATTGGTTAAAAGAATGGTAGTTTGGCTCACTCGAGAATGAGAGAAACTTCCAGATGGCCTTTCAGTCTAAAATAATCAAAAGCTTGTAACTAATCTGAATATTTCAGGCCAGTTGAGCTTGGGGGTCCAAAAAAGCAGGCAAGCGCTAAACCAACTCTTTTGGCCGCACGGGCCCTTTATTATACTGTTGCTCATTCTTAGAGTGGTTAAAAGGCTAAATACCGACTAGGATGTTGTTCATGTTGATTAGCCCATTATTCAACAATGCAAATCAAAGTGCTAATGGTTAAATAATATCTGTAATATATTTTAAGGCAGCTAAACTATTCCTCCGTTAACAACTTGGCTCTCAGCTCTTAAATCTTCTCTATTTTGATTGAGGCTACCACATGATGACGGTGATGTATTAAGGCTATCGCATGTCGATGGTGACGTCCTAAGGCTATCACATGTCGATGATGATGTCGTAAGTTTGTTTGTAAAACCTTGGTTTATGGTATGCGTTTCCATCATTTTCATTAAGACCTTCGACTGCAGCGTTTGTTCCAAGTTCTTTACCGAGATGGGTGTTCGTTCTTCAGAAACATTTCCACATTCATACTTGCTTTTACCGATGATGGTGTGAGAAGACTGCATGACCTAGGGTTGCCTGGAAACACACCACGCATACACTTTAGAGTCCGACTAACCGGTATTCTATACAATACAGTCACAGATTTCAACAAAGCTTAGGTATACACAGGCCATGGTACAAGACTTGTTTCTTACGGCCTGGTCCTTCCCGAATCTGCTTCAACTGTTCTGGTCAATTTTCTGGGTTCGAAGAACTGGGTCTGGTGTAGGTCTATATAGTCGCTCTCTCTCACTCTCTCTCTCAGCCTCTCTCTCAGCCTCTCTACCAGCCTCTCTCTCACTCTCTCTCTCTTTCTTTCTCTCAGCTTCTCTCTCTCAGCCCCTCTCTCTCAGCCTCTCTCTCGCCTTTCTTCATGGCCATGATTGGTTACCAGAACCCTGTCATAATGTCCCAAGGTAGGTAATATGCACATGCCAATTGACTTAGTTAGTTCAGGTATATGCCTATTGACTTAGTTAGTACATGTATGCCAATTGACTTAGTTGGTACATATATACCAATTGATTTAGTTGGCACTTGTATGCCTATTGACTTAGTTGGTACACGTACGTCTATTGACTTAGTTGGTACTTGTATGCCTATTGACTTAGTTGGTACATATATACCAATTGATTTAGTTGGCACTTGTATGCCTATTGACTTAGTTGGTACATGTACGTCTATTGACTTAGTTGGTACTTGTATGCCTATTGACTTAGTTGGTACATATATACCAATTGATTTAGTTGGCACTTGTATGCCTATTGACTTAGTTGGGACATGTACGTCTATTGACTTAGTTGGTACTTGTATGCCTATTGACTTAGTTGGTACATATATACCAATTGATTTAGTTGGCACTTGTATGTCTATTGACTTAGTTTATACATACATGTATATGCCTATTGACTCAGTTAGCACATGTATGTCTATTGACTATGTCTATAATATGCCTATTGATTTAGTATGTATATGTCTAAGTAGTATGCTCATTAGTAAGTTTGCTGCAAGTTTAATTTGAAATTTAATTTCAAGGTTGAAGATCTACCAATGTAGAATTGTGAGGTGCCCCTTAATTTTGATCTGTTTAATCTTTATTTGACTATTTGGTTGTCTTGATTATTGCAAGTGGTTTAAACACTAAATATCTAAACATCATAACTAAACATCATTGCTTCATATGCACAGAGTTGGTCATGGCAGCCAAGGACCGCGTGAAAGATGTAGGGAAGCTTGATGCCAACTGTCTTAGCGAAGAGTCGGCCAATGAACAAGATGAAAAACCGAAAAACGAAAGTGAACTGAAGGACAGTGAAAATATGGTGAGTAGTTAATTAAATGATTAATATAGTAATATATTAATCATTTAAGTTACATAATAGTATTTTACAATTGATATATCAACTTATTAATGCATACCAACTATACTAAGCGAGAACGACTGGAGAATAAGCTAGAGGTTAGCTCGTGCTCCACAAGAAAAATTTCTAGACCTTAACTAAATATTCCTATGCTCTGTCTATCCACTTACTGCGCCATCAGTTTCTTTTTATAGTGCCTTAGATTTTATCACATACCCTAGGACACTTATGTATTTGTGTCATCTAACTTTCGCATTTTCGCGGAGTCATTCATCTCCGAAAATTTCATGAGCAAAACTAAACTATCATAACGAACGAGCGAAAACGCGAAATTAAAGAGCTTTGTTCATTGATATCCACAATAAAATCGTCATATTAGAAATGCAGGTAACCTTTGTGTGTGGTTGGGCTCATTGGGCAATCTCTGCTAAACTCATTATAGCTAATACGCCGACTGAGCAGCGTGGCAAAGCAAATTGAGATAACAAGTTCTTTTGGAAAAGCAGGCCTGTATTCCCTGGTTGCAAATTGGGGCAGCTAATGTTAGGCGACTAGTTATGAGCATCTGGGAGTTTGGAGGGGCGGTATCAGCCCCCTCAACAGGTTTCTTTCATGTAGGGCCTCAACCGGGCATCTCACGTAAAGTTTTAAAAGATTTAATCGGAAAGTATAAACATTTTTTCTATTATTTGAGATTTGTTTGTTTTAGGTGATGTGACTGCTAGGACGTTTTCAGATTAAAATAGGCTAAACTTGACCGCAGTTGAAACGCTAAGAAAAAAGACATCTTTTTTCTTTTGAGCGTTTCAACAAAGATCAATTTTGCCGATTTTATTTTTAGTTCATCCGAAGGTTTTTACGCTGTCGTTGGGCCATAGCCAAATGGATGTTTGGTAAAACCTGACCTTTTGCAAACCTTTATAAAAGTCGTTAACAAAAATATTTTGCCAATCATGATAATAATGATGCCCAAAAACTATTAAAAGTTAACGTTTATCTCTATGGCTTGGAATAAAGTGATATTCTACAGCGATAAAAACCGTTCTCGTAGCCGTTGGGCAAATAACTGTTCGAATTAATGATGTTAAGGTCGAGTTATCTAAAGCAGCTTATCATTACGTGGGAGCGGACCAAACAAATCCGTTCGAGTTAACCAAGTGTTCGTGATAAAGTTTTACATTTTATCCGAGGGCGAGTTCTCCGAGTTTGACTACACTTGGCCGCCAAACATTCCTAAAAAGTTGGAGCGGCTCAGCCGGCCAGCCACCCCAGTGAATACGGGCCTGTGGAAAAGCCAAGACAAACGCGGAAGTTGATGATATTAGTTTAGTCACTGAATTTGTAACTGATGAGGATGAAAGTCTGGTAGGGAAAGTCATAAAATTGAATAATAATTATTGTAGCGATGAATTTTATTACCGACCAAAAACAATAACAACCTTGAGCCATGGCCACAGCATGCTATAAATACTTGAGATATAATTTTGGTGCCACATCAGTCACGGTGGCAAGGGCAAGGACCTAGACGTCATTGATAGTCCAAGAAACAAATAGCAGCAAGCGATCAAGTTGCATTGTCGATCTCGCCCACACATTTCTACCCGAGGTTCACAAATACAAACTAGTCCCTAATTGAAAAAAATTTTTACTAGTGAACTGGACCTGAGGAATCCTATTATGTTTGTTCTACTGCATTTATTTTCACATCACTATGTTTTCACACTCATCAGATCCGCGAAATTGAGTTGCAGCGAAACTTTACTCTGTGTGCTACTCACAAAACTAAATACTAGCGAAATATAAGTGTCCTAGGGTAAGCGGTGAAAGTGGACAACTCTGGCTAGCTACTTGTGTCAAGTTTTAGCCTCTGATCCTAAGATAAAGGTGGGTAGTTTGCTCACTTGACAACATATTAGCTAACTGCAGTGCTCAAGACAGGTTAACTGCAGCCATAAACCAGACAGACATGGCAAGTGCATGCTTATCAGCATAGGTATGGGTAGACTGATGAGCAAGCAAAGTTGCAAGTAGAGCCAATTGTGCAGAATTTAGCACAGGTGAGTTTATCTGAGGTCAACTCCGAAAGAACTCTTCTCATCCATCGGGTTTTTAACATTATTGAAACCAAAAGAGCAGCGCACTAAATCCATGCACAATGAAAAATGTGCCAGAACAGCAAATGTGGTTCTGTGCTCGATAATGCATTAAGCGTACCACGTGTTGCGTTGTACCAGCCTTATTATTATTGTTGTTCCACCAGAGAAAAGACTGTGAGGATAGCGGCTTGTCCGGTCAATCTGAGGATCAAGATGCTAACAGCCGAAGCAGGACTATTTCACAGAGTAGGTTTCATCAGCAGATAATTTACTATTATAAATAGTTTGCAAACTGTTTTTAAAAACCATAATACAGATGTAAAGTAGCAAATACATTCACTGATCAACTCAAATCGTCCTGAAAGGTTCGCTGTAATTTTCAAACGAGCTCTTTTATGATTTATCAGGTAGGTTTATAGCAGTAAGAATAATACGCTGTACACGCACTTGTAAATTGTCCAACATTTCTACTACTATAGACTGAATTATTTATTTATCTGAAGTAATATTTTATAATGCTTATTATATTGTCCTGAAATAATCTATTTTAATATTTATTATATTGTTCTGAAATAATCTATTTTAATATTTATCATATTTTTCTGAAGTAATTTATTATAACATTTATTATATTGTTTTAAAGTAATATATTACAATATCTATTATATTATTTATTAGGCCTATATTGTTCTGAAATAATTTATTTTAATATTTATAATATTGTTCTAAAGTAATCTATTATAATGTTTATTATATTGAATTGAAGCAATTTTTTATAATGTTTACTATATTTTTTATTATATTGTTCTGAAATAATATATTATAATGTTTATTATAATGCTCTAAAATAGTCTTATTATAATGCTTATTATATTCCTATGAAACAATCTTTAATAATGTCTTTGTTGATTCTCACTGTTTGGTATACATATGTTTATGGTTACATCGCGTCCCAGTGTCGGACAATCCTGAGCTGAAAGATAATCATCAGTCCATATGCCACCCAAATGATGCCGAAACAGATGATGCTGAAACTGATGTGCCCCATGCGAGTGATGAAATGGTGAGAAAATTTCTAATATGGTGATTGCTTCTGAAAAGATTTCTATTCATTGTTAAGGTTTAGGCAAGTAATATTATATTTTTATTGCTGGAAAAAATTCAAGAGTTACTCAGACTTTTCCAGAAAAGAAAGCGTTTGGCTAACTAAAAGCTTACAACTCTCTATCACAGGATCACTCTATCACTCTATCACAGCTATAGAGTGTTACAACTCTCTTTCACAGGATCACTCTATCACTCTATCACAGCTATAGAGTGTTACAACTCTCTATCACAGGATCACTCTATCACTCTATCACAGCTATAGAGTGTTACAACTCTCTATCACAGGATCACTCTATCACTCTATCACAGCTATAGAATGTTACAACTCTCTATCACAGCTATGGAATGTTACAACTCTCTATCACAGCTATAGAGTGTTACAACTCTCTATCACAGCTATAGAATGTTACAACTCTCTATCACAGCTATAGAATGTTACAACTCTCTATCACAGCTATAGAGTGTTACAACTCTCTATCACAGCTATAGAATGTTACAACTCTCTATCACAGCTATAGAATGTTACAACTCTCCATCACAGGTATGGAATGTTCTGTTAGTATCTATGCATTTGGTAGATAAATGGATTGACCGCGAAAATTCTTTACCATGTAACTCACATTCATAATAGAGCATGGCTAGGAAGTATCTCTCTGTTGGGAATAGGTAGAAGCAGCGGACAGCAGCCGGTGTTGAAATTGATATTCGAGTTATCTTCCCATGCAATAAAAATAGTGCTACAACAAACTTCATGAAGAATGTCGAACAATAACGTCAAACTCATTTGAACGTCAATGTCACTATGAAAGTTACACCACCACCAGTCCTTACTACACTACTTACAGTGTAGACAGTTGTGTACTACTACACTACTGACAGCGTGGACAGTTGGGGACTACTACACTACGCACAACGTGGACAGTTTGGTACAACTACACTACGAACAGCGTGGACAGTTAGTTACAACTACACTACTCACAGCGTGGACAGTTAGGTACAACTACACTACTCACAGCGTGGACAGTTAGATACAACTACACTACTCACAGCGTGGACAGTTAGGTACAACTACACTACTCACAGCGTAGACAGTTGGGTACCACTACACTAATCACAGCGTGGGCAGTTAAGTACAACTACACTACTCACAGCGTGGACAGTTGGGTACAACTACACTACTCACAGTGTGGACAGTTAGATACAACTACACTACTGACAGCGTGGACAGTTAGGTACAACTGCACTACTTACAGCGTGGAAAGTTAGATACTACTACACTTCTCACAGCGTAGACAGTTGGGTACTACTACACTAATCACAGCGTGGGCAGTTAAGTACAACTACACTACTCACAGCGTGGACAGTTGGGTACAACTACACTACTCACAGTGTGGACAGTTAGATACAACTACACTACGAACAGCGCGGACAGTTGGGTACAACTACACTACTCACAGCATGGACAGTTAGGTACAACTGCACTACTCACAGCATGGACAGTTAGGTACAACTACACTACGAACAGCGCGGACAGTTGGGTACAACTACACTACTCACAGCATGGACAGTTAGATACAACTACACTACTCACAGCATGGACAGTTGGGTACAACTACACTACTCACAGTGTGGACAGTTGGGTACTACTACACTACTCACAGCGTGGACAGTTAGGTACAACTGCACTACTCACAGCATGGACAGTTAAGTACAACTACACTACTCACAGTGTGGACAGTTAGATACAACTACACTACTGACAGCGTGGACAGTTAGGTACAACTGCACTACTCACAGCGTGGAAAGTTAGATACTACTAAACTACTCACAGCGTGGACAGTTAGGTACAACTGCCCTACTCACAGTGTAGTACCTATAAGTAGGTAATATAAGGATGGCTTAGCCTTGTGGTTGCGCGCGCTTGTTAATAGACTTGTGACTTGAATGTTGTGAGTTCAAATCCAGTACAATGGTGATTTTTGCTGCTAATACTTTATCACAGTAGCTGGACAGACAAACAACAGACAAACGGTGATATTTAATAATTAGATGTATGCAAATGTCGTTGTTTTCTGTTAGATCTATTTTAGTTCTTTCTGTAGACTTTTGCTCAGCAGGAAAAAGGAAAACAAAACTTTTCCATGAACATCCCCAAAGTAGGAATGCATTATGCTTCACAACCTTTGTTCTATCTTCCTCAAGACGCTTCACCGAGTGCAGCAGGTTTGTTAACAGTCAACTAATATAGATAGGGTTTTTAACAGTTAACTAATATATATAGTGTTATTAACAGCTAACTGATATAGATAGGGTTGTTAACAGTTACCTAGTATAGATAGGGTTGTTAACAGTTAACTAATATAGATAGGGTTGTTAACAATTGGCTAATATAGATAAGGTTATTAACAGTTAACTACAGTTAACTAATATAGATAGTGTTGTTAACAGCTAACTGATATAGATAGGGCTGTTAACAGTTAGCTAATATAGATAGGGTTGTTAACAGTTGGCTAATATAGATAAGTTTATTAACAGTTAACTACAGTTAACTAATATAGATAGTGTTGTTAACAATTAACTAATACAGATAGGGTTGTTAATGTAAGTTAATGAATTTCGAATGTAAAGTATGTAATAAAAAAGTCTTTGAACAGAAAATATATTTTTATTTAACATATAAAACATTTACCATTCTAACTTTTAAATTTCTTATAATGAGAGAAGTTTTTTTTTGTGCAGTTCAAATGAATTAAGAGAAAAAATAAAAGAGCTGTAAAGGTTTTCAAACTTTTTCAAACAACTGTAACTTTTAAATTTCATATCATGGAAGTAGTGTTTGTTGAAATAAATGAGGAGGAAAAATATAACTGTAAAGGTATTTAAACGTAAATGCGAAATCCTTAGCGAGTAATGGCTAAATAAAGTCTGTTTTGCTACAATTACAATGAAAAGTTATATGGTATACAATGACACGATTTCAATTCGTTTTAGTGTTGGCATCATAAGGCGAAACTATTGTATAGAGTGGTATAGAAACCCATAGTAATTATCTAATGCAAACACTTGGTAAAAATCATCATAATCATCACTATAATATTGAGTAACAAAATAATAGGTTAATCTTAGTAACTATAGTTACCTACAATAACTTTAGTGTATTTAGTGGTCATGATCTGCCAGAAGATGTAACATTACAATATACTATGTGCAGTAGCAGCAGTACCAACCGTAGAGAGTTCTTACCTTCGAGACAGACGTGTAACATAAACGCGGAATCTAACTTATAAGAATTTAGCTTACTAAACACATACTTAAAGGCAGTTTTAATACACATCGTATATTTTACTAAACTTCAACTTTCAACTAAAAGTTTATCACTTATTTGTTTGCGAATCCGTTTTTACGAATAACTGAATAGCGAAACATAAATCTATTTTCGCCATTGTTAAAGGTATTTCGGCGGAAGCATTCGAACATTTTTGTTATTTTCTCGTAATCAGTACAACAATCACTAAATTTAAAATTTGAGAGAAACTTTTGTTGATATCTTATGGCGGAAAATTAATTTGCCCCGAGGTATGGGTGTTCATAAAGTCAGGTGAAAAATATTTTACAACAAGAGTATCGTATTCCGTGGGCACAATGTATTAATTAATACATCATTTAGCGTGTGCAATCGGAAAAAGGGTATACAGTATATATGACGAGAGAGATAGAATCATACGAACCTTTGTAGACGTGCAGTTCGATAATTAGTTTACAAACTTTTGGTTGCAATCTTTGTGAGTTCAAATCTAGCAAGAAGTGAGCTTTTCATTTTGAGATTTTAATAACTATAGCTGGACAGACCGAATAACAGACAGACAAACACTAAGACTTATATAGATGGGTGTCAGTATCTATTCGACCATATGTCATTTTATACCTTTATTTCCTCTGCACGAAGTTGGTTAAATGCTGACTAAATCTTGCTCAAGTTACATCTATTGATTTCGCTCTATTAATTACAAAAACACCTTTTGATTAGTAGATCTGAAACCATGGAGATTGATTTATTCATTCACAAAAATCCATTTATTTTTAGTGAAATGCTGTAGTTGTCTTCTCAATTTATCAACAAGCTTTCGTTTCTAACGTCAGGTCAAGGAGAACCTAAAGCTGAAGCTAACACAAACATCCATTACAATATTGTGCACAGTGAGAATGTCTTCATCAGTCCTCACCAGCCTATTGAGTAAGTTTATCATGAGTTATCTCCTCGTGTCCCTAGATAGGTTAAGGCTAGTCAGTTTCAACTCTAAATCTATGGAGCCATTAGTACGTGTTCCTAACATTCATCTGGTTAGCTATGCTAGTCTTCTGGAAGTGTCCTTCGTTTTAACAGGCGTAAAGCAAACTTTGATACTTGATGCATTAATTAACTTGTAGTATGAGATATTTCCTTTTAGTTGTTTCAGATTAGTTGCTATGACTAATCACTACCTTGTCACTATCATCACTTTTCATTATTTCCTGCTACTAAAAAAGAGGCATATGAAAAGATTTATGCATGGATTGTTCATCAATCCTGACATTGCTCGAGTCATCGATTTGAACATGCCTTTTCAACAGTTGATCAAACAATGTTTGAAAATGAACTTACTCAAAATTTTACTAAATTTTATATAAAAGCAATGATATACAGCCCCCAAGGATAGCCGACGGCTCTCATATGGGTGGGGTTTAATGATGGAGCTCTGTTGGGATAAACCCGAACACGGCACCCGAACAAACAAATATGCTGAATAAAGCCCCTTGTAAATTTACAAATATTATGAACTATAGTGGTTATTTTACTTATCTGTTGAATTCATTTTGTTGTCAAATAAATATAGTATCCCAATATTGTCACCATTATGATTAGTCCGTTGCCATTCGCAAGCATTCGTGATATTAATAGTCACAATCGTAAAATAGCTCAAATTCGGTTTTGTATTTAAATTTTGAGTATGAAAACTACACTGCACAACTTTGCCTGCTGTCCCATCTTATTGGCCAGGTAAAACAATGTGAGAACGATGAAAGACTTTGTCATTTTATATTAGGGGTGGCAAAATATTAATCAAAAACTAGGAAAAAAAGTCCGTTGTTCGGGTAATTTTGGGTAAATTATATTCAACTTTAAGCATATACCACGACTTTTTCCAATTTAAAAATTACTAAAAGTAGGTAATTTGAAATGTTTTATTTTGCATGGATCCATTATTTTGATTAGGTATCACCCTTACATTGTAGAAATTCAAGGTTTGCTATTGTGAACCGCGGGGTCTACTGACTGAATGAGCTAATGAAACGATAATTACAGCGAGTCATGTTTTCCAAAACCTAACAAGGCAACGCGACCACCCCGCGGTAGTTGTGTTTGCTCCAAAACCCAGGCTAGCACAATCCTGACAGAGCTCCATCATTAAACCCCGCCCTTGTGATAGCCGTCGGCTATCCTTGGGGGGCTGTATATCATTGATAAAAGTAACCGTATTTTTCTATTATTTGCTTTTAAGATTACGGATGACAAAAGTTGATCGTGGTTAAAACGCTTAGAAGAAAAAAAGTCATCGAATCGTAAGATCACCTCATAAGGTGACCTATAAGGTCACCTCAAACATCAAAAACAATCGCATATTATAAAAAAAATTCAATACTTTCTGATAAAATTTACTAAAATTCTGTGTGAGTTGATTTTTTCAAGTCGAGCTATGCATTCTGTTTTTGCCCTTGAGACAGTCTCCTTGGCATTGCACTCGATAATCACAGTAAGCTCATGGATCCTTCTTAACCCTAAAACAACTCTACTAATAAAATGAATGATGACTATTATTCTCTTCACAAAAGAGTGATTGACTCTGTATGAAATTTTTTTAAAATTAAATATAACTTTAAAAATTGGTTTCAAAAATGAGTTTTTAAATATGCCATTTCATGAATTTTTTTCTATGGTTTTTGCTTGGAATAAATATGTTGATGGTTCATGGACTGACTCACTCATCAAATTGTTTTTTGTGTTTTTACAAGTATCTGTATCTATTGAACCAAAGTACGAACCCCAGTAGCTTTAAACATTTTGCAAAGTGATGTTTCTTTGCATAAAGTGCTATGTTCATATATGTTCATGACAAAATCTTTTAGAGCTCTTCAGAAAATTAACTAGCGCTTGAAAAAATATGAAAACTATATTTGATCCCTTACAATTTACTGAATGAAAGATGTTACATGATTACATGTATGAAGTGAATTATATTTCCATTCTTCATGCGTTTGAGAAAATTTTACAATGCTTGGATATAATGCGGTGCATTAATCAAAAGGCAAAATCTTCTTTATTATATTAAATTCAAAGTCAATATTATTTTACTTATAGTTTATTAATAATTTCTAACAAGTCCCTGGGTTGATGCGCTATCAACTCATGGTTATCTATTTCTGCTGTCCCGGTTATCAGTGTGTTTTGTATTTACTCTCTCATACAGCATGGTGATAGTGGAACGCCCTGTGATGACAGAAAATGATGGAAATTGTGATGACAAAAAAAAACAAGTTTCTCAAGGGTATGTGCCATGTCATATGCAGATTTCTGATGTTTTAGTCACGTTGTAAAGGAACCTATGTTCTGGCCAGTCTGCGACTCAGTCTGGTTGTTCGACCAACTCTAGGAGTGCTTGCAATAATAAGTGGTCATAGCCGTAACATGCTACTTATATTTGTTAACAAATGTATTACAACCTAGCCCAAGTGTAAGCCTCTAAAAATCTATAAACTCAAGGAACTATGTACACTCCTTTTATATCTTTGGCACTGTGGTATCCTGGCCCTCTTCAAGCTCGGCCGATCATGTGGACGTGAAACCAGGGCGACTGATGGCTTAGGCCGGTTCAGATTATATCACCGTATTTCAGCGTTGATGCCGTAATAATTCGGTGATTGCCGATGATAACCATGTTCACATTGTCACAAACCCATCCGTGTTTGCATCACGAAATACCCCATGACATTTATCTTTCAAATTTCCGCGAAAAAAACCTCTTTTTGTGCGTGCTAGAATAAAAAACTAGTCCCGCAGCGACTATCATAAATGGATATGAACAAATCACTCTGTCAGCGACCACGAATTACCTTCGCAGAAATGGTTCACATTTAAAAGTCGGTCGTCGATGCTCGACGAAATATCGGGAAAGTTTGACAGCTCAGCTACAAACTTTCCCGACGTGTCTGCGATGCTTTGTCGATGCCATCAAATCACGGTTCACATAATCGATGATCACATAATCGACGAGTAGTAGTAGTAGTAGTAGTATTAGTAGTATTATTAGTAGTAGTAGTACTGCTAATAGTAACAGTAGTAATATAGAGGCTGTCATCTACATAGATAAGCAAGATATCTAGCAAAAAAATCTATCAAGCTTTCTTGTCGTCTAATCCAGAGCATGTGTTTGTGAGAAGTAGGATGATATCAATAAATATAATTTCAGCAAGATCTAGTCAGCAATTATATTGCTAGATATATTTGCTAGATAGGTAGATATTGCTAGAGTGCCTTTATACATCTTGTCTACTAGCAATATTAGTAGTGTGTGTAGAGTCCTTTTTGCAGCCTCGAATAGCGAGAGAAATGAGAAGGTGGGTGGGTCCAGCCCAGATGGCTCTCCTGACAAACGAGAATATGAAACACCACCAGCATATGAAACAGTAATGAGAGGAGATGAGGAGGCTTCAGCCGATGGCTGTGTCGAAAAAAAAGAGGAGAAACCTTCAGCCAATGACCACTTCGAAGAGAGAGAGCAGACAACTTCAGTGATGGAACTAGTGTTGAATGGATATACTTACAGTCTAGAGACTGTGTCTGCTGACGAGGCTGGAGAAGAAGGCTGTGAGATTATTCCAGATGAGGTGCATGACTTGGTCTCTGAGTGAGTACCTGCACTCGCTTTTAAATCTGTCACATCATAATTCATTTAAATATAAATGGTAGTTTGCACTCAGACTAAGCCCTACCTATCAGAACCCAATGCTGCTAATAAAGAGTACATAACACGAGATTTACCTGTAGATATGCATAGTCTTGGTTCTGAACTATTGTCAGTGGAATCAGTTTCTACTATATTGAATAATCTACTTGTGAGATGAGCTGTGTTCTTATATAAAGGAAGGGTGCATGATAGCATTACTAACACATAGAACATGTGTGTTCTAATATAAAGGAGGGGTGTATGATAGCATTACTAACACATAGAACATGTGTGCTCTTATATAAAAAAGGGTGCATGATAGCATTACTAACACATAGAACATTTGTGTTCTAACATAAAGGACGGGTGCATGATAGCAATACTAACACGTAGAACATGTGTGCTCTTATATGAAAAAAGGAAATAAAAGGTAGAGTTCTAGTGACCCAGTTTATAACACTTGATTAATATAATATCCTTTAGATGAGATCGCCACGAAGTGGGTGCACAAAATGTTTGCATAGTGTATAATTAATAGTGCGAAGCCCGTCCAACTTTCTTAATTTTGTTAGTCGGTACACCAAAATTTACTTCGCTCTGCTGTGGAGGAAAAATCTTGAAAAGGTTAAGCTGATAGTATTCAGGTTTAACTAAACTAAACTAAACAATAACTTCCTTTTGTAAGGTGGAACTGCAACTCCAACAGCAGCCAGTATCTATGTATTATTACTATTAGTGTTATTACTACTACATGTTCTTGGTAGACAGTACTTATGGTGAACAACTTATAAGCATATTGTTAGTCAATAACAAATCATTGCATTTTATCTCAAGATCAAGGTTACTTCTTCAACGAGAGTCTAAGGCTACATAATTTTTTTTCGCAGAGTTTGCGCTGAAGAAAATGTCACCTCTGCCATGCTGTATCCTTCTATGTCAAAGGAGAAAGAGCTTTTGGTAGTTGGTGTGGGAGCTGATGAAGGCGTTCAAGACAAGCTGAAACACAAGATGAAGCAGTATTTTCCAGAATTCACCATAACCACCAATAATATTAAAACCTATACTGATCACACTCGACCTTATGCAAAGTCCCTCATGGCAGTGAAAGAGTTGTCAAGAGAAAATAAAACCTATCGTGTTGTTTCAGAAGCAACTTGTGAATTGATACTTGAGGCAACCGACCCAACACATGGCGATAACATTCCTAGGCTATATGCCTTTGTTAGCGCACATTTTGTTCTAGATGAGCCAGAGCAAGAGCTCCTTAAACAGAGTAATGTTCATGAAAATGCCGACAAACATGTACGACAAACCACCACCGGAAAGAATTTAGACAACCTATATAGTTTGTCTCTTCTCATGCCTAGAAAACACCTTCCAGTTTATGCCCATGATGTAATTTTTTCCTACCGACCATACCGGAGACCAGAAGAGGACGACCAAGGTCCTTCGCATTTCTCATCATTTTATGGGGATGCTTGCCTGCTACAAATTGATGAGGCTTCTATAAACTTTGAAGATGATAAAATTATATCTAAAGAGGAGCTGTCTAGCGCAATGCAAGAACGACCAGACCAAAAAAAGATTGGAGACATCCTTCCAGTTACAGATGCCAAAGATATCATTGGCATGGCTACTAAAAAGGTCAAAATAGAAGTGGGTCCTTCTAGTGGTTATATGATCCTACCTGGCCGGGCCTTGAAATCGAAAAAAGCTGAGACAAGCAGACCTCAGCTTCACCACATACAGTTTGTCATCATGGATTGGTGAGTTTCCAAACTGAAGTTTGTAAATACCCTTTTTCCAGCATTCAAACTCGCCTTACTTCATTCTGGCTGACAACTTTGACAAATTGCTTCTTTGCCAAGTACTTCAAGTTGCAAATCGGTGAAAACAAAATTAAGCAAGGCTTGCTTTTGTAAAAATGCTAAAGTTCCAGCTGCATGCTAGTAGAAGATCAAGCCGGCATAGTAAAACTATTTTTCCAGTGATTCCTCTAGGCTGGGATTTTATATGACTTTTACAAGCAGGTCACAGTCTGCAATAAAATATCTCTGTTAATTATTTCTTTGGTGTAATATTCTGTGTCTAAACTAGAAAATTTAAAATTGGGTAAACCATCAAAAACACGCCGTAACAAAATGATCCAGTAATACAGCATCAGTAGCAACATGCTTATTGTAAAACTTACTTAGTTCAAGCTTGTATGTAAGTATGTAAGTGTATAGCCCTGTTCGCATTCTTTTTGTCACAAATTTATGATGCCCAGATTTTCAATATATTAAGCTTAGCTTATTTTCTGGCATTTTGAATATTTTGTGGTGTGATGATGATTGTTATTTTTGCCCAACTGTCTTGCAATATCGCAATTATTTAGTTCAAAAGGCTGTGCTTTTCATAGTCAGGTAATGTCTTTGTAAAAACATACAACAGCTAAATCATAGCAAACTATGCTTCAGCAATTTTCATCACAACTTGATAATTCGAAGGAGATAGTGGTTGATGTACTAAGAAAAGCTGATTTTGTCTTGCAGGAATTTATTACCAGGCCACAGTGGCAGTATCGTCTATGTTGTTGATGCTAAGACGCAACTTCGATATCGGCTCGGAGTGCTGTTTGGAGAATGCAATCGACAAACAGATCAGAAAGTGTTTCAAGCAATCGTACTACACCAGGCAATAACTGAACTTGAGACAAGGTATGGAGACAAAGTGCAAGACTTGAAACCGATGCATAATGATGCACAGGCCTTGGGAACAAAAGATCCTGCTGCAATTCGTAGTCGTCTTGTAAAACACTCTGAGCCAAGCAAAGACTTGAGCAAGCGTGAGCACCTTGAAAGGAAGTCAGAAGTTCGACATGCTATGAACAGCACAGCAATAAGTGATGATACAAGCTTCTCTTCCAAAAAGGATGAAAGTCTGTCTCTTGACTCAGACATGAATTCCTTATCTTCTAGTTTGAATCCCAAATTTGACCCGTCTAACAGCCCTAGCCCAATCCAAAAGGTAACTACTGGCTATCAAAGCCCAGACGTGTCAGGGTATTACACAGGAGCTAGCAACTTCACAATGAACACGGATGATGAGTGATAATGATAATGCTTTTACATGTGTATTATTTTAATTGAATAGTTTTAAAAGAACATCTTTACTGACCTACTATGTTAGTATAATTAATCCTCATCCAGAAAATTTTAATTTGTTACCGCGTAAGTGTGTGATGGTACATGTACATGTATATATATAATTACATTATGGTTCCGTGTCTGGTTGATTATGTGAGTAATTTGCGAGCTTGTTTTTAACTTTTGCTGTCCAGAGGCATCATGTTTACATGCTATTTTAAGTAGCCAACAGATTGTTGAATATTCTATATTTCTAGTAAGTTTGGTCTATAAAATCCTTTTATATGACTGTTTATACTGCATCCAACAAATTTGCACATAATACAAAAATGGAGACTTGAACAAATTAAATGAAAAAGGAGAGAATTCAATGTTGCCAAGTACCATCTATAAAAATTAGCTACAAAATGTATCACAAGCCCTTCAAGCGATGCTATCCATAAAACCTTTCACAACAGTTACCTATAAACCCTCAAACCATAATAACTATAAAACCTTCTATCAGAGGCTCTTATAAGACATTCAAACAATGCCATTTATAAAACATTCTACAGCAGGTACCTATGAGCCCTCAAGCAATGGTGCCTACAAAACTAAACCACATGTACCTATACAACCTTAAAGCAGTGATACCTCTAAAGCCTTCTGGCAATGGTGCTATTCAAAGCTTTTAAGCAATACTACCCACATAACCTCTAAGCAATGGTAACCACATAACCTCTAAGAAATGCTACCCACATAACCTCTAAGCAATGCTACCCACACAACCTCTAAGCAATGCTACCCACATAACCTCTAAACAATGCTACCCACATAACCTCTAAGCAATGCTACCCACACAACCTCTAAGCAATGCTACCCACACAACCTCTAAGCAATGCTAACCACATAACGTCTAAGCAATGCTACCCACATAACCTCTAAGCAATGGTACCTCTTAAACTTATGTTAATAATTTACCAGGATTTATGTCATTTCCTTTGCAGGCCTCACAGTGACTTTTCCTGCTCGAGTGTTTGTACCTTATTGCAGAGAGTTATACATGTAGCTTGCGACTATTGGGTGTTGCATATGGAATGCAATCACACATTTAGGTAGAAAAACGGAGTGCAGTCTATTTCTAAGGACTCAAAAATTATGCTAATTAGCTTCGCTAAGTAAGACTAGAAAAATTTGCTTTTTTCTCAAATGGAAGTGTAAAGTGAAAGTGTAAAGGTGTAAAAATAAAATCATGATAGAATCTTTTCCGTATGTTTGCTACAAACAAAATTCCCCATTAAGACAACATGAGACTCTCTCACCTTGACCTTTGACACGAAAGTAGTACTTGTTACGAAGCTCCGCTATCGTTCAGTCATCGCACGCTTGTACTTATTCACTATTTGTTTTTATCGACTAGCCAAGGAAGGATGAGCCATCAACTAGCTATTAAGTGAAAGAAAATGCTGGTCTTTAGATTTATGACTGGGTGGTTTTAAAGCCAAATTGGATATTGATAGTGAGTTGCAATTGTACACTGTTAAAACTCAGTAAATCAGTCTGGTAACTGATCAAACTAAATCGAATTACCTCATTCGTTAGCGCCCTATAACGCTATTCTCCATGTAAACCTTTTGTATGTATTTCTTCAGTCAATGATAAGCTAGTCAGGCTAACTATTGCGAGCATATTCTAAACACACTCAAAATAGGTTGATCTCTGAATCTATCATCTCTCTGCATTTGCAGCCATTTAATACTGTCTCACTCGTACATTCCGCGTTCCCTTAGTTCAACTCAAGACATTGAATACTGACGACTCGAGTTCAGCAACACGTTTATCAGCGTACTTTTTGCATCTGTCTAGCAAAGCTCTTTATATAGTGTATGTTTGACTACCGACTCCTTGCTTGTGGAATTCCTTACCAAACACAACAGCATTGGGTTTTAAATATGGAGTTATTTGCTTTTAAAAAAGTTGCGCATGCCATTCTTTTAGAATCAAGCTGTTCCACTTGTTGTATTATGGGAATTGTTAGGCTCAGGCTATATTGGTGTCTGAGCTCAAGGCAGTACAGGTGGTCTTGGTAATTACGGTGAGTGCATAAAGCTGGATAAAGCTAGTGGATAAAGCTAGTAGATAAGCTAGTGTAAGGCAGTATAGGGGAGGATATAAGGAAGTGTAACGAAAGACCGAGGCTCTTCTTCATCTTCACATCAGTACATGTGAGTACATCGATTTATACAACACCACTTACTATTTTCTGCAGCCAATCTGGTTAGTTTCACATTTAAAGGACTACTTTTGGGTCACAATTAGCTGGAAATCAACTCAGACCAATGATATGTAATGATAAATGAGGATAAAAATGGCAATTCGCCAGATTGGAGTTGTCATGTCATGCCACTTTGTTCTTTCTATAGCTGTTGATAGTTGTACATCGAGCACTCTGAGGTCAAATATTTGCCGTGAGTTTAAGAAGTAAAACTTGCAAGAGCTGTTGACTCCATAATATTTTCTGTGTGCTTTGTCTTGTTGCACCACTGGATCTTCTTACATAATTGTGTGCTTTTCTCTTACAACTGTTGCATAACTGTTATATTGCTCTGTTGCTGACTACAGCCAACTCAGTTTCAGTAATAAATTAGGCAATTCTAGTTATCAAGTTCAACAAAAGCATGCTTTTGTGTAATATTAATAATGGCTCTTCATTATTCTACATCATATAAAACTGTATACAATTTTCTGCTCAATACAAATAAAAAGTATTATCTGTCTATATTATTACTGTCAGAAATCTTCCTAACAATGAAACAATTTAGTGCAAAACTTGGCTTGAAGAATGCTATAAGCTGTAGATCTGTCATTATTTCATTGCTTGTTTCAATTTTGCCTGTTTGTTTGATCGGTTAATTTTGACTTAATTAAACTGAGAATTCTCACGAATCAATACTGAGCCAATACCAATAATAGCCAAGTTTAGGCACTTCAACTATCCTCCAAAGTATTTTATATAATAAATCTATTAATATTCTGTGTTACAAATCACTACCTTCAATCTCCTTGTCTTTGCTTCTTCAATAGCAGAAACGCTAACACTGTTAAAAGAGATAAACCAATTTTGAAACCTCAGTTAAGGGTCAGCAGGTAGGAATGACAAACAGACAGATGAAACAGACAGACAGCTGACAGGAGCTGAAACCCTGCCACAGTATGAAGTGAATATATGTTTGCACCAACGAATCTAATACAAGAAAAATCTCATTCGGCTGTTACTTATCGACTTCACTTTTATTTATTATAAAAATATATGCATAAAGATTGAAACATTGAATTGTTTATAAACCTAGTGAGAATTCTTAAAAATCCTTTACTCCGGTCCATAATGTGATACCTGTGACCATCTGACGTAAAAGGCAAAAATAACAAAGTACCTGAGGCAAAACATTAAGCTACACGATTCGTACTGAGTATATTAAACAGTTTGATAAACTCCTTCCATTGAGTTTTGACAGAACTGATGGCTTTGACTCAGCTGCCATGTGCAGTTTTATAACCATTTAATTTTAAGCTGACTTCAGCATTAGTAGTGCCTATTTTAAATGTTGTTGCTGGACAATACTGTTCTACTGTACAGCACATATGTTTAGGCCGACCGCCAATACCATAACCCGTTAGGGTGGCTTGTTAATAGTATGGAAGAACCATTCATTGAATAATTTTCCTACTAGAGAAACAGTTTATATTCATAAGATTCTCTAGTAAAAGATAATTGTTGTGAGAGCAAACTAGTAGGACTTCTCTGTGTCCATCTTAAACAGCCATTTGTCATCATCGAGCAGATGAGCTAGTTCCCTATTATATGGTGCATAGAACTCGTCCAAGAGCCTTTTTGTGCTCGGCCATACTGGATTCTTTGAGCCAACATTATATCGTTCTTTACTTGATAGTGAGTCGATTATTTTTTCGGGAAGTGTGAGCCCGAAAAACTGGTTCAGCTGTTTGGCACTTTTAACCTATCAAATATAATAAATAAAATATTATTATTGTTGTTATAGCGCACAACAAAAGAATTATGTAAGTATATGCCTGTAGAATTGATCAAAGTTGAGCAACAGTGCATGAAGCATTTATGGGAAGGACGCTCTCACTTAATTTTTTGTCTGTTTTGATGATGTGTCGATGTCAGACTGCGGACCAACTTTAGCCTAGAAGAATAATCTCATCAAACTTGAAAAATACAACATTTAACTTTGAAATTCGTGCTCATATCTAGGCCACCAGTTTAAATGAGAGTAACTCTGAAATGCTTTTTATAGTAGCAGTGCTTTAAAAACCGCTACAACATTATAACTAACAAAAATAATCTGGTGCCCACTCACAGCAAAATGAAGCCAAGTTATAATATTAAATAATATATATAATATCAATTTAATAAGAGTCATCATAAAAATAAAACAGAGCCTGCATAATTCAATCTTTTTCCTGGGTGTCTATTTCAGCTCGGGCAGTAGAAGAGTACATGGTAGGGAAGGAGGAGACAAGCCTATAGTTCTTGAGTACAAATGCCCTGTTTGTCTGCTCATGACAGTCCATTTAATTATCTGCATACAAAGATTTGGAACATACCAGCTGCTAGCAATGTCATATGTTTTAGTCAGCTATCGCATCTGCCAAATTGATTATGCTTAACAAAAACTTTGTTTGATTAATGTTTAACAAAAATGCATGAAATGCTAAGAATATAGGCTACAAAAACCAAGCCTTTTGGACAGTCTGTGGTGCATAAGCCCCATTTATATACTTCCAACAATAAATATGGCTACAAACATTGTAAAATATTTATTCAGTCATGTTATAAACATACCTAAACAAACGATATGTTTATTTTCCAAAGTGTGTGGATCTGTGTGTCATTCCGGCTATAGCGCACGCTGATTATTTAATCAATGCAGCCATGTGTTACAATGCCCCTGTTAAAAAATATTTTTCATAAGGTTCAATTACTATATCTGGCGTCAAGGCCAATTCTTCTCACACGTACAGTTATATTGTCTCCGTGGGAATAGCCATAACATCATATCTTCGTTCGGTCAGACAAAGACAGCATTTTTACATTTGTACCTGTATCGAGAGGTACCAGTATCGTCGTATTCAAAGTTTCGGTGGATAGCTTCTTGTGGAACAGTGACCTTTTTTATACCCACACACTTCTATGCAAGAATTGGTATTATTAATTCAACATATTCAGGACTTTTATTTTGTTTTCTCATTTCATATTAATTGTATCATTACCAAATCATCTTTTATTGTAATAGTAGACTAACAGACTAAATTTAGCTATTACTAGCTACATGTGGTTATTTCACGTTTAAACCTTGTTAGAATCATTTTTTTTTTTTTTCGTTTATTCAACTTGCGTTAAACATTTTTTTCATGATATGAAATTTAAAAGTTGTTTGACAAAGTTTGAAAACCTTTACAGTTGATTTTAGTTTCTCTCTTTGTTTATTTCAATTACACAAAGCACTTTTCTCATGATATGTAGTTTGAAAGTTAGAATGGCAAATGTTGTTATATGTTAAATACAAATAAATTTTTTGTCCAAAGACCTTTTTATACCCGTGCAATGTCGGGTTGTACAGCTACTGATTGTATAAAACAGACTTTTTCAACTGTGCTCAAAATGATTTTTTATTGTTAAACTAGATGAAGTCCCGGCATTGCACGGCTAATAGAATTATTACCTAATGAATTTAAGTAATCCACTTGGAAAGCCAGATCTTTATTGAAATAACACCTTTGTTTTGGGCCAGCTTAACATTCACAACAGTCAACAGTGCTAGTTATTAACTTCAAGCAAGTAACTTAAGCGTGAGTACTTTAACCAATGTAATGACTATTTGCCAAATGAATCCATTATATTCCAAGTAGCTTAATGGTTAAGTTTGCCACATCTAGATATAATTTAATTGCTATAATAATTGGACAAATGGTTTAACTAAAAATACAAACACTGAAATTTATATATATAGATGTTTAAATATTGTCTCTGTACTTCAAAGAAAGATTGCGAGGATGTGTTACTTACAAACTTTTTAACGTGACGCTAAAAGTTTTTTTCACCACGTTGCTTTGAAGTTTTTGACCTTTGAACTCTTGTAAAAAGACAAGTTTGAAATAGTTTTTAACATATACATAAAATCTATCTGTTGGAACATCTTCCGGGATAACAAATCCAATGAACTTCTGACCACACTTTCACCGCATGGAATGTTAGAACAATGCAATGAATAAATACGTAGGCTACAGACTCACACTGTTCTTGCTGTATTCATCAGTGGCAATAAAGAGAAACTGACTTTTGGGTATGAACTTGAATGCTTCTTTTATGTATACAACATACATGCTGTGCTGCAGCAGACACTGTAACATTGACATAGTAGAGAGTATACCTTTGGTTTCATATCATAAAGGTAATATGGAAATTTATGTTATGTTGGTCATTACAGTTACTTATCGCAGTACTGTGATGTGTCCAGTCTATCCATATAATACAGCTGTTGGAGTTTAGCTAAGACAGTAATCTACAAGTTGGGGGTGTGGCAGATCGTATATGTGTACAAATTACACACTTTAAAAAGTGTCACAGTGTACTTTAGGGGAGTACTTAATAAAATTGAGTATTACTCGAGTATAAATTGAGTAAAAGTATAAAAACGAAATGCCAAAGTGTTTTTTCATCTAATTGAGATACCTGTACAAATTGTCAAACAGAGTTGAGTTTGTTGAAAACGTTGCAAATAGTTACATACGTATTTGATTAAAAAAATATTTCTAAAAATACTGTTGAAATAAAGAAAGATTGTGCATTTCCTGACATAAACAGATATACTTTGTGATACTGTTAGTACATGTACAGCTGTGTTAATGAGCTGTGGCGAGGACACACAACAAACTTGTGACAGAAAAAAAGTTTGCTGTCCATGCCATTTTTTCAAAAATTAAAATTAGCTATAAGCTTGACAGAAATCTCAACTTTAAATATTTCTTTAGCATTTTCAGATTTACCATAATTTATTCACTAGTTTTAAAGTTTAATTTTCACTATAATAACAGTCAAGCTGCTCATCTGTCAGAAGCTATTGTCACAGACTGATAGCAGGTTGGGAAAAAGCTTTTGCTCATACACGATTCTAGCACATGACATTCAGCTTAGCCACCAGACACTTTCACATGTGGGCTAATTGTCTGCCTTTTAGAATAGTTGTGTGAATTGTTACTTTCTGTGCTCTATTGGCACACATGATGATTTCTCACAAAACTCGCCACTGCGATCAGTAGACATATGCAGATCTCCCTTTTCCAATGAGCTATGTTATTCAGCAATGAATGAAGTATATTTTATGCTATGCATAATACCATACACATAACTTCATTGAATGCTATTCTTGAATGACAGATTTGATTTTGAATTTTTTATTGAAATAAAGTTGTAAAACAAAATTAAACGAAACTAAATTAATTCAGAGAAACGTATTCACCTAATTGCTATATTATTGGTATTTCATTGTTGAATTAAACAAGCAACACGGAAATATTATTACTTACAACCTGTCTTCTAGCAATCATGAAAGTCCAAGCCCCCACCCCATTTGAAGAAGTTTTTCAATCTTATTTGTCAATATTAGTGCAAAAAGCCAAACACCTGGTCCAAAATAATAAATAGTTTCCATAATTAGTACCCAGCCTTTATTAAATAGTTAATATTAGTCTAGTCTTGTAGTCTAATCTAGTAAGTTATAGTAACAGTGTACTACGCTATTACTATAACATACTATTAGTAACTAACAACACATGACCTCATATACGTACGTTTAAATCTCCATCTAATCCATCAGACAGATACGCGCAATAGAAGTCTCCATGTTCTCTTAGACATTCTTTAAGTTTATGTAAATACTTTATGATAACTCCATCAACAAACTTTCCATCCATCTCCTCCAATGTCATATCACTAAAGAGGTTTTGCCACTTTTTGTTGTGCCAGTGGAAAAGATAAGATATTGTCCTGCAAGAGAAGAAATTGTTAATATGATAATAAAAATTGATTGTAGTCTGAATAAATTGAGCAGCACACAGTTTATGATAAAGAAGCAACATTGGATGGTCGCTGGTTTGCTCTATTTTCAAGTGTTACCAAAAATGTAAATTGAAGTAAGATCAAGGTTATATCTGATAAATAAACACAAATGTATTATTTACGTTCAGAGCTAAAGATTTGCTACTAAAACAATAAAATTATTTCAGAAATAATTTTATATTTTATTAAATTGTTTTGGACTCCACTGCATCACTCCATTTAAGAATCTCAATTTTGAGCAATTTGTTTAACTTTATCTGCAAGAACAACTAGTCAGAGCCATTTACGAAATAAAATTAAGTCAATAGCTGTTTCCAAATTGCTGCTAGAGTTACTCACAGTCTAGAGAACAATCGTAGATCAGTGTAATCTCTACACCTACACACTTGTTTGTTGATGACAATTGTAGTGTCTACACACCTGTCTGTTAATGACACTAGTGGTGTCTACACACCTAGCTGTTGATGACTCTAGTGGTGCATACACACCTGTCTGTTGTTGTCACTAGTGGTTCATAAATACCTGTCTGTTGATGACACTTGTGGTGTATACATACATGTTAATTATGTTAGGTGTATATGCACTTGCCTGTAGGTGAAACTAATTTTGTATACACATCTGACTATTTGTGACACTAGTTGGGTATACACACCTGTCTGTGGGGTTCCTCAACAGAACGTAAAACTTGGTGTCTGGTGTAGACATGAATCCTAAATATTGCATAGGTGTTGATATCGTTATATGTGTAGAATTTCTAGCAACTTTGTCATTGATAAGAAGATTGCCTGTTAACAAATATCTTTATACATGGCAGACCTGTAGGCATTTACGATAATATTATTATTATATTATATAATATTATTTTTATATTATTATTATATTATTATTGTCATTCCATACAAGATGAGCAATAAAGTTTAAAAGTTTGAGCTGAGATATTATAAAACTTTTTTTACTTTGCATAAAAAAGAATGGATGTAGTTGAAATTGAATTTGATGTGGCTGAGCTGAAAGGGTAAACCATATGCGTATCTTACCTGGAGAGCTTTGAAAATATCCTTTTCGCAGCTGTTCTTTATTGAAGTAAACAGCTCCAAGTTTCTGATCGCAGATTCTAGTTTGACTGCACGCACTGAAGTAGTCTATTGGACATTGCATGTCTTTTATTCGAAAATCCTATTCAAGCCAGATGTTTAGTTAGCTGTACTTACCAACAGTAAGTAAACTACAAACATGTTGAGTCATGTAGTTATCGACATCAACACTAAATTGTATTAGGTCAGCAGGCTGATTTGCTAGATGGTAGCGTAAGCCTTTAAAAACCGTGGTTTGTGTCTTCGTTTTTTATGTGCCAATTACAAGTTGTCAACTTATTTCAACCTATGTGATACGAACAAATTGCCTACAACCTCTACAAATTATTTTAAAGATATCATTGCTAGCTCCTTTAACAATACTCTACATAATATCCATTCTCTTAAAAGAGAAAGGTATTTTAAACACTGTATGTAAAACTATTTATTTATATATATATATATATATATATATATATATATATATATATATATATATATATATATACAGTAATACTTCAACTTACGAGTGCTCCAACGTACGAGAAACTTAAGATACGAGCCAGCTTTCTAGCAAGTTTTAGCACTAACATACGAGCCATGTTTGAGATACGAGCACTTGAGTGAGTTGCCAAGTATGCCGGAGGTGTTTTATTAGAACAGCATAACTCTGTATTTTTCAACTGCTCAGGTTATACTGTTGTACCTTGTTTTTTTGTGCACGATTTTCTGTGCAGAATTATGTGAATTAAAAGTACTGTGCGTAGACCGAAAGTTTGCCAGTAAAATGAAAGATAATACAAAGAAAAAGCAAATGATAACAGTCGATATTAAACGGAAAAGTATTGAAAAATATGCGAAATTTGTATGCGTGATTCAGATAGCTCGGCAATATGACAGAAATACATTCATAATTATCAAACAGAAGGATTATATTCAGGGCATTTAGTTCGCAAAAGGATTAGCCATAGTTTCTAAACGGTGCAGCGATCTTCACGACCGCTGATGGCATTGGACAAACAATTGGCCGGTGACAGCGTAACTGAAACGATGCAATGTGAAAAGGCCCGCGCTATCTATCCAAACTGTTTAATAGACATTCGGACAAGTTGGCTAGTGGTCGTGTGTTAACCATTTGTGACGACACCTGTGTTCGTCCTAATCTCAACATGTTGCAAGGGCGACAAAGGCAAACGTCCTTAGATAGGTTTATCTTAAAACGGCCGGCTAGTCGTGAAAGCGAAAAAAAGGAAAGATTTCTCGCTAACCAGTGAGAAATTTCAAACTATGAACGCCGAAGAAATTTTAATTACGTTTAGTTGAAAATGAAAGTTTGCTTTTAGGTTTGCTTCTAAGTTTGTCTTTTAACACTTTGATAAAATCTAAATTTATCAAAGTCAACTGTTGTAACGAAGGATAACTTATATCTCCCTCCCTGGCAAATGCGAGTGTTAACTGCTATTGTATGTATTTAATTTTACATTTTAATTAATCACATTTCCTTGCATTATTTTTTATTTGTTGCTTTTTGAAAGCATGTAGTACGTAAGGACAATAGCCAACATGTTCTTTCTGTTACAACATCTTGTTTTGAGTGTTTTATTTGCCTTTTTTAGAGTATGGAAACCAATCAATATATATTTAATTGTTCTATATATAAATTAATTGCACCAACATGCGAGTAAATTGACATACGAGCTCAGTCTCGGAACGCATTAAGCTCGTAAGTTGAAGTATGACTATATATATATATATATATATATATATATATATATATATATATATATATATATATATATAAGCTTTTCAAATCAATTGGATAATATTCATTTTTAACAATTACAACAGCTTTCTTGACCTTGAACCATAATGTTGAGTCCATTGGCCTTTTTTTTTTCATTGTTTGCATGTCAGATGCTTGTGGCTTACCAAATAACTAGCTGTGTATTTGTAGTATATTGCACGATACAGTACATATAGTACAGCTTAGCAACAACATGCTACTAACCTTCAAAATCTTTTTAATCTATGCCTTAAAACAACCTTAATGCTATATACATGCCATTAAGTACATCATACAGCAATATACTATAGAGCTACATGTCATAGAGCTACATATCATAGAGCTACATGTCATAGAGTTACATATCATAGAGCTACATGTCATAGAGCTACATATCATAGAGCTACATGTCATAGAGCTACATGTCATAGAGCTACATGTCATAGAGCTACATATCATAGAGCTACATATCATAGAGTTACATATCATAGAGTTGTAAAACTTACCGAATGTCGAAGAACTATGTCCTTCCTCTCAATAAACCAGCTCTGAACATCAGTTGTTCCCGACTTGCGAACCCCGACAAGGTTAAGATTGCCAAGGCACTTGAGTTCAGCTCTGCTAGCAAGAAAGAAGTAACAATGTATCACTGTATGGCAACTCCTGAGACTTTGAAGATGTTTGCTGAGAACTCCGGCAAGTCATATCATAATAGCTTTTACCACTAAACTAGCATAGTACATAGCAGTATAGTATTTAGTAGTAAAGCATATAGTGGAATAGTATATAGTAGTATAGTATATAGTAGTATAGTACACAATAGTATAGTACATAGTAGTAGAGTGCATAGTAGTAGAGTACGTAGTAGTATAGTACATAGTAGTAGAGTACATACATGTAGTAGTATAGTACATAGTAGTATAATACATAGTAGTATAGCACACATTAATAGAATACATAGTAGTATTGGAACATAGTAGTATAGTACATAGTAGTATAGTACATAGCAGTATAGCACACAGTAGTAGAATACATACTAGTATTGGTACATAGTAGTATAGTACATAGTAGTATAACATACAGTAGTAGAATACATAGCAGTATTGGTACATAGTAGTATAGTACATAGTAGTATAACATACAGTAGTAGAATACATAGTAGTATTGGCACATAGTAGTATAAGACACAGTAGTAGAATACATAGTAGTATAGCACATAGTAGTATAGTACATAGTACTACATAGTAGTACATTGCATTACAGTAGTTGCCAAAACATTCTCAAGCTAAGTATTGATTATCGTTACTTCTGCTGAGTGTAATGAATTAGGACATGTTTATAATAAATATGTCTTAGACTTATGACCTACTAATTTTAGCTTAGTTAGCTTCTGATGGCTCCTCGCTAGCATGTGATTTAGGAGACTCAACAAAATCAAACAATTCATACTTCATACTACCATCAGAATAAACTGAGTATTCTAATCTATATTAATAGATGTCACTTTGTCATTGCGTGCACTTTCCTCTGTGCATGCATGTGTGTGTGTGTGCATGTGCGTGTGTGTGTGTGTGTGCACGTGTGCGTGTGTGTGTGTGTGGGTGTGCGTGCATGTGTGCACTCATGTGTGTTTGTGTGTGCATGTGTACATGTGTGTGTGCATAAGTATGTGTGTGTGCACATGTACATGTGAGTGCGTGTGTACATGTGTGCGCATGTACATGTGAGTGTGTGTGTACATGTGTGTGCATGTACATGTGAGTGTATGTGTACATGTGTGCTCATGCATGGGTGCGCGCATGTACATGTGAGTTCGTGTGTACATGTGTGCGCATGCACATGTGAGTGCATGTGTACATGTGTGTGCATGTACATGTGAGTGTGTGTGTACATGTGAGTGTGTGTGTACATGTGCATGTGTGCGTGCCTGTGTGTGTGCGTGCCTGTGTGTGTGCGTGCCTGTGTGTGTGCGTGCATGCCTGTGTGTGTGCGTGCCTGTGTGTGTGCGTGCCTGTGTGTGTGCGTGCGGTGTGTGTGGTGTGTGTGTGGCGTGGTGTGCGTGGTGTGTGTGGTGTGTCTGGTGTGTGTGTGCGTGCGTGCGTGTGCGCGCATGTATGCGAGTGTGTATGTATGCGAGTGTGTGTATGCATGGGTGTATGTGTGTGAGTGTGTCTGTGCGCGTGCCTGTGTAAATGAGTAATGTGTGTGAGTGCGTGCCTGTGTGTGTATGCAAACGTGTTAGTGTATGCGAGTGTGTCTGTATGCAGGTGTGTATGTGTGTGAGTGTGTCTGTGCATGTGTGCGTGCATGTGTAGTGTCCGTGTGTATGTGACCTTGCGTGTATGTATGCAGGCTTGTGTGTGTGTATGCGAGCGTGTGTGTGTATGCAGGCGTGTGTGCATGTGTATGCGAGCGTATGCGAGCGGGTGTGTGTATGCAGGCGTGTGTGTGCGCACTTGTATGAGTGTTTAGCTGTGTAAACGGTTATGCATTACCGCATACACACTGTGCCATCCACCAGGTCACCAAAAATATTTGGTTTCAAAACTCCATCTGGTTTCGGACAACCAGCATCTTTTAAACACCAACCTAGGGCATGCATTAAGAACAACTGTCCTCAGTGAACACATTTATGATTTTTTGCCATAGAATAAGTGTAGCAATTTGTGTGAGAAATTTACATGCTGTAAGCTGTCTAGATAAAAATGAAAGACATTTTAGGTTTACTGCCAGTTGGTTTGTAGTGATATCTAGTAGGGTCTAGTAATCAAACTACCCGTATTCTCATCCAAGTTAGTTTAACAGGCTACAGTCTATGTCAGTTGTAGACTATTGTTGACCGCAATCATGAGAATGAGAACTTCCTACTTAAAGAACACTCAGTACTAGTTTGAATATTAACTAGTTGGTATATCTAGTGACTGTGTTACTACACTTTAGTAAGATGTATAGAAGCAATAATCTAAGAAATCGAAAACATATTTATACGGAGAAGAATATATGACAACCTTTTAGCTGTAGTGTTGTCATATGACACGGGCTCCTGACACACCTCTTCTTTACATTCTTCCCAGCAGTGAGCTTTATACTCTTTTAAGTAGTGTGGTCTAGGACAGTGTGAAATGTCACTGTATATCATCTGTGGAGAATATCAACTTACAATTGCAAAGCTATGTTTGTGATAATAAAAGGGTGGATAGCTGACAGATGTCCTGACTAGCTAGTGAGTATTTGTAGCTGTTGACAGGAGCATCGACCAAGTTGCAGCGTTACGCGTCTCTATTCTGGTCTCTTTACTATTATAACTGTCATAATTGAACTTTCGCCTGATCTGAGCATTTTAACCTTATTCAAGTTTTTTTGATTTTAATTTTTGAACATCCTGGCACTCAGATAACCTCAAACATCAAAAACTATCACAATTTATAGAAATATACCGATACCTTTTTTAATAAAATACTTTTTAAATTTTAAATTACTTTTAAATAAATACTTTTTAATAAAATCAACTAAAACTTTGTGTAAGTGCATCTTCAACCACGACTTTAGGTGCTGCCAGTCTAGTCACTTTATGATACCTGCTGCCACGACTTTAGGTGCTGCCAGTCTAGTCACTTTATGATACCTGCTGCCACGACTTTAGGTGCTGCCAGTCTAGTCACTTTATGATACCTGCTGCCACGACTTTAGGTGCTGCCAGTCTAGTCACTTTATGATACCTGCTGCCACGACTTTAGGTGCTGCCAGTCTAGTCACTTTATGATACCTGCTGCCACGACTTTAGGTGCTGCCAATCTAGTCACTTTATGATACCTGCTGCCACGACTTTAGGTGCTGCACCAATCTAGTCACTTTATGATACCTGCTGCCACGACTTTAGGTGCTGCCAGTCTAGTCACTTTATGATACCTGCTGCCACGACTTTAGGTGCTGCCAGTCTAGTCACTTTATGATACCTGCTGCCACGACTTTAGGTGCTGCCAATCTAGTCACTTTATGATACCTGCTGCCACGACTTTAGGTGCTGCCAGTCTAGTCACTTTATGATACCTGCTGCCACGACTTTAGGTGCTGCCAGTCTAGTCACTTTATGATACCTGCTGCCACGACTTTAGGTGCTGCCAGTCTAGTCACTTTATGATACCTGCTGCCATGACTTTAGGTGCTGCACCAATCTAGTCACTTTATGATACCTGCTGCCACGACTTTAGGTGCTGCCAGTCTAGTCACTTTATGATACCTGCTGCCACGACTTTAGGTGCTGCCAATCTAGTCACTTTATGATACTTGCTGAGTTTTTGTATTTATGACAACACATAGGAAAAATATAAAATGCATGAGTTATTTATTGTTATAGTCATATTGACTCTTTCAAGGCAAGGATTGCTATAAGATATGAGAATCATACGTAACTTTGTTAAGTATTTGTTTGTCACTCTAGTTTATGAGGCTTGACAATAGATGTAAAACTCAAGCTCTAGCTTATGAGGCTTGACAATAGATGTAGAACTCAAGATTAATGCATTAATTAGTTTAAAACTTCGCCGCTGTTCTTCCGAGCCAATAGTCTCAAACACATACTCAGAGCTTTGGGCTGACTAGCACATAAGTTAGTCAGCATCTAAACTCTAAAGGATGGGCTACACAGATGACAGATTATGTAATCACCCCAACACCATACACTGGTCACTAGAAACTAGCCAATTGTCAATACACCAGAGGGCATAAATGCTCACATATAGAATGTTGTCTATGATGTCTATGACTGGCTTTACTATTAGCAACATATGACAGGTGTTCTAATTGCTAGATGCTGATGTAGTGGGTGAAATATGACAGCCTAAACAAGTCAAAACATTCTAGAGAACTGACAAGTGTTACAGGTGGTTGGTGTTGTACTAAATGGGCTAGCTGACTGATTTTCTATTCAAGGTTGGGTCAAACATCTTGATAGCCACCTATATCTTATCTTTCAATAGGAGATATACCCACTATTTGAAGAGCACACAAGCTAACCAACTTGGGTTAATAAAATGAGATTGAAGCGAATAAGATATTAGTTAAACGAAGCCATTGAAAAGCGAAAAGAGACCTTCCAATAGCAATACAACTTACCTTGGGCCTCGTATTATAATTAACCTCGACATAGTTCCCAGAATAAAGAAAGTGTAGAAAACTCCAGATAGCTATTAAGACAACCACAGATAGAGTGAAGACTTTATGTTTCAGCAAATTCATCTTGTACTCCTTGTCACACTCGTTTCAACCTTGCTTCAACAAAGGGGTTAGGCTACTACTTCTCTCCAACAATGATAATGCTATTTTTATTCAGTCTTAGCAGCTTTTTGAGCATTAATTGCCGCAGCAAACATACATTAAAATAAAGTATAAATCAATAACAAAGGAGTTGTCAGCTCATTACCTTTATCGCCAGCGCTAAACAATACTGCTCGTTCTAAGTCAAATGAAGCTAGATCGATATGCCTGAACTCTATGCCTGAACTCTATGCCTGAACTCTATGCCTGAACTCTATACCTAAACTCTATGCCTGAACTCTATGCCCGAACTCTATGCCTGAACTCCATGCCTGAACTCTATGCCTAAACTCTATACCTAAACTCTATGCCTGAACTCCATGCCTGAACTCTATGCCTAAACTCTATACCTAAACTCTTTACCCGAACTCTATACCTAAACTCTATACCTGAACTCCATGCCTGAACTCTATGCCTAAACTCTATGCCTGAACTCTATGCCTGAACTCTATGCCTGAACTCTATTCCTGAACTCTATGCCTGAACTCTATGCCTGAACTCTATGCCTGAACTCCATGCCTGAACTCTATGCCTAAACTCTATACCTAAACTCTTTACCCGAACTCTATACCTAAACTCTATACCTGAACTCCATGCCTGAACTCTATGCCTAAACTCTATGCCTGAACTCAATGCCTGAACTCTATGCCTGAACTCTATTCCTGAACTCTATGCCTGAACTCTATGCCTGAACTCTATGCCTGAACTCCATGCCTGAACTCTATGCCTAAACTCTATACCTAAACTCTTTACCCGAACTCTATACCTAAACTCTATACCTGAACTCTATGCCTGAACTCTATGCCTAAACTCTATACCTGAACTCTATGCCTGAACTCTATGCCTGAACTCTATACCTAAACTCTATGCCTGAACTCTATGCCTAAACTCTATGCCTGAACTCTATGCCTGAACTCTATGCCTGAACTCTATTCCTGAACTCTATGCCTGAACTCTATGCCTGAACTCTATGCCTGAACTCCATGCCTGAACTCTATGCCTAAACTCTATACCTAAACTCTTTACCCGAACTCTATACCTAAACTCTATACCTGAACTCTATGCCTGAACTCTATGCCTGAACTCTATACCTGAACTCTATGCCTGAACTCTATGCCCGAACTCTATGCCTAAACTCCATGCCTGAACTCTATACCTAAACTCTATACCTAAACTCTATGCCTGAACTCTATGCCTAAACTCTATGCCTGAACTCCATGCCCAAACTCTATGCCTGAACTCTATGCCTGAACTCCATGCCTGAACTCTATGCCTAAACTCTATACCTGAACTCTATGCCTGAACTCTACGCCCGAACTCTATGCCTGAACTCTATGCCTGAACTCTATACCTGAACTCTATACCTGAACTCTATGCCTGAACTCTATGCCTGAACTCCATGCCTAAACTCTATGCCTAAACTCTATACCTAAACTCTTTACCCGAACTCTATACCTAAACTCTATACCTGAACTCTATGCCTGAACTCTATGCCTGAACTCTATACCTAAACTCTATGCCTGAACTCTATGCCTGAACTCTATGCCTGAACTCTATTCCTGAACTCTATGCCCGAACTCTATGCCTGAACTCTATGCCTGAACTCCATGCCTGAACTCTATGCCTAAACTCTATACCTGAACTCTATGCCTGAACTCTATGCCCGAACTCTATGCCTGAACTCTATGCCTGAACTCTATGCCTAAACTCTATACCTGAACTCTATGCCTGAACTCTATGCCTAAACTCTATACCTGAACTCTATGCCTGAACTCTATGCCTGAACTCTATACCTAAACTCTATGCCTGAACTCTATGCCTAAACTCTATGCCTGAACTCTATGCCTGAACTCTATGCCTGAACTCTATTCCTGAACTCTATGCCTGAACTCTATGCCTGAACTCTATGCCTGAACTCCATGCCTGAACTCTATGCCTGAACTCTATGCCTGAACTCTATACCTAAACTCTATGCCTGAACTCTATGCCTAAACTCTATGCCTGAACTCCATGCCCAAACTCTATGCCTGAACTCTATGCCTGAACTCCATGCCTGAACTCTATGCCTAAACTCTATACCTGAACTCTATGCCTGAACTCTATGCCCGAACTCTATGCCTGAACTCTATGCCTAAACTCTATACCTGAACTCTATGCCTGAACTCTATGCCTAAACTCTATGCCTGAACTCCATGCCCAAACTCTATGCCTGAACTCTATGCCTGAACTCCATGCCTGAACTCTATGCCTAAACTCTATACCTGAACTCTATGCCTGAACTCTATGCCCGAACTCTATGCCTGAACTCTATGCCCGAACTCTATGCCTGAACTCCATGCCTAAACTCTATGCCTAAACTCTATACCTAAACTCTTTACCCGAACTCTATACCTAAACTCTATACCTGAACTCTATGCCTGAACTCTATGCCTGAACTCCATGCCTGAACTCTATGCCTAAACTCTATACCTGAACTCTATGCCTGAACTCTATGCCCGAACTCTATGCCTGAACTCTGTGCCTGAACTCTATACCTGAACTCTATGCCTGAACTCTATGCCTGAACTCCATGCCTGAACTCTATGCCTAAACTCTATACCTAAACTCTTTACCCGAACTCTATACCTAAACTCTATGCCTGAACTCTATGCCTGAACTTTATGCCTGAACTCTATGCCTGAACTCTATTCCTGAACTCTATGCCCGAACTCTATGCCTGAACTCTATGCCTGAACTCCATGCCTGAACTCTATGCCTAAACTCTATACCTGAACTATTTGCCTGAACCCTATGCCCGAACTCTATGCCTGAACTCTATGCCTGAACTCTATACCTGAACTCTATGCCTGAACTCTATGCCTGAACTCCATGCCTGAACTCTATGCCTAAACTCTATACCTAAACTCTATGCCTGAACTCTATGCCTGAACTTTATGCCTGAACTCTATGCCTGAACTCTATTCCTGAACTCTATGCCCGAACTCTATGCCTGAACTCTATGCCTGAACTCTATGCCTGAACTCTATGCCTGAACTCCATGCCTGAACTCTATGCCTAAACTCTATACCTGAACTCTATGCCTGAACCCTATGCCCGAACTCTATGCCTGAACTCTATGCCTAAACTCTATGCCTGAACTCTATGCCTGAACTCTATGCCTGAACTCTATGCCTAAACTCTATGCCTGAACTCTATGCCTGAACTCTATGCCTGAACTCTATGCCTGAACTCTATGCCTGAACTCTATTCCTGAACTCTATGCCCGAACTCTATGCCTGAACTGTATGCCTGAACTCTATGCCCGAACTCTATGCCTGAACTCTATGCCTGAACTCTATACCTGAACTCTATGCCTGAACTCTATGCCTGAACTCCATGCCTGAACTCTATGCCTAAACTCTATACCTAAACTCTTTACCCGAACTCTATACCTAAACTCTATACCTGAACTCCATGCCTGAACTCTATGCCTGAACTCTATGCCTGAACTCTATGCCTGAACTCTATGCCTGAACTCTATGCCTGAACTCTATGCCTGAACTCTATTCCTGAACTCTATGCCTGAACTCTATTCCTGAACTCTATACCTGAACTCTATGCCAGAACTCTATGCCTAAACTCTATACCTAAACTCTATGCCTAAACTCTATGCCTGAACTCTATGCCTGAACTCTATGCCTGAACTCTATTCCTGAACTCTATACCTGAACTCTATGCCAGAACTCTATGCCTAAACTCTATACCTAAACTCTATGCCTGAACTCTATGCCTGAACTCTATGCCTGAACTCTATGCCTAAACTCTATGCCAGAACTCTATGCCCGAACTCTATGCCCGAACTCTATGCCTGAACTCTATGCCTGAACTCTATGCCTGAACTCTATTCCTGAACTCTATGCCTGAACTCTATTCCTGAACTCTATACCTGAACTCTATGCCAGAACTCTATGCCTAAACTCTATACCTAAACTCTATGCCTAAACTCTATGCCTGAACTCTATGCCTAAACTCTATACCTGAACTCTATGCCTGAACTCTATGCCTGAACTCCATGCCTGAACTCTATGCCTAAACTCTATACCTAAACTCTTTACCCGAACTCTATACCTAAACTCTATACCTAAACTCTATGCCTGAACTCTATGCCTGAACTCTATGCCTAAACTCTATGCCTGAACTCTATGCCTGAACTCTATGCCTAAACTCTATGCCTGAACTCTATGCCTAAACTCTATACCTAAACTCTATGCCTGAACTCTATGCCTGAACTCTATGCCTGAACTCTATGCCTAAACTCTATACCTGAATTCTATGCCTGAACTCTATGCCTGAACTCTATGCCTGAACTCTATGCCTGAACTTTATGCCTGAACTCCATGCCTGAACTCTATGCCTAAACTCTATACCTGAACTCTATGCCTGAACTCTATGCCCGAACTCTATGCCTGAACTCTATGCCTAAAATCTATACCTAAACTCTTTACCCGAACTCTATACCTAAACTCTATACCTGAACTCTATGCCTGAACTCTATACCTGAACTCTATGCCTGAACTCTATGCCTAAACTCTATGCCTGAACTTTATGCCTGAACTCTATGCCTGAACTCTATTCCTGAACTCTATGCCCGAACTCTATGCCTGAACTCTATACCTGAACTTCATGCCTGAACTCTATACCTGAACTCTATGCCTGAACTCCATGCCTGAACTCTATGCCTGAACTCTATGCCTGAACTCCATGCCTGAACTCTATGCCTAAACTCTATACCTGAACTCTATGCCTGAACTCTATGCCCGAACTCTATGCCTGAACTCTATGCCTGAACTCTATACCTGAACTCTATGCCTGAACTCTATGCCTGAACTCCATGCCTGAACTCTATGCCTAAACTCTATACCTAAACTCTTTACCCGAACTCTATACCTAAACTCTATACCTGAACTCTATACCTAAACTCTATGCCTGAACTCCATGCCTGAACTCTATGCCAGAACTCTATGCCTGAACTCTATGCCTGAACTCTATACCTGAACTCTATGCCTGAACTCTATACCTGAACTCTATGCCTGAACTCTATGCCCGAACTCTATGCCTGAACTCTATGCCTGAACTCTATACCTGAACTCTATGCCTGAACTCTATGCCTGAACTCTATTCCTGAACTCTATGCCCGAACTCTATGCCTGAACTCTATACCTGAACTTCATGCCTGAACTCTATACCTGAACTCTATGCCTGAACTCCATGCCTGAACTCTATGCCTGAACTCTATGCCTGAACTCCATGCCTGAACTCTATGCCTAAACTCTATACCTGAACTCTATGCCTGAACTCTATGCCCGAACTCTATGCCTGAACTCTATGCCTGAACTCTATACCTGAACTCTATGCCTGAACTCTATGCCTGAACTCCATGCCTGAACTCTATGCCTAAACTCTATACCTAAACTCTTTACCCGAACTCTATACCTAAACTCTATGCCTGAACTCCATGCCTGAACTCTATGCCAGAACTCCATGCCTGAACTCTATGCCAGAACTCTATGCCTGAACTCTATGCCTGAACTCTATACCTGAACTCTATGCCTGAACTCTATGCCCGAACTCTATGCCTGAACTCTATGCCTGAACTCTATACCTGAACTCTATGCCTGAACTCTCTGCCTGAACTCCATGCCTGAACTCTATGCCTAAACTCTATACCTAAACTCTTTACCCGAACTCTATACCTAAACTCTATACCTGAACTCTATACCTAAACTCTATGCCTGAACTCCATACCTGAACTCTATGCCTGAACCCCATGCCTGAACTCTATGCCTGAACTCTATGCCTAAACTCTATGCCTGAACTCTATGCCTGAACTCCATGCTTGAACTCTATGCCTAAACTCTATACCTAAACTCTTTACCCGAACTCTATGCCTGAACTCTATGCCCGAACTCTATACCTGAACTCTATGCCTAAACTCTATACCTAAACTCTATACCTGAACTCTATACCTGAACTCTATACCTAAACTCTATGCCTGAACTCTATGCCCGAACTCTATGCCTGAACGCTCTACCTGAACTCTATACCTGAACTCTATGCCCGAACTCTATGCCTAAACTCTATGCCTGAACTCTATACCTGAACTCTATGCCTGAACTCTATTCCTGAACTCTATTCCTGAACTCTATGCCTAACTCTAGTGTAACTCGTTTTAACCACGATCAAGTTTTGTTGATTTTAATGTTGAAACACCCTGGCAGTCTGATCACCTCTAATATCAAAAACAATCACAAATGATATAAAATACCGACACTTTTTGGTACAATCTGTTAAAACTTTGTGTAAATTCATCTTTCACACGATTTTGCCAAAGTAATGGTGAACCTTCAATAAAATAATTTGCTGTATTTGTCACCAAGAATAAACTAAAGCTCAGAAAGCACTTTATTTGTTGCCCTTAAGTCATAGTGGCCAAAAATAGTGTTTTTATCAAAATATATCCCTTAACATTTTTGTTGAAATACAAAGTCATGAAAGCTTTTCATATTGCCTTGACTTGTAGACCAAGTTTTTTAAAAACATTCAGCAACCTGCTGACGGGCCATATCTTAAAACTATACCGAGTGTTTTTCAATAAATAATCATTATCAATGAATAGAGAAAGAAAACTTAGTGGGCAATTGAAGAAAGAACCTGACCGCCAAAGAACTGTACCAGAACAATGAATAAAAGGCAGCAAAGCGTTATAAGGAGTTGAAGCCACATTGTCAACTTACCTACTTGCTAGCAGTCACCAGCGAGATGTCGGCTAGCCATTCTGAGTTGCAGCTTTTACTAGGTCATGACTACTGAACTCTCTTAAAGCTGTTCATTCAAATTTAGTAAATGACACTCCATTGACAAAATGAGCCAGGATTAGCTAATACTCACACAATCGACCAATCAGCCAACACGCAAGCACAAGTTTCACCAGCAATCCTGGAGTCTTGTATTATCGAAGCCGGTACAAAGGGAATGTTTCTACTATGAGTGAAACACACACACAGATAAGCTGAAGGTGTTTAGACTGACGTGTTAGTATTTAGCATGCCTATAGAGCAGCACTAGAATCCCACTAATACCAGTGTATTGGTCCAGGAATGTTAAAAATCGGCATTATAGCTTACTAGGGGAATGGCCGGTGTTGCCCGGGAAATCAAAGTCTTTGCACAGAAAACTCATTTCTATTTAACATATAACAACAGTTACCATTCTAACTTTCAAACTTCATATCATGAGAAAAGTGTTTTGTGCAGTCTAAATAAATTAAGAGAAAAGATAAAGCAACTGTAAAGGTTTTCAAACTTTGTCAAACAACTGTAACTTTCGAACTTCATATTATGAGGAAAATGTTTTTTGCAGGTCATGTAAATTAAGAAACAAAATAAAACAACTGAAAAAGTATCTAAATGTAAATGTGAAATAAATAGCAATTAATAGCTTAATTAAGTCCGTTTTGCTATGATCACAATAAAAGATGGTTCGGTAATGATACAATTAATACGAACTGAGAAAACAAAATAAAAATCCTGAATAGGTGGAATTAATAATAACAACTTGTTGCATAGAAGTGTGTGAGTATATAAAAAAGCTTACTGTTTCAGCAGAAGGTAACCATCAAAACTTTGAATACGACGATACTGGTACCTCTCGATACTGGTACAAATGTAGCAATGAGATATCAGTCTGTCTTTGTCTGATCGAACGGAAAGAGAATGTAGGGGCTATTCCTACTCGAGATAATATGCATGTTCGTGTGAAAAGTATTGACCTTTACCGATTTAGCAATTCAACCTTACAAAAAACTGGAAACAGAAGTTTATGAAAAGACGAAAAAGCATCGTATTTCATAGAGTTAATAGAGTTTCAATTATAACGTCATTAAGCATATAAAGTTGGAAAAAAGGTGTATACAGTATATAGTTAGGGCTTTAAAATGCAAGAGCCTTCGTAGACTGGTGGTTAGACAATTGGATTACAAACCTGCTGGTTGCAACAATCGTGAGTTCAAATCAGCAGGACATGAGATTTTAATTCCAAGATTTTAATAGCTATAGCCGGACAGACAGATATCCAAACAGACGAAGACAGACAGACAGACGGCAAACTTACAAAAATATATATATCAATTTGCTTACATGAATTTGCTACCATGAAAATCTATGGTTGTGTAAATCATCCACCATAGTTGAGACAAGTCATTCTACTTACGTGTTGCTGTAACAAATAGTGGATTAATGTAAGACTCACTTCATAATAACCGTGGAGACAAGACCCATTGTTGCCTAAAATGGAAAATATAATGAGCCAATTTAGAGGTACCGTCCCTGAGTAGCTGATCGCGACACAACAGAGCTGCTAGTTAAAAACTAGGGCACTCTAGACAGCTCTTGAAGTTAGGCAGAACTCACAGGTAGGCATAGGATGAGCCCTGACAAGTAGAAAACAAGTACTTGGTGTGTTACGGTGCTCTTGTGTTGTCAATTACTGTAGCTTTGACACACCTCATAATTATCTTGATAAATGGATAGAAGCTCGGTTCTTAAAGATTAACTTACACAAAATTTTACATTTAATCAGAAAGTATCGGTATTTTTTTATCATTTGCGATTGTTATTAACATTCAAGGTGATCTGTCTGTCAAGGTGTTTCAAGATAAAAATTGGCAAAACTTAATCGCAGTTGAAACGTTCAGAAGAAAAATACGTGCTACAATGACGGACTAGTTGCTATCGTTGTTGATTTTGGCGATTGCGTTCAAGTTGCAGTCTTACACGTCTCTATTCTGTCAGTCTCTTTGCAACTATAGGTAATCGGTAATCACACTTTCACTTGATCTGATCGTTTAACTGATCAAGTTTTGTCGATTTTAACCATAAAAAAGCAGCTTTAAGACGACACTCAGATCACCTCAAACATCAAAAGCAACCGCCAATGGTAGGAAAATACCGACACTTGCTGATAAAATTTACTAAAATTCTGGGCAGGTTCATCGTTAATAGCCTACCAACAGCCGTACTTGTGTGTAAACATTTGCGCATACAATCCATTGTAATCTCAGGTGGAATATCACCAAATATTTGTTCTATTACATGGAATTTCATTAATTTTTACTTTTTAGTCCAATTAGGCTATTTCCTGTTGTTGAGTGGAGGCGGTACCTCTCATAAAGTGCATGAAGTGGCTTGATAATTACTTGTAGGCACATTCAAATCATCTAACGATCCGATCTATAACGATTGGAAAGACTGTTAACCAAGACCCTGCGGAGAGTGAATCTTAAGGATCACTAGGATAATCAGAGCTGCTGAGTTGTAAGTGAGCAGTCGTCTATAGTAAATTTGATAAATAATAAAGTTTTGATAAATAAATCTTCACTACTTCCAATGCTCTGAAAGAACTTTATTCATGAAGGATGAGAGACTTGCATGGCGCTCTATCGATTATGCAATACAGGGCAGGCTTGAGTGCCGGCTCATGTATTTAATCAATTTGCTTTGGCTTATTGAAATTGCATTCACCTCACACACATACACGTAGAGCAAGTAGTAATATACATTGTATACATATGAGATTCGGAGTCAGACTATCCAAAACTAAAAACAACTTTTCATTATCAGTTTACCATGCTCACTCTCGCTTGTCCACTAGTCACTACTTGCAGAGTCCATCTCTGCTTTCGAAATGCAGCAGACACTCCTGCAGAGTAAATATAACCATAATGTTTATGTTATAGGAATTTTAATTTATCCGAAGTGTAAAATACATTTAAATTACCTAATCCATTTCAAAATCTTCCCAAACTCACCTCTTTGGCCCTAAAAACTAAATTCAATTTCTTAATTAATGACCAAACAGTAACTATAGTATTATTGTTTTGTATCAACAACTTTTTTCTTATCACTTACACTTGGTTTAGGCCTTTAGGGTCTATGATTATGGTAACTTTATGTCAAGTTAAGTGGATTGGACACTTTCAATGTCAATTTAAATCAACTTTCTTCACTTTTTATCGTCATAGCAAGGTCTATGCTGCAAAGAAAAAAGAACTAAAATATTGTATATAGCTAAAATAAAGTAATAAAAGATCTATATAATAGATGCCCCACATGCCTTGCCCTATTTGTCAACTTCTCTCCCAATGGTGGCAAGAAAGCAAGTGATCCTTATACCGCTAACAATGGAACTCTCATTGTTCAGATTGAACTTGTGAACTCCCATCAACTGCCTCTTCACATTATATTAACTTTTTTTCGCATTACGATTCAAAAACTTTAGATAAATTCTTGAGTCTTTACGCTCAGTAAATAGAGGTTCTCAGTGAATAGCGGTTTACGTTATAGAAATGTCTACTGCATTGGTATAAAAATCTAGTACACTGTTAATGGTACAACAGGAAGTGTAACTGTTTATAGACTTGTTTCAACTGATACAGTAACAACTACGGCAGCAGAAACTAATAGCAATAATCTTAACCCTCTTCCAATTATTGCCTTCACATCACCACCCTCCATCTATGCCTCTATCCATCTTAAAAACATCAAAAACCAAGAAACTTGCTAGACTAGATCCTCATCACTAACTACTGCTACTAGCTACTAGCTACTAACTACTGCACTCCCGTACAAGACATCCAGCTCACAAATCTAACCAACTCAACATCGAACCAACCATCATCACACATTAATCAGTAAACGAAATTTTCAACATCTTATCACGTAGTTGCGCAAGTTGTTGCTTACTAAAACACCTCAAGTAGGTACCCCTAGTATCTTGAGAAAACAGCTGCCAGATTAGTGACAGACAAAGCAAAATACCTTTCACAATATCAGAGAGCATACAAGAGGGGCAGTTGCTAAATCAAAGTTATCTGCAACCAGTGGTAGATAGTCGAGCAACCAGTGGTAGTGGTCGAGCTTGTCTATATGTCGATTTGTCTATATGCAAGCTTGTCGAGCTTGTCTATATGACAGCTGCAGTTGTCATATAGACAAGCTCAACCTAAGTTTGCAAGAGCAATGTCCCCAAGAACAACAGGCACTGGCAGTGTGAGACTTCATATCGCGTCACCTGAAAATATATATTCTTGCTTTAGTGCAAGGTGCACCTGTTGCTCGACCTTGAATGTTACAGCCTCGGTCAAACCATATGGGCACATACCCTCATCTTAACGATTCTCGGCATGCCTCAGTCTAACCATCAAAAGCTTTGGTACTCTTGGAATTCCTACTCTCCGGTTCTATTTGTCGTCACCAGGGAAGCAGAAGTGGTCAGCTTTAAGACCAAGAGAGGTTGTAATACTTCGTGTGAACAGAAATTTCCACAAAATTTTTAAGCTGGGAAAGTTTCTAAAATTACCAACTAAGGTTAGACAACTTCTGTAACAGCAAATTATTTGCGAAAAGTCCTATTCGTTCAATGTAATACAAATGCATCAAATTTGGTCATATAGCCATTGCAATCAAACTGCTGTTAAGTTCAAACGATTGATAATCAGTTTACAATGATTTTACTAAAGATTTACAAAGTTATTAGGTAACTGTGATAAACACTTGCCTATTGAAGCCATTTATATAAAGCACTGGCAAAACCGAAATAAGTTTTTCAATCGCTATGGGTGCTATTACACGTGCATAATGGTAAATATAACTAACTTTATATGATTTATAAATATGTTAAAAAACGACATAAGTTTGAGTTAGTTTGAAGCAGTAACTTATGTAATCTATATAGGTATATAAATGTGAGTGTCTGTCGATCGTAACCCCGATAAAAATAGCGATAAAACTTTAGGAACGAAAAAACTATTTGCTGAAACTTGCTTACCCTCCTCCTTTTGCTCACTTGGTAGTTTACAAAAGAAAACACAAAAGATTTTCGTAAAGTGGAACAACCGCGATTACCAATGTAAGTTCGGTTTAAACAAACTGTCACCGCTGAAGTTTCCTTCTTTGCTGGTGTCAAAATCAAGATGCCAAGCTAGGAACAGATGAACATAATAACAGAAGAGTATGGTAGTCACCCCTCATTAATACAAGGCTGAAACCCTTTATGGAGAAAATGGAATATTTTTGACTTGAAACCTTATTGACACAGACAATAAGAATTGCTGTTGACAACACAATTTTTATGCTGAAAAACATGGTGCAATCGATAAAACTGCCTACAAAGAGCATGGAGTATTTAGTCATATTTAGTTATGGGCATAATTGCACCAAATCACTAGAAGGTGTTTGTGGTGCAATTACCAACATGGCACTTGCCTATTTGCAGACACCACCATGCTTGTTTAGAAGACCAAAAGAGAATGCGATGTGCGAATTAGAGCCAGATTTACAAGTGAATGGCACAGCACATATTTGGACTTTGCCTTTGCTCCAGCCTCTGTGAACACAGTCTTGATTACTGCAGAGACTGCCAAGTAAGAGCCACCTTACTAACACACCAAGAACTCCTTGTGAGGTTCCTGCCAGAGCTGCTCAATATTACTTTGACGACTATGATAAAGAATGTACTTCATGAGGTGATGGCACAATGATACCCAATGTCATGATGCAGGCTGTAGCTACACGCCTAACCACATCCAAAGTGCAATGGGTTTGAGACAATTACGCAGTATGCTCTCAAAGCATGGCAGTCACACTGAAATGGTAAGCCCACGGACACCCTACAATCAGAGCCCATAAATTACTGCGAAACCCAAACATAACTGCAAAGACTGGCCAAGTTCTGTGCAGTACTTACTTTGCAATCAGTTTTCGTCAGACTTGTACAATGTTTCAGCCATGCCTCAAAACAATTACGCTGAACATCTCCGAGTGAATGCGATAATCGGTAGTTAAACACACAGAGAATGTTGAGGCCTACTTTTGAATGCAAATGATTCAAATCATACAAGTGTGGTGTGAACTGCGAGCCGAGATACCAGTGCAAATAAACAATAGTATCTATAAATGTAATGTAGATGAAATCTTAAAAACAGAACTGACATATTCACCTTGCCAAACATTCTTTTGTACCGTTCTATCACTAGAGTAAGGTCACATCTATTATAGAGTGCAATGTTCTATCACTAGAGTATGGTCACATCTATTATAGAATGCGGTGTTCTATCACTAGAGTAAGGTCACATCTATTATAGAGTGCAATGTTCTATCATTAGAGTAAGGTCACATCCATTATATAATGCAATGTTCTATCACTAGAGTAAGGTCACATCTATTATAGAGTGCAATGTTCTATCACTAGAGTATGGTCACATCTCTTATAGAATGCAGTGTTCTATCACTAGAGTAAGGTCACATCTATTATAGAGTGCAATGTTCTATCATTAGAGTAAGGTCACATCCATTATATAATGCAATGTTCTATCACTAGAGTAAGGTCACATCTATTATAGAGTGCTATGTTCTATCACTAGAGTATGGTCACATCCATTATAGAGTGCAATGTTCTATCCCTAGATTATGGTCACATATATTATAGAGTGTAATGCTCTACCACTAAAGTTATGACGTGTTGATTAATTACGCTGACATCCAAGACATACTGCAAGTCTGCAAGATTACATACAGATTTATAATTGACACTTGAGAGAAAGTATGTAGTCACAATTGAAAGATTTGCCAGCACAATTTTGAGGAGTTGGCGTAAGTGCAAGGAAAGGGAAGGAAGGCAAGACAACTACCAAATTGAAAGCTAAACCAAACAGGGCTTATAAGATAACAGAAGATGAGTAAAAGTATCGATGATCGAAATGCTTGCGGACAGGTCAGCTCTCACAAATTTATGTAAAAACTAGCGCCATAACCCGAGTCTTCGCATATTGCTACCTAAGATCGAAGGCCTCATGCGTGAAGAAATCTTCTGGAACGGTGCCTTAAAACCTGCATATATACTGGCTTTGTCTGATAGATTACGCTATATCGCGATCAATTTATTCTGTTTTGAGTTATGGATACAATTTGCTAGGAAATACTTAAAACAATCATAATAATTTGTTATGTGCTATGCTCAACCCTGACTATTCATGTCATACTGCCTCCTACATAATGACGTATTTGTCACATAGATAGCAGCTATGTCTCCAATGTACTTGATTTAAGTACATCAGAGACATAACCGCTATATGTGGTATTGTCTGTAATGTTACACACCTGGGTTTGTAATGTTTAGTGTTGACCCTGATTTTGCTAAATAGTCGATAGCATATGTGCGTAACATATAGCATATGTGCGTAGCATATAGCATATGTGCGTAGCATATAGCACATAGCTGGTTAAGTTCACCTCCTGACTCTCCTTGAATGAATAAAGGGCCTATATGTAGTATTGTTTGTAATGTTACACACCTGGGTTACCATATAGCCAGTTAAGCTAACCCCCAGACTTTTCTTGAATGAATAAAGGGCCAGTGGTAGGCCAGCGTCGACTGCCGGAATAGTGCGCATCGTTCAAACTAGGCATATATAGGGTGACGGCCAGTGATAGCACAAGTAATTCTCAAGTATCAATTTTTTGCTTGCTAAAAACCTACAGAAACGACAACTACAGCATGTTTGAAACACTTTTGGAAGCAGTTTATATATTTCATAATTCAGCAAAACTATGCTAAAATATTTTTGTGACAATAAATTATTGAAGATCTACCTATATCTCTACTCTGAGAGTTCATTGTTGGGTGAAATTAGCAGAGCTATAGAAGAATCTTTGCCAACATTTATAAATGTGTGTCTTCTGGCAATACCCAGCATTAAATTGAATTGCAATAGAGAGGTATAGCAGTGCATAGTGTCCACAAGGGTCACAGCAAAACAATTAAAGCACAGTATGAATTGTCTTTGATCAATTGTCAATCATGTTAGATAAACCATTTCAATCCTGGAATACATGTATTACACATGGATAACCTTAATATAAGCATGACCAAAGATTGTACATGTTGCCAATGACACATGAATTATCTTTGGCACAATGACGTGTAAAGCAATTAACATTACGCATGCGTATATAGAGAGTCTTTGTTGAAGAAAGCGACTGTTCGAATGTGTAATTTGCTCGCTGTTGCAAGTAGCAGATTTTAATATTCTTAGGGCAGCCGCTGTAGCTAATGGCTTCAGTTGAAAAAGATCGTGATGAAATACATTCTGATTTGGAACCGGCTGAAGACGAAGAAGCAGGTATGATCAGCCTTACAGTTTGTTATTGAAATTTCTGGAAGCCGTCGATGATATAGCAGGTTTTTTGTTCAGCACACGTGACATCTTAGCGCGGCATTTGCCTTTTGCCCGTTTTTCATCGCACAACACTAATTAATGGAAATATTCAGTCAAAGATTGAAGATTATCAAAATGGTGCGTTGGTATCATTCTGTAAGCAGATTCATGTCGAACATGAATCGGTTCTCACGAAAACGAGGAATTGTTAATTTGTGGTATTATTCGTCGCTATTAAACTTATCAATAACAGAATGTTTATGGTAACGATTCAGGTAAGTGAAAATCAAGATGCAATACAAATGAAGTAGATCATAATTAATTCAGCTCGTGGTAAAGCAGCACTAGTTCAAAACTACCAATATTTAATATTGCAAAACTCGGTGCGAGTCATGTTCGGTTGTGTCTGTCGTCGCCAACTCTTATCGTGTGATTAGAGAAATCTGCAACCATACGAGATTGTGTCATGTTTAAAAAACATATTTTAATCCTGCTTGCTATATTTCGTAGTGGACAGAGAGGTGGTCGGCCATAACCTCTCTGCAGCTCCGCATCCGGAAAGACAGTTAGCCGATGTTGGTTGTAAGTTGCATGTTATGTGTTGTAACAATGTGGCTAGTCGGTAGCTGTAGTTGAAGCATGCAGGGCTGTTTCATTCCTTTATACTAAGATTATTATAATGATTGCATCAATGATCAGTCTGAAATAACCGTGTCTATGGCAGACTTCCCTATGATTTTGCAGTGAACTTTTTTGACGGACCAAAGCAAACTTATCTACTATAAAGCAACTTAAGATTTCACATTGACACTTGCTACTGCAATAGGAATAGATAGTGCAATTCTTGGGAATTGTCCTATGTGTTTCACTTTTCAAAAACCATCGTCACGACCTGCGGTTCGAGAAGTTAATGAAAATGGTAATATTCAACAGAATAGAAACTAGTCATTTATGTTAGGTCTATATTGCTGGTGTGCGTTCAGCCCTACTTCTACTACCGAGCCCTTGCAGAGGTTTACATTTACACCCATACATTTTACAACTTTTGCATGGGGTGTTGGCCATCAGAAATCTTTTAAATAAAAGAGTTCTTCTTAGTCTTGATCCGTTATTAAGGACTGGTAGGAACTAGGTGCTCCCTAAAAAACTCAAGTTTCATAGTATCTACAATATATTGTTGTAGTTGGTCCTATAATTTCTGATAGCTTGTGAACATGACAATATACATTAAATATATCCAAATCATGATTACTCGTAAGCAGTTTCATGTAGCTTGAATTTTTTTGTGTCAAAAACTTTTTAAATTGTTTGTAGATTCTCTATTGGTTTACTTAGTGTAGAGATTGTTTCCAACTGACTGTTTTGCCATCCCACCATAACAACCTCTCAGCTATTTTTAGGATGCTGTATAGCCTAAGGTTTCCTTATATGATTGATAAGGGAATAGGCGTTTTGATCAGTTGGATAAAAGTGTAGTTTTTTATTCTGTATTAGCAAAGTAGGTGAGCTGATAAAATATTTTGTATTTAGATGTAGATGAAGCTCCCGCCGCAAAGAAAAGTCGCAAGCGTAGATCTGTTGCATCAGAGAAGAAAAAAGCGAAGAAAAAACGGCGAACTGCTGAAATTGCAGAAGCTGTAAGTTTTCTAGGTTAATTATTTTCTGTTAATATGCACAAGTGGCTGATTGTCGTAGCAATTGGTTTAACCATGTCTTCTATAATAGTCCATCACCATACCAATGATAACAGAAAAAAGTTGTTAGTTTGCTTCACTGCCTTTATGTTGACGGCATGAGGTTATCTTTTTTGTGAATTAGAACTTTCATCTTAAACAATTCAAGTGATGCTGTTTTGTAATTTTTGTATATTTACATAGTTGTTACTATATTAGTTCAATCTCTTATCAGTATAGTCAACCATTTGTGATTCAAGCAAAAATCTCAGTCTATCTTTCTTAGGAATATAGCTCTCCATTTTTTAATAACATTCAAATCTTGCAGATTTTGCAAATGTATGCTATAACCGTGACATTTTGTATAAGCTAGGAATGTAGCAAACCAATATTGCACTCACATGTCAAATTATAGCCTAATGGTTGCTTGATATACAATTGCTTGTTAAACAGGAAGTGTCTCAGGAAGACAGTGAATATGAGATCACCATTCCAAAGGAACGCAACAAGAAGACTTCAAAGGTGGACTGTACGAATATTGTTTTATCACAGAAAAGCTGTGAAAGTTTCATTACGGGATGCTTGCGATTGCGTGAGACCAGCAGTTGTGTTTGGCGTTCATGATAATCATGAGAAACTCGATTGCATCTGTACATCACGCCAGTGTTTTCTCACAAAAAATCATTGCTAAAATAAGGTCTGTCACCACAGAACCAAAAGTATTGTAAAATAATGATGGGTTACACTCAGTAGCATTTCCTGAGACCCGCACCTCTTCATCCTTTCGCTTCCTATTTAAAAACGCCAGTTTAACTGTCAAAAGTTGTTTTAAAACTAGCAAGATTTTAAAACGAGCTAAAGTGCTCAAAATGCCAATCTGAGAACATTGAGGGAGGACTTGACTTTTAAAATTATTTTTGTAATTATTTGGTGACAGTGGGACCGAATAATTTGCTGACAGTGAGACAGAAAAAAGTTGTTAGTTTGCTTCACTGCCTTTATGTTGACGGCGTGAGGTTATCATTTTTGTGAATTAGAACATTCATCTTAAACAATTCAAGTGACAGCAAAGGAGTGACACAGAAGATAGCTGCTACTTGTTCAGCTTCCTATGAGACTCGATAAAAACATGTCAAATTGTTATAAATATACCGATAAAGATCAAATTAGAAACAGTACTGGTATTTGTGATGGAATTATGAGTCAGTTTGTACACTGCTAGCTCAACAGTTCTCAAGCAGTTCAAGACTCCCATCCAGTTTTTGTCTCTAGAAAGTTGCAGTCTATTGGCCAATCATATGAGTCTTAATTAATCAGAAAAGGCACTTTCTATAACATGTTTGATATTTGCAGCTGGTGGTCTCAGGCAGTCAGGTCAAAGTGTATAGTTTAGCAGCAAACTGAGAATGAAACTTTTTGTAACCTTTAAAATTATTTATAAAGTTACTTACAATTTATTGTAAGTTATTTAGATACATTGAAAGTTAAAGAGTGAATTAAAATTTGTTCCTTTCGATTATAACGAAAAATAAATCCCCAGCTTTCCAAAGTATAATATTTGTACGGTTCTCAAGTAGGCTGAAACCAGTCAATGCATAAATAAAATATATCTTTACTTAGCATCCTCGGATTTCATATGTAAAACTTTGTCATGCCAAGTTGTAAGTAGGCACTACAATTTTGAAATTTTCTCCAAGTCTATAAAGAGCAAAATTAGGCCTTTTCACAGCCTCAAGTATAATAAAATAATTTTTAGGAAAGGAGATCTACCAGTATAAATCAATTAAAATCGCGTACACCCCATGAACTAAATAAAATCGAAACATTACCCATTGCAATGGTGAATCATCATGAGTTAGATTTAGAGGTGGAACGAGACACGAGACGTCTCGAGTATCGACCTGTCTCGTATCGGTCTCGACTTAACTATTGCCAAACTCGAGACAGGAAATAGAACTAAAGCGCCTGCGCACAGTTGTTAAAACATGGCTTCTTGCGGTAGCAACAACTCCATATATTGTAATGGATTGCGGGCAACTGCCTTTCAAGTTATACCTGGTCCGTTACTACCTGTTGCTATTGATTATGTTGGCCACTGAGTCTAATCATGTAGTCCGGACAACGGCCCTGTTAATATATTTTAGTTCGGTTCTGTGTCCTTAAAACAGATACCGGGTCGTATCTAATTACTTTTCGGATAATCCAATTTAATAAATAAGACTTTTGCGGGTAAAATATCTGTATTTTATCGTATCGTGTCTAAACAACAACTGCCCTTCATAAAATTCGGGCCTCTTTACAAATATACTACCAATCGCATGTAAAACTTGCCCGGACACGGAGAAACGAACGAAAGGCCGTGTCGACCATAGTCCGTGTTCGGTTAACAATGACGTTTTGTTCGCTCAATATAAGAATATACATGTGCATGTATACAGTAATTAATATAATTTCATGAGTACAATTTAAATATAATTCACATACTACAGTTAATACACAAACAAAATTTAACATTAATGAAACGATAAGAATGAAAGTGTTATCGTGTGTTATTTTAGTTGCGGTATTTCTTTGTAGACCGACGGCTATCGGTTTCATTACACATTACATTAAAAAGTAAGACCTATTCAATAGATGATAAAAATATACATTTACAAAGCAATATGTTTATAATAATTATGATCAATCAAGCTCAAAATTCTTAGAATATATAACTTCGGTATTTTAGAGCTGTTTGTGTCAATTTGTGTCAATGTGACCCTTTTGTTTACAAAAACTACATGCGTATCACTATTAAAATGTTGTATTTAAATCGTTTACACCAGGTGAAAATTCAATCTAATAATAGTTTTATTAATTTTATATATACCAAGTAGCTAGTACTTGTGTAGTGAAATCATCACCAAATGCTCATTATTTTACTGTCTCGTGTCTCGAGTCTCGAATTTTTACAAGACAGTGTCTCGAGTCTCGTCTCGAACTTAAAAAACCTGTCTCGTTCCACCTCTATCATGAGTCACCATATTATTTTTTTATGAGTCTGTGTAGTAGTTTTCTCGAGTAAAATATTGGTTCTAAGGTGCTAATCGAATCACGGGAACTGATAATTCATAAATCTAATGTTCTCAGAGATCCTAAAATAATAGATGATATTTTCTATACATTTTTATTGCTACTGTAAAGTCGATACTATTGCAACATTTTGGGTAGTGTCATAAAGCCTATATTTTTTCTGCATACCTAACACATTTGTCAGCAGTGTGCCATTACCTACAGATGTAAAATAATCATAATCTTTCCAAATATTTATTGCAAATTGTCGAAAGTAGGCTCTCTCTTCAGCGTGATGTCTTATTTGACGAAGTCATCATACATCTCTCATGTGGTTTTTCTTAGGTGATAAAGACATCAGCTGAACTTTGTGCTGAGTGGCAGTTTGAGGACGTTGAGTTGGAATATGACGAAGATGACTTCGCGAATCTTGTTTCCTTCAAGCTTTTTTGTGACAACATCAAACCTCTTGTTGTGGCCGATTCGTCTACGAAGCTCTCATCAGGAAAGCTGAACAAGCTACTGCAGGCCAAGTACAGAGAATTTGTCATGCAGGTGCCTCCTATGGAAAGGAGCAACTATGATACCACAGGAGTCGGTATGTACAGTCATTGGAAATGGTGCTCAAATACTTCTTGATTGATAGGTCTGTGCGGGTAGTTGCATAGTTGGCGTGAATTTTGCTTGTATAGAATATCACCGGTTTTTACCTAAATAAAGATACAAGTTTATAACTTTCTATGATATATAGAATGGCCTGGAGAGGATGACGATGAAGTAGAGGATGCTGAAGTTTCCACAAAAGGAAAAAAGAAAGGTCGAATTGCACCTCTCAAGATTAAGATTGGTAGAAAAAGGAAACAGAGGGATACGGATGTAAGCAGTTCTTCAGTCATGTATCTGTCCTTTCCTTCTATCAGGCATGGCTATACATGGCTGATAAAGTTCTCATTGGAGTTGGTTTATTAACAAGAGCATAACCCTAACCGGCCGCAGTAGGTCAGGGGTTTCTCAAGCTACCAATCCACAAAAACATTCTGTGGAGAAATATCCCATCTGAACTGGTTTGAAGGAAGTATGAGCTTGCAGAGAATTGTTGAGATTTAGTTAGACCATGTTAGGTCATCAATTAGATATATTAACATAAAGTCATGGCGAGGGTTGTTAATACTGTTGCCTACAGCCTTATCCAAGTTATTGCACTAGTTTCAACACGAAATACACATTACAAGTTGGGCTTGTTTTATCATTGAACGCTGAATGGCATGTGAGAGCTACAACTCGTAATGCTGACACACGTTGCCGGGTTGCTTCTGCTCACCAGCTCAGTGGATTAACTGGAAACTCATTTAGTCTTTGCGTAATCTGTGAAGGTGAATGGGTGTACATCTGCTGCGTTGCTTCCCCCGTATAGATTCAGTAAACATCTTACTACTCAACAGGTTTTTCTTTGTTACGATTGTCATGGAATTGTTCTCTCATGGTGTGCTTCTAGAATGAAGACTATAACACTAGTGATGAAGAGTTTGAGCGACAACTGGTTGAGGCATCAGCAGCAACTGACAGCCCTTCTGAAACTGGCTCAGTGCGGGGCAAGGCTAAGACTAAGGTGGGCCGGGGTCAAGGCCGAATTCCAAAAAAGAAAAACAACAGGCAGCTGAAAAAAACACAAAAGTTTCCAGCAGACCCCGACGCAGATGGCTATGAGGTAAGACACCATCTTGATTTGCCCATTAGCTATGTTGTAGGTCCTGTGTTAACTATTAACCCTTTTCCCTCGGGAAATGATATAAACGTCGTTTATCAGTTCCATGAGGAAATGACATAAGCGTCATTTTTGATAGAAGTTTATTAAGCCGTCGCCTAGTAACAATAACAAAGCATATGAACGCTGTTGAGCTTGAAGTATTGTTGTTAAGATATTTATACATAAGTCACTGTATGAAACAGTTACATGTATCTGAAGGGCATTTCCATCTTCTATAAACCAAACAAATTCGAAATCGCTATTCCATGGCAAAAATGAAAAACCTGTCAGCAAGGAATTGGGCTTTTAGAAACGAAAGAATAAAACTTTTATTTGATTCTGCGGTGGTCAGTGATCGTTTTACTGATCAATACCATAATAGTCCACATGATAGTAGCGATGTCAGCTCTGAGAACATTAAATATACAGAGAAGGGTCATGCTTATGGTAGCTTGGGCAATAATATTGCCATATCTACTGTACTTGTGCTGGTGATGTGGATACCAGAAAAGTGTCTTATAATAGTAACTCCAATACAGACGGTTCCCAACCTACGAACGAGTTACGTTCCGAACGATTGTTCATACGGTGAATTTGTTCATATGTTGCTTCAGTGCTATATTTTCTATTATAATTTATGTTTAAGGCCTATATAAGTATATTGAAGGTTTATATAAGTATGTTTAAGGCTTATATAAGTATATTGAAGGTTTATATAAGTATGTTTAAGGCTTATATAAGTATATTGAAGGTTTATATAAGTATGTTTAAGGCTTATATAAGTGACCTTTATTGGTTTGTACTAAAAAAATATTTAATAAAATGGAGAGAATACTGTGGTGGACGCCGGGCCATGACACTGCATTTCTTATTTATTGTATGTGTTGTCCTTTTTTATTATATCGTTGTTATAATCGATATACTATCACTTATCGTTGTTGTCTTTTTTTGTATGTGTTGTCCTTTTATTATATCGTTGTTTCACTCGTTACGCTATTGTTATATCTGATATCCCGTCATAACACTATCACTTATCGTCACTTATATTGTTGTCATACCAATGCGCTAGCGGTCCTATTTATTCACCTTGTTAGTCGGTGTTCTTACCGTTTGCCGTTAGCCGGAACGGTTGGTATTATTGTGTATAAAGGAGCGCACTCATTTAGTTGAGCAGAGCAGATAGCCATACGCTCCTCGGCTAGTGAAATTTCCTTCGCTAATAAAAAGCTGAATGAAACTACACCGCACTCTCTTCTCTTTATTTATTAGTCTAGATCGTGCCAAATAAAGGCCGGCAAATTCCTTTACAATACGTACAGTAAAAATAAAAAAGTTCTTTGCGAACTGGAGATACGTTCACGCACTTATGCACTGCAACGAACTGGGCAGAGGAAGGCGAATGTTGGGTGGTGCTTCTGAGTAGTGCCTCTTTCTGTCGCTATTACGTCGGTAATACCCTCGGTATTAGCGGCTGATATACGCGCAGACCTGTTCGTATGTACCCTTGTTCGTAACTCGAATGTTCGTAAGTAGGGAACCGTCTGTACAATTAAAACACGTACTAATAGCTTTATTTAATACACCGGTTACTACTACTGGGAATCAGAAAATAAAGCATATATAATCACACACAGGATTTTAATGGTTAAAAAATGTTACATATGTGATGATAAGCCTTCACCACTCGACAATTTTTTCTCTCACCGGCTGATACTCCACCTCTAGAGTATTTTGGTTACTTCTTCCTTACTACTGAGCAAGGTGGAAGTAATTTTTAGAAGCTTATAGTAGCAGAATTTAATAAGTATTACAGAGTATACACACGCAAAGATATGAGTTCTGCAACCACAGTCCAAACTGCATTTATGGGGAAGTGCTACAGTGGAGCGATTAAGGGCAATTATTGACTGAGTCTGAACAAGGGTTTGTGAAAAGCTCCAAACAAAGTAACTTTGGTAGAAAGCATGACATCCAAAACCATTCAGTAAATATCAGCTCAAGCCATGTATGTTCATAGAATACTGACTTTATTGAATTGTCAACAAAAACGACTTTCAGACGTTTTTCATAGACTTTTACCCAGCGAAAGGGTTAATGCACACTGGAACCTGTTCTCCTTTTTGTGAGAATATTTAGACACAAGCTTGTACATAATTTGCTGTAGTTATTACAAATACTAGTGAATGTATTAGAACTGCTATTTTCATTCTTGTAAGATTGCGCGTAAATATTGCATGGGAAGTAAATCACTACTGATATGAGCATCTTCCTTGATTACTCTCAACTGCAGACTAATGTTATACGCAGGTGTAACTCACCCAGTTAGTTTGCTATGGTCGTCTTTTCTAATGGTTTCACAATTGGCTGCCTAATGCTCTGTACCATTTTACCTTTTTTATTTATCATACACAGCTATAATAGTTACCTAAATGTTTGCATCTACTTAGTTTGGGTGTATAATGATTGTATCGGCCTACCAATGATAAGGACGTGCTGTTTCTAGACTGATCACCAAGACTACTGCGAGGTTTGTCAGCAGGGCGGGGAGATAATGCTGTGTGATACCTGTCCACGCGCTTACCATCTTGTTTGCCTGGAGCCACCGCTTGAAGAGGCCCCAGAGGGTAAATGGAGTTGTCCTCACTGTGTGAGTAGCTGAGCACCTTTGTGTAACCTCTTTTAATCTTTTTATTATAACTCTTCAGGTCATGACTTTTTAAAGTGTGTTTTTTGTTGTTATTATTATGTTATTTATTATATTATTTGTTATTTCAAATATGTTCAAGTTTCACGGTTTGTATTTCTCACTTAATTGTATTGCTGCCTGTACACAAGCAAACTGTGTGACTGCGTTGTGCTTGCAGGAGACGGAAGGTATACAGGAACAAGAAGAAGATGACCATGCTGAGTTCTGTAGGGTGTGCAAGGATGGAGGAGAACTGCTGTGCTGCGATCAATGCACCTCTGCCTATCATATCAAATGCCTCAATCCACCTTTACCAGAGATTCCTGATGGAGAGTGGCATTGTCCTCGATGCTCTGTGAGTAATTCGTACTTGGTAGAATCTTTGCATTATTCATACCTTGTTGTGTAATAAAGCTTGAAGATTAGAAACTGATGGTGCTGCTCATTGCCAACTACTACCAGCGTTGTATGGAACTTAGATCTTGCTGAGATATTCAGCTGTAAATACAAAATGTTCTGTTTTCCTTTTTTGCTAAATACCTGGATGTACCTCGTTTACAGTAGGGAGTATGAAAGTCATTTGAATTTTCTCACATCGGTGAAGCTGCAAAATTGCTTGGTTTGTTGGCCAAAGGTCAAGTAAAAAGCTCAAAAGATACACCCGTTTCTATAGACTGTTAACTGTTTATAGGCTGAAGCATTGAAAGGTAAGGTGCAGAAGATATTAACATGGCGATGGAGAGTGCCTCCCACCATGGAAGATGCTAAGGATGAGCTAGATCACACCCACAGCCCTTCGAAGAAAGAGGTAGGAAAACAGCTTTAATCAATAATTTTACAATTGCTAATCCTCATCAGTGTAAGCTAGAGTCTGAGTTTATAGTCGTATTGAGAGACATTGGATGCTTTGCAAAATAAATTGTTAGTGAAAATCTCCGTCTTGTCTTCTAGCTGTAGACAGCAAGAAGAACAAGAAATTTTCATGCGTATTCAATGTTTTGTTCCTACAATTCCAACTTCTCTCTATCTCTCTGTCTACTCACTACTAGTTCACTCTAGTATATGCTCATCATCATCATATGTCAATCTTGCACGGAAGATGAGCTCATACATTCTCTAGTTACAGAACAAGGAGAGAGAGTTCTATATTAAATGGGAAGGGATGTCATACTGGCATTGCTCTTGGATTGAGGAAATCAGGGTAAGTGTCTTTCTTGCCTTTAATAAGACCCGTCACAGCATTGTGTCTACTGATTTATTAAGTGATTCTGTATACTGCCCTTCCACCGTAACTATAGTTGCCTTTTTATCTTGTTTTCCTAGATTATCTTTGTGTATTTTAGTAAGGAGGTAATAGAATACAAATGAACTGTAGATACAGTCCTTTGTAGATACAAACCTCCAAAATTACTAAGGCTTTCGCAGTTAACGCTGATGCTCAGAGACTGGTCTTAGTGTCTACATGAAAGCATACACATTCCTACTTTTAGAAGGCCAATATTAAACTTGGAAATGTGTGTGAAAGCAAGCTTGGTTATAAGCGGGACAGCTGCGTTTTATCTAAGACAGTCATACCTCAACATATGAGCTTAATGCATTCTGGTACTGAGCTTGTATTTCGATTTACTCACTTCTCAAGGCACTATTTTCTACATAAACTAATAATACGTTGTCATACTATGAAAAAAACACAAAATATGATATTACGGTGAAAAAATGTGTTTTTAATTGTTGCAATTCATTACCTACGCTAACAAAGTAACAAATATCTACTTAATTATTGAAATTTGCTATAAAATATAACATCACTATGTACACTACTGTAAGTTTTTACCTGCGAGACAGACGTAGTAGCTAACAACGGCCTGAGAGACTTGACAGCAACATATTCGGTACACTAAACTTTTATGACGCTACGTAACAGAAACTTTGAATTTAACAGAAATGAAGCTTACTGAACACACATCTAAAGTTAAGTGTTAATCGTTTACTCAACTTACTTTAATTTTGCCGTCGTAATTTTTTATTATATAGTTCCATTTTGGCGCTTTTGGCCTTGCGTTCACTGTAACATTCAGCAGACCTTTTAAAAACTTTTTGTTCAAACTGATTCGAGTAGAAAGCCTGAGCGATGCTGTTCTCAAAAGCGGCCTCTCACTCAATTGGCCATATAGTGACCATCGAGAACCAGCTCGTATGTTTGTATCTCAAAGATTACTTGCATTTCAAGGAAGAAATGTGTTCAAATCACTGCTCATATCTCGATTTTCTCGTATGTTAGGGCACTCATATGTCGAGATATGACTGTATTTATTCATATTTGGTGCCTAGGTGAGGTTGTAGCTTACTGACCAAGAAAGTTCGAAGCCAAAGAATTTAGTTTTGTTGCACTGGTTTTCACCATTTATAGAATAGGAAGAGGTGCCATCTTTGTATCTTTGCTTTTCAAGTTCTGTTCATGATACATATGCAGGTAAATTGCATGGCTTTGTGTGTGGAATATATGGAAACTGCTGTCTAGGTTGAGGTCTACCACCCAGCCAAGATCCGGAACTATATAAACAAGAACGATATGGATGAGCCACCGCCCCTTGAAGATGGCTCATCTTATGGCCAGAAGAACAGACATAAGAACAGACAGAATGACCCTCACAATCTCGAAGAGCGATTCTATAGGTACGGCGTGAAGCCCGAGTGGTTGCAGGTGCATAGGATAATCAATCACAGGTGAGTTTTAAGTGTTTCTCGTTGCGGCACTGTTTCTTAGTCCAGTCAAATCTTGGTATTGAGAGCTACCCTGCCCCTTCGACATTCGCTTTGGTGAAACCGTTTCCTCTTGAAGTAAATACTCGTTTAAAAATAAATTGTATACATTTAATTTTATTCATTCAATCTCTTATAAGGATAACTACTTCGGATAATTACCTAAAGTGTGTAGTATGTAATAGACTAAATTACACTAAAACTAACTACATGAGTAACATTATGGTCGGCATAGAGGCTCTTTAGTGTCATATAGTTTTGGTGATTCGAAATAATGAAGAGTAGGAAGAGGAGGTTATTGGAGCTTATTTTACACCTCTGGAGCCTTTCAGTGTGACTGTAATATTGTAGAACTACGAGGGATGGCACTACATGGTACCTTACCAAGTGGAAGGATTTGGGCTATGATGCCGCCACTTGGGAAACCGATGAGTCAGACATAGCTGATTTTCAAACAGAAATAGACAAATATTTAGCTAACAGGTCAGTAGAGAACCTTTTTCACGATCAATTCAGTCATGAGTTGGTCAAGGACCTTTGCTAAAGATTTATCTCCCCACAGTTTTCTCATTTAGTTACAGAATATGCACATGTGTGCAGGTTATAACGACAAGTGAGACTGGACTTGTGTCATAAATATGATTTCAGTAGCTAAGGAGTGGGCTTGAAAACAAATGCCATATATTCTACGTATGTACATTCTTTATTATTTTGAAGTTGACTGAGCAGTTGGTTTAGAATGCTTGTAAAGACTTTCTTGAGCTGGTCAAATAGGATGGTCAGTAGTATAGGCCCGTTATAGCCAGTTTCTCTTTTTCAGCAGTAGTTATCTTCTAGCGCACTATATTATTGGAAATGTTAAATGCTAAACATGTTAGTGAACACACTTAATCGTGGTTCTAACCACAACAGTGAGATCAAGTTAAAACTATAGGCAAGCTGCGTATCATTTGGTAGTTCTAAAGTTTTTAAGTTAAATTGTTTTATCATACAAGTCTGCTCAGATGTTGGGTAACAATTAAGTTTAGCTCGGCTGATGGCTACATATTTCTCATTTCCCACCAAGTGTTTGACTTTATGCACTAGCTAACATTCACAAATGAGATTGCCAAATGACATTGAAGGAGGGGGGTGGGTGCTGGAATTTAAGGACTGCTAGAAGCTAGGTTATAGGTAATAATATTTCTGTGTTGCTTGTTTATTTTAAAAAAAAGTAACAATTTTATAACTAGGTGAATAGGTTTTTCATGAGTTATTTAATCTTGTTTTACAACTTTACTTTGGTAAAATATTAAAATCAAGTTTGTCATTTAAGAAAAGCTTTTAATGAAGTTAGGTGTATGATATTGTGAAAAGCCTAAATCAGGTCTCATGTATAGATGAATAACAAGGCTCATTGGGAAATGCTGATATGCAGATAGCAAATATGTGCTAATCAATTGAATTACCTTAGGACCAGAAGCTTTAAGAGAACAAGTTTTGTGTGGAAAGGTCGTTGTTACCATGTGATTGGCAGCCGCTTAGAAGTGTTAAGTCTGGTTGACATTGGTGTTCATGCATACAAGACATGATACAGACGGAAATGTTTGGCTGAGGCAAACATTTCTATTTATATCATACATATTTGTTGTGTTATCGTTGGCCAATTATATCAAAATCTCACTATGTAACTGCGTATTTCAAGCTACTGATTAGAATGAAATTTTGTTTGTGTTGTTTAGGGATTTTTTAGAAATCATTTTTCGTAGAACTGTTTGCGTGGTCACATCCCTTTAAGAAAACAAGTTTCATTGTAGCAAATATGAGTTAACAAACACCTGATGCGAAATCAAGTCTTTGTGTTAATCCGCTCTGCAATTTAGAGGGAGACGTAAAAGGTTTAACATAAGGATAAGGTGCAAGAGTGTTGTGGCGAGTATTTGGCGTTCAGTCGAACTTGTTCTGATTATTTGTTCAAAAGTATGAGTATCCGTGTTAAGTTGCTTTCACTAGGGAAGTGATGCTGGGAGAGCAAAAAGAACTGGAAAAAGCCAAGGGAAAGAAAGGGAAGGGAAGCAAAAACAAGAGCAAGCGATTCCCAGACAAACCAACTGCGGATGTAAGCAGGAACTCAGTCTGTCTTCTTCATAACACCTAAGTAGTACCATAGTACCATAAGATTCTCATATAGACTGTGTTGAAGGTTCGAGGAGGTATTGATCTGTTGGAAAAATATGAAGATTGTGTATCTAAAATACGCATTGTGACACGCAAGCTAGGCTTTTATTAGCTGTTACGGAGTCAAGACAGTTTATGTTTGCTGAATGATTACAGTGATTAGTTCTGATTGGTCAGCAGCTCTCAATAACTAGTAAATAGTAGACTAGCCTTCATGTCTACTTCAATTAACTAGTAAAGAGTAGACAAGCCTTCATGTCTACTGTATTCATGCCATGCTCTTTGTTTGTCTGTAATTCTCAGTGTCATTGCTGACTTGTTTCTGGCCAATGCTTCTAGTGCCGCAGGAAATATGAGAAGCAGCCAGACTACATAGATTCAACAGGTGGAACACTCCATCCATATCAGCTTGAGGGTATCAACTGGCTCAGGTGGGCTCATCTCTCTACATTCTTTGCATATCCCTATCTTATTACATATATACCTATCTCATGCACTACATATATACAGTGCCGTCAGAAATTATGAGACCACCTCACATTTTAAGAGACAAGGTGGTAGCAATGATTTACTGACTTAGTTTTACAAAAAACTATCATAAACCATATACCATTAGATGCGGAATTTTCTACTGATTAATATGAAGCAAATTTCCATCACATAACAATCCATACTTATTTTTTATCTCAATCGAAAGGCATATGCAACTGATAGAATAAAAAAATGAAAAGATATTTTCGTTTTTTTTATTCATTTTATTATTTTATTCATTTTTTATTTTTTTATGCCAAACTATTTGACTTTGTGAGATTACAGAATGCACAACACATAGTGATGACATCACGTTTTACCACTAACAAGCTATGTGGTCGGACACTGAAGAGATAACTTGATGACACTAATTCTATCACCAATGCTGTAAAAAAAAACAATGAAAGACTCCTGATTTACTTGACTAGAACAAGGAGAAATTTCTGCATCTAATGATGTACAATATGTGGCAAATGAATGAATGAATTAATATGGTGCCAGTAGAGGTGCAAAGTTGAACAAAGGCGAGAATTATTGGGTGGTCTCATAATTTCTGACAGCACTGTACCTATCTTATGCACTACATATATACCTATCTTATGCACTACATATATACCCATCTTATGCACTACATATATACCTATCTTATGCACTACATATATACCTATCTTATGCACTACATATATACCTATCTTATGCACTACATATATACCTATCTTATGCACTACATATATACCTATCTTATGCAACACATATATACCTATCTTATGCACTACATATATACCTATCTTATGCACTACATATATACCTATCTTATGCACTACATATATACCCATCTTATGCACTACATATATACCTATCTTATGCACTACATATATACCTATCTTATGCACTACATATATACCTATCTTATGCAACACATATATACCTATCTTATGCACTACATATATACCTATATTATGCACTACATATATACCTATCTTATGCACTACATATATACCTATCTTATGCACTATATATATATACCTATCTTATGCACTACATATATATACCTATCTTATGCACTACATATATACCTATCTTATGCACTATTTCTAATTCATGCTCGAATCAGACATCGTTAAGGATGTTTTGACGTTTGAGGTGACTGTCGGGATGTTTCAAGATTGAAATTGACACAACGTCGTCAGGATTAAAACGCTCAGAAGAAAAATGTGTGTGAAAGGAAGTCCCTAGTTGTTATTATTGCTATAGTTGAAGCATTGCGTGTCTCTATTCTCTCGCTCTCCTTGTAACTATAGACATCATAATCGCACTCTCGCTTGATCTGAGTATTTTAACTATGATCAAGCTTTGTTGATTTTCATCTTGAAACATTCTGGCAGTCAGATCACCTCAAACATCAAAAACAATCGCGAATGAAAGGAAAATACTGATACTTTCTGATAAAATGTACAAAAATACGCTAAAATTTTGTGTAAGTTCATCTTTTAAGATATTCCTCAGTGTTAATTTTTTCAACAAACCTAAAATTATACTTCATAATCTCACTGCATACCTGGCTGTTTTTTGTCTGTTAAATTACATATAAAACTTCATACCAAAACCTTTTGTAGTACTGTTAACTGCACTTGATTCGCATGCCACCTTGCAGGTTCTCCTGGTCAAACAATACAGACACCATCCTTGCTGATGAGATGGGACTTGGCAAAACTATACAGACTATCACCTTTCTCTACTCTCTCTACAAAGAGGTACATACATTTACTAGGTTTCTTTCATTGTAAATGTAGTGGAACCTCGGTCCTCAAACATAATCTGTTCCTGAAGGTTGTTCGAAAACCGAGTTGTTCGAGATCCGAAACAGTTATTCCCATTAGAATTAATGTATGTAAATTGTAATCTGTTCCAAACCGAGAAAACAATTTCGGTAAAGTATTTTTTAAACATTTTACACCACAAACTGTACTGTATACTACATACTATAAATAAAAATATTTTTAATAAAAGATTTCCTATCTATGATGAAGAAAACAGAAAACAAAAAGTAAACATTTCGTATGCTACATTAAGATACAATACCAAAAATTGCAGAAATGGATAATGAAACAGCAAAGAATGCAACAGATCAGTCACAACAAAAATCGTGTGAAAAAGAAAATATAAGCAGCAATGGCACGCTTACTTCACATATTTGAAGAAGAATCCTTCTTCAATACAATTTAGGGTAACTCGACTGGAGGAGTTGTCTCGCTAGCAAATCTCTTCGGGAGAGGGACGTTGTCCCAGTTGGTTCCCTCCTTTTTGTAAAGAATTTATAAAGCGTAACTTGCTTCTCCCTTTGTCAACGAATGTTTCCATGCTGTTTCCGAAGCTGTTCCAAACGTTTAATTCTAATGCGCATGCTATGGTTTGGTCGAGAACCAAATTTATGATTGAGATCCAAAACGAACAAACTCAATTTTTTTGTTTGAAAACGGAATTGGTCGAGAACCGAAGCATTCGAGAATTGAGGTTCCACTGTATATATTTTACTGCTGGTTACAATATCTATTCTGTTTTTCTCTTGGCCAGGTTAAAATGATTAAGTTTCTAGAAGACTACATCTTTGGCAAGACAAATTGCTGAACTACATTGGTTGATTGCAGGGTCATGCTAGAGGTCCTTTCATGGTAAGCGCACCCCTCTCTACAATCATCAACTGGGAGAGAGAGTTTGAATTCTGGGCACCTGATTTCTATGTTGTTACATACTGTGGAGACAAGGACAGTCGCCAGATCATCAGGTATTCAGCTACCCTTTATCAGTTTATCACTCACAAGCTCATTGTCTGAAGCATGATGTATGTTTTTTCAAGCATGTAATTTGAAGGAATATGTGATCATGACCCATATACATATTACTGGCTGGCTTACATATACCAGTTTATCCACTTTCGTTTTCTCCATAGCTAGAAGCTATCCTCAAATGAATCTTTCTTGCAGCAAGATAAAATGCACTATGTTCAACTGTAGTTGAAAATACTTGTTTGCAGAGAGCATGAGTTCTCCTTATCTGAGGGTGCCATCAGGCAGGGAGCAAAGGCTTCCAAGCTGAAGCAGGGCTGCAACGTAAAGTTCCATGTGCTACTCACATCTTATGAACTTGTCAGTATAGACTCCGCTCTCCTAGGTAGCGTTAATTGGGATGTGCTCGTTGTGGATGAGGCCCACAGACTTAAAAATAACCAAAGCAAGGTCTGTAAACCTAAGATAGATATCTCTTGGTCTATGGGTGCCACTATTTAACGCGAGAGAAGAATGTATTCACTTCTTAGTCTGGATTTGTGTTCTGCAATCTCTTCTATGGTCATCAGACTATCAATTTGGTCTTGCTTTCAGTTTTTCAAAGTTCTCACCTCTTACAACATTGCTTATAAACTTCTACTCACCGGAACACCCCTCCAGAACAATCTAGAAGAACTGTTCAATCTACTCAACTTCCTGTCTCCCCACAACTTTCAGTAAGTTGTTTTGTCTAGTGTCAGAGCAATTAGTATGGAAGCAGTTAGTGAGCAGCCCTGCATTAGCTAGTGCAGGTTTTACTTTTTAGTTGTTATCAATGCAGATCTTTGTCTGTCAGAAAGCGAATGTTAGCGATTATAGCCTGCCATAGTTACGGTTGTGTTACCCATCTGGTTCATCCTCGACTATTCTTTTCCGCACAGTGTTCATAAACGAGTTGAGGTTTTGCGCTAGCTTTTAGGTTTTCCACTTTCAAAATGGACACTGAAAAGAAATTGCCAAAGTAACAAAATGTCTAGGTTTTTATTTTCAATACTATTATATGTATCCTCCCTGCGTGCTTTACATCTCGATGTGACGTGCTTACAGTGATCTTCAAGGCTTCCTCGACGAGTTTGCTGATGTATCCAAAGAGGAACAGATATCCAAGCTGCATGACATGCTAGGGCCTCACCTTTTAAGGAGATTAAAGGCTGACGTGTTGTTGGGAATGCCTGGCAAGAGTGAATTCATCATTCGCGTTGAGCTAAGCCCCATGCAGAAGTATGTATTCAGTATCAAAAGAAATGGGCTTCTTAATGAGTAGGCAACTCATAGGGCCAGGAAAGCCTACATAGCATTGTGAATGGCTTTCTCACTACTTGCCAGGCAGGCAGTGGATTATGGTTTCATGTAGCGAAGAAAAGCATTGGTAAAAGAAAGGTTATGTGTCGGGTCAGATAACTCTCTGTAAATTGCTCACTGACTATGTCATTGCGTACAATGGATAAGAAAGAATCAATATAATCAGCAATATAATCACTGGCTGCATAATTGTATCTACTCCATCAGAGACTAACAGCTGTGCAAAATCTATTATATTCTTTGCTTGCTTCCAGGAAATATTATAAATACATTCTTACAAGAAACTTTGAAGCTCTGAATGCAAAAGGAGCAAAAGGCAAAAACAATCAGGTATGTTGTGTACATGAGAATCTTTTTGTCATCCTGGTAGAGCTTGCAATTCTTCACCTGAATTCCTCTGCTGTATTTCCTTGGAAGACAAAGTATTCTTTCCAAAGATCATACTGATACGAACTGTATAAATTACTAACCCTCTGCCTACTGGCCTTAGCATAACCTTTAGTGTCTATCATTGGCCAGGTCTCACTGCTAAACATCATGATGGATTTAAAAAAGTGTGCCAACCACCCCTACCTCTTCCCCTCGGCTGCTGACGAGGCTGTCAAGTTCCCCAATGGCATCTATGAGCCGCAAGCTCTGATGAAAGCTTCCGGAAAGACTGAGCTCCTTGCCAAAATGCTTAAAAAGTGTCAAGAGGACAAACACAGGGTACTAATTTTCTCCCAGGTAAGCGTGTGCACAGCAGTGTCTTGATAAAAACTTTTCGCAGAACTGACTGCAAGTTGTGTCTCTGTCAGGCTATAGCACCACTTTATATGTAGTGTTTTATTGACTTCAGATGACAAAGTTGTTGGATATACTGGAGGACTTCCTCGAAGGTCTCGGCTACAGGTACGAGCGAATCGACGGAGGAATAACTGGCCAGTTGCGTCAGGAGGCAATCGACAGATTTAATGCTCCCGATTCTCCGCAGTTTGTCTTCCTTCTGTCTACCAAGGCTGGAGGTCTCGGCATCAACCTCGCTACGGCTGACACAGTCATCATATATGACAGTGACTGGAACCCTCACAATGATATTCAAGTGAGATACTCTCTATTTCCATATCTATCAAAGATCTATTTGGTTCGAATGCATGAGCGTACCTTCTATTTTTTTAGCTTGGTTATTACCTGTAGTGTCACACTTTGACATCCTTGCGTCCATTCAACTTTTATCCACACAGGCAACCCTTAGTACCTTCAATAACAGATTACTTAGTGACATGAACATGTAATAACAGTTTCCATGCTAAAATATCGCTTAGGTCTAAAGCCTGGTTCATCCAGGATGCCAGTCGAATACAATTCTGGTGGTAAACATCAGTGTAACCACATGGCAATTTTGAAATATCTCTCTTGTACGATGCAAACAGGAAAGCTCAGCCTGTTCATACTTTTTCTTGTCGCTAAAACAATGCAACCATTTACTGGGAATTACATTATGTCTGATAATTTACACTGAATTGAAAACGCTTCAAATGTTTCAGTAGAACGAGTTAGAGGTATTTTAACAATTGGAATTTTCCTATATTTTGTAGTCTATTCTGAAACTCGACAGATTGTACAAACAACTTGAACACAATGTTTACCTTTAACGATTGCAACTGACAAATAAATATTCACATGCGAATGTAGGTGTCATCAGTATACCTCAAACTAATCTCATAGTCGTAAGTCACACTGCTGGTATATTACATGTTCTCTCTGTGTAGATTTCTATACTGATATTTACTCATTGTAAAAGTATGCATTGGTTACAAGTAAAATTTGTTTCCTAAAATGAGTCACCGGGATGTCCTAGAAGTATGTGTATTTTTCACAAATTTATGTTATAGATCCTAGATTATTGCTAAGTTTAAACAGTTGAAAGAAGAATTGTCATAGTACGAGACATGTTTTTGTGAACGTAGTATATGTGTATATGTGAACATAGTATGACATGTGTATATGTGAACATAGTATGACATGTGTATATCTGAACATAGTATGATATGTGTATATGTGAACATAGTATGCCATGTGTATATGTGAACATAGTATGACATGTGTATGTGTGAACATAGTATGACATGTGTATATGTGAACATAGTATGATATGTGTATATGTGAACATAGTATGACATGTGTATATGTGAACATAGTATGACATGTGTATATGTGAACATAGTATGATATGTGTATATGTGAACATAGTATGATATGTGTATATGTGAACATAGTATGCCATGTGTATATGTGAACATAGTATGACATGTGTATGTGTGAACATAGTATGACATGTGTATATGTGAACATAGTATGATATGTGTATATGTGAACATAGTATATGTGTATATGTGAACATAGTATGACTTGTGTATATGTGAACATAGTATGATATGTGTATATGTGAACATAGTACGACATGTGTATATATGAACATAGTATGACATGTGTACATGTGAACATAGTATGCCATGTGTATATGTGAACATAGTATGATATGTGTATATGTGAACATAGTATGATATGTGTATATGTGAACATAGTATGATATGTGTATATATGAACATAGTATGACATGTGAATATGTGAACATAGTATGATATGTGTATATATGAACGTAGTATGACATGTGTATATGTGAACATAGTATGGCCAGTGAACATAACATAATTTAACTGGCATTCAGTCTGAATCAAGCCTTAGCCTTAACAGATGTCAGCGTTTTATATTATTATTCACCTCAGATTGAATGTCCATTTGTAGGCTTTCAGCCGAGCTCATCGGATTGGACAGGCCAACAGGGTGATGATCTATCGGTTTGTGACGCGAAACACTGTGGAGGAGCGGATTACCCAGGTCGCCAAGAAAAAGATGATGCTGACTCATCTGGTAAGTTGGGATGGCTCAGCGCTGTTTGTTATGAGCTTTGTTAGGCAGTTCTTACTGATCAAGCAATACAGCCAACAGGTTATTTTATGTTGTTAGGGTATTCACATAGTCTTTGGCTGCCATAGCTGACTCCTGTGGGTGACACTCATACCGTTATCTTAGACAGAATAGGCTAGCCAGCGCATGCTTCGGTTTTAAACTTGACCCCAACAAAAACTATATTGTTAGTAGTCAGTTGCGAGAGTAACCTTGTTGCAGGTTGTGAGGCCTGGAATGGGTGGGGCCAACAGCGGACAGATGTCGAAGCAGGAGCTTGATGACATCCTGAAGTTTGGTACTGAAGAGCTGTTCAAGGATGTGAAGGATGGTGAAAAGGAGGATGAAAATCGTATTGTGTATGATGACGAAGCTGTGGCCAAACTTCTAGACAGAACACAGGAAGGGCAGGTAGAGAAGGAACATGAGATGAATGACTACTTCAAGTCTTTCAAGGTTAGTATCCTTTTGGTTTATTTTTTCATATGGTGATTTTGTTTTTATGTAAGGAAGTTAGAATTGCGTTTTTATAAACACCAGGAGCTGAGGGAAATTGTCTTTCACAACCAACACTGAAACCTAAATTGTTGATCTACAAACTCTGGATCTACATGTGGCAAGTGTTAGGACCAGCTTGTCGCATATACATCTCTTGTTTTAATTGAATTTTTGATCTACATAACCTGAATCTACTAGCAGCGAGTGTGGACTATCCTGCTGCATTATGTATCTCTTATTCCAATGAGTTTGTATAGCTGTATTCTTACAGGTTGCTCAATTCAACACCATATCTGAGGTTTGTTTTTGTTCAAATTACTGCTTGTTTGGCCTTTTGCTGCTTATTGAGATATTTCTCTTGTTTAAAATTTTTAATTTTGAGTGCATTGGTGACAATCCATGCAGTAGTAAGGTGGCTTGTCTCGCAGGTGGCCACCTACAATGTGAAGGAGGGCGAGTCCTCAGAAGAGGAAGAGGAGGAGCGTGAGGTACTCAAACAAGAAGTCGAACATGCTGACCCAGCTTACTGGGAAAAGCTGTTGCGGCATCATTATGAGCAGCAACAGGAGGATGTTCAGAGGACCTTGGGAAAAGGAAAACGTGTTCGGAAACAGGTGCGTGATTGAGTCACTCCAAGAGTTTCTTGCTTTTGTTTCTTCAACTTTTGACCTATGATGCAGGTAGTTATTCATTTAGAAGCAGATGAGGAGTTGCTTTCTCTTCCCAAGCGCTAGCAACTAGCTTTGCAAAGCTTGTCATACTGGGTAGTTTAGCTACACACATTGATGTTACCCGTTTTCATTATGGCCAGTTGCTGCATCAGAAGATTAATGAACAGAAACAATTATATACCAAGAAAAGAAACAATATCAATAAAAAAACAACTTACATGCCAGAAACAATATATATATAGTGTGTTGATATATCACATAAATGAGAGTCTAACCTGGCTATTGTAGGTCAACTACTCAGATGTGGATGGTGGCAGAAGTAATGTGCAGAATGACACTGATTGGAATCAGGATGCATCTGATTTTGATTCAGACTTCTCGCATTCTGGAGGTAATGTTGTTGACGCAGATATCCCGAGGTTGGTGCCAGGAATTGGATACCGCAAGTCCTTATGCTCGAGCCGCGCGGCTTGTCGTTGGGCGCGGCTTCTGGTTTATGGTCATAAGCCGCGGCTAAAGCCAAGTTTTTAAAACTTATGTAGGGCTCAGGGCGGCTTCTCGATAAATGCGGTCTCTGCTCAGTTCCGCGCTATAACCATAGAATCGCAGTCATGATACATTTTTATGTACGGCGTTTTGGCGATTTACTCGTTTATTTTCAAAGTCGTGTTTATGGAATACTTTAGACTAAAGAAGAATTTATCGCTCATGTTTAACTCACCACAGTCATAAGTTATTAACACCCTTTCATTCTTGACCGGCATCTTTCCATAAACGTGAAGCCCTCTAACAGCGCAGTAAAATCTAGCTGAGACATGGCAAGTAAGTTGTTGACGCAAGGGTTTAGGATTTTTAATTCGAACTTGGAAGTAAAAGAAAATGCTTTTCACTGCGCTGGTCTAGCCTGTTTTCTTATTTAGGAGGACGGGAGTATAGCGAAACCCGTCGCAACTCTTTCGCTCCCGAAGGGGTCAAGGACGACAAAAACTCAGTCATTAGCCGCAGTCTGTGGGCATATGCGGCTTGTGGAAGGATTATTTTTTCTTTCATGAGACATCTGTTTTTGAGCCGCGCGGCTTAAGCATGAGGACTTAGGGTAATCATAATCATCATCATCGAATGTAGGATATTCCATGCTTTCAATTGATTAACCTATGTGACAAAATACAGTATTGGTTTTCAAGCCCACACATCCTTCCTGTCCAACGCATGAGAATAGTTTATTTCCATAACAGAGCTGTAAAACATTCAAGTCCTTCCTGTTCCACGCATGAGAATAGTTTAATTTCATAACAGAGCCGCAAAGCATCCAAGTCATTTGATAAAAGATATGTAATTTCTTCATCAGTCTTTTTTTTGTAAATGACATAATGTTACCATGTAATCATATACATTTATATTAGCTCATTTCTACAAATATCGCATTTCTGTTATACAGAAACTGATGATGAGTATGAGGAGAACAAGGATGGAACTCCAGTTATGCCTGGCAGGCGTAAACACAAGGAGAAGGACAGACCCCTTCCTCCACTCCTATCTCGAGTCAATGGACAGATTGAGGTGAGTATTTCCATGATAGAAGTCTCCCTGTTAAGCCATTTTCAGCCATTCAATTTTTTTACCTAATTTTTACTTTTGGCTGTTTCTAGTTAACCACCTGTATATTATTTTGTCTACTAAACCTGTCTTCGCTTTGTCCTGATTTGTGGTGATGTTGTCAACACTTTTACAGGTACTTGGGTTCAGCGCAAGACAGCGTAAAGCCTTCCTTAACGCCGTCATGAGATTTGGCATGCCACCTCATGATGCGTTTAATTCGCAATGGTGAGTTCACGATGAATATAGCGCTCTAAACGTCATGTAGAGTTCAGTTGTACTTTTTGCTTTAGGTGACAAATGTGTACATGTATGTAATGTTCTCAGTACAGTAATAGTTCGTCTTTAACATAGAATTGTCACATTAACCACTGATACATAAAACTCATTCAAGAGCCATTTCAGATAGTTTAAATATAAATATAATCTTTATTGCTAAAGATCAGCTGCCACAGGGAAATATAATGTTGTTCAGGTTTACTTGCTCTAGCTGGTTAGAATGTTTTTATTTCCAGATGGTTTCAACAAATAAGATGTTATGAAAACATATAAACCTTTGAGAATGGTCTATGTAGAAAGTTATGCCGTGTATCTTGCTAGGGCAAGGCTAAAGTTATTCGCTATTTTTATGAAGGCTGATATAACATCAATTTAAAATCTTTGTTCCTTTTGTAATACCGTTGAAGTGGTGTTCTGACTGCTTGGCTTTAAACATCTTCTTGGGTAGGTCTGGTTCTATACAATGTTTATATATTATTATATCAGGTTGGTAGCTCTTTTTCTCCTTTCAGCAGGTGCTGTAAATCGTTAGAAGATCATACTATATGTGAGCGAGCTATCACCTCAAGCATAGAATGTATTAAGGCCTGGTTGTGTGGTATTGGTATTAGTCTGTCTATCCCGTAACTTTTACTCTTGTCTAACAGGCTTGTAAGAGATCTAAGAGGCAAGTCTGAAAAAGTATTTAAAGCTTACATCTCCCTCTTCATGCGACATTTATGTGAGCCAGGGGCAGATGCAGCAGACACATTTGCTGATGGCGTGCCGAGAGAAGGGTTATCTCGACAGCATGTACTCACACGAATAGGCATCATGTCTCTTGTGAGAAAAAAGGTTAGAAAGCACACCTCGCATGCCTTTCACATTTAACACTTCTAAACGAAGCATGCAGAAATCTTCTGCTTAGTCATGTAATGGCCTCTGTATTTAGCTAGGCTTTTGTATGTACATATTTGCTTCGATGTATTGTCATTCTTCATTCATCTTGTTGTTGACTATTTTAATGGAAATGTATAGCTCCATATACCAACCTCGACATTAAGATGTGTGCGCAACCCGTGGTTGCTTCTGTTTGAATTTTGGGTTTCTCCATGATACAGAAGTAATGCCCTGAAATCAGTTTGCTCATTTTTGTATTCACGATTGTCAAATTTCTGTCGTCAGGTGCAGGAATTTGAGAACATCAATGGCAAGTACTCAATTGAAATACCCGACATTGACACTATCGCAGCCCTAAAGACTCACAAGGGAAGCAAACCTTCCTCATTGGCAGGGAGTCCTGTCCCTAGCAAGCCACAATCTGCCTCCCAGAGTCCCACCACTGAGAGAACAGAAAGTCCGATGCATGCTGACAGTCGGCCAGCGGGTGACGAGTCTGGGTGAGTTTGGTCTCTCACCGTTGTTAGAGATCCACTTCATGCAGTTCATTTTCTATCTGTTGCCAGGCTATCTTGTCCTTGGCTTTGAGCAATTCGTATCGATCTACTGCCATCTGGCCGTTTGGCTTTCCATCTCATTCAAAGTGCTCCGGTAGTCTATGCTTGCGCATTCTTGATGGTTTGGTTCTACCAGAATACCACCCTGCGCTGATTTGTCTGGCTCTTGTTTGATAGTCCTGTGATAAAACTCTACTCTTCCAAAGCTGCCTCATCAGTTTTACTTCTACATCATCATTTGTCTCCGATGTATTGGCCAACTTTTAGGACAAAAACTTTCATTTCTGCACCTTCTCTCTGTCTTCGCCAGTAATATAACCCTTCATGAACAATCGGTTGTATTAGTGTTATCTCTCCACAACTCTTCAACTGACAATATGAAGCGATGTTGGTTTACTGTTATCTGTAGAATAACCCCAACTATCTTTCCTCGCTTCTACACATTAGTTACAGCCAACCATCATCTACTCAGTAATATAACCGTACTAAATAATCATTTTTGTGCTTGTATGATGCAACCTTATCTTATGTGAAAGGTTGGTTGGCTCAATTGTGGCTGTCCACTCCGCTATACTTTAGGTTAGTTGTCTATTTATGTCTATTAAAAATTACATCAAGTCTCTGACTCCGTGACTGATAACAACATTGCTGGCACAAGTTTTGGAGCCCAAAAAGCCCATATACAAAATCGTTCTAAATGAACGTCAAAGATGTGCATTAATTGCTCGTATCTCAATGCAATATTTCCTATATAAAATAACTAAATGCAAATTAATCCTTTCCCATGCTATGACAAAACCACCCAAAACAGGATATTATGATGGTAAAACGTGTTTTTAATTGTTGTAATTGAGTTTCTACGCTCACAAAACGAAACGATCACCTATTTAGTGGTTATGAATTGCAATAAAATGTAACATTACTATGTACAGCACTGTATAGAGTTCTTACATTCGAGACAGTCGTAGTGGCTAATGGAGGTGTGAGAGAGACTTGACAGCAACTCGCTGGGTACACTAGACTTTTGTAACACTACGGAAAAAAGCATAAACTTTAAATTTAACCTAAACATATTTAGCTTACTAAACACGCGCCTTAAGCCAAGTATGGCGCCTTACAGTGCCTCGCGTTGCGTGTTCGCAACTCGAGTTGCCGAGTTGTACAATTCGGCCTGGGTTTTTGATGAACTCGAGTTGTGTTACGCAAAACTAACACGGGTTTGTAAAAAAAGCAAATTGAGTAATTGGGGTGTCTCATTTACAGAACATTTACAGAAATTTAATAATAATAATTTAAATATATATACACATTTAAATTATATATATTGGCCATATTTGCGCATATTTATTTCTATAAATATAACGAGACAAAAACAATTGTTGAATGTAAGAAGCAAACTAAAAACAATCTATGTGGGAGCTGGGCCACTTCTTTTTCGAATGAAAAAGGAGTTATTTCTCTAGAACCTGACAAGAAACTGAATGAACACCGAAAATGAACATAGAAATTACTTCAACGGCGTTTAATGATGCACAAAAATAAATTCCATATAGAAAATATAGCTAGAGAAAATGAAATGATGAGATGTTCTCAAGCCGAGTTGTTGAACTCGAGTTGCTGTTGAAAGAACTCGGCCTGGATTTTTGATGAACTCGAGTTGTGTAACTCGAATTGTACAACTCGAGTTGCAAACTCGGCACACTATAATTCGCCATTAACTCTAGTTTTACAGTACATACATACATAGTTTAATTTCTATTAGCTAACGGGTGCCTATTGATGTACCATTGTTAATATAACCAGATCTACGGTTATGCTACCGTAATACCAATATATTGCACCTTACTTTTACAAAGTCGCGTTGCATGTTCACAACTTGAGTTGTGACTCGAGTTGTGAACACGCAACGCGTGGCACTGTAAGGCGCCATAGCCAAGTCCTTGCCTATTAACTCTAATGGGCACAATTAAACCACACATTAAGCTTGAAGCAACTAAAAGCTTTCTTTCACAACTTACTCATTTAAGTACCATAGTACATAGTATTAGTACAGTACGTAGTACATCCATTACATAGTCTTAGTATAGTATGTAGTACATCCATTACATAGTATTAGTGTAGTATGTAGTACATCCATTACATAGTACATAGTATTAGTATAGTATGTAGTACATCCATTACATAGTATTAGTATAGTATGTAGTACATCCATTACATAGTATTAGTATAGTATGTAGTACATCCATTACATAGTATTAGTATAGTATGTAGTACATCCATTACATAGTATTAGTATAGTATGTAGTACATCCATTACATAGTATTAGTGTAGTATGTAGTACATCCATTACATAGTACAGTGTGGTATGTAGTACAGACGGTTCCCAACCTACGAACGAGTTACGTTCCGAATGATTGTTCGTAAGGTGAATTTGTTCGTAAGTTGCTTCAGTGCTATATTTTGTATTATAATTTATGTTTAAGGCCTATATAGGTATATTGAAGGTTTATATAAGTATGTTTAAGGCTTGTATAATATTTATTTATTTGTATATAACATTTAATAAAATGAAGAGAATACGTACAGTACTGTACTAAGAATTTTATATCATGAGAGGGTCTTCGTCGTCGCTGGAATGGGCTTCAAAAGTTACTTCCTTCTCCATAACTCCAATGTAGGAAGAAGATGAGGGTTGATGAGTATCTTCCTTAGAGGATTTACTAGAAACTGATGATTCTATGATTTTCCCTCTTTTTTGCTATTGATCGTCGATTGCATAGGCACTGCACCTTTCACGTGTTCCATTATACGATCTTTCTGTTTATAAATGGTACCGACTGTCAAACGATTCAAGTTGTATGCCCGTGCAACGCTCACCATTTTCTCACCCGCATCAAGCTTCTTTATTATTGACACTTTCGTTTCAAATGAGATGGCTTGCCTCTTCTTTGCACTACCACTCTCACTAGAAGCCTTTCGCTTTTCACCAACCATATTGAATAATGGATGCCCGAGATATTTACTGTACGTAATGATAAAAATAAAAAAGGCAGAGGATGGTAGATGCTGGGTGGTGCTTCCGAGTGCCTCTTTCTACCGCTGATACGTCGGTAATACCGACAGTAATTCATACGGACATACGAATGCGCAGACCCTGTTCGTATGTACCGTTGTTCGTAACTCGAATGTTCGTATGTAGGGAACCGTCTGTATATCCATTACATAGTCAATTGATACTTTACCATAGCATTTCATATCTTGTGTCTTCTTTTTATAATAGCAATTCAATGTGACCCCAGTGTCAGTTGTCTTATCATGACGTATCGCTGATTGACAGCTCAAGTACACTTGAGTTTTATGATGATAGTCCGTTTGATGATAATTGATAACATGTGGCCTGTTTACACGCTGTTTATAAATAGCAGTCTTATCAGTTCAGTTGTTCTATCATAGGATGATGTTGTGCTGCTGTTAGCTTCTTTAATCCGTTCAGCTTCCTTATTGCAGTAGTAAGCGATTGATGGGGCTGTAACCTCACGCAAAACTTTGTCTAGTTTCAGTAGTTTTGAGAACACGAGTCGTTGCCAGGCAGCATGAGAGCTTCAGGAACGATAACGAGTTTCAGGCATTTTCAGTACTTCTCTCTAGAAGTACTCTGCAATGCCACTTACATTTTTCTCAACATTATCAACTGTTTGTACACTCTGAAGAGGGCAGTTTTTACTGAACTTGAGCTTTCTCACTCCTCAAATTTTATAACCAATCGGTTTCCAGCTCCTTTTCACTAGTAACTTTTAGCTGACCTCATTAAATAATAAAAAAGTAAGACGATGGCAAAATAGAGTCAAGTATAGTAAAAGAATAAAACTGAGTTTAAAGTGTGTGTTCAGTAAGCTAAATTATTTTAGGTTAAATTTAAAGTTTATGCTTTTTTACGTAGCGTCACAAAAGTCTACCGTACCGAACGTTTTGCTGTCAAGTCTCTCTCACACCACCTTTAGTCACTACATCTGTCTCGAATGTAAGAACTCCATGCAGCGCTGTATATAGTAATGTTACATTTTCTTGCAGATCATAATCACTAAATCGGCGGCCTGTCTTTGTCACAAGTTTTAGGTATTCCTTTCTTCTTATTACTGTCACTTTTATTTCTAATAATCATTACTACCTCGCATTGGAAATGTCAAAGAATTGATTCAAAGATGTTTGCCCTATTATTTCTTGTTTTAATCTCAAGAAAAATATTGCCTTCATTATATTAACACTAATAACAATCGCTTTGGTCTTATTCCAACCCAGGATTTTGATTTTAAAGCTAAAAAGGATACGAAACGCTTTTTGATATTATTTGGGCGATGTAGAACCCAAATATGGGAAGGATAAATGAATGCTTATGCACGGATTTACACATCTACAATGTTTCAAGAAACATGGGACATCATATGTTGAAAAATTTTATATTGGCTTATTAGGTTGATCATAAGTCAAGGCTTACTAGTTTAATTATTTCTTTTAAGGATCTTGGTGTGTTTTTTCTGCAAACACTTCCATTTGTTAACCCCTTTATTTTCCTTCTGGAATCTATATCTAAACAATTTTTCGCCTAGCTTGGCTTGTGGGTTTCCTAAGCCATCAAATGGTTTATACCAAATTCATGCATAACCGTTCTTATTAGACCCACCTTAATCTCTTTGCGATATTCTTTTCCCTATTGCATTTTACACATGTAAGTGTTGGCCATGTCAAGAAAGATCTGATGTTTAGTGATTTATGTAAGGGAGGAAGACTTTGATAAAGATTACCTCAGAATAGTCTATAGATGCATCCATTCACTAGTGGTAATTGTAAATATTGTAGAAAATCAATTGAACCTGGCCGGAAAGTTAATGAATCGGGAGATAAAAAGGAGTTGTCTGATACCAACAAAGGAGAGGAAACTAGTGGCCAGGTAACAATTTAGTCATTAATATTGATCATTGTTTAATTAGATATTGTAATGAGTCTGTCTAAAGGTAGATTCGTTAACTCTGCTTAGTAAACATATACATGTAAGTAATATATGTGAGTAAGACAAGCACAGTGGAACCTCGGTTCTCAAACGCTTCGGTTCTCGACCAACTCAGTTTTCGACCAAAGATTTTGAGTTTTGTTTGGCTCGGATCTCGAACATAAATTCGGTTCTCGATCAAACCAGAGCATGCGCATTAGAATTGGAGCAGCTCCGGAAACAGCATGGAAACATTCGTTAACAAACGGAGAAGCAATTTATACTTCATAAATTTTTACAAAAAGGGAGGAAGCATCTGGGACGACGTTTCCTCTACCGAAGAGATTTGCTAGGGAGATAACCCTCCAGTCAAGTTACCTTAAATTGTTTTGGAAAAGGATTCTCCTTCAATGATGTGAAGTAAAAGTGCCATCGCTGTTTATATATTTTTTTCCTACAATTTTTGATGTAACTGATCTGTTGCATTTTTTCCTGTTTCATTATCGATTTCTGCAATTTTTGGTATTGTATCTTAACCTTTAATGTTTCTGATGTTTTAAGAACAAAACATACAAAATGTTTCCTTTTGTTTTCTTTTTCCATCATCATAAATAAAAGACCTTTTATTAAAATTAAACACGGTCTATATCTACCCGTTTTTATTTATAGTATGCAGTATACAGTACAGTTAATGGTGTAAAATGTTGAAAAAATACTTTACCGAAGTTGTTTTCTCGCCTTGGAACAGATTATGTTTGAGAACCGAGGTTCCACTGTGAGTAATACATGTATTACTCACATGTAAGTAATATATGTATTACTCACATGTAAGTAATATATGTATTACTCACATGTAAGTAAAACTGCTGTTCTATGAAATGCTCAGACACTGCTTTGTCAAAATAGAAAGGCAGCTAACGCATGTATGTAGAACAGGTACAACATGTATGTAGAACAGGTACAACGTGTATGTAGAACAGGTACAACGAGTATGTAGAACAAGTACAACGAGTATGTAGAACAAGTACAACGTGTACGTAGAACAGGTACAATATGTACGTAGAACAGGTACAACATGTATGCAGAACAGGTACAATATGCATGTAGAACAAGTACAACATGTATCTAGAATAAGTACAACATGTATGTAGAACAGGTACAACGTGTATGTAGAACAGGTACAACATGTATGTAGAACAGGTACAACGTGTATGTAGAACAGGTACAACATGTATGTAGAACAGGTACAACATGTATTTAGAACAGGTAAAGCAGTTATGTTATTGTCTTGTTGATGTGTAGGAGAATGAGTCGAGTAAGCCAGCTGCCGAGCCAATGGAGACAGAAAATACACCCAGCCAGCCTCACAAGCCCGCAGAACCTCACAAGCCTGCAGAACCGGATGTAGCTGCAGAAGTAAATTCAGGTGCTGTTGTTATGTCTCTTTTTAGCCGTCCCATTGTTGATTGTGATATTGGTCTTCTCACCTCTGCTATGGGTAGAAGTTTCACATTGACATATAAAAATACATCTAATTATAAGGGCAGGCTAAAGTCTATGGTTGTCCTAAAAGGCTGGATGACACACACAACATGCTTTGACACAGTAAATTGTGTGGATCTGTTCTTCGGCTAGTTTTGTATTAACTTGTCAATGGCTTGATTGCAGATAAAGGAGAGAAGATGGAGGTGGAATCGCTGGAGGAAAGTGCAAAAGATGCAGTGAGTACAAACAAGTGCTTATTTATGATGCCTCTCCATCTTATTAGCTGGCTATTTTATTTCTAGTTTTAGAGCTATTAAGTTTCTGTGGCGATTTGTATTCATCCACACCGACTGCTTTCTTCTACAGTCAAAACCTGCTGGCAATGTTGCGGCTTCCCCAGAGACAAAAGATGAAGCGATAAAAAAGAACAGCGAGGAGAATACAAAAGACGAAGCGATCAAAAAGAACAGCGAGGAGACAACAGATGAAGCCAAGGAACCAGCTGAGAAGAAGTTCATGTTTAACATTGCTGATGGGGGTTTTACTGAGCTGCACACTCTTTGGCAGAATGAGCAGCAAGCCCTGCGACCTAAGCATGAGAATGAGGTCTGGCACCGGAGGTAGGTGGTTGCTATGGTCTTACCGGTATTACCTGCCATTTTATAGGCAAGTTTCTGGTTACAACAGCCAACCTTTTAAGTATTGTACTAGGTTTTTTATTGCGTGTTGAAGGTGTAATGGCCATAGTCGATAGGTGTAATGGCCATAGTTGACAAGTGTAATAGCCATAGTCGACAGGTGTAATGGCCATAGTCGATAGGTGTAATAGCCATAGTCGACATGTGTAATGGCCATAGTCAACAGGTGTAATGGCCATAGTCGACAGGTGTAATAGCCATAGTCGACAGGTGTAATGGCCATAGTCGATAGGTGTAATAGCCATAGTCGACAGGTGTAATGGCCATAGTCGATAGGTGTAATAGCCATAGTCGACATGTGTAATGGCCATAGTCAACAGGTGTAATGGCCATAGTCGACAGGTGTAATGGCCATAGTCGATAGGTGTAATATGATGAGCTGTTGTGCCGGATCGTACATAGATAAAATTTTGCCTTCTGTTTACTGATTCTAATAATGTTTGATGTTTTCTGTTTGCTATACTAAAACACCTCTTTTCAGACATGATTACTGGTTGCTTGCTGGAATTGTCTCCCATGGCTATGGCCGCTGGACTGACATACAGAATGACCCTAGATTTCTCATCATCAATGAGCCATTCAAGGCTCAGCTTGGGCTTGGAAACTATCTTGAGGTGAAGAATAAATTTTTGGCAAGAAGATTCAAGGTAAGCGGTGTTATGAGTGCGTATTAAATTCTGGTTTTCTATTGTTGCTTTAGTTCTGTCTGTTGATCAACCTGCTCTTCATAGATCTGAAGATCAGGCTATTACTCAGACATAGATAAACTTGTGTCTATGACATTCCTTCTAGCCTGAAATTTGCTGGTTGGTTATTATCTGGCTCTACAAACAGACTGTGGCATTCTATGGTTTGGATATCAACTGTTGCGCTCTATAGTTTTGAGATCACTGATGGTTTTTCTGCCATTAATTAGGCCATTACCGTCTCGGCTAAGAAAATTTTCTTAGTTACCATGCTATTACGAACTGACACTCACCATGGTCTTTGGACATGTATGAATGTATATGATTGGCTGTTTTAGTTGCTCGAGCAAGCATTAGTGATCGAGGAACAGCTTCGACGAGCTGCATATCTAAATCTCACCCAGGACCTCAACCATCCGGCCATGGCATTGAACACAAGATTTGCCGAGCTTGAATGTCAGGCTGAGAGTCACCAGCATCTCTCCAAGGAGGCACTGCAGGGCAATAAGCCTGCTGGTGCAGTCCTACAGAAGGGTGAGTCAGGGTTCTTTGATGCTAATACTAGAGATTTTTAGGGTAAAACCTGAAGCTTGTCAAACTTTGTCTGCTTGTCTATGATTGATGTTGTTCATGTGACTTGGGAATCGCTGGACTCCGCTGAGCTACCTCCGGCTCTTCCAAACTGAATGTCTGCAAAACACTGCCTTTTTTCGTGGTGGCACAACTTAAGCAGCTGTCTAACAAGCTCAGATACGTTGTTATATTTGTTGTTTGTGGCAGTGCTGGCCCAACTTGAGGAGTTATTAGCGGACATGAAGCAGGATGTCAGCAGACTGCCTGGAACACTCAGCAGGGTACCTCCTGTCGCTGCCAGACTTCAAATGTCAGAAAGGAGCATTCTGGGACGTTTAGCCATGGGCGGGCAAAACACAGCTGCTGCTACCACAGGTAATATAGGCAATAACTGTATACAGCTCAGCATTATTGTCTTTGTCCTTTCAGTAAAACAATGAAGAGAGGTGGACAAAGGCAACGCGTTGGCTCGTTGTTTGCCTAGATGTTGGCTCTGAATATAGTTCTAATTTATATCGATTACGTATTGACTAACTACTAGCACGAATGCTCTGAAGCATCAGACAAGCTCCTGCCAATCCAGTGTATCATTATATTAGAGTTACTCTGGCTTTGTTAGAGCAGTATTTCACTCAGTTAGATTCCGCTTAGAATGGTCTATGAAGTTTAGTCTTCCAGCAGCTTTGCATTTGTAATGCTTGGTAAATATGAGCAGTTGTCAGCTGCTCCGTATTGTCATTCATCCATTCTAGTTTACCAGTTTAGTATTCCTAGCGCATATCTCAGCCTCAATTTGAGAAGTCTTCATCACAAGGGTGGCGTTAATATTTTATGCAAATCCCATATAAGGCTAAGATATCTCATCTAATAATAATCTAATGTCAAATATATTCATTGCAAGCTCTAGTTCTCATTATTGCCTCTCAATATTGTTTTTAGTATCTCCTGTTTGGAAGTGTGTCATAGTATTTAATACACAAGTTTGCGTGCTTATGTTTATTATTGTTTATTGAATTTGTATACCTAATCACAGTCAATCCTCTAGTTATTATTACCTCAATGTACATATTTTTCATTGTACGGTTTCAAATGTGAGCAAATATATGACTTCTCCCCTTCAGTAATTTTCAGCGCACAGCATTTCAAGCTTTTTAAAACATTGCAGTTTTTGAGCAACTAATTGATAATAAACATCGCTGGAAATGGTGACTGGTGGTGATGTATGCAAACCACTGGTAATAGCAACATCACACGTCATTGAAGATGACCTTAAATAAAATTTTAGTACATTTTATTAGAATGTATCGGTATTTTTTATCATTTACAATTGTTTTTGATGTTTGAGATGGTCTGTTTGACAGAATGTTTCAAGATTAAAATCGACAAAATTTAATCGCAGGTAAAACTCCCAGATCAAGCGAAAGCTCAATTATGACATCTATAGTTGCGAAGAGACTAGAATACAGACGCGTAATGCTGCAATATTAATGCAATAGGCTGATATCAACTATCATAATGATCACAACTACTGACGTCATTTTGCATGTATTTTCGTTATGAATCGCAATCAAGTTTTCTTGCTTTTGATCTTGAAACATCCTGATAATCAGAACCCACGAACCGATTGAGGGACCAGCGAGGTTCATCACCAGCACCACTCAAGTTATAGCATTAACTTGTCACACAGCAGGGGCTGTATAACATGCTAAGAAGTGGCACTCAATGTTAAACAAGTACCGAAGGACTAGGTTCTTATGTCACATGCATTATGACATCAATAAATGGGTTTTTTAACATTTATTGCATTTTATTGACATTCATGACAATAAAAGGAGGTTTTTGCAAGTCCTTAAATTCTAATGTAGTTGAATGAAAATGTTTATTTCTAAAATTAGTATTCTTGGCCTTTGTTAGATGGACAAAAATTCCATTTTTTACTAATATTTCATTATATTGTTATACCGATGTTGCCATAGCTACAATCGCTCCTTCGTGCTATGCCACCTATTTCTCATCAAGAACCCGATAAATCCCTGTTTCTTAATGCACCTTTCATTTGTTGTAGAGGGTACTGCTGAGAGCAATGCTGTTTCATCTTGATCTGGATACCATTGGTGTGAGAGTTCACCGGTCTATGATTTGTCAGTTAATTGTTTTAATAGCAAATATTGTTTTTGTACAGCTATGTTATTCGCTCTATTGTAAAATATATTGTACACATTTCTAGTCCATCTCTTGAACTACGATATCCTCTCAATAAAATATTTTGTGCTCCAGCAGTAAGGCTAACAACTGTATTCTAATCATAAATACGTATAACATAACGCATCCCATAATCCAACCGTCAGCACACGGTCTGCTGAAATATACTGCGGTGCCTCATTCTTTGAAACTATATTGACGTGCAGTATGTAAGACATGCAGTATGTAAGACATGCAGTATGTAAGACATGCAGTATGTAAGACATGCAGTATGTAAGACATGCAGTATGTAAGACATGCAGTATGTAAGACATGCAGTATGTAAGACATGCAGTATGTAAGACATGCAGTATGTAAGACATGCAGTATGTAAGACATGCATGTTACAAATGCAATAAGCACTGGCCAAATCTAAACTTGCCTTTGTGTAAAGTGTTCTGACTCGTGTTCAATTGTCGCAAATATCTAATATTTTTGAATACCCTTCAAGGGTATCTGTGAGAGGTTCTCAGTAACCCGCTGTACATTATCATTTTGTACCTCTTTCAAACATCCACCATTTCACTGTACTTTTCATGTAGCTTTGTAATGATTAGCATGATTAATGAGTAGCTTCATATAATTGTTGTGACAGATTCTGGCAGTAGTTTATTTTCAGCTAAATTTTTAGAGATGGTTTTGCTCGTCTTGTGTGTTATGGGGCTCAACATGTCGTTGCGTGCTCGTCTTGTGTGTTATGGTAGTGCATGTACAAGGATAATGGTGCAACATGGCTAGCAACCAATGCTAATTTATTGAAAGACAATTTCAAGGGTACTGTGAAGATGAAAGGCTATTTGATAAAATAAAAAACATGAATGTCACAACACTGAAGTCCACAGTGAAAAACTAACCAGAACAACTCCCTACTAATTAAAACAGCAAACACTAGTATATTATATTTTAATCAAGATAGGAGCTTTTTACATTTTTTGCACAAAATTATACCAGTCCAGTTTGTTTTTTTTTGTTTTGCTTTTCGGTTTTAGCAACTGCATCATACAGTACAGCGTTAACAATATTAATAGGAACAAAATGTTAGCCAACCACACAGGAAGTTTAGTTACTTTGTGATAATTCTGAATATGCTAATTCCATGTAACAGAGGCTCAATTAGCTAAAAAATGATAGCCAAACTGCAAAAAAGTGTGCTGTTTTTGGGATTTTATGTAAACTCTCTAGAAAGAATAGTACAAATAAAGGCTGCTAGTACAGATAATACGGAGATGTACAGCCAATTCTTCATAGCAGGAAATAACGTTGTAAGAATCTGAATCTCCGAGTCCATCACGCGCCATAAACACTTTCATCGCTGTAAGCAATGTAGAGGAAGAAATCCTCCTCGTGGTGCTCCTACAAGTTTGAAAAATTTAGGCAGAACAAATAAAACCACTAAGATGCTTGCTTTGTAAACTAAGCGTACCTTCAGAACCTAGCAAATGTATTACGTATTGTTAGCAATAGCCAACATCTGCCAGTATCTTGTAGTCCAGTCAAAGTGAAAACCAACCTGTTTTTGACTAAGTGTAAAGATTGCTGATTACAGCTTTTTATGCGAGTCAAACCATTAGCTGAGAAACTGGCATCTTGACTGCTAAAAGCCAACATAGTGTTGTAGTTCATTAAATGAACGATGTAAAATTACAATATATATTAGCAGAAGGAAGGAATAATTAAATATGGTGGCCATATCCCTGGGTATAGAAGACATTTATCTTACCGTTAAGTGGATTTACTAAAATTGTTTAATAGCTTTGCTCAATAAATAAAGACAATGGTGTCGCTTTTTCCCAAAGCGTTACACTCAAGCTACAACTTTCTACCTATAACCAAATTATTAGCGCTAGAAAAATCATTGTAGATGGCAACCGCATCTACCGTCCACGTGAGAACATGACTCTTAGCCATTTTTTGGCACATGGCTTCACAAGAACCTTAGAAGCCATGGAAGCTGCGTTTAACCACTATGACAGACACATTTACAACGAGGAGAGAATAGCATTAGTTCATAGTGACCAGCATGTGTATAGATCTATCATATAAGTTTTAAACAGGTATGTTCCTGGTCAAATACCAAGCTAGCTTCATTTGGCCTCTTTGTCAGTGTTCAGGATGCTCTATTAGACATCCAATCAGCATTGCAATCAGTATTGATAAGAGTAGGACGGGTGTAACGCTGATGTAATATCGACACCGTGGTCACACCAGTCTTTCACTAGTATTACACTTGGTAAGCCGCAATTGTGAACTCGCAAATCCATGCCCACATTTTTAAGCATAACATGTGTGGATTTAGTAAGGGAGGGTGTGGGCTTACACAAGCAGAAATAGCATGAATGAAGAAAACCAGCTAAGGCATATCAACTAGCTAAGCTCGATTCTTAAGATTTTAAGAATAACACAGGTCTTTCCCACCACTAACTAAAACTTGATAGTTTCCCGAGTAACGATCGCAATTGAATGCCCTAAGTAAGACATCTCACAGTCATGAGACAATTATTCCTCTTAAATGGATCACATGATTGCAGTTTATGATGCAATAACAGGTCATTCATGCATTGGGAAAATATTTGTGATTGTCTATGCATAGGCTCTTTAGATATAATACACTGACTGCTATTTTCTTGCTTTATCTCAGCTTGGTTAGTCATGTTTAAATGCCAGCTGTTCTCTTTGAGTTCATCACTTATGAGCAAGTTACCCTATTATCAACAAACAACAACCCCTTATACTTATAGAAGTATAACCATAGTGTCCGTGGTATACATACCCCTGAAAAACATACACACGTGGCCAAGTGGATGCCCCTCAATACTTCATTAAAATTACCCTGATAACTAATTGATACCTGTTCGACCACAAGAACCAGTCACTGGCAATACAACTCATGTATTCATCGAATGCTATAAACGGTATTATTGGATTTCTCATAAGGTTATTCTTTAATTGGCAGATTAATTACATGTTGATTCCACAATATTGACACTAATGTATTGAAATTTATGGAGGCACACATGTCGTGACAATTCTGACTAGGAAATTCAAACGTACCTTCAATAGTCTAGTATGCCTGCTTTAGCAACACATCTACAGAGATTATCAATTCGAAAAGGTAAATGTTCTTCGCTTTTCTTGGCTACCAGTCGAAGCAACAATGTGCAGTCTACTAGCTGGTTTGCTACTTAATTAGCTACAAGGCTACAATTTCAGGAGAGGAAATAACTCCGCTCTATAATAACTAATAACTAATAACTAACTAATAAAATAACTAACGCGCTCCGTATAGTAGACTACAGTACTGTAGTCTACTAGTAGCCTATTAAAAGCAAACTACTACTTGAAGAACAAAGAGTAAGATAGGCAGTCAATGAATTGAGGAGATTAGCACCTGCTCAGAGACAAAGACGAGAAAGAGCTGAAGGAGATTAAACGAAAGTCAAACTCTTAAACTAACTGTTATGTAATAGAACAGCAGCAGTTATGAACTATTTTAATTACAGAAACTACCTAGAACAAAGAAATACCCAGCCTAAATCCCGGGAGCCTCCACTGAGCTTGGCGCACTAAGTAGTATTTTTATATGGTTTTAAAAAGAAAGCCCGCACATTATCAAATGTATTATGCGACTTGTTCACAGAACCAATGTATAATTATATGTAAGACGCCACGTTTTTCTACTAATTTAGGCCTGTAAAACAAATTAGGAAATTCTAACGTGACAACTTTCAGCATATTTTGTCCAATGCACGTATTATTTTAAAGCTGCATTAAAATTGTCGGTTACAATTACTTATACTTTAACAAATGTCAATAATTAAGCCAGCTAAAATTTATTATGAAGTGATCGTTTTAAAAACGGGCACCAACTTGAATCTATCTTACTGGTATCTTCAAGCTTTACCTGATAAAGAGAGCCCATAGTAGCACTTGATGGTGGAATCACATTGTTGACAAAAAAGAAAAGAGCATCCTCAGCTCTGAGATGAATTCTCTTTCTGATGAGAAAGTAAAATTGTCCAACCGTTAAATCGCTTGGCACCAGATATTTTTTCTTGTCCAAATCACCAACACGGGCTTTGGGAGACTTTTCAACGATTACCTAAAATGTTACTGTAATGATCATATACATAATTGCTTATAACACGTAAGATTAAATCACAATTGATGGTTACATAGGCCTAAACAAGAAAGATTCTTGCATGTCAATCGATTACATTGCAAATTAATAGTCAGCGATTAATTAATTAATTAAATGTTTTGTCTTAGCCGTATTGAAAGTTAGTTCAAAACACACACGCAAAAACAATAAACTGTGAATCACCTATAACAACAGCTTTACAAAATGCACGAACATAGTGAGAATGATGGAAGGCGCGTCGCGAGCTACGAAAACAGGGGAGGATACATATGAATACTCACTGGTACTCTGTCAGGATATTTTCGACGAATCTTTTCACCCTCTGCACGTCTCCTGTCAAAAGCATGCTCTTCTTTGTATTGGAACTTCATCATCATGTAAGCTCTTAGTCGCGTAGTAAACTGGAAAATCGTTAACGATGTTATTGCTGGTCAGCTGAGTATGACAACAAACGCCAAGATGCCAGCGCGAGGAAAATTATTAACATACTTTGTCGATAAACTAGACACAAGATTAAAGATAGTTAAGTATGCAAATTATTTTAACATACTCCATGTAAAGATCAAAGCATAATTATGTTTAAATTATTATTTGCTAAATATAAAAACATTTTTATAAACAGATTACGCGTTTTAATGTCTAAACATATAGTGCTGTTTCCGGTTGCGCTGTAAGTGAAGCATCAAAGACTATGTGTTTGTTTTAAAACATCTGTGACTAGTTTTGGTATTTTGATGTTTGCATAATGCATATCTTAAAAGCGTTGTTTTTTAATTTTGTATTTTCTTATGTTCATATTTTATCATTTTTCTCTATTCGTTCTTTCAGAGAAAGAAGGCTTCTTTTTACTTGTATTGTCTTAGGTTTCTTGTCTAAGACAGTCCGTGGACTCAAATATAAACTCGGATAATGAAGTTCAACTACGAACTGTTATTTAACCATATATCACAAACTGGTCAGACTGAGTCACAATACTTATCGAAAGCTGGGTTAGGATTTGAATTAGCGTAACATGCCATTAATTCTATTCTTGTGTGTACTTGTGAAAAGAAAATTGTAAGAGTCTGATGAAGAAGTTGTATTAATGGGAGCGGGAAGAGAACAGAAAAAGATACAAAAAAGATAATGGAGTTGAGAGTTAGATGGAAAGCAGGCCAAAAGAGTAAAAAGAAGAATGAGGAGAGACAAGAGTACAAGAGGGAATATATTGTAACATAAAAGTACAAATAAGAAAAAAAGAGAGGAAAAGGTAATGGAAGAGATCAAAAACAGAGGAGGAAGGGTGTAATGAAGTCAAGAAAAGAATGTGAGGAGTATCATAATGGCAACAAAATAAAGCGAAGAGTGCGATAAGATCAAGCAAAGAAAGTGAAGAGAGCAGACAAAAAGTAAAAATTACGAAGGGTGAGAGAATAACCATAAAATGATAAAGAGTATAGTTCGAAAGAATAAGGATGGGTTTGAAATGAAAGCCTAAATGTATTACAAACAAAAACTATTATCAATAGAGGCTATCTAGGTTTTCAGGCTTTCCAGTAAGACCTTTTAAATAGACTGGAGACGTGTGAGAGTAGGTCCAAATGTCTTTTAACATAGCAAAGTTTTCCGTAATAATTTTTTGAAATACCAAAACTCTTTATAATCAGAGTTTACAATAGAGATTAAACAATGTAGTTTAAATATATTAATATTTAGTAGACAAAATATGAATATATTTTGTAAAATTACGAAATGTAAAATTACAAAGTATTTTATAAGTATCAAAGTAATATTAATAGTATCAAAGTTTTATAAGTTGTTATAACCAATGATTTTAAATGTAGTGAGCATGTTGCCAAAAAAGCATTCAGATCCTGTCCAAGCTTACAGAATCTTTCTATGGAACTATCTGAAATTAAGGTGATCACATACAAACTGTATGCAGACTGAAGATGGAATTTGATATTAAGATGTGAGACCCATGTGCAGAGAAATATATACGATTGTTTGAGATGGTTCAAAACAAGGCAATATGTTTTGTGAATAATTTAAAGAGAAAGGGTGAAGTCACTCAAGATAAAAACCAATAAGGCCTTATATATCTTTGGAAAAACGTATACAAATGCAGAGGATTATAATTCATAAGTTAGTGTTCTCACAATAAAGGTGTATAAAAAAGGGAACTGAACTGACATAGCAAAAAATGTCTTGATCACAAATGTACTGGCAGAAGGTGTTCACAAATGCAGTTTGTCATAGGTGCAGGTTGCATAATTGTAGCTGGTTTTATGTAATGATTTGATGTAAAAATTATGCATCATTGATTGAATTTTGCATAGGGTGATGGATTTGTATTACAAATATGCTGATCCAAAAATGCTTGTAAAAATTATAGAGATTGAATTGCCTTTGCTATAGTTACGTCTCACATACATACATTCATTGGAGGCATACCATATACCGCTGTAGCACTGAAGTTGTGTTCAACTCACTTGTTTTATTTGAAATCAAATCCGTTACAAACTGATCTGATTAACATCAAATCACCTGCTCGTGTCAAATATCTATCAAATCACACACTTCATTCACACAGTAAAAATCCCAAATCATTCAATAATTATTTGGAAATATTTGACAAATTATAAGAGACAGAAATATTTAAAAGACAAAGCAGGTGTTAAGCAAGATAGAATAAGTTTCCTCTTTTTCTTTTTAGCTGTTGGACAATGATGTTACATATTGTACTGCATACAAGTATAGTAATAAATGGATGACCAATGAAGTATTTCTTTCCTTGCATGGTATCAACTAATGTGTTTGGTATTTTTTATACATTTTGACAGGAGAATGAAAAACAGTAAATAGAGCATAAAACATTACTGATAAACAAAATAATTGCCTTTGTCCTGAAAATAATACTATATTAGTATTTCGTTGCGAAAATGCCTCTACGTTTCTGACACAAAAATTTTAAAAAACTCCATCCAGATAGACCATGTTATTTTGAAAAAAGAGTCTTATTTTATTATTATGTATTATAAACCCATGCCTGTTAAGTTTTTGGGATGGAGTCAGGAATGGACAATATGCTGAAAGCATGCTTAGCTAGCATTAATATCACCGCTTGAACCATTTTTTTAAACCAATTCCCAAATCACTTTTGCATATAATCCTAGTAAAATCGAATGAAATCTGATGAAAATCACCACAAAGAGATCTGAAGCCAGTGATTCGAATATTCAAAAAAACAATATTTTAATCACTAGAAATTCCACTGTCATACAGCCCATGACCAAAGTGATATTGGAAAAAAAGAAAGGGTACTGATGGTTGAGAAATGCAATATTAGCAGTCAAATGGCACTGCAATGCAATAGGATAACTGCAATGGTAGCTGTAATGTACTGGGTATGGGTGTTATTATATACAACAAACAGAAATAATGAAAGGAAAAGATTACATGATTATATCTCTCCCCCTGCAATAGGAGAAATGCAGTATTGGCCAATATTAGAAGTAAAATGCACTGATATTATTAGAGTAACCAATATTATTAATATAGTAATAATATAAAACTAATGCACAATTTTGTTTACATTTAAAAACGTCATAGTTAGCGATATCAAGAAGTTGTGATATTTACATAGATTTGTAGAAAATCTGTACTATGTAGTCATCGTTCTGTAGTCATCCAAACTTATAATTAAATATCGTAATAATCTCATAAGAATCGTTAGAAAAAATATCGTCATTTCCTTTACTTACACTGCGTTGGACATCAGTTAGAATTCCAAAGTACTCAAAAGTTTCCAAAATGTCAGTTACTTTGAAATCGGCAAAAATGAAACGATTTCTACGTGAATTACAGAAACCTTCGGCAATACTATAGACTGGTGAAATGTGCGGGTTACTTTTTCGCGAAATGAGCACGACTTAATCGTTCTATTCTTTGTCGCCCGGCGTTTCAATTTCCGATCTTAACTTTTAATAAACCAAGCTTTTCAAGCGTTTTGTGACGATTTTCGTCCTAATAAATCTGTCTATTTATGTATAATCCGATCAGATGGGTTAGTTTTAGGAATTTGCGGTAACCTTTCAAAGGCTTGGTAACATATTTAAATAGGTTTATATGCGTTTTGTATCATTATTATACTTAAACGACTTTACTGAAAAATAGTTAAATTTTTTGATAGGATTTCGTAACAAGGGTTTGGTGACGGCCGTTAACGGATAATTTTTCGGGAGTTGTGTGCACATGTGCATTTATCATAAATCTCCCAAACCAATCGCTTCGCTCGTATTTGGTCGTGGGACCACAAATTTTAACACAGCTCTGTACACCACTACTAAAAATATTGCATTTTCATATGTTTGGCAAATTGTGTCAACTTACCTGGCTCTAGTTTTTATTTGATAATACATATTTCAAAGTTAATTTTTGTGTGGCTGCCAGCAGATATATATACAGATATATATATATATATCTGCAAATATACACAATACAGTTTTGCGTAATTGTGAACTGCAAGTTAAACGAGTCTTGTGAATCCTACCATTTCTACATGCATTTTATAAAGTTATTTTATAGAAAGCAGAATACATTGGAAGTTTTGCATTTTAATAGCGGTTTGTTTTTTGTTTTCAAATAAAGTTTTCTTGAAGGAAATGCTTTTTCGCAGCAGAGATTTTCACAATTTGATAATACATTTATAACACAAGTATACAGGTGTAGCTAGAATATTGTGAATAATATTACTCATTAAGTATATTAATAAACAATGAAATCTTTTTTAATATATCGAGGCTGCAGCAGCGCTCTCTGAACAGTTTGCTGAGGGGTCAACTCCAAATGAGTTAGTAAAGTACATGCACTTGCAAAGTAGTAATTCAAGCACTATATTGTTGTTTTTTGCAAACTCAGGTCTATGAATGTTTTCTTCATAGATTAAAATAATTATTCGAGTCGCCAACAGGTTAACTTATTATTTCAGTTGTTTCTGTAAAGGAAGAATTATCTAATATGAAAAGGATAATGTTACTTATTAGAAACTAAATTGATTCAAGACTGATGACTTAGCTTGCTACTGCAGGCAAGTGATAGAGACAAAGTGTGATGAAATGCAAACTTGACAAGCTCAAGTCTCATTAAGCTAGTTAATTCTTTCAGGTACATGAAACGATCTTAATTTACTTGAGAAGTTTATAAATCGCATCCGAAATTGTAATGTTCATTGACGTAATGCGGTTTTGCATGGTTACGGATTATGAGATTTATTTATGCAAGCGTTAGGAAGGATTTGGTATTCCACATAAAATTTAGCATTTCTTACTTTTGGAAATACCACATTTTTATTATCGGCGGTCTAGTGCCATTATATATGCTCGCATATGTGCCATGATATGTGCTAGCATATGAGCATTAGACCCGCTGTTTTTTATCCAGAGTGTCACACGCATGGCTGTTCATATTTTGCTATTTTTACAGTTCATACTTTTTGAACTTTACTAAAGATTTACAAATAAGGAAATTTTACTGTCACACTTAGTTTACCGGTAGCATAGTTACAAGATCAGCTAAAGCCATAGTAAATTATTTTGTACATAATTTTGCCACAACTGTTAGCAACTTACATAGTAGCAATAGAGGCATAGTAATAGTGTTGCAGAAAGATTTAACTATTAGTTGTTTTTCAATTATTGTCCCTATACCCATGTGCTGTAAACTAGACCAACATTGCAACTGAAATACATGTTTTGCCCAACTATACAGATGAGCGGAAGCTCCAGCAGTGAAGAGGACTGCGATGAACGTTGCTACCCACAGCTTAACCCTGATCTCAGCATGCCCGGTGTCAAAAAAGAGAAGATAACAGTAGTCGTAACGGGCTTTGGACCCTTTGGCGAACACAAAATTAATGCTAGCTGGGAGGCAGTCAAAGAATTGTCAAAACTGGGCGTAGCGCATAACGTTAATTTGGTTACTCAACAAATTCCAGTCGAGTATGAAAGCGTGCAGAAAATCATACCCGAGTTGTGGAAGCAATGGCAGCCTAAGTTAGTAGTCCATGTAGGAGTCAGTTCCATTGCGAGTGAGCTCACATTTGAACGGCAAGCACACAACAACAACTATAAAATGCCTGATGTGGCGGGTAAGTCAGCACCATCTCAGTGTTATAATATTGATGAGGGAGACCGATGTCTTGAAACTGGCTTAGACATTTCTAAACTCTGTGATGACGTGAATCAGAGTGGGTGCCTCGCGATGGCCACATCTTCCGAAGATGCCGGAAGGTATCTCTGCGATTTTACATATTATGCATCACTGTGTCAGGATCAATCCCGCACCTGCTTCATACATGTTCCCGTACTGGATCAACCTTATACGTCCTCTGAACTAGGGCATGCTTTACAGTGTTCCGTTCAATGCATGCTCAAGCAGCTTGACCTCTACCATCCACTTTCTTTACCAAGTGAAGAGGTCATGGAACAAACAAGACAGCAGCATATAATGGCTTCTAAAAATTAGTCTCACATCAAGCAGTAGGCAAGCTCCATTCTTTCTAGTGAGCGTGACCAGTTTTGTGTGATTTGTTGTGATTTTGGCTGTGGCACTTTAAGTGATACACGATGGTTAATGCTTTAGTGTTACAAAAAAGGTTTTTGCATTTTTTTCTTTTATTCATTTGATTTTGTCTGAAGTCTTTTTACATGCTCTGGCTGATTAGTGATCAGCTAAAATTGATGGCATTATTGGAAAAATTGTTTAGTTTTTCTTTTAAACTTTGCTAAAATAATATCTTTATTCTGCCGTATATTCAGTATTTCGCTTTTGCCTGCTCCTTTTCTGGTTTACCTTTGTTTATTGGTTTTATTTTCATCGCACAGAATGCTAGAGTTGCTTGTACTGGTCTGCTGGTTATTTACTGCTCTTCAAATCTGTTGCCATTTCAGCTGTTTCATGCATGTGCTCATTACGATTGTAACATGTTGATCGATAAGGTGAACTTTTTAAGATTAGGTCGAGGTTGTATTGCATAATCTTCAACCAAAACATAGAAAACCGAAGCAACTTGCAACACCCCATCTTAATGCAATCATCAGCAAATCTGTTAGCTTTCTCATAGTCATGAAAAAGTTCAGCTATGTACATGTAACATAGTAGTACAACGATGCTTGTCCAATTATATTGTCAAAATCTGTGAACAAAGCTAGCATTATTAGGTTTCTGTCATTTCACCAGTAGATATCAATCAAATCAACTACGAACTTAACTACAGCAGTCGCTTTTACAGCGTAAACATTCCATTCCAGAAACATTTACGTTATAAGGATTTTGGGTTATACAAGCAGGAGAAGACGTATAAATGCCTTATAATCCGTTCCAATACTTGCTTAATTTCACTCCTTTGGCCCTTCCAAAAGGAAAAAACTGAACTTGACTTTTTAACTTAACAATTATACAGTAACTGTAGTAGTAACGGTTTGTATCGAAAAGTTTTCCCTTTTTTCAATTTCACCCAGTTTATGGTTCATGGTCATGGAAAATTTACAATGAGCTACGGGAAGGGCACATTTTTAATATCACTTTACATCAGTTATCTTCATTGTTTCTAGACAGCAAGGTCTATTCTGCAAAGGAAAAATATAGCAAAATATCTTATGTCTCGGACAAAACAAAAATATATCCTTACTATACGCATTACGAGTGCATCAGAGCTGGTGTCCGACCGTCGCCAGGGTTCACGGTTAGGATAGAAAATAGCGTTTGACAAGACTAAAACTCGTGACATTCAGCTTGGTATATCGACACTCCAACGTCTGCACCAATAGATCGCCTCTAAGTATTTCTGAATTATATTGTACGGCGACTTATGTCCTGTGCTTTGTCGACACAACTGACGATCCCTAATGGCGAACTAGTTTGACAGGGTACTAGTATATATAATAGCGAGGCCTTTACGTCGTTTTTTTCCCAAGTGCGGAAAGAGAGAAAGCGATGTTTTTAAGACAAACCATGAGATTCTCATTATTGAAATCGAGTGTAATAGTTTGCACTGACACTTTATGCTATATAGAATTTTTTACATGGTATGAAGCGAAAACTTTACATAAATTATTTACATTATGTAGAATTTGCGTTATAGGAGCATCTACTGTACATAGATCAATAGATTCATGACCATTAGACCTATGCTACTATGGATGCATGTGTGGTCTGTAATATCACTTACTGCTGAACGTATTTTATTAATGTTATTTTATATAACATATCTTATTAATGTTATTTTATATAACGGAAGCTGCTGCTCATTTTATGATAGCTTAAAATGTGGATGTCTATACGATTAAAGATTATCATCTGTTTGACGTCTGGTTGTCTATGTCAGCAGAATGTGGTGCCTGGTGGCTACAGCAGACCGGCTGCTTCGCTCATGTGATCCAAATTTAACTATAAGAGTGTTTTTATAAAAAGTTACTTTTGTTTTTGTTATAGAATGGCCTACTTAGACTGAAAGGATCTCATAATTGCCCTTCTTCCAGCTCATCCATTCTTCTCTGTCCCTAATAAGGTCAAAAATAATATCACATGAAGTTATCAATCGTATTTCGTTTTGCAAACTGGCTAACATACAAAGAATAAAGCATTTAATAAAATCTGTAGACATTGATCCTGTGAATATGAAATAGCTGCTAACCATACTGGAGTGCATGCAGACATGTATGACAGTTTTCCAGACATGTTTGGCAGATAATCACTTGTGATTTCATACAAATTACACATTATTGTTGATGCCTTGGTTTCTGCACTAAAATGACACACATGATACAGCATAGTAGTATTAACCAGCTACTTGTAGCACCATGGATGTACTGTTGCTTATCTAATTCTAAAAATGTCGAGGCTCTCTAAGGGAAGACTAAAACCGCCATGAGCTTAATCAGAGCGATTGACATTGTCTACTCATCAGTTGGATGCATACTTTGTTTTGAGCACTGCAACTCTCTCCAATATTGCTCTACGCAGTTTTTGCATACATATCAAGTAAATTGATGTACTGTAATTGTCATTAAAAAGCAATGATATAATAGTTTCAAAACTTTTAAGTAGTATACATCTTAAACAAGCATGCAAGGTAGTAATGATTACATCTATGTAGATATGAATCTCAGTGTTTGTTTGTATTTTTGTTTTCGTCCCCGTGCCCAATTATAGCGAATAAAATCTAGCAGTTAAAAATCAACTTTGTAGAGGATTTCAACTCGCGACATTCAAATCAGTAGTTCACAAACGAGCGCGCATATCCACTAGGCTAAGCCATTCTTATTAATACTTACTCTAATACATATAGGTATATCCATCTCGCGGTTGCACATGCTAATCATGCACTTATTATTATTAAAAGCATATTTTTCACCATTACCCAATACCTATTTTTTAATTTGTAATTTTCAAATGTGCCGTTTCAATTTCAAATTTGCCTTTACACTCCTATTGTCGGTTACTCTGTAAAAGCTAAATACTTTCCACATGGACAATTGTACTATCCGGAGTAGGAATTGCCTTTACATTCTCTCTTTGTTTAGTCAGACAAAGTATCAGACAAAGACAGTCCTATACCTCATTTTTTATATTTGTACCATTATTGAGAGGCACCAGTATCTTCCACTAAAATTTTGAATACAACGAGCTTCTACTGCAACAGTAACCTTTTTTATCCACACTTCCATGTACTCATTGTTTATATTTTCTCTGAACTTATTTGAACTGCACAAAAGTAGTTTCTTAATGATATGAAGTTTAAAAGTTAGAATTGTAAATGTTGCATATGTTAAATAACAACAATTCTTTTGCGCAAAAACTCTTTTATTACCCGGGCAACACTGGCATTCATTAGTATTTTCATAATCACTGAACAGAAATGTATATCCTTACTATGCTATTTTGATTTTAACACAATTATGGATCACTTCCTTTGTTTATGTCGATATGATCCAATCAAAATTCATTGCACTGATTTTCACAAGTAGTTATTTATTAATCAGTTTTTGCAAATTCTGAAGCTTCTCTGAAGTAATAGCAGCCAACCAGTGCAAAATAACCATTATCAAGCATCAAAAATGTATTATAAAGTGACATGTGACTACTATAGACAGGTGACCGCTAGAGCATATAATAAGTGAGCATGTACGCCTATCAATAGTAGAAAAAAATTACATTTCTTTTGACAGAGCCGTGGGGACACAATCATTTGCTCCGTATTATAATTGTTGACATTCAGAATAACGGTATTTTTAGGATTGCCAAACGACAGCCGAATCGAAAGATACTTTTAGCAGCCAACATGTAAGTCTGTTTGTTATTACATAGCATTGGTGTTTAAATAGAGAGCTAGTCGAACATTTCCTTCTTGTTAAAGGTAAAGCCAGAGCTGCATCGCCACAGCTAGCTGGCGATGCAGTGTCATCATTTCTGATTAAAGGTCACGAGTTTGTTCAAAAACATAGTTTGAGGTTTAGCAATTGATTTGAAAATATTGTGTCAAAAACTAAAAAATTTATTACAAAATGTCATTTTTTGTAGCTCATAGGCTGCTTGGCTTGCATCAATATCATGCTTTTACTGGTATATGTTTACACATGATTGTATCCTTTTGTAAGCCAATTTAGTTAATGAAAATTATTAATTTTTACTATAAATGTACGCTTTTTTGCGAATGCTGGCAACATTTTGTCAATCTCAACCCAACCACTTGTAGGGTTGCTTTAGAATGGCTAGTCCTGGTTGCTGTCTCAGCTACACTGGTCTACTACCTGCTAACCAAGAAAAGAGATGTATACCCGCCTGGGCCTATTGCCTTTCCTCTGTTAGGAAACCTGCCACAGTTAGCAGTCTTGGGCTCCCTCACCAACTATGCTCAATACTATAGAAAAATATATGGGGACGTGAGTAGATAAATATATATTCCAGCTCCATTAAATCTCCCGAGTTGAATACTGCACTCTCACCTTTCGATGGACGCAATCCAAATTTGTATTCTAGTACACTGTTTTTTATCATAATAGTCCGTTTTTAAAAGCAGTGTTAGCTTTATTTGCTGACTCACAAAAAATCTTATGAAAACTCGGGTAATCTTATCAAAAATTAGGTTTATTCTTTCAATGCAAAACTAATGATTTATTTTATTAAGACAAATCTATATACTATTAATACTTGAAAACTAGGATACAGTATTTTGGGCGCACTTTGAAGATGTGAAACTTGAAGGTTTCTCTTAACTGCTCGATGCACTATGTGACTAATCATCAAGTCACAAGCATTCAACTGTTAAATCTTTTTGATGCATTTTGTTAAGCTCAGAAAAAATGTGGTCAGAATTTGCGGTGATTTGACTCGGCTGAATTCAATGAGTGCATATTATACCTATATAGGCCTACTGTGAAGTGTAAAGTCAGCTAGTAGTACCATTTCCTATGCACTCACAAATTACAGTTCATTGTAATGTCTATAGTTCGCTGCCACCACCGGGCCACGCATGAAACCCATTAACCTTGCCGAAACACATTAAAATATCAGTTATGCCATAATTACACTGCTTATTAAAACATACTCATGCTGCCGCACTGGAAATGGTTTTTCTGAACACCTTCCACTGGTTTCCCTAATGGTGACATTGTACGTGCTGACTCATATTTGCTTTTACATATATATACGCCAGTTTCAGATTAGCCACGCAGTAGCAGTTTTAGTGCTGTGGGCAGCAAGTAACCCAGCACAAAAAGTTTTATTATCAATAAGTGACAAAATTATAAGTGAGAGACTAGCAGGCCTACGGAGGCAAAAGGTCAGTTTTATTATATACCTATATGTATTTTATTTGACTAAATTGAATGCTTTTGTTTTAATGTGACTTTCATGTTAATTATATAATGTTTGTTTTATGTTATTATACTTTACACTGTAGTTTTATTGTGACATGTACTCTTGTAGACTTCACGGTCTATTCTGGCTATCAGTAAAATAAACAGTCATATCTACCAGAATACGATCAGTTCAGTTTAAACCACCGCAAAACCTGCTGTCATCTCGATTCGTGGCATTTTCGCTACAGTGAAGTCTTATCCTATGGTGGAATAAGAAACAATCAGTAAATCAGCACAGAAGCAACAAATCTTCTGGATCATCAGAAAACAGTCAGCTATTCAACGTAAGAGACATATCGTTAGAATTGTTGAACAACCAGTTATTCGTGGAACGAAAGAACCACAGCAGTCGATCAGTATATCAAGAGAATCAGCATACGTAACATTTATCAGTACAGGACATTATCGTCTTAAAGCAGTCAACTCAGCAAAAGGCAGTTACTTATTGCATCAGCAGAAAACCACAGCATCCCAACTCTCCTCAACAGGAACAGATAAGCAATTTACTTCTATTCTTATTTTTCAATCAGTGTTTTTGCAAGCTTTCCTTTCAAACTTGCAATCAACTCCAGTTTTAGTAACTTGGAACAAGCTTGCTATCAGTCTTTGTTTAGACAATTTGGTTTTGATTTATTTAGAATCGTATTGTAAACCGTGCTGGCTAATCTGAAAGGCAGTTACATGAAAACTTGTGTTCGTTAATTGTTAAAAGCAGCTAGAGTGTCACCAGCGTTTGTGGTTACGGTGGAAGAAGTTTAGTCAGCCGTTCTATTGTCGCTTGCGCGTGAGATGAATTAATAGGCTATTAATATTGGCACAAACTCATCGCAATCCTTACATATTTTGTGGTTTGCTGGCCGGGCATTGTGGGTAATTGCGTGCAGATTTGGCAGCAGCAATAATTAACCAAGTGCAATACTCATCACAGTTATTAGAAACCTTGATTTTACACATAATACTTGGTGTGCCACCTTGTTGAGTAATGATGGCTGATGAAGAAAATCATGCGACAAATTCTTTTGAAAATGTAACTGAAACAGAAAGTGCAGAGGCACAATCTGTAAGCATGGCAGCTAGTGAACAAAGTACGACACATTTGAGCAGTATAGATGTTGTAAAACAGCGAAGCTATAGAAAGCCATCTGAAAAAAGTAAACAGAATAAAGCCAGCCAGCTAAAGACAGAAATAATCAGTGTGATTAGCTCAAAGCTAGATTCTTTTGAAAAGAGTTTTTCTAGCATAGACAGAACTGATTATGATGCATTGTATACATATTTGTCTCACCTTGAGAAAGATGATGGTAGTGAAATACAATTGCTTTGTGAAGAATTTTATACTCTGTGTAATAATAAAACAGATGAACAAGTTGAAAACCTGAGAGCAATTTATCGCAGCGAGCGAGAAGAAAATGTTGCATCATTAAATGCGCTTTTGGATGAGATCGAAGCTAAGGAAGAGGAGGAGAAAGCTTTAATAGAGCAAGAGATGGAGAGACGGCTAGCAATGCTGGAGGAGCAAAGGAAGAGGCAAGCAGAAGCAAGAAGAGCATTTCAAGAACGGTTGAACCCAACACTGAGAAGAGTTACTAGTCAACCACTCAGTGTTGAACTTGACCAATCAGCAGAAGTGGAGATGCCAACAACCATTGATATGCAATCTCCTTCTCGAAGTTTAAATGAGCAGCCAGTTCTCTCTAGGTCAGTTGTGAAGTCGTCGCCAACACAACACGCAAGCAATCGCCTCTCACAGGAATCGACACCAAAGCTCACAAGCACGAGTCAGGAGTACGGTGCTCTAGAACGACTAACAAACTCCATCACAGAAGCAGTGAAAATTACAAAACGTACTATTGTTGAACCCACAATCTTCTACGGAGACCCGATGAAGTTTAGAGATTGGGAATCCGATTTTGATGAATTTCTCGACGCAGAAGGCATCACAACAAGTGCTAGAAAGATGCGCATACTCAAGAAGTTTATCAGTGGCGATGCCCGCCGATGTGTTGAAGGCTTTTTGCTGGATGACTCATTAAATTCGTATACTGAAGCAAGAAAACTCTTACAAGAACGATTTGGGAAAAAAGTGAACATAGCTCGTCATCTGAAGAAAAAACTCAAAGATTGGCCTAAAATAGGAAACAGGGATGGTCAAGCATTGCAACAGTTTGCAGACTTTCTCAGTCATCTACTTAGCGCAAAACAAACAGTCTCACATTTGAACAGTCTTGATGAATCTGAAAGCAACGAAGAAATGCTCGAGAAGCTGCCTGACTGGTTAAAGATCAAGTGGAAGTACCAAATACGTAAGTATGAAAAAGACTATGATGACTACCCTCCCTTCAGCATATTCAAGGAGTTCATTAATGAGGAAGCTTCAACAGCTAACATTTTGGGAACCAAAGAAAGTACACGCAGTGACAAGTTTTCGGAGCTAAATAGAAGAGCAAATTCGAAGCAGTTGCAAACATTGCAAGCTTCAACATCGAAAGACAGGAAAAGCATGACAACAGAACAATCGACCAAGTATTGCAAGAAGTGTGATCAATACAATCACCATACAGCCCAGTGTAATTTGCTTGTCAAGGCCACATACGAAGAAGCCTTACAGTTCTTTAAGGAAAATCACCTCTGTTTCCATTGTGGAAAGGGTAATCACAAACACAATGAATGCTCTAATCGGTGGAAGTGCAAGGTCTGTAAACGTGGACATCCAGATTGTCTCCATAAATCACGCAGTGATTGGGAAAGTGAAAAGCCTCAGCAGTACAACAAAACAGAAAAAATGCCCGTAGCTCAGAGCTCGCAAGCAAGCCCTAAAGACTCAACTCAACCATCTAAGCAACATATTGTGGCTATGGCTAAACAACCCAACCAAATCGGACTACTAAGTATGCTTCTTCCAGTAACAATCTTATCAGGAAATGGACGCGAAATGACAGTCTATGCGTTACTAGACAATGGATCTGACACAACATATATCACAGAAAATGCTGTAGATCAGATAAAGCTGAAATCTTATGGTGAACCAGAAAAGGTTACAATATGTACTTTGGCAGGAGAAGAAACTAGGTACAGAAAGAAGTATAAGTTCTCCATTAAAGGAACTGGACCAGCAGCAGATAGCTCTAGTTTTTCAATTGTTGCGCTAGAACAAAAAACTATACCTCACAATGAGAACCAAATACCAACCGAAAAGGTAGCCAAATCCATACCTCATTTGAGTCATATCGCCCACCTCATCTCACCAAAGCTGGACCTTGCTGTAGACATGCTGATTGGACGAGACAATTCTCACCTATTAGCACCACATGAGTCGATAATTGCAGATGCGTCAGAGCCGTTTGCTATGAGAACAGTTTTAGGTTGGACACTATGTGGAGGAAATCCAAGTGCTGATGCACTACCATCGAGCTGTTTCGCTACACAAAACGATGAGTTTCATGACATAAACGACCAAAGAAAGATGTCGCAAAATGACATGACCTTTCTGAAAATACTAGAAAGTGGAACTAAAACAACAGATGATGGTTCTCTTTCGTTACCATTACCTTTTACTACTACTCCATACATGCCAAACAACAAGTCTCAAGCCTTGAAAAGACTTAAACAGCTCATCAAAAGATTGCAGGGTGATGCCATCCTAAAGAGTGAGTATTTCAAGTTTATGCAGGATATGATAAACAGTGGACACGCAGAACCTGTGCCTGACGGAAGCACACCTGAAGGGCAGACATGGTATTTACCACATTTCGCTGTATTTCATCCTAAAAAGCAAAGTCTTCGAGTTGTATTTGATGCCAGTGCAAGGTATGGAAACAGAAGTCTCAATGAAGAACTGCTATCTGGGCCTGACCAAATGAACAGCTTGCGTGGAATTTTATTAAGATTTCGTCGCGAACCTATAGCCATATCATGCGACATACAGAAGATGTTTCACAATTTCAAAGTCGATGAAAAAGATAGAAACTATTTACGGTTTTTGTGGGTAGAGGCTGATTTGCAGACTGTCAAAGAGTATCGGATGACTGTACATCTATTCGGAGCTACAAGCTCTCCAGGAGTAGCTACCTTTGCTCTAAACAAGGTAGCAGCCGACTCTTCAGACAAATATCCCGAAGCAGCAAAGTTCATCATAAATGACTTTTATGTAGATGATGGCATAACTAGCGTCAAAACCGAACAGGAAGCCACAGACTTGATCGAGAATGCAGTGAGCATATGCAAAAAAATCAACCTTCGTTTGCACAAGTTTCTCAGCAACAACAGAAATGTGCTTGAAACCATCCCAAACACTGAAGTAAGCAAGAACTTGCAAGGACTCGACATCTACAAAGACAAACTACCTTCAGAAAGAACACTTGGCCTGGAATGGTGCACAGACAGTGACACCTTCACCTTTACTAACAATAAGACTGAGAAGCCACCTACTAAAAGGGGCATTCTTTCTTCTGTATCCCAATTGTACGATCCTATTGGTCTTATCGCACCTTTTACCCTTCAAGGAAAAATCTTGATGCAGCAGTCTTGCAAAGAGGACAAAAGTTGGGACCAAACCGTATCCCCTGATTTACAAGAAAAATGGAGAAAATGGAATGATGGTTTTGACCAACTCCAAAACATTAAAATACCAAGGTGTCTAAAACCAGCTGGTTTTGGGGAGGCTCTCAGAAGTGAGCTGCATTATTTTGGTGATGCAAGTCTGCAAGGGTTTGGTGCCTGTGCCTATTTGAGGATTATCAACAAAGAACAAAGAGTGCACGTTGCACTGATCTCTGCCAAATCTAGAGTAGTACCTGTCAAAGGGCTAACGATTCCTCGCTTAGAGTTACAAGCAGCAGTGGAAGCGGTGAGACTTGCCAACTTTATTAGAACAGAGCTGCAGACACATATGGACCAAGAATACTTTTGGTCAGACTCTACAACCACCTTGGGATATATTAAGAACAGTGATACTCAATTCCGCATGTACACAGCAAACAGAGTTAATGAGATCCGAGAGAGCAGCAACCCCAACCAGTGGTACCATATCTCAGGAGTTGAAAATCCAGCCGACATTGTATCGCGGGGTGCTTCAGCCGAACAACTAGCAGCAAGCAATTGGTACAAAGGACCAGCCTTTCTCCAGCAACTTACTATCGATGAACAAGTAAAGAGTGACAAAGACTATCAAGAAACTTTAAAAAACGACCCAGAGGTAAAGAACCTTAAAACAGCGTTAATGGTCAAAAGTACTTCAGAATCCTTCATTGAGACAATCTCAAAGAAATTCAGCTCGTGGAGACGTTTTGTTAGAGCCATAGCAAACGTTCAATCCATTTTAAGAAACAAGAGCTTGAAGAAAGTGTTGAAACTTTCCGTAGAGCAAATGCAAGACGCTGAGACAGCTATAATTCGACTACTACAACGAACAACTTATTTGCAAGAAATCAAGAAGTTAGCAGCTGGGAAACAAATCAACAAGGACAGCAAAATCCGCAGTTTGACACCATTTCTTGATGAGTCCGGATTGCTACGAGTCAATAGTAGGTCGACGTCTATCTTAACCTTTCAAGAAAAGCGGCCGCTAATCATTCCCAAAACAGACTTAGCCAAACTGCTCATCAGCCACTTTCACCAGTCCACTCATCATTCAGGCACTAATGTGACTGTGTCAGCAGTCAGACAAGCTGGCTACTGGGTCACAGGAGCTACAGCCCTAGCGAGATCAATTGTTTTTAACTGCGTCAAGTGCCGTCTACAGCGAAGCAGACCGACAGAGCAGATCATGGGATTGCTACCTGAAGAACGCACCACCCCTTCTCCGCCATTTACTCACGTTGGGCTCGACGTATTTGGTCACTTTCTTGTCAAAGAGCGTAGGTCAGAGATTAAAAGATGGGGCATAGTGTTCACATGTACTTATACCAGAGGTATCCATATTGAACTGATTGACAACTTGACAACTGATAATTTCTTGCAAGCTTTGAGAAGGTTTCAAGCCATAAGAGGACAAGTACGAACAATATTCTGCGATAATGGCACAAATTTCGTTGGTGGGAGAAATCAGCTAGAAAGGGATCTATTAGAAATGAAAGACTCCAGAGCCAAACAATTTTTATTAGACAACAAAATACAGTTCAAAATGAATACGCCTTCAGCAAGTCATCAGGGGGGCTTGTGGGAAAGACAAATACGCACAATCCGAAGTATCCTCAACAGCATGACTCCAAAGTATTCCGGACGACTAACCACAGAAAGTTTGCATACAGCCTTCATGGAAATTACAGCAGCCATAAACAACAGGCCTCTCTCAACCATAAGTGCAACGGACACCGAACCAGTTATAACGATCAACCATTTACTGACGGGCAAATCTCAGAATATTTTACCACCCCCAGGAGAATTCACATCGGATGAGCTGTATGGAAGGCACATGTATAGGAAAACCCAACAGCTAGCACAGGAATTCTGGGAAATGTGGAACTGTCAATATTTAAGCAAAATAGAAACGAGAAGTAAATGGCAGCATCCGCAGCCAAACCTCAAGGTGGGAGATGTTGTTTTGATCATAGACGAACACCAGCCCAGGAACTTTTGGTCAACTGGAAAGATAGTTGCCTTACATTTCGGAGCTGACTCACGAGTGAGAAAAGCAACAGTAATGCTTGCAACACCAGATCTGGACGCTAAGGGAAAACCTATCGACAATAGAAAGGTTATAGATAGACCAGTACAGAAACTGATCCTGCTTGTGTCACCTTAAGAATGTTATCTAGTACACTTATTCAATTGCTTATAGTCCATTTTATCGTATGATCATATGCAACTTAAATAGTGAATTCATATTACTGGGCAATTATATTTACATAATACAAAACAAAACTTGAACACCCTTCATCTTAAATTTAATGCAAATTTAGGTGGGAGTGTGAAGTGTAAAGTCAGCTAGTAGTACCATTTCCTATGCACTCACAAATTACAGTTCATTGTAATGTCTATAGTTCGCTGCCACCACCGGGCCACGCATGAAACCCATTAACCTTGCCGAAACACATTAAAATATCAGTTATGCCATAATTACACTGCTTATTAAAACATACTCATGCTGCCGCACTGGAAATGGTTTTTCTGAACACCTTCCACTGGTTTCCCTAATGGTGACATTGTACGTGCTGACTCATATTTGCTTTTACATATATATACGCCAGTTTCAGATTAGCCACGCAGTAGCAGTTTTAGTGCTGTGGGCAGCAAGTAACCCAGCACAAAAAGTTTTATTATCAATAAGTGACAAAATTATAAGTGAGAGACTAGCAGGCCTACGGAGGCAAAAGGTCAGTTTTATTATATACCTATATGTATTTTATTTGACTAAATTGAATGCTTTTGTTTTAATGTGACTTTCATGTTAATTATATAATGTTTGTTTTATGTTATTATACTTTACACTGTAGTTTTATTGTGACATGTACTCTTGTAGACTTCACGGTCTATTCTGGCTATCAGTAAAATAAACAGTCATATCTACCAGAATACGATCAGTTCAGTTTAAACCACCGCAAAACCTGCTGTCATCTCGATTCGTGGCATTTTCACTGTTTTTTATCATAATAGTCCGTTTTTAAAAGCAGTGTTAGCTTTATTTGCTGACTCACAAAAAATCTTATGAAAACTCGGGTAATCTTATCAAAAATTAGGTTTATTCTTTCAATGCAAAACTAATGATTTATTTTATTAAGACAAATCTATATACTATTAATACTTGAAAACTAGGATACAGTATTTTGGGCGCACTTTGAAGATGTGAAACTTGAAGGTTTCTCTTAACTGCTCGATGCACTATGTGACTAATCATCAAGTCACAAGCATTCAACTGTTAAATCTTTTTGATGCATTTTGTTAAGCTCAGAAAAAATGTGGTCAGAATTTGCGGTGATTTGACTCGGCTGAATTCAATGAGTGCATATTATACCTATATAGGCCTACCAAGGACAGTCTATGTTGATTCTCTTACATCTTGTATAAGGACTACATTGGGGACAGCGTAATTGAAAATGCACCTTGGATCTCAAGATATACAGAGGACATCGCCGCCTCTAATGGCTTCGGTTATGAGAACATGTTTATGAATAAAAGTATATCCTCTAAGAGCATTCACTGTTCGCTTCTTGACAACCTGAGGACTGTTCACGCATTGTCATTGAAACTTTTTATTTTGATTAGCAAATTGTGTAGCTGTACAGTCAAATTTTACAAAAAGGCGCCAAAGTGTATACTTAAAAACAATTGTAATAGTTTTAAATAAATAACATCATTTTATGGTTAGTATTTTGATCAATCGTAGGTCTTCACATTTGCATTCGGCTCAAACAATCGAGTGGTAATAAGTGGTTATGACAATTTTTATGAACTTCTGGTCAAACGCGGAGGAATAACAAGCGTGAGAAGTCCAAGAAGCTTTCTATCTCAGACTGGTAAAGATTTAGTGGAGCAGACACCGGGTAAGCTAAATCTGCTCTCTATATATCACTAGTTAGCTGCGTGAATACACCTCGTTTATTTACACTAAACGGTGAACTGGGCAAATGATTCTCAATCGTTTCAAAGCACTTCATGGCACACGCTGGTTCAGCTGCAGTAAAAACCTGTGTATTATGTTATGGAGTTGTATTCACTTTTTACTGATTTTCAAAAAGGCTATTGCCCTGAAGAGATAATGAGTAGTTCTGACCATATTATTTTAATAAACGATCATTCGTATATGTGCAGTGTGCAATATATATAGGGTGCAATATGTGTACATGAAGGTGCAATATGTGTGCATGAAAGTGGACTATGTGTACATGAGGGTGCAATATGTGTACATGAGAGTACAATATATGTACACGAAAGTGAAATATGTGTACATAAGGTTGCAATACATGTACATGATGGTGCAATATGTGTACGCATAGGTGGAATATGTTTACATGAGAGTGCAGTCTGTGTACAAGAAAGTGCAATATGTGTACAAGAAGGCGCAATATGTGTACATGAAGTTGCAATGTGTGTATATGAGAGTGCAATATTTGTACACGGAGGTGCAATATGTTTACATAAGGGTGCAATATGTTTACATAAGGTTGCAATATGTTTACATGAGAGTGCAGTATGTGTACACGAAGTTGCAATATGGGTACATCAGGTTGCAATACATGTACATGAGGGTGCAATATGTGTACACCAAGGTGTAATGTTTACATGAGAATGCAGTATGTGTACAAAAGAGTGCAATATGTGTACATGAGGTTGCAATACGTGTATGTGAGAGGGCAATATGTGTACACGGAGGTGCAATACGTTTACATGAGGTTGCAAAGGTTATATCAATGGAAAATTGCATGTTATAGCACATAGTGAGAACTTAACGTGGTTAACTCATGTGGGTGTTGTTGTTGTCAAATATGTCACCACCGATAAACCATCAAGGATAAGAGGAACATTGCAAGCAGCTTTGGGTCAGGTAAGAGAGCTGTTGCTTGTCTTCCCGGCTTTTCTCGCATTGTGGTATGAGCAGTTTTGTCAGGGTTGCTGTAGCAAAAGTTTTCAATTTATTTTCTATCATATGAATCTGTTTTACAGGTTTACTATGGGCGCCATATCCTCATTGGAAAACTCTACGCTCTTTTAGTCTCAGTACCTTGAGAGAGGAAGGCATGGGAAAGGCATGGATGGAGCCAAGTATTCATGATGAATTAGAAAAGTATTTAGCTAAATTTGTAGAGCCAAATTTAAATCGTCCAGTTGAATTAAAACATAGCCTTGCACAAGCAACGTGTAACGTAATCTCACAAATGTTGTACGCCAAGCGGTTTGACTTTGATGATGAGAAGTTTAACACAATGATTTCTTCTATAAATGAAGGTCTGGCACTGTCCATAAAAATCGCGTTGGTTTCATGCCTGAATATTCCGGGTATAACCTGGTTGGCAAAATCCATAATAGATAGAGACAGGTATATTGGTGACAATGTCATAAGACCCACAATTCAATCTTACATCAATGAGCACAAAGCAGACCTCGATGAAAACAACCCGAGGAATTTGACTGACAGATTTCTTATTCATGCGCAGCAAGTTGGAGAATCAGAGGCAAGCTATCGAGGTGAGAGCTATATACTGTACTTCACACTCAGAGCAGTTTGACATATCTAGACTCATAAACAGTCCAGAAATAGGTTACATTGGATGATAGCATACTCAGTATAAGTTGACAACATAACTCACTAGAGTTGAGTTGTGTTGTTTGATAGTATACTTTGTATAAACAGACTAGAGATGAGTTATGTTGTATGATAGTCTACTCCATATAAACAGACCAGAGGTGAGGTATGATGTATGATAGTCTACTCCGTATAAACAGACCAGAGGTGAGTTATTTTGTATGATAGTATATTCCGTATAAACAGACCAGAGGTGAGTTATGTTGTATAATAGTCTACTCCATATAAACAGACCAAAGGTGAGTTATGTTGTATGATAGTATACTCCGTATAAACAGACCAGAGGTGAGGGATGATGTGTGATAGTATACTCCGTATGAACAGACTAGAGGTGAGTTATGTTGTATAATAGTGTACTCCGTATAAACAGACCAGAGGTGAGTTATGTTGTATGATAGTATACTCCGTATAAACAGACCAGAGGTGAGTTATTTTGTATGATAGTGTACTCCGTATAAACAGACCAGAGATGAGTTATGTTGTTTGATAGTATACTCAGTATAAACAGACCAGAGGTGAGTTATGTTGTATGATAGTCTACTCCATATAAACAGACCAGAGGTGAGGTATGATGTATGATAGTCTACTCCGTATAAACAGACCAGAGATGAGTTATGTTGTATGATAGTATACTCAGTATAAACAGACCAGAGGTGAGTTATGTTGTATGATAGTATACTCAGTATGAACAAACTCAGGTTGCATGATAAAGTTTAGCATTTGAGTGCTAACCGACATGCACTTTTTGTGCTAGCGTATTTCACTGATCATCAGTCAATAGTTGATTGCAGCGTATCCGTGTATCTTTTTGACCTTGCCATCTTCGGGTGGTAGTTTCATAATTAATAAATTGTTTTCCACCAGGCTTGGGGCCACTAGTGAGTATTGAGCGCACTGCACTATTTGCTGGCTAGACGACAGTAAGGTGCACTAGGCACTGCACTAGCACTAGTGCATGGCATAGTAATAATATAAAATGCACTAGGCACTGCACTAGCAGAAATTCTTGTGCACTAGGCACTGCACTAGCACTAGTGCATCGAAAAGTGAAGTCAAAAATTCACTAGGCACTGCACTAGCAGAAATTCTTGTGCACTAGGCACTGCACTAGCACTAGTGCATCGAAAAGTGAAGTCAAAAATTCACTAGGCACTGCACTAGCAGAAATTCTTGTGCACTAGGCACTGCACTAGCACTAGTGCATCGAAAAGTGAAGTCAAAAATTCACTAGGCATTGCAATAGCAAAAATTCTTGTGCACTAGACATTGCACTAGCACTAGTGCAGTGTAAAATCATAAATGCACTAGGCACTTCACTATTAAACTTCATTAGGCACTAGACCAATGAGCTTTTTTGCTATAGCAGCTGCAAGAATTGCTTGCTAATCAACAGATATCTACTGCTATCCACTGCAATAGTACAATTATAGCCGTGCAAAGGATGTCAGCCATGTATTTGTCAAATAAACTAGCCTCACCTAAAATTTCAAACAAACCATAGACCTACAATAATGCTCAATATTAAATAGTGCAGATGACAACAGATATCAAATAGTGCAATGTATTACAATTACAATAACTAAATATACTAAGCAAGCATGGAATGGAAGAATTCACTTCTTATTACATAAATGCACTATGTACAACAAGAAAGTCTACCCTTGGATAAACCAGTATCATGTAAACAGTAAGTCATATTGATGGCAAAATTGATAGGCAATATTGTGCAATAGTAAGCACTAGTGCATACTATGTCGCACTAGGCACTGCACTTGCACTAGTGCATTTATGAAAAAGTTTCCAATCCGCACTAGGCATTGCACTAGAGCATTTTATGTTGCACTGTGCACTGCACTTGCACTAGTGCGTTTATGGGAATTTTCTAATCCGCACTAGGCACTGCACTAGTACATACCATGTCACACTAAGCACTGCACTTGCACTAGTGTTCCCAGGGACTCATGTCAAATTTGCACTAGCATTGCACTAGACATTTCTATTTTTAAATTGCACTGCACTAGTGCAGTGCGCACTGCACTGCTAGTGGCCCCAAGCCTGTTTTCCACCAACTAAATCAGTTTCAAGTACCATATATTACCATGGGCTGACAGCGTTGGCAACTTTGTGCATATACGAACATGAAAAGAGAAAACAATTTAGATGCTTAATATTATTCATCAACAATTTTAGAAACAATTAAAGGACTTTTCTTTTGATTTTCTCCTACAGCATTAATTTCTACGAGCATGTTTCACCAGTTTGGTTTCATTCAGAAACTGTAAGTAAGGTATACACAAGTTGAGGGCCTGAACTAGTATCGACTCTCAGGCTGTCAGCGCCTGAGCATGAACTTGCTGTGATTGTTTATGCGAACCCTGCGCCTTTCGATCATTTTGCAGCTGTATTCAACCGGTCTTTGCTGTGGTGTGTAAGTCAACCAGTTTACTTTGTGCCTGTCAAATTTGACTCTCTATAGCTCTCTAACCAATTTCATCAACACTTTGACTGGGTTATGCGTGCAACCTGTGTTTGTGCGCATACTAAGTCAATTGGCAATATTCATGGATTTTTAAGGTTCCAGCTTCACAGCTTGAGTTTTGTTATTACAGAGGACAATGCGTGGGTCTATAACATGCAACTGTATGTTGCTGGAACTGAAACTACTTCAACTGCTCTTTGCTGGGCCATTTTGTTCATGTGCCTGTATCCTGAGAAGAGGATGAGAGTGCAAGAGGAGATTGACAGTGTCATAGGTAAACTCTACCCTTTCACTTAGCAGTTCGTATGTTAATTCTGAGTTTAGTCCAAGTGCATCTACTTGTGGACACGGTTCAATAGTCCCTTCTGCATCATTTTATTAAGGTCGTGACAGACCCCCCACATGCAAGGACAGAGTGAGCATGTCATACACAGATGCTGTTCTCCTGGAGACACTCAGGAAATCAAATATGGTCAGCACAGCTTTACCTCACACCCTCGAGAAAAGCATCACAATAAGTGGAGTGGTGGGTACCGTGGGTCTTCTGCAGCGAGTCCTATCCTCTCTTTGTCTGGATAAATGTGTTCCATTGCACCTCTTGTTAACCTTGACAGACCTTGTTAATCTCCTGCTAGTAGGGCTTTCACTAACCTTATTAGAAGCTAGCCAACTTAATAATAAGCTCAGCTCGCATGCACCACTCTAGTGTTGCATACATCTATGATAGCACAGACAGTGCATTTGACATCAGCTAACAGTTTACACATATCTTGAGTAACATTTTCTTTTTTTCTTGGTTTTGTTTTCAGCAATCTCAAGTTCCTCCAAAATACTGACATGAGACTCTAGCATAGGGGTGATTTTCATCTACTCACCCATATGTAAAGTTTCTCCATTCGTGTAGTCTTTCATCCGAATCATTCTCAGACATATATTGTCCTCTTCAGAATATTCCAGCCGGCGCTGATCTTATGCTAAACATGGCTTCAGTTTTACATGATGAAACCGTCTTTGAGGAGCCAGAGAACTTTAAACCGGAGAGATACTTGACAGGAGACGTCGCTTTAAAGAAGCAGAGAACGATACCATTTGGAATTGGTTTGTGTTACCAAAATAGAAGTTTCTTTTGCAAGGCCATTGTTCAAATATGTTTTAACTGTGACATATCTACCAATGATCAGCTATGAAAGATAATCGAATAGCGCTCGATCCAAACTGTGTTTTTTACTTTTTTGGAATATTTGTTTTTGTGGCAGCACTAAATCTGACATTGTCAATGACTTTTTGATCGAATAAAAATTAACCTTGCTGTAAGGTGCGTCGTAAACTGGTCAGGTGGTTGTTTGCAGGGCGCCGAGCTTGCTTGGGTGAGAGCTTGGCCAGGATGGAGTTTTTCCTTTTCTTTACAACATTCCTTCAGAAGTACGATATCAGACTGGCAGATGGCATGAGAGTAACAGAGGAACCGGTTGAGGGCGTAGTTAGCACACCTCAGTCACATAAAGTTGTCTTCTCTCATCGATTTTTATAAAAAAAAACTATATCCTATATACAGTGCAATAGCATATCAGGGGCATAATAACTCTATATAACCTTTTACAGGCAAAAGGCATATTTTCTGAGTGCAATGCATAGCATAAGCTTTTACAGACATTGCAAAGCGCTAATAACACAATAGTCAGTAAGCCACCTCCAATTATTGTTCAGTTCCGCTCCAGTTGCATGGATATACACTGTGTAAGTTGTGGGTTATAGAGTTGAAGGTGCTGAACAACATGGCAGGTAGTAACTCACTGCAAACCGGCACATTCACTCAGAATTAATGATTTTTTGGAGAACTAAAATTGAGGAGTTGCCCTCTCTTGCCAAACGAATTTCGGCCATTTGATTGGTTTAGAGCGCAAGGTCGTTCATGAGTTAATACCGTGTGTGGAGTTCAAGCATTTATTTATATTGAGAAATTGAGTTCCAATCGACATGTTTTTGATTTCTGAGGAAGATAATCAGCATTATGAGCTGTTGCTGCCACTTTCAAAGCACTAGTCAAAGAAATCTACTCAAACAACTGAGTCAGCATTGCTATGATAAGTTGCTGAAGTATGCCAAAGACTGGGTAGTTACTAATAAAGATTCAGAAAGAACTTTGTGCAAGGAATTTATACATTCTTATACTTATGATCATGTTGTTGATAAGTCAACTGCATGATAGCAAAGCTGAGCTGCCTTTAATCCACTGAACCTGCTATGGAAGGATAACCAGCTTAGCAAAGCTCAAATCAGCACAACAGTCAAATGTAAGTAATCTTATAATTCTGAACTAATCTGCAGTACCTAATGTTTTAAAAATTTTAAATTACATTTATTAAATTAAAATTACAAACTATGAGCTAGGTTTTCACTGTTGTTTAGACAACTCTGAATGATGAATGAAATGTATGAATGCCTGCATCTGGTTAAATTTTATTGGTACATGCTTCTTACAAGATTGTAACTCATAAGAATGAAGATCCTTAGCCAACTACTAAACAATTGCGCTCCTCATCCTCAATAAAAGCTGAAACTATGCTACCCAAACTATGTGTTATTTGTGAAAAAAAGGAGTGGTGGACTAAGAAAGCTGGTAAGCGCATCAGAGATGGTCTACTAAGGGCAGAGACCAAAGATGCTGGTAAGTTAGGTAACCTTGGCATTATGTTTATCACAACCATGGTCTACCGTAGAGACTAAATAATCTAGCATTTGTGATGATTTGTTGAATTGTTATGTTTGTTTTTACAAGGTAAATTAAAACACGCTGCTGAGCTAAGAGCTGATCATAGCCTCCTGGTACATTTTCTCTCTGCTGACACCGTCGCTCAGGAGATGTGTTACCACAGACAGTGTTACTACCAATACCCAGGGCTGAAATCATTGTATAACTCCCACACACAAGACACGGGCGCATAATCCAGGTTGGTGTAATCACTGTACATTGTTATCTGTGTGAATATGAACATTATTGCTGGATGTTCTGTACATAACTGCTCCCATCATCCAATATCAACCAAAACCAGAGTACAAACTAATATGACATGTCTACCATATACTTAGATTTTAGCAAAGCACCAAATGAAATATGAAAAGTGTGTAAATTGTGATTTACATCAATACTTAATATGTAGATTTTAAATTATTTATAACATGCCATAGTTCAGCTATACTCTGCTTCTTTTCAGTGAATCTTTACTCAATCAGGTAAAAACCTAATATATGTAATACTGCACAATAAATAGATTGTGTGAAATGTGGCTATTTCTTTTGCAAAACAGTAGAAATGCCCCGATTCTAAATTCACCAGCTGATTCAGATACCGATCCGATATACCGATTCTCATTGAAAAATAATCCGCTTCAGATCTTTTGTGTCGCACAGATAGTTGTTCTTCTTATTATGCAAATACAAACATAATGCAAAGAAAATATAAATGTTAATGTATTTATTTGTTTGTATTTATGGAAAAAATATACATGTATATGCATAATCACATACTGACATACCGTGCATGTAGTAACAAAACAGTCCATGTTTCTTGTAATTTGTAAATAAAGGTAATTACTGTTAGTGGTACAGTTCTCTCTGTGATAACGAAGTCTCTCTTTTATTGCTAGATCAATTGCTGCGTCTGTACCAGTTTAGAGCAAATCAGCGTTTGTTTTAATTACCGTTAGTGATTCAATTCTCTCAGAAAGAAGTATTTTTCTTCCATCACTATTAATGTAGCCAGTCATACTGAAGGGCGATGCCACAGATGATGAAGGACAAGCTAAAACCGATAAGCCACTGAGGTTACCGTTTTTTATACGGTATAAACGATACATTGTATCGTCAGGATCAAGAAAGTGATAGATAACTTTATACACCGACTGTTTAAATTACTTTCGTAATGCTAGCAAACAGAAATATTACACTGCGTTTTTGTCTCCGTATTTGTTATCTTGCTCGTGATTGGCTGCAATAAATCCTATCGCTGTAATTGGGAAATACCACACTTTGTGATTACGTTCTGACTAAAGCAAAAAGGTTCCTTAGCTGTGTTTATCAGGCTATAGACATGAAATAAATTGTGTGGCAGGCCTGAAATTCATTAGGTAAAAGTAAGAAGCTTGCCGCTGATGATTTTTTATTAGTGTTGCAGGCTAAAATACGGTTTTCTGCAAAATAGTTGATCTGTAAAAAGTATCGGAAGTTTCAGATAGTTTCAGAAAAAATAGGCCGATAACGATTCAGATACTTAACACCCATATCGGCACCGATACCAATTCCGATACCGAAATCGGGGCAACTCTACAAAACAGGATGCATAATCTAACACCTAATACACTTTCATCCTGTCTGTGTATGTGAAATCGTAAAAACTTGTTAACATGGCCTATGCTGGACTGGTGTCCTTCTAAACAATAAAAAAATTGATGATTGTTTCCTTTGTGAGGGAGCACCTTCTTATGAATTACAGTACATGCTATCTGAACATAACGGTACATGGGAATCTATTGCAACAAGCAGTACCATATGCATTTATAATAATGTTTTACTTATTTTTTTAGTAACCTAGAGACACGACTCAGCCCTGCCTTCTGCCGGGAAGTGATCACTTATCAGTTAGTCACCATGAAGCAGATCTTATCAATGACTCAGTAAAGAGAGCTCCACAATAAGTATGATGATGCCCCTGATATCGAGAGGTATGCATGATCAATACATAGCGCCAGTAATGAATTGTTCATTAGTTTATTCGGAAAGATGTTTCATTTGTGAAAAAAAAAACCAAACATGATTTGATTTGCAGCCAAGAATATCTTAAATTGCTCAAAAACCTGTTGGTTTGCCAATAATAGTTTACAAGCTGATCATCATACTTTTTTGTCTAGGTGCTCTGCAAAGATGGTATCTCACACAGAGTGAGGAAGTACTCAAAGATGCCTTTTGCTCATGTAAGGCTAGTAAATGTCAGACAGGACAATGTGGCTGCTATGAGCAGAACCTGAAATGCACCGAGTTCTGTCAGTGTTGTCACTGTAAGAATAAAGCTGGAGGAGATGACAACGACGAAGGAGAAATCCAAGAGGATGACGACTTTGATGGCTAATTTTAGTTCTGGTGTATTTGAGTTCATTATTTTCTTTATTTCCAACATAATCTAGTTTTAACTTTTCCATAGACCAGTGGATAATCAAACAAATCAACTATCAATGTTTTTTAACTTGTTTGATAATTCGCAAAGCATGTGCCAGCAAGGGGGCATTTCTATCCACCCCTGTGATTTTTTTACAATCAAAACCTTTAGATATACTTTCATTTAAAAGATATGAGTGTTCAGTCAATAAATTTAAGAAAACTTAACGCTCAGTTTGATTTTAAATGATTGCCATATGTAATGAAGAGGGTTTGTTCGTATTTTTATACACCCCTGTTTTCCCGGCTATCGTGCCAGTTTGGAGCGAGTTACTACCAAGATTTGAAAAATTCAGGTTTTTATGACCCAGAAACCACTTAAATTGTGTATATCCATGTAACTGGAGCGGAACTCAATTTTTAGGCCACTTTTTAGATAGTGGCTTACTGACTACAAGTATATGTATTCCATTCTTGTCGAAGGCCTTTCTTCAAACTATTTTTTTAAATAATAAAACCTATATTAGTATATAAAGGTTCAAACAATATATAGTATACTAGTTGAAGACTCAATTTTGCAATGAAATTTACTAAAAGGTGTATCAGGGATCATTTATATAATTTTTCTATTCATTGCTTTTTTGATTTGTCACCCCATGTGCATGATATCTTCTCAATAAATAAGCTCTACCACAAAATCTAAAATGCATCTGTAGCTAGACTTGACCGTTGATAAAGTGTAAGAGCCTTTTGATTTCATTAACGCTATATCCTGTTAGTAATCGGTGGCTCACAAAGTCTATTCACTAATACAGGAGTATATTCTGAAATTCTTCCATTTTCCTGACTGCGCAGTGCTTGGCTTATAAATTATCTAGAGGAGATTAAGTTATCTAAACTTAGCCAGTGATATGGAATTTACTGATCGGCTTTTGCCATTGTAACATGAAAGTTTTCTTAACTCTATTAAATAGGTTTCGTTTACAGATAACTCATTCCAATGACTAAACATTTAACAGCCATTTATCTACACCCTTCAATTTGAGTTCCAGAGAATAGCCTGGTTTAAGCTGCCATATAAACTATGTGATGTTACTAGCTGATTTCACAAGCTAGAAGACCTATCAGGCAAGAAGAGTAGTGTCAGAAATCCACTCCTGATAAGTTAATAAATATCCTTGCTTAGAGAATCTTTGTTATAAAATGTATCGGTGAGTATTCAAACCAGGCCATTAAAGGTTTGTATGAGTGTTTATTAGTATTCAGAGATGATTGGAGATAGAGTTGAACATGGCAAATCTACTGGGCGTACAAGAATGCAGTTCACGTGTCTTTTCCGATGACAGTTTAAACTGAAACATTTCCTAGTTGATATTCTACTTGCTTTTATCCTAAATCTACTCTTAATAAGTGCAGGTGTTGTCCCTGCGATGCTTGTATTCTGTGTTGACTACAGCCACAGGAAAAAGTCATACTTTTCTACTTTTGCAACCTTCCATGGCATTTGAATCACGAATGCAATGTGTGTTAGCATGCATATGTCGTTGGTGACAATACTTGACATCCTAATTAATCATATGTGCGTTGTAAACTTTCCAGGTTGGCTTGCATTTTGAGACTGAACTTATAGAATAGAACCTTGGCTATCAACACTAGGATCACTCAAGCGTGCTGGTATCGATAGTCCAAAGTGATTAGCAATACAAACCGGTGGTGCCCTTATTGCGTTAGCAATCAGCACCCTTTCATCAGCTGTTACTAGTATTGAATAGCCCGCAGTACTAGCTCATTACTAAAGCCATTATCACTGCTATCATTTGAATAAGATACAAAGACAAGAGTGACTCTACCGCTAACACCATGTGAGTTTACAAACTATTATTGCATTGTTGACCAGAGCAGCCTGTATAGAAAAAAGGTTTTAGTAGTGGTAAGGACATTTTGGAAGTACAACCTTCAACGTTTTATTATTATAACGCTTATCTATGTCATAAAACTGAAGTATCATAACAAATTTCTCTAAAGTGCCTTTTAAGTTCTAACCAGAATGCTACAAGTAACTCCGTCATTATTGGCTGGAAATGCATACAACAACAATTAGGTAATCAACTGCCGTAAACACCTTTTCACAGCTGACATGCCTGCAGAAGTAACTCACGCCGTGTTCATATGTTCAGTTTTAACAAATGTTTTTTGAAATACTACTTGTTAGCTGCTTGTATTTACTCACTTCTGACTACGTTCACCGCGCAATCATTTTAGTTTTGCTGATGCTGGCAGTAAGGTCAAATTGTTTGTATTTGTTCTATTAATTTATTTGACATAGATGAAGTTACATGTAGATGTTTGATTATTAAATGCTGTCTTAAATTATTGCATAGCCTACTAATATTATTGGCTGTTGTCCACTTCTTCTGTCACAAAGCAGAATTTATTTTCTGTTTGGCACAATTACTTTGAGATGGTATAACAGATGATTAGCTCAGTTGGCTAGAGCACCAGTCTAATAAGCTAAATGTCATGGGAACTCACTTGTGGAGACTTTTACGTCCCGCTTATAATTACTTGGGGTTGCTTGAAGAAGGAATAAGTTTCACTGCTAGTCTTTGTTTTATTTAGACTACCGTGAAGTCTGTAAAACATAACTTCACATAAACTAGGCGAAAATGTTACATAATACTAACTAAATAATAAAACATAAACTGGACAACCCAATAGCGTAAAATAACACACAGTATACAATATAAAAGTCATGGAACTAATGCTGGTGGCTGCCTAACCTTTCCATTAAAGGTCTTCCAAATGCCAAAATTAACTTTGTTGAAACATGTATCTTTACAGCAAATAAAAGATATTACATCAAAAATACATACATTAAATTCACTGACCTTTGTCTCCTTTTAACAACCTTTGTTTAATAAAATTGTTCTGAAGTAAACACTGTTTCCAGTACTAAAGCTTCCAATTAACTGTCTCTGAATTCGGCTGACTTATTTGAATTTAAAGAAATATAAACTAAAGCACCAAAAGGGGTCCTCGGATTGGTCAATCTCTCTGCGAGTGCACCTGACGGTCCGATCAACGTCAGGACAGGCAGCAGGTCAACGGTAAAAACGTGGAATTCACCACCGACGCACTCAGTGACACGACGCACTCATTGACACAAAGACAGCAGGTCACATTGGGCCACCTTATTTAGTGCTTGTAGCTGTTAGATAATTAAGAGGCAGGGTGTCTTCCTGTAAAATGTTTGTTATTGGTTTCATTATTAAAAGTCTCACGCACATAGGTGTGTTTAAAAGGTTTCTACATCACTCTATATTGACCAACATTTTAGTTGTCTCAGTAATTGCATGTACATAATTTTACCATTGCATAGACATTGGTACATTTAAAATAACGGTGATTATAACAAAAATAAAAGGCCTTGACATGCACACTGCATTTGATCATTTCTGACAAATTAACATTGATTCAGAAGTTACCCTTTATTAGTGACGGATCTGTGAGTCCTGTTAATTGATTCTCAAAGGAAGCTGACTTTAGATAGAATGAATTACAATGGAAGTTGTGTACCCATGTAATATGTACTCATTTCTATGAACCAAATAAACAAATTATTTATCGACAAACAAATTACGAAGGTATCATAGGTATACTACAACACCATCGTATTGTTTATGATGTAAAAAAACTAATAACAAAATTTTAACATTAGATGAGATAAATCTGAGAAAACTTGGAAGGCCTTTGTTGTCTTGTTGTCCCTTTGTACTATTTATCATTAACTCCTTGCATTTATTCAAATATCTAAAAATAGACACACAGTTTAGTGGAATGTAGTTGTATTGGACATTGTATATTAAGCTGTAAATGCGCATCATTACACATAAAACGTACTTGGCTTATGATGGCATTATATAAACTAAACTACAAATATCATAAATGTTTCGTACAATTTTTGTAAAATATAGCAAACAATGAAAAAATAATGACATTTTTGGCATTCAACTTTGAAATATTTAGAATTTTAATGGTATTGAAAAGCATTTCGTGTCCATAAAGTTTTCAGCTCAGTAAATCCTTCTTACATGTGAGATATGGGCTTGCATGAACACAATTTCCAATGAAACTAGATTTAAACTGCATGTTCATTGTACTTGTATGAATACCACAAGAGTCTTTATCTGACCATTAGCATTAGTTTAATGTACAATATCAGATGACTTGCTGCATGTTTTAGGATCTCTATAGGAACTCTTGCTTTGGTCGCTGCCACAGCAGCACTCTTGTACTACCTACTAACCAGAGACAAGATTAAATACCCTCCAGGACCTCTCGCCTTTCCTCTGCTTGGAAACCTGCCACAGCTAGTCTTTCATGGCTCTGTTCCTAAATATGCAAAGTATTATAGGAAGGTATATGGTGATGTAAGTATATGTAGGTATATTAGTATGTAAGTATATGTAGGTATATTGGTGATGTAAGTATATGTAGGTTTATTGGTATGTAAAGGTGTGACATACAGATGTGTGTATGGGTGCAATAATTTACACAGAGGTAGCATACTGTATAACAGTACATGTGCCATAACAGGCAACAGTACACACAGGAATAACAGCATTATTGAGCAACGGCATGTTTGTTATGGTTTATTTATTAGTAAATACTAAAATGATGAGTAGGTCTCTGCAGGTTTAAGTAAGTGAATGAAATGCAAATAGTAAAAGTACAAGTGTAGAGTAGTACAGACATATGAATATGTGGAGATGGAGAACATGCAAGTAGGTGTATCAAGTTGCCAAAATGAAACAGGCTCCTGGGAGTAAAGCTAACAGCAGATCAGAAAAAACAGGAAAACAGAAACATAAAGAAAGACATACGGTGAGAGACAAAGAGAGAGATATATGGAGAGAGACAAAAAGAACCTGAAAGGCTATCAACTTGCATCTATTGCCCATGTCTAAGGAAGCTTAGACTTACTCATTCACTCACACTAACATCTGAATGACATAAAAAATGCTGGTGGATGCTAGCATCTAAACCCAGAAACTTAAGATATCGTTCTTGCTATCAGATACTGCAGAATCCAACCTTTGGAGAATGAACACAGGATACTTGGGTAGTTTAGAGTTGAAGGAGACAACACATTTATTGCAGCTTAGGTAAAGTGGAAGCAATTAGTGAAGTTAGGAAAGCTTTCGTAGAGGGATCATGGTTGGTCACAGCATGCCTTATTCAAGTAGGTCAATTAGTAAGTAGGTCAACTAGTAAGTAGGTCAAATAGTAAGTAGGTCAAATAGTAAGTAGGTCAAATAGTAAGTAGGTCAAATAGTAAGTAGGTCAAATAGTAGGTCAACTAGTAAGTCAACGAAATCTACCCAGTTGACCACCAGGAAACAGTGGACAAGTGGAAACTGCTTAATTTGTATTTAGTTGTTTTTGTGGAAAAATTTATATGAGATGCGAGTAAATTGACATACAAGCTCTGTCATGTAACGCGCTTAGCTTGTATCTCAAGGTATTACTGAATATCATATTTAACATTATAGAAGAAGTCAACTTTTTCTATATGTCAAGGAAGCCAGATTTTTCACCAACCCTAGAAAGTTAGACTAAAATATTGAGTGTGCCGACTTATTATTCACAGGTATTTACATTTACCTTTGGATCTAGTCGTCGAGTGATAATAAGTGGCTATGACAACTTCTACCAACTACTCGTGAAACGTGGTGACATAACAAGCAGTCGCACACCTGGAAGTATACTCTCTAAAAGAACTCAGGAAATCGTAAAAAAGACACCAGGTTTGTAAAAAGTATAAAATGCTATGTCGGGTTTGTTAGTACCCTGAATATAAGTTCGCCGCCTTGTAGCCTTAGGTCCACTACGCAAATGGCGCATTGAGTTTTTTAATGGTCTGAATATGACAGTTTTCGAAAGCGTAGCCTTAGGCCCAGTGAGATATTAAGCTCTAGCAGCACAATCCACTAACGGAAAACAAATGAAACACAGTTTACTCGTTTAATATACATCTACGAAGTCTTTAATTTAATTAGTAAAATTTTATAAATCCTAAACTCTGATATGATGAACAATTATTTGGTTGGTTCCACCATAGCTACAATTATCATTAGCAGCTTATCGAACAATTTGCTTCTCTAGGTCTGTTTTGGGCTCCATATCCTCATTGGAAGACTCTGCGCTCCTTTAGCCTCAGTACCCTGAGAGAAGAAGGAATGGGAAAGACAACACTAGAGCCCCAAATCCTTCAGGAAATAGGGCATTATTGTTCAACATTTATTGAGCCTAATCTAAGCAGCCCGATAGAACTGAAACATAGCCTCGCTCAGGCAACATGTAATGTCATCTCACAAATGATGTACGCCAAGCGCTTCGACTACGACGATGAGAAGTTCAACAGACTGATTGCAGCGGTGGATGAAAGCCTAGCACTTGGTGTGAAAATTGCCATTACAGCTAACATAAACATTCCTGGTATTGAGTGGCTGCTCGGGTCAACTATGGAAAGAGATAAATACTTAAATGAGGAAATCTTGATGCCAAGCCTGCAGTCATACATAGATGAGCATAAAGCTGATCTTGATAGAGAGAACCCGAGAGATTTAACGGATAGGTTTCTCATACATGCAGAACGAAGTGACGGTGACAGCTGCTATTCAGGTAATCGGCAATGTTTGGGGCTTGCATAGTAGCTTGTTTAGCATTTATCTGTTTAATCGTGAGATTAAGTTGACTAGCGTAGATAGCAAGCAATTTTTCAGCCAGTTATATCAACAGAGTGTATGGCATGTCTCTCTAAGGGATATGCCGATATCTAGTCACACAGCGAAACTGCTCCATCTTACCATCTTACTTCCTGTCAGCCATCAGCTTAAGGCTATAAGTTTCATAACATCTTGCAAGCATTATTCATTAGCCTAGGTGAATAACTTGAATAAGGAAAGTTTTTTGTCGATAACCACAGTAAGGTACTTCAAAGATCTCCATATCTGTTGACATACCTACATAGAACTAAATATTCTTGCCTTCCTTCTTGGTTTTATGGGTATTCCATTCCATTCAGACCTCTTCAGATTTCTGTGAATTCTTTTAGAACACAACAATTGTATCTATGAGTTGCAACTTTATGTCGCTGGAACAGAGACTACATCTACTGCACTTCGTTGGGCCATGCTGCTAATGTGTCGGTATCCCGAGAAGAAGAAAAGAGTGCAAGAAGAGATCGACAATATTATAGGTAAGGAGCAACACATAGATCCAGAAATATAGCACAGCAGATGGATAATTTTTAAAATTCTGATTAGAAACATTAGGCTCAATAACCAATGTTTAAAAAAAGCCATAATAATACTATATATATATATATATATATATATATATATATATATATATATATATATATATATATATATATATATATATATATATATATATATGAATGTGAGTGTCTGTCATTCATATGTCCAGTTAGAGCATTAAGTATTAGAAACATAAAATCCGTTTCATATTGGAATTGAGCTCAAAATCCTTAGTTTTGCATCCACTATGCCACGTGGCCTATCTGGCCTACTATGGAATAATTGTGCACAGACAGGAAACCCTGGATTAGGGTGTACTGTCTTGAGGTTTTTTCGCATTGCGGTGTATAGCACAAAGGCTCCTCGTTACAGCAGTTTCCCACCATACGGCATCAACATTTTCTTGCAAAATTCAAATTTGAACAGCATCACTTGGTCTTTCTTGTCGAATTAGTTTGCAAAAGTGTAAATAAGGTAGTCTAAAAGTTGGTTAACTTTTTTAACTGTGATAGCTAAAAGCTAAAATAGTGAAAACAAGGCAAAAAGTACCAAACCAGAAACAGGTAATACAATTAAGGCAATGACAGAATTTAAACTAAGTTTAGTAATGAATATTAAACCTAGCTTTGTGTGTGTGTGCGTGCGTGGTGTGCGTGCAGTAAGCTGATGTCATTTAAATTTAATTTAAAGTTAGTTTATGTCATGTTACGTAGAGTCACAAAGGTCTAGTGTATCGAATGCGCTGCTGTCCAAGTCCCTCTCACACCGCGGTTCGCCACTACGTGTGTCTCGAAAGTGCAAACTTCGTATTGTACATGGTAATGTTACATTTTATTGCAGATCATAATTACTAAATAGGTAACTATAGCTACTAAGGTTATTATACTACTTTGTTACTAATTTTTAATATATAGGAGTACGTATGGAACATTTTTGATGTTTTCACCAGGGTTCGCGTTGGATAATTACTATAGGTTCCTATACCCCTTCGTATACCCCTTCGTATGACATTTTTGTGTAACAATCCCAACACCAGAAATAATTAATGTTGTTAATGTTGTATGGCGGCAGTCTACTGTACTTATTAATCTGATTACAATACGCACACTTGTAGCGCTTGCAAAAATACTATTGGATACTACTAGCAGGTTTACTACTAGCAGGTTTACTACTAGCAGGTTTACTACTAGCAGGTTTACTACTAGCAGGTTTACAACTAGCATGTGTACTACTAGCAGGTTTACTACTAGCAGGTTCACTACTAGCAGGTTTACTACTAGCAGGTTTACTACTAGCAGGTTTACTACTAGCAGGTTTTAAAATCATGATTGCATGAAAGATTGTAATCCGTATCTTAACGATTATAAACACACTTATAAGCATAAGCTGGCCTCAGACGGAAGAACGCGGCTCTTATTATAGTAAAGATTTATACTAGCTTAAGTTACTAGCTCAAGTTACTCAAATTCATTTGGTAATTATTTCATTACCGTGTAATGCCGGGCTTTGTAATTCACCTTGTAGTTTTTATAGGTTGATAATCATGAATGTAGAATTGTTCAAACGTTTTTCTTCTAGGCACGACAACAGCTATAATGTTTTGTTAAAATAAAACTTTTCATATCAATTGTAATTGCTAAGGAGTTGAAATGCATCAAACTAGAAAGTTATTTTTCTCCTACGTATGCAAGAACTTGGGCTATCAGGTCTTATGTATTTGAAATGACTTATACTAAATCTACTCTGCAACACTTAACTGTGGAACTTCTAGTTCCCCGGCCAGGCATACTATGCATTACACTAAGCGTACAATTGACGATACTAATGAATAATTGTGCATGTACCTATTACACAGGTTAAACTAGGCATGCTTAAAGCGCTTGTGAAAATTCTATAGGTTACTATTAACACATTTGAAGATCATGATTGCATGAGAGATTGTGATCTGTAACTTAGTGATTATAGACACAAGCTGGCCTAAGACAGACAGACATGGTTCTTATTATAGTGAATATTAGCTCGAGTTACTTAAATTCATTAGATAAAGAAACTTAGCCAATGGCAACTACATTACCTGTCACTGTTTATAAGCTGTTTTTGGTCACTCGTGCAACACCAAGCGTTTATCCAGTATTATACATTTGCAACAAAGAGGTATGTGTCAGGGCTTTGCCAGCGCATGAAAGGCAGCAACAAATTGAATCGCTAAGAATTCTTTGCTAAAGGTACTTTTGGATTCTATTCTTGTACTCGAGAATAATCTTTAAAGACCTTGTCAATGACTTCTTTCAGATATCCGGTAGTTTACAGAAAATAAACAAAACTGTTAATTTTAATACATTAATCCCCGAGTATTATGGTACTATGCTTGCTAAACTATAGTATGAAAACTTTTTATGTTGTTTTATAACTAATATTTTTGTGTTATGATATACATTGGACTTAGAAATTCAATATTGGTAATAACCATAATGATCTATCTAATATCGGTTGAAATTTAGGAAACAGGATACAGCATTACGACTGCAATAATCACTCTTTTATTGTAAGTAATACATATTAATAAACTCTTTAATTGTACGTAATACATATTACTACAAATGTTCTATTTCTTCATTCAATTATATTAATTGTCAGAGCCCTTGTCTTTAAGCAGGTTTTTTAATAGCTGTTCTCGAAATAATTTGTTGAGGTTTAGATGTTACCACACTTCTCTAATTTCATCACCTCAGCTAGTCTTCTGATTTGAACTCTGTTTTCATCAAGGTCATGACAGACACCCTACATGCAAGGACAGAGTTAGCATGCCATATACAGATGCTGTTCTCCTGGAGACACTGAGAAAATCTAACATGGTCAGCACAGCTTTGCCTCACACCCTCGATGAAGAAATGATTATCGATGGAGTGGTTCGTATCAACCAGCGTCAAAGTCAATTTACTCTGAATTGTCATAAAGGTTTTCTTAGTTATTTGTGCGTGTTCAATGTGTGCAGGTGTATTTTGATGCTTTAATAAATTAGCAAAAAATTCAAGAGCGTAATAGCCAAATTTATGTTGGTAGTACAATAACTTGCTGGTAAATTAAACTGCCGAAGTTTCCAAATGTTGCAACAAAAAAATAATCTTTTTTTGGAAAGTTGGATGCCACACTTACAGATTTTGGGCTGAATATGTCAAGATTCTAGACAAGAATTAGTGAGTTGTGATCCACCATGAAGTCCTGCATAGATGAGTCGTTTATTAGCAGGGGTTTACGATAGCTCACACAACTGTGAACATTTGACTTTAGACTATCCCTGCCGGAGCAGAGCTCATGCTAAACATGGGCTCAGTGCTACATGATGAGGCAGTCTTTGAGGAACCAGAGAAATTCAAACCAGAGAGATACCTGACAGGAGACATCGCCCTCAAGAAGCAAAGGACAATTCCTTTTGGATTAGGTATTATGTGAAGCTATGTCATTGTATGAGCATGTCTTTTGCTTTCACTAGCTCATTATACATAACCCAAACTATAGCGGTTTACATAGAGATATACCTCGATATGAATGTGCATTCTGTATGTGAGCACCCATGCTAAACAACGATATGGTGTACACACAGTGTATAGAGGGTGTACACAATAGCACTGTGTCTATTGTGTACACTCTATATAGTGTAGAGAGTGTGTACACAAAAGCACTGTGTGTCCACGTAATTCAGTTACACGTTGCAGTCTAAAGTGACAAGACGATGATTTGGTCTCTTTTATTGCATCATTGTTAGCATATTTATTAAATCACCATTTAAAAAGTATTCAGTTTGTAAATAATATACCAAAGATTTTTTAGCGTTTGTAAACAGGTGGTGAAATAACTTAAATAACTTACTAACATAACTGACTAACTTACTGTTCTTCTATATGGTTGTGTAATAGAGAACATAATTTGAATCTACCTTTTTGTAGTGCCAAAAAATGCAAAATTCTGGTGAATTTACCAAATTAACATACAAAGTAAAATTAAAATCCTTCACACTTCTGTAAGTAACTTTTTGTATTGTGCTCGTGTTTACGCATGCATTAAAGGAGTATTCCACATGTCAAGGTTTTTCTCAGCTTGTCTTCGCCATGCATAGTTGGCATGCACAATTGACATTCACTGCATACTTACTAAGGACCAATTCATGTGACAGTTCAACGGTGTTACCTGATGTTTATATGACCTACAAACACTAACAAAGGCAATAGTTGTACCCTAAATTGTATGCTGCAGGTCGTCGAGCTTGTTTAGGTGAGAGCTTGGCTAGGATGGAGTTTTTCCTTTTCTTTACAACATTCCTTCAGAAGTACGATATCAGACTGGCAGATGCTCTGACAGCAACAGAAGAGCCAATCGAGATGATAGTCAGCACACCCAAGCCATATCAAATTATCTTCTCTCGTCGAGAGAATTAATTCTTTCAAATAAAAATGCTAGCCAATGTATAACTACTCCTGTCTATTATCGGGATGTTTAAAAGTTGTTTACATTGATTGCTCACAGTAGCACTGTATAATTGTATATGCTACAATGAGTGGAGCCAAGAAAGGATGGACAATAAATAAATAAACACTTTACAGCATTACTGATGGCTGACATAATGAGATTACTTTATGTGTCTAGGATTCACAGGCTGTAGGTGTAAGTGGCTTGAGGTGTCTTACAGCGAACAATCCATAAGTTTAACAACCCTTGACATAACACTGTCATTAGACTTTCATTCTTCTCAGCAGCAGCTTTTGTATAAGCATATAACCGAGCCCTTGATTACAAGCAAAAATCTGACAGTGCTATTTCTCTACGCAATCTGTATATGAAATACAATAATATACACCGATATTTTCTATATTTCAGTTGACATGCTTACACTCATTTACTAGATTAACACAGAAGGTAATCAAAAGTAATCATGCATGTATAAGGTGAAGGAGGCACATATGAGTTGAATAGTCTCTGCTTCATATCTGTAGGTTAGTAAGCAAATAACTATTATTATAATACCGGTCTAACATACAGTCATACACTTTTTTCAACAAAACCAGTTATACAGTCAATATTCCCAGCACTAAACTAGATGATGCTAGCAATGCACAGGAGCTTACTAATTTCAAAACTCGAATAAACATTGGACTGTGCTAGCAATACGTACACACTCACTGGTGCCATCTGCTCTTCTAATTGGGTGAATGAGAGATCACTGGGGCCATCTGCTCTTCTAATTGGGTGAATGAGAGATCACTGGGGCCATCTGCTCTTCTAATTGGGTGAATGAGAGATCACTGGGGCCATCTGCTCTTCTAATTGGGTGAATGAGAGAAATAGGGACTAGGGCCAAATTCCATACAAGTAAAATGTTAAGTGAGGTCATCGAAAGCACGACTCATCCGAAAAAGAAGTCTCTTCATTCTCATCACCATCAGTGTGTAACCCTTTTGAGTTGAGCTTTTATGACTTAACTAGAGTTGTCTCCTCCTACATGCACAGCACTGATTCTTTTTACTTGACAATGATTTTTATTAGAGCTAGCGCTTTGGCAAAGCATGTTTACCTTAATAATTTTTAGCTTGCAAATTGAAATAAATCTATTGGTGTATTAGTGACGAAGGTCACAACGCCTGATCTAAAATAGTTAGGCAAAAGTTGATCACTAACATCTGAGTTAATTGTTGCTACTTGTCATTGTAAAGCCAGAAGTAGGAGTGTCTATGGTCTCATACTTCCTTCGCATAATGCTTAAAAGAGTGGTGTACCAGGATTTAAAAAATTTGCAGGAAAAAATGTTGTAAGACTTGTTTGAGGTGTGTGGTAGACAGATAGAAAGTGCTCTTGCAAAATCACTGCAACATTGTGAAGCTCAAAGTAAAACAAACACGTCAGGGACTCAAGTTTCCACGTTGGAAAATGCACAATAAGATACTTGAGCCAAAACAGTTTTGCTTCGTTAGCCAATTCCATCATTGAGACTAGTGGTTGATCATCGCTATTGATAATCAAGACTTTTTATTAAGTTATCTTAATGCTAGTAAGTTATACATGCTAATCGAGTGCGCACTGTTAGATAGCAACTACCTCTAAGACAATGGAAGTAGTTCAAATCAGCCGATCAAATCCATTTTTAGCAAGTTATCAGTGTTAAAGTTTTTTGTCCAACACAAGTTAATATTGCCCTAAAAGTATAATTACAAAAAGGACAACAAAACTATATAAAAACAACTTCAATGACGGACAACTTCTGTTGGAGGTAGCATTACCGCAAGTTTATTTCACACTTTATTGTTATATTTAATGGAAACAAAAAGAAAATAACAAAACGAGGAAAAATTCTTCAAAGATATGAAATAACAAATGATTAGCAAAAACTACTGTCACAAGTTTTCACCTAATATATTTCTCAAACGCATTGAGATATCAGAGAAATGGGATACTAATCAGGAGAAGAACCTGAGCAAAAAAAATGTTTGCAGTTCAATCAACCCGCAAACATCTGCTACACCCAAAGGTCCTCAGAAAACTCAATCAAGAAAATGCATTAATCAGTGGATCGAAAAACTGCCAAAAAACATATAGGCGATTGCATGTACACAGTTTTGCCAACTTTTACCAGACATGACTGAAATACCCGGAGTTAGTCATCATTCCAATTTAAAATCGGTTTAAACCATAAAAACCGGTTTAAACCAAAAACCCTGGTTTTTTCATTTTTTTTTTATAAAAACAGTGGTTTTTTTCCAACCCTGTTGTTCATAGTATTGAACATCATGTACTTATATATATATCTATATATACATACATATATATACATACATGCATACATATATATATACATATACATATATATACATACATATACATACATATATATATATATATATATATACATATATATATACATACATATATATATACATATACAGTCAAACATGGATAACTCGTCCACGGATAGCTCGAACACATGGTTAATTCGAACATTTCCTTTGGTCCGTTCCCACGTAATGATAAATTGCTATAGATAACTCGAACTCAACACTGTTAATTCGAACTGTTTTTTTGCCCAACGGCTACCGAAACGGTTGTTATCGCTTTAGAAAATCACTTTATTCAAAGCCATAGAGGTAAACTTCATCTTTTCATAATTCATAAGCATCGTTATTACCACCATCGGCAAAATATTTTTGTCAACGACTTTTCTAAAAGTTTGGTGAAATTTGATTTATACTGCGATACGATGAATAGCACGGGCTAGCCGGGTCACGCGCGCAAGGATTTTCGCCACGCACATACAAAACAAAAATCGCATGTTGTTTTGTATGTTCTTGGCAAAAATCCTTGAGTGCGTGACCCGGCTAGCCCGTGATGAATAGTTTTCCGACGTTGATTCCGTGTTGAATCAACGTCGGAATGTTGAATGTTTAAAACGTCTTAAAAAATGTTGTAATTAAACGCATACGTTGTCTGAGCTACAAAAAACTATTCATCGTTTGACCTAAACACAGAATACGTGTGTACATTCAATAAGTATCTATTAAAAAAGCGTGAGTGATATAGAATGTACCGTAAAACCTCGTAAAACTTCTAATTGAACTGCTTCGGAGTGTTGCTCTTAACGAATCCCAGGTAAAGTAAGGTAATCTGCATAAACTTCAAGAAAAACGGCAAAATTGATCGTGGGTAAAACCCCAAAAGAAAAAAATGTCTTTTCTTTTGAGCATTTCAACAACGATCAAGTTTTGCCAATGTCAATCTGAAAAACGTCCTGGCAATAACATCACCTCAAACAACAAACCAATCTCAAGTGATAGAAAAATCTCTATACTTTTTCATGAAAACGTTTTAAACTTTACATTAGAAGCATTTAATTGGAAACAAGCCATTTGTGCTTTTGATTTATATTATAGTTTGTATATGTACATGTATCTACTAATAAATAAGTAAATATATGGACTTGTGACAGTGCTCTGATAACTTGAACGCTCTGATAATTCGAACACTTTTGCTCGGTCCCTTGAAGTTCGAGTTATCCATGTTTGACTGTATACATACATATACATACACATGCATACATACATACATATATATACATACATATATGTGTCATGATCACAGAAACCATGGTTAAGTCGGGATTATGAGATTTAGAGTTATCTACACTAGCAGAAGGTGAAATTTCTCACAGCTATTTTGCAAAAAAAATTTTGATTCTAGCTTAATTACAGCAGATTCTATGGTCAAAAAACTGAATGCACGTTTACCATTAGTGCGAAAACATAGTTCCGAGAAAACTGGCGTTAAAGTTTGAGAAACGAAAACCAATGCACAATTTTGTTTACACTTCAAAACGTCATAGCAACAAATATCAAGAAGTTGTGATATTTGTCTAGATTTTTGTATTTACATTCAAAAAATTATGCTGAATTTAAAAATCTAAACAGATTTTAGCTGGTTGTCATAGAAATAGCTTTATATTTATAAAAAAAACGTATTACTTAATTTTGCAGATATTAAAAACGGCTTGGCAGTATCGCGATATTGGGCACAGCCAAATCATCAACAAAATCTTTAGAAAAATAACAACAGTAACATATTGCACACCATCGATCACTATATACTTCGATCTTGTAAACTCGAATGATTGTTCTTAAAATTAAATCTGAAAACATTCTTATAAAATCGAATAATTATTCTTAGAGTTAAATATTGTAATAAGCTTGTAAGAATCGTTAGGAAAATATCATCGTAGTTCCCTTTACTTTTACTGCTTTTGACATCAGTTGGAATACCAAAGTACTCATTATAAGTGTCAAAAATGTCAAAGTTATCTTTAAAATCAGCAAAAAAGAAACAATTATATTTATCGGACGCCATTTTTTAGTACTTCCTGTTTAGCATAGCAACGGTTTTAATGGGGTTTTCCGAGGGTTAAAGACTTCTATTGGCTAAACTGACTTCAGATTCAGAAAGATCACTCTGTGATTGGTCCAGATGCACGTGTTACAAAAATCGTTACCAATATTATAAATTCAGTTAGTGCAACTTCAATGTCGGATAACTCAACTTCGTGGTTTGCGACTTAACCATGGTTTCTGTGACCGCGACCCATATATATATATCTATATATACATACATATATATATATATATACATACATATATACATACACATGCATACATACATACACATGCATACATACATATATATACATATATATATATATATATATATATATATATATATATATATATATATATATATACAATGAAACTCGGATAACTCAAACTTCAAGGGACCGAGCAAAAGTGTTCGAATTATCAGAGCGTTCAAGTTATCAGAGCACTGTCACAAGTCCATGTATTTACTTATTTATTAGTAGATACATGTACATATACAAACTATAATATAAATAAAAAGCACAAATGGCTTGTTTCAAATTAAATGCTTCTAATGTAAAGTTTAAAACGTTTTTATCAAAAGGTATAGAGATTTTTCTATCACTTGAGATTGGTTTGTTGTTTGAGGTGATGTTATTGCCAGGACGTTTTTTAGATTGACGTTGGCAAAACTTGATCGTTGCTGAAATGCTCAAAAGAAAAGACATCTTTTTCTTTTGAGCGTTTTACCCACGATCAATTTTGCCGATTTTTCTTGAAGTTTATGCAAAGATTAGCTTACTTTACCTGGGATTCGTTAAGAGCAACACTCCGAGGCAGTTCAATTAAAAGTTTTACGAGTTTTTACGGTACATTGTATATCACTCACGCTTTTTGAATGGAGACTTATTGAATGTACACACGTATTCTGTGTTTAGGTCAAACGATGAATAGTTTTTTTTAGCTAAGACAACGTATACGTTTAATTACCACAATTTTTAAGATGTTTTAAACATTCAACATTCCGACGTTGATTCAACACGGAATCAACGTCGGAAGGATTTTCGCCACGCAATTACAAAACAAAAACGACATGCTGTTTTTGTTATGTGCGTGGCAAAAATCCTTGTGCGCGTGACCCGGCTAGCCCGTGCTATTCATCGTATACACTGTAGCAGTATAAATCAAATTTCACCAAACCTTTAGAAAAGTCGTTGACAAAAATATTTTGTCGATGGAGGTAATAACGACGCTTATGAATTACGAAAATTTGAGGTTTACCTCTATGGCTTGGAATAAAGTGATTTTATAAAGTGATATCAACCGTTTCGGTAGCCGTTGGGCAAAAAACAGTTCGAATTAACAGTGTTGAGTTCGAGTTATATAGAGCCATTTATCATTGCGTGGGAACGGACCAAGCAAATCCAGTCGAGTTAACCATGTGTTCGCTATATCCGAGGGCGAGTTATCCATGTTTCACTGTATATATATATATGGAGTAATGTCACGCTTCTCTAGCATAGTGCTCTATTACTAGAAGTAAGAGCTGTATGCTTTATCTCTTTATGCTTTATGAGCTTTATCTCATTTGATGTCGTTAACTTTTACCCTTCAATCACATTAGACCTAATGAACCAAGCACTAGACTATGCGTCAGATTTTACCCCAATAGATCCTGACACAAGAAACATAATTACACATGCTAAAAGATCTGTGCTTGTAAACAATGACAATTGCTGGATAAAAACAGTAGAGACAACAGCTCTTTCGATGTAACAATGGGGTCATATGATGGTGCCGAGACCTGCGAGCTGATGGGATTATTTATGTTGCATAAGATCAGCAGCAAGTATGATAACAACTTTGGCTTATACTGAGCTGACGGCTTGGGAATGGTTAGGTGCACCCCCAGACATGCTGAGAAGATAAAGAAAGAACTCTGTGCAATATTTAGCAAGTATGCTTTAAAAATAACTATAGAGGCAAATAGAAAAGTTGTGAACTTTTTGGGCGTCACACTCGACATCAACCAGAACACGTACAAGCCTTACAATAAACCGAACAACGTCCCTCGTTATATACATACCCAATCAAACCACCCGCTTCAGATATTAGAGAACATACCAGACTCCATCAGCAAGCGCCTGTCCGCTATATCATCAAGTGAGACTATTCAAAGAAACAGTTGGCATATATCAAGAGGCCTTAAACAAAAGCAGATACCACCATAAATTGGCATACACTCCAATTCAACACAGCAACCGTAAAACTAACAGAAAAAGAAATATCATATGGTACAACCCACCGTTCAATGCTGCAACGAGTACAAATGTATGTCATGTTTTTATAACTATGGTCCGCAAAGTATTTTATAAAGGCCACCCACTCAGAAAGATATTCAATGAAAATACCTTAAAACTCAGCTACAGCTGCATGGGAAATATCAGCAACATCATAATAATCATAATAGTCATAATAAACAACTAATTAAGAGTGCAGCAAATCAAGATACCATCACAAGAACAACCTGTAACTGCAGAAGAGCGGAGGAATGCCCGCTGGAAGGACATTGCCTATCTAGTAGCATTATCTACCAAGCGACTGTTACAGATGCTAACCAACAAAACCAGTCACATATTGGACTTTGCGAAACAACGTTTAAGGCTCGCTACTCTAACCACAGAGCAACATTTAATGACACCAACAAAAGAAATAAAACCAGCCTTGGCAAACATATATGGGCGCTAAAAGATCGCAACATCGCATATGACATTAAATGGAGCATCGTCAAGCAATCTGCTGCATACAACAACACTTCTAATCTGTGCAATTTGTGCCTGCTTGAAAAATATTACATTATTATGCACCCTGAAAAGAGTAGTCTGAATAAACGACAGGAAATAACATCAACCTGCAGACATGATAGAAAATTTCTTTTAGCTGACAGTATTACATAAACACTCACTGTACATCATTTTAATTTACTTTTTGGTAAACTTTGTTTTTGGACAATAACTTTTAAAAGCTCTCTATCTCATATGTAAGCTACAGGCTTGTACCCTGATTTTAATATTTTAATCTTTTAATGATGCAGTTTTGAATGTGAGCCCTAACGTTGGCAATAGGGTAGTCATTTTAGCATGAGTTGTTGTCTGATGATTGTACTTTGTACATGAAACTATTAGTAACAAAAACTCATTTTTAGTCATCTCTTACTTCTTTTAAATATATATATATATATATATATATATATATATATACAGTCAAACATAGATAACTCGAACTTCAAGGGACCGAGCAAAAGTGTTCGAATTATCAGAGCGTTCAAGTTATCAGAGCACTGTCACAAGTCCATGTATTTACTTATTTATTAGTAGATACATGTACATATGCAAACTATAATATAAATCAAAAGCACAAATGGCTTGTTTCAAATTAAATGCTTCTAATGTAAAGTTTTAAACGTTTTTATCAAAAAGTATAGAAATTTTTCTATCACTTGAGATTGGTTTGTTGTTTGAGGTGATGTTATTGCCAGGACGTTTTTTTAGATTGACATTGGCAAAATTTGATCGTTGTTGAAATGCTCAAAAGAAAAGACATCTTTTTCTTTTGAGCGTTTTACCCACGATCAATTTTGCCGATTTTTCTTGAAGTTTATGCAACTTCAAGAAAAAGTTACCAAAGAAAAATCCCTTACTTTACCTGGGATTCGTTAAGAGCAACACTCCGAGGCAGTTCAATTAAAAGTTTTACGAGGTTTAACGGTACATTGCATATCACTCACGCTTTTTGAATGGATACTTATTGAATGTACACACGTATTCTGCGTTTAGGTCAAACGATGAATAGTTTTTTTAGCTAAGACAACGTATACGTTTAATAAAAACAATTTTAAGACGTTTTAAACATTCAACATTCCGACGTTGATTCAACACGGAATCAACGTCGGAAAACTATTCGTCACGGGCTAGCCGGGTCACGCACTCAAGGATTTTCGCCACGCAGATACAAAACAACATGCTGTTTTGTTTTGTATGTGCGTGGCGAAAATCCTTGCGCGCGTGACCCGGCAAGCCCGTGCTATTAATCGTATAGCAGTATAAATCAAATTTCACCAAACCTTTAGAAAAGTCGTTGACAAAATTATTTTGCCGATGGTGGTAATAACAACGCTTATGAATTACGAAAAGATGAGGTTTACCTCTATGGCTTTGAATAAAGTGATTTTCTAAAGCGATAACAACCGTTTCGGTAGCCGTTGGGCAAAAAAACAGTTCGAATTAACAGTGTTGAGTTCGAGTTATCTATAGCAATTTATCATTACATGGGAACGGACCAAAGAAACCGTTCGAATTAACCATGTTTTCGAGCTATCCGTGGCCGAGTTATCCATGTTTGACTGTATATATATATATATATATATATATATATACATATATATACTCATGCTACAGACAGTACTGTTTCGGCTATTGAAGCCTCATCAGTGCAGCTCAGAACTCAGGCAAGGGACACAACTCCCATTACCAATGAGAGTTGATTTCCTGCCATGAAACAACTAAGTTGCTTTACAGACTTAAAGAAAGTCAATGTGCTGACACCAGAGTGCTCAAATCACAAAAGTGATGAGCTTTGCACAAAGGCATATAGTGTCGCACCTCTCACAGAGTGCTCAACCAAACCGAAGTGAGGGAGCATATATTCATGCTACATACAGTACTTTTTCGGCTATTGAAGCCTCATCAGTGCAGCTCAGAGCTTAGGCAAGGAACACAAATCCCATTACCAATGAAAGTTGACTTCCTGCCATAGAACAACTAAGTTGCCTCACAGACTTTAAGAAAGTCAATGTGCCGACACCAGAGTGCTCAAATCACAAAAGTGATGAGCTTTGCATGTTATATGTATATATGATGTATCTATGATATATAATATATATATTATTAAATATATATATCTTATATCTATATTTCTCAAAATTGGTCGTATGTCGTCTGTAGGTGCGCCCAGCTATAGCTATTGAAATAATGAAGTCGTATCGCTGAAGTTTGATATCAGACCCTTCTGTTCGCCAGACCGACGACTTACTAACTACGCTACAGAGCTTGATAGATTTGCGAGGCGATATGTCGGTATAGGAAAGCAAATAGGCTAGCGCTTTTGGTCACGACATAAAGTCATGGCATAGTTCCGTACAAATAGTAGCTTTTATTAGTGAAATTACTAAAATTTTCCATTGGCACTGTGCCAGGCTAACAGCAAGTGACAGGCAAATCTCATTACCTCTCATTGTTTGTAAGCTGATTTTTGATATCAGGGCAACGCCGGGTAGCACAGCTAGTATATATATATATATATTCTTGTGGCTAAAAACGCGGGGTGTTTATTGGCTTTGCTGTCTTGTGGAGAGTTATTGTATAGAAGTATTAACAAAAGCAAATAGCATAATGGAAAAACGCCTAAACACCGGCGATAGATGCAATATTACAATAAACATGACACCTAATACACCAGAAGACCAGCAATAAAAACAGTCATCATATACTCATCTAAAAGCTGTTTAGAAACCTCCTGTGAAAAGGAGGTAATCTATAAGGAAAGAGACATCGATTGACATGCCAGAAAACCATTGAAATATATCAGACATGTAACAGACACGACCAAGGCAATTAGATTTAGTTTTCATTTCCAATCATTACAATCCCATGATGTATTTACGAGAAGTTCACTCAATTGCTAACACTCTGCAACATATGGAACAGAACCTGAGCGCCTAAACACCTTCTCACAGACTAACAGAGACATCTATGAAAGAAAACAGCAACAACGACTCAAGATCTATTTTTCTTTTTTTCAAAAACTTGCTGAGGTTCCTTCTGCCGGCTGAAGCGCATTCCTCCACCTCTGGAGTCTCCCTCTCTCTTCCCTCTACCTTTGGAGCTTCTAGCTTTTCGCTATCTATGAACCCTCCTTCTCCATCATCGCCTGATCCTCTTCTACCTCACTATATCAACTACTTATAACTGCCTCTACATTTAAGGACTGCCGCAATTCTTTTTTGACTGTCGAAACTTGCAGCCACACAGACAGAGCAAGCAAACATGGACAACTGTTCGAGTGAGGGTGCAACTTTTATTGGCTATTTTAATTTTTTGTAATCAATACTATTGTTTAGAATTTTGCTAGTTGTGTATTTCAAGTGTTTGACCTGAAAAATAAACAATAGGTTTTGCTAATAAATATCAGTATTGTTTACAGGAGCTTAACAATTTTACTAGTACCTAAACCGGTAATAATCAAATTAGTTCCCACAAGCTAAGCTAAAGCGCACAAACTGAACATAGTCAAAATAGAATAAAATGACAAAAGCAAATTCAACACTGATGTTGTGTGTGGATTCAGATTAGTTATGCATAACATATTTTTTTCATATTAATCCTTGGCAGAGTAAAGGAACGGGCTGTTTTCTTTACAAAATACACACCAAACACTGTGGCACACGTTATAGTGCTTCGTTTCTAATCATCAAAAAAATAAGTAAACAAATATTGCAAGTTACGCATAAATTAAATTATCGAAAACTATATATCTAAATTGACTTCGAACGCGAAACATGAATGTTGTTGTATGGAAATACTGCGAAAACAAGATACCAACAGGGAATGTAGCCAGACCACAGGATAAGCATATAATTCGTACAAGCAGCAAGACACCCAAAGACATTAAAAGATTCAATAATTAGAAAATGTCAAAAGCAAATTAGAAACTTCAAATTTGGAAGAAATCAATCATAGAAACTGCATCAACACCAGATGGAGAACATGCCAAAGGGAAGTCGAAGCAATTAAACTTACCAACCACTATCATCAAGAAGCCACCAGAGAAACATTAAAGACGAGTCAAATGAGTCACATACAGATCTGCCATTCCTGTCAAACATGACCTAGATACCAGGAGTAAGTCACGAGCTCAACCCTACATGTCAACATCACATGCACCAGCTGAAAACTTACGCAAACAAGATATCTTCACACGCCTGACAGAAAGCATCGAACCTTAACACTCAACCTACACCCACAGGCTAACCATCCCACATGCCAGACATCTATAAAAGAGAACAGCTCCAATGACTCAGCATCCCTCCATCCCCATCTCTATCTCCGGCTCTAGCTTGAGCTCTGGCTCTCTCTTTTCCCGAGGGCCTCCTTGGATGCTTTCCCATCTGCCTGCTGAGGAGCCTCTCTCTCTCTCTTCTCTACCAATGGAGCCTCTTTTTCCTCCACCAGCTGAGCCTCCTTCTCCTCCACCAGCTGAGCCTCCTCTACGCCACTATCTCAACTGCCGACACTCTCTACCTATGACCTCTCACGACTCTCGTTGGACTATCGAAACTCGCAGCCGCATGGACCGAGCCAAGCAAACACAGACGACCGTTCGAGTAAGGATGTAATTTTTATTAGCTCTTCTAATTGTTTTGTCATTAATATTATTGTTTTAGAATTTTGTTAGTTGTGTATTTTAATTGTTTGACTTATAGAATAAAGAAGTAACTTGTACTGGTAAATATCAGCATTACTTACAATAGCTTAACACCTTGTTGTAGCTTATTTTGTTGTAAATGAGCTATCTACCTTCAGTATTAGTATGAGTCCAAATCTCCTTATATATGGATAGTCTTCACTTCAGTTGTGGTTGTCGTTAGGTGCAGAGGACTCTGGTTAGCTGGTGCTATAGTGTTATTCACCGTCTATGTGAGTGTCGATGCCGATAGGTGGGAGGTAGTCTAGTGATGGTCAGGTTACAGTTCTACAACAAGGCTAATCCAATGCTATAGTTCATGTAACGATGCCTCATATATACGCTAATGTACGTACACCTCCAACCAACCCTCTAAAGACTGGGTTGGGGTTAGATTAGCAGTCTAGATGTAAGATATTATGATATAATATACATGTTGATCGATCAACTATTAGTATACAATTAAATGATGTTGCTTCCTTAGTTGCTAGACATGGAATGAATATAACTATAAAGCTACTTCTATATAAATGGATAGACTGAATAGGAGTTGTTTTCCTACTATAGTGTTGCTATGGACTGAGTAAGTAATTCCCAACTCCACCATCAAATGGTAAGAATATTGTACACGTATGCAGCATGTAAACAATGGTTGTTGATGCATACTTGTTTCCGTTAGTGGGAGATAATATATGCTGTAGGAATGTATTGTAACTGCTAAGTTTCCTACCTATTAACTAATCTCTTGACATTTACGTTTGTGGGAACATTGCTAATATACAGCTATTTAAAAACATGATTTTCAGCTATAACAACCTTCACTATACCTGAACCAGTAATAAACAAATTAGCACCCACAAGCTAAGTAAAAGTGCACAAACTAAACATAGTCAAAATAGAATAATATGACAAGCAAATTCAACACTGATATTGTGTGTAGATTCGGATTAGTTATGCATAACATAATTTCTCCACAACCACACATAACAATGTTAGCTATCGACTCAGCGCTAGTTAGCTACTAGCAATTGTCATTAATATGAAACTAAGCCGACAAACCGTGGTAAAATTTGGTATATTTTTACACACAACTCTCGTTTTCACTACATTAACATACAACTGTTATATTAACAACAGTTGCAACTGTTGTTAATATAACAACAGTTGCAACTGTTATATTTGTTAAACAAAAATTAGCTTGTGGAGATTTAAGCTGAACTCTAATTGCACGTGAGCATGGTTCTTGCTGAGATCACAAAAAGTTATTGGGAATTCCAGGTTGACTACGAAAAAAGAGTTATAGGAGTGGTAAATGCTAGTCCATTGAACTAAAGGTTGTTAACGCTTGGAGTATTCCGTCTCTAACATGTTTTAATAAAATTGAGGAAACTGCTAAAATTTAGCCACTTAATGCACAGAAATCGCGCATCAGAGATAACTCTATGTTGTATCTTGCGATAAAAGTAGACATGTCTATACTTATAATAGTGTATTAGTCGTAATTGTTAGCCCTAATTGTATAGAAAGACGGGCCTAGTTTACCTTCGAATGACCAAGGTCAGCAAACAGGTCGCTGACACCCCAATTGTGCCTATCAGTTTTAACGCGTCCGATACTGACGTTTGCAAGCAGGTTTCATTGAAATCGTTAGTTCCTACTCCAAAACAAACACGGTCATGCTTGTTTTTGGAATAGATATCCCTGTATGGCTTACCCTTGTCTTCATTGCGTGTGGTCTTCTTTACTGGTTAGTATAACCTAGTATAAATTATTTAACTTCTTCATTACTCAGTGGCCTGTGCATGTTGTCTCTTTACACTCTACAGCACATTATTCCATTTCGAAGCTGTTAAAAAACTGACGTTTTGTAAGTATAATTGAATTTGCATTTCATTTTCAATTATCGCTGCATTACTTATCTATGTAATATGAAATTAAATAATCATGTAGGCCTATATATGTTCCAGGTATGGCACGTCAACATTTGACACATTTGATAAGATGGGCCTGCCTTACCCTAAGCCACTGCCATTCATCGGAAATACTGCGCAAATGATGTCAATGGTGAGAATTGTGCTTGCGATTGTTAGTAGAGCTTGTGTGTTTGTATGTTTGTTGTTAGTTGGTGAAGAATCAACTTGAGATTTGTAAGTTTAGTACTTTAATGTAAGGTCCACTCGACTCACAACAACTACAAAACAGAAATGGTCATAACTCAAGACAACTGATAAAACAATATAACATGCATGCGTCAAGCATAACACAAACATTCCCTTTTGCATAACTTGCAAGTGGTTAGTTTGAAAACAAAACAAAAAAACATATCGTACATGTGACATGCATGAAGTTGAAACTTATCAAACTGAAACATCACATGGAAAAAATTGTGACAGCTAACACGACTTTGCAAGAAATATATGAACGAAAACATCACCTGACAAAATATAAGAAATAAATCAAATTTACATGGTTTGTGACAATTTAACACAAGCGCCCAATTGTCCATTTGTGGCAAGTATCAAACTATTTGTATAGTACATATGGCTTAAATTTACTGGGCGTTTTCGTGGGTCTAGATCTCTGCCATGCTGGTTTTGGTGCCATCTTGGAGTTGGATACAGCACCAGTGTTACAAGTCGACTCTTCGTTGCTATCTGATGATGGTTGCATAGCACTCGGTATTTCACTGCACTCTGTTGATGGACACGTGTAAGGTATGTTAACTGGACTATCTGCATCAGGCATATCAGAAGCATTTTGTTTAGCTGGTGAAGCTGCTGTATCTGGATCTGCAACCGGTCTCAAATCTACTCTGTTACGTCTGACAGACTGCTTAGTTTGATCATTTATTATGAGATAAGATCTATCAGAGAGATGATCAACTACTCGACCTGGCTGCCATCGATTTTTGAGAGTTTGAAAGTCTCTCAACAGCGCCGGAGACCCTATCTCGAGCTGCGGTAAATCTCTGGCTGATTTATTGTACTGCTGCTGGATCAGTGTTTTGCGCTGTGCTTTCTGCTGCAAAACTTCTGCCTGTGGTTGACTGTTAGTTGGTAGTATAGACCTGGTGGCATGTCCAAACATCCGCTCAGCTGGTGATGTCGTTAATCCTGCTGTTGGAGTGTTGCGATATTCTAGAAGAGTCAGGTATGGATATTCAGCTCTTTTCATCAATTTTGTTATAATCTTCACTGCAGATTCGGCTTTCCCATTTGACTGCTGATGTCCAGGGGAGGAGGTAGTATGGTGAAAACCCCACTCTTTGCTGAAAGTCGCAAATTCCGCAGATGTGAACTGCGATCCGTTGTCGGATTGAAGCTGTTGAGGAAAACCATATCTCGAGAAGGTCTCTTTACACAGCTTAATCACATCACGCGACTGGAGTTCATAGAGAGGCTCACACTCGAAGAAATCTGAGTAGTAATCTACAAGCAGGAGATAGTCTCTATTCTTGTGTGTGAGAATATCCATCTCGACTCTGATCCAGGGTTGACCAGGGATATCATGTTGTTTTATTGTCTCTCGTTGTTGGACAGGTCATTCTACTGCACAAGCTACACAACTTTTCGTTTTCTGTCATATATCTTCTGCCATGTTGGGCCAATAAACAGCACTTCTGGCACGTCTGATTGTTGCTATGGTCCTTTGATGACTGCTGTGCAGTTTTTTTTAGAATTTCTGGTCGTGCGGCAGTTGGCACTACCAGTCTTAAACCACAATACATGATACCATCCAGAACAGCCAACTCGTCTCTAAAGGAATGGTAAACCTTGATACTGTCTACCACATCCGCTGGCTTCTGAGGCCATCCAGTTAGGATAATTGACTGGAGTTGTTTGAGAACCTCATCTCTGCTGGTCTCCTGCTGTGTGAAATTGTAGGTAGTTTCTGAAACAGGTAGGTCTCTCTTCATGTTTTGTGTGCCGAGATCCGACATGAAGGATTTGAATTAATTCACCATGAATATTTGTTCCACAGGAACTCCCTTCGTGGCTGGTTCTATTGGTGATCTTGATAGCAAGTCTGCAGTGATTTGTTCTTTTCCAGGCTTGTATACTACTGTCATGGGATATTGCTGCAGAGCCAACAGCATGGATTGGAGTCGTTTTGGTGCCTTGTTCAGTGGCTTGAGGAAAATTGGCTCAAGAGGGCAGCGATCCGTATGAACAGTTACAGAAGGATTGCCAAATACATACTGATCGAACTTCTGCATGCCATACACGATGGCTAGCAATTCCAGCTCAATAGGTGCATAGTTCTTTTCTGAATTTGTCAAGCTTTTTGACCCATAACTTACTGGGCAACCATCCTGAAGCAGCACCGCTCCTAAGCCGTCTGTGCTGGCATCGGTCTGTACCACGACCGGTTTGTTAACGTCAAAGTATTTTAGAACTTTAGTGCTAGTTATCAACTGTTTGATTTTCTTGAAAGCTTCTTCCTGTTCCTTTTGCCACACAAACTCTGCCGAGCTTTTGCCGATTAATCGTCTCAAAGGTTCACATTCAGCAGAGCAATTTGGGATGAACTTTGATAGGTAGTTCACATGCCCATAAAATCGCCTTACCTCATCACTGTCAGTTGGAGGATTCATGGCAGTTATAGCAGCTACCTTTGCACCATCTGGCTTGATACCCTCCTTAGTTATCACATGTCCATTGCAGGAGAGCTCTTCCATTAGGAACTTGCATTTTTCTTTGTTGAGTTTGAGATTGACTTGCCCAGCTCTAGTCAGTAGTTTCTCTAGCTTCTCATTGTGATCTCTGACTGCCTCCTTATATGTTGATCTTTTTCCATAAATCAAGATATCATCTGCAACCATGGTTACTCCTTTGAGGCCACTCAACGCATCAGACAATCTCCTTTGAAATTCTTCGGGCTCGAAGACAGACCAAAGGGCATTCTCAACCATTTGTACTTTCCGAAAGGTGTCCAGAAGGTAGTAAGATCACTGGAACTGTCACTCAGTTTTATCTGCAGGAAACCGTCCTTTGCATCACAAAGAGAAGACTTTAGCCTAACACAGTTCTGATAGCACATCAGCCAAAGTGGGCATTGGGAAATGATTCCTTTGTATTACCCTGTTAGTATTACTCTGTTAAGATTTGACAGATCGAGGCATACTCGGAGTGTTCCATTTGGCTTTCGCACAGCTACGTGATTGCTAATCTATGCTGTTGGGTGATCTACTGTAGCAAGAATTCCTTTCTGTGTGTACAAATCCAGTTTTGCTTTGAGATCGTTCACCATTGAGGGAGGTGTTTTCCTATTGTGACTGTTTTGGCACTGCTCCTTTGTCAATCTCAATGTGATATTCTCCAGGCAAACAACCAATTCCCTCAAAGGCATCCTCATAGCTGCCAAGTATATCTTCTAAGTTTTCATCTGACACAAGATTCACCCACTCCTCTTTTAGTGATATGAGGCCTAGTTCCAATGATGCATCCAGAGATAGTAAACTATGGTTGTGTGTGAACAAAGACATAGAGAGATCTCCTGGCTACCTGTATGTTACATCCTCCCAGGGCACGAGTCACTGATCTATCAAACTGACGGAGTTTAGATTGACTACCAACCAATGGCGGTTTACCAAGATCACAGTAGTCCCGGTAGTTCAATATGTTGCACGAGGCTCCAGTGTCTAGCTGAAACGTGATATCTTTACGACTGTCACCCGCACATGTTTTCATAATGAACATCAGTTTCTTATTTTTCCTCACTAGCAAGCAGAGAAGAGATTCATCGGATTCATCACTTTCCTCTTCCGCTACTACATTCACTTGCTTCTTTGATCTACAGAGGGCCTTGTAGTGATTGTACTTCTTGCAGGTATGACATTGCTGTCCGTATGCAGGACACTGTCTCGGTGGATGTAATTGGCCACAATTTCCACATGATCCTTTTGTTTTCTTAGTGGGCGAGTAGACCTTGTTGACTCATCTTGGTCATGCTGTGATGCATGACTCTTGCTGATCTTCCTTCTTGGGTTGACAACTTTCACTGTTTTTTCACCTTGAAGTACTGTCATGTCTTTTTGTGAGCTCTCAGCAATGCGACATTTCTTAATCGCTTGCTCTAGACTCAGACCGCCATCTCCCCCAGCATCATCAAATAGTTTTCGTCGAAGATGACCATCATTAATGCCTAGAAGAAAGGCCTGTAACATAAAATCATCATACATTGTATCTAGCTGACATTCCCAAACAATGTTATGGAGAACGGTCACATACTCATCTAAAGTCATGGTATTCTGTTTTGTAGACAATAGTTGATGTCTTTTCACCAGCTTGTTTGTTCCTCGGTTGCAAAAGGCATCAAACTTCTCCACAACATCTGCATATCTATCTTTCAATTTTCCTTCTGTGAATGTGAATGCCTTAAATATGTCTACTCCTCTTGGTCCAATACATCTTAGCAAGATCGCCACCTTGATTTTGTCATCCGACGCTGACTTCTCAGCAGCTGTGAGAAACAGTTCAGATTCTTCTTTGAATCTTGTCCATTGGTTGGACAGATTGGATCTATCTTGGATAGGCTTTGGTGCTAAGAAATCGACACTCATACTGGTGCAGTTCTATGGTTAGATGCTGGTCAAAGTCTTAATCTCACTATCTGAGTCCAACAGAGTAGATTGTTCTTCAGGACGATTGTTATCAGACAGCTGGACAATTGTCTTTTATTTCCTGACTTGGGGCACCATGTTTGTGATTGTTAGTAGAGCTAGTGTGTTTGTATGTTTTTTGTTAGTTGGTGAAGAATCAACTTGAGATTTGTAAGTTTAGTGCTTTAATGTAAGGTCCACTCGACTCACAACAACTACAAAACAGAAATGACCATAACTCAATACAACTGATAAAACAATATAACATGCAAGCAACAAGCATAACACAAACAAATTGTAATAGTTAATTTCAGCTACAAAAGCACTAAACATATTGAGAATGAGGTAGTTAACTCATAAAAAATATAAAATAAAGCCTTTTCTGTTAAAGACCTCCGCAAAATTTTTATCTGTGATGCCGAGTGGCAAGTATGACTGTTAATTAGCATTAGTCATTAGACATAGTACACATTGTCTGTAGCAGATGTTATCAGGGCTACGCGTAGTAAATGGCAGGTATTGCTGTTAGCCACAGTAAGGACAGGTTTTTACACATGTTGTGGATTGCTGCATTGTTCCACCTTTTTCATTGAAGTGTTTTAATGACAGGCATTCATTAGGTTGGTCAGCCCAAAGTTTGTTGAAATATTTTCTATTTTACACTATTTCTATTCTCACTAAAGAATTTTACTCGGCTTCATAATGCCTAAAAATGCTTAAAATTAAAAGACAAAGTTGCTTCTTAATTATAGGTGGCTCTAAGCTCTTCCTTAGTTTTTAACATTTGCTGTTGTCAGATATCTGAAAACTATATTTTTCGTTTTGGTTTCAGCCAATACACGATTATGAAGTATGTGTGCTCAAGAAATTGTCAAGCAAAGTTCATGGGTGAGCAGAATAAATATGCGGTGCTTTTAACTTGACTATCTCAAGATTTACAATATGCATGCTTCAACTATCTAAAGAATTACAATATACTTGCCTTAACTATCTAAGGATTGACAATGTACACCCTCGACCATCTAAAAATTGACAATATACACCCTCGACTATCTAAAGATTTACAATATGCATGCTTCAACTATCTAAAGATTAACAATATGCATGCTTCGACTATCTAAAGATTAACAATATGCATGCCTCGACTATCTAAAGACTGACAATATGCATGCCTTAACTATCTAAAGAATTACAATATGCATGCCTCGACTATCTAAAGACTGACAATATGCGTGTTTCAACTATCTAAAGACTGACAATATGCATGCCTTAACTATCTAAAGAATTACAATATGCATGCCTCGACTATCTAAAGACTGACAATATGCGTGCTTCAACTATCTAAAGACTGACAATATGCATGCCTTAACTATCTAAAGAATTACAATATGCATGCCTCGACTATCTAAAGACTGACAATATGCATGCTTCAACTATCTAAAGATTTACAATATACATGCCTCAACTATTTAAGGATTGACAATGTACACACTCGACTATCTAAAAATTGACAATGGGCACCCTCAACTATCTAAAGAATTACTAAATGCATGTCTCAACGATCTAAATATTGACAATATACACCCTCGACTATCTAAAGATTGACAATATGCATGCCTCAACTATCTAAAGATTGACAATATGCATGCCTCGAGTATCTAGTGGTTGACAATATGTACGCCTCAACGAACGAAATGTTCATAGGAGGTGTCATTGTACATTTTGGGCAATGATATGTGTAACAAAAATTTCCAGTTTTGATGTTACAACAATTGCTTGGCAATTTCATTCATTTTCATTCGATTTCATGATTTCTAATGGTCGCACGAGGCGTAGTACCAGCTCAAAAAGTATTGTCACCTAAAGCTAGTGCATGACATCACCTGATTAGCTGTACAAAGAACTTTGGTAATTACATTTGTAATGGGTCATCAGGTCATGGATCTTGAGTTCATGGGTCATGAGGTCATGGGTCTAGTTTGATAATTCATGAGAAAAACCTTCTCCTGACCAATCACACTAGATTTATTGAGCCTACAAGCTGAAGTCAACAACCGTGCAGGTCTTCATGATTATCCTGACACAAAGCTCAATACTAAAGAACTGAGTGAATTTTTAACGTTTCCCAAAACGAATGGTTGTAAACTAGCCATTGCAAAACCCAAAAATAAGTTTTTGAATCAGACAACTGTAGCGAGCCCAATAAGTAAGCGTATTTAGTTTCAGACAACTGTAGCGAGCCCAATAAGTTGGCGTATTTAGCTTCAGACAACTGTAGCGAGCCCAATAAGTTGGCATATTTAGCTTCAAACAACTGTAGCGAGCCCAATAAGTTGGCGTATTTAGCTTCAGACAACTGTAACGAGCCCAATAAGTTGGCGTATTTAGCTTCGGACAACTGTAGCGAGCCCAATAAGTTGGCGTATTTAGCTTCGGACAACTGTAGCGAGCCCAATAAGTTGGCTTATTTAGCTTCAGACAACTGTAGCGAGTCCGATAAGTTAGCATATTTAGCTTCAGACAACTGTAGCGAGCCCAATAAGTTGGCGTATTTAGCTTTAGACAACTGTAGCGAGCCCAATAAGTTGGCGTATTTAGCTTCGGACAACTGTAGCGAGCCCAATAAGTTGGCGTATTTAGCTTCGGACAACTGTAGCGAGCCCAATAAGTTGGCTTATTTAGCTTCAGACAACTGTAGCGAGTCCATTAATTTAGCGTATTTAGCTTCAGACAACTGTAGCGAGCCCAATAAGTTAGCGTATTTAGCTTCGGACAACTGTAGCGAGCCCAATAAGTTGGCGTATTTAGCTTCGGACAACTGTAGCGAGCCCAATAAGTTGGCTTATTTAGCTTCAGACAACTGTAGCGAGTCCATTAATTTAGCGTATTTAGCTTCAGACAACTGTAGCGAGCCCAATAAGTTAGCGTATTTAGCTTCAGACAACTGTAGCGAGCCCAATAAGTTGGCGTATTCAGCTTCGGACAACTGTAGCGAGCCCAATAAGTTGACGTATTTAGCTTCTAGAATGGGAAAATTTTGACAGACTTGAGTGGATCCTACAGGGCCCTTGCAAGCTTAACTAATTCCTGACAAAGTTTTAGTCAGCTTTCTGAGTTTGCTGCTGCTTTTTAATGGCTTTTATGCTTACATCAGTAAGTATTCATCATCTGAGTTTTAGTGAGGAAATAGAAAAGTCAGTCCATAAATGTGTTCTGGGATTTGAATGTGGGTAGACTTGAGTTATGGTACACTGCATGTCTCGCAAACGTTTACTTTTGACTACCGATATAAAGGTTTTGATTTTCTAATACAGACAATTGATAAGTAAGGAATTCCCTAATCTCTATGGTAAATATACCGTATGATAGAGCTGGTAGGGTCTGCAGAGATACCTTTCAACGCTGTAATATACCGGTAATTGAAAAATAAGTAAGCAGAATTGATTTGTGTAAAATTACAAACGCCTGTCACGGTAATAATATTTATTTGGCTGAACATGACTGGTCAATTTTTGTGATTTAAATTGTACATTTGGCTATTTGGTCACTATAAAAGTTATATGAATTATTAAACTACTGATAGGACTGGGTCTAATATCCTACACTCTGATAAACCCAAGTCTACTGGTATGACTGTGCCTAATATCCTACACTCTGATAGACCCAAGTCTACTGGTATGACTGGGTCTAATATCCTACACTCTAATAGGCCCAAGTCTACTGATATGACTGTGTCTAATATCCTACACTCTGATACACCCAAGACTACTTTTAATGGTTGTGCCTGGCTCTCAATTATCTCAGCCACAAGTTGGAGCAGTGAAATGTCAATCACAAACACTTTGTGGTACTTGTTGCAGGTCATTCCAAGGTCGCTTGCCTGTTATTGATGTAGCAGATGCTGAATTTGCTAAGCAGGTATGTATTAAGGAGTTTTCCAGCTTCACCAATCGTAGAGATCCTCTTCAGCGAGATGATGACATGGGTGCAAGTTTGCTGCTCATCAAAGATGATCATTGGAAACACGTACGATCAACTCTCACTCCAACATTTACTTCTGGGAAACTCAAGCAAGTAAGACCTTGAAATTGTTCTCGGAACTCACTAGGTTATGAGAACTCATGTGTGATAAATTGTTGGATAGCACAATCAACCTATTAAATACCAAATTAATCTGTTCTTATATTAGCTTTGTATGTCGAACCTGTTGCGTGTTGGTGAAACTATTAGAATACATGGTATTTTGCTCAATTCTTACCAGAGCCCAAAAATTGTGTCAAATACTAAATAGTTACATGCAGTATTAGAAGAAATATGTTACACACAAATAAATACAAGGCTAAAGGTAAAAACTGAAATTTTATTTACAAACCAACTTAACAAAGAGATAATTAATAAAAAGAGGCGTTCATTGAACACTGAGTAGAATGGTAGGCTTGCTGTTGCTAAGGCTCAGTCATAGAGCCGTGACTGTTATATGCGCTCTAAGTATCTGTGACCTTGCAGCAATGTTATGGGTAGTTCAGGGGTTATTTTTATGACTCCTCAGTATGGATTAAGTAGCTGAGCTAGGCAGTTGCCTTACCTTGTATCTATCAATACATTTGTAACCTACAATAAATATACAATAAATAACCTACTGGAAACTCCACATTATAACAGTGACTTACTCTGTCTTTTTTTAAATATATTTTAAGTGACCTAATATATATTTTGTTATTATTTTTATGTTTATGTTTTTTTTTCCATCTGCTTTTTCACTTCAACTTACAAAACATTATTTGAAGAGCAAGGCTGTTAGCATTATTTGAGCATCATCTGTTGAAATACATATCTATGGAGACAAGCCAATGCTCAAATTTTATGACGCTCTTCAAAAAACCTTTATGACTGTGTATTGGTTAACAGAGTGACTTCAGTTTAACCTGGTACTTAGGCCAGGTTATTTACAGCTTCAGTGAATGGACATTTTAAAGTCTTCATAATGCTTATGGATAGCTTCCATATATTAGCTACTACCTACCTGGAGTGATTTGTGCACTTGTTTTGTAACCCTCACAAGTTGCTACGTGTTCATAAAGTGAACTTGTGAAATTTATCTTTATTTGGCTTTAGTTGAGTACTGCGATACTATTATCTAGTTCTGTCCATTCTGAAAAATTTTGATCAATTTATTTTTGAAGACATTTCAATGTATGACAGATGCATGGGGTGATTACTGACTGCGCGGACAGGTTCATGGAGTACATACATAAAACCTCCTCAGCTCCATTTGGCATCAAAGCGTAAGTTATTATCACACCCTTATGTTAAGGGACGAAGATAATATTGTCTGTTTGTTTGTTTGTCCGTCTTTCTTGTCCACCATTACTTCTTCGATTTTATGAGACGCAGAAGGCTCGGTCTATTATGATAAATAAAAATTCAAATAGTTTGCTATTGTGGATTTAACATATGTGGAACGCAGGTGGTGCAGTGCGGGTAGTATAATGCAGGTGGTGCAGTGCAGGTAGTATAATGCAGGTGGTGCAGTGCAGGTGGTGCTGTGCAGGTGATGTGATCAGGTAGTGCGATGCAGGTAGTGCGATGCAGGTAGTATGGCGCAGGTGCTGCAGCTCAGGTGTTGCAGCACAAGTGATGCAGTGCAGGTGGTGCAGTGCAGGTGATGCGATCAGGTAGTGCAATGCAGGTAGTATGGCGCAGGTGCTGCAGCTCAGGTGTTGCAGCACAAGTGATGCAGAGCAGGTGGTGCAGCGTGAGGTTAGTTCAGAATCTTTGAGAGTCAGCTCATATGTGTAGCACATTTGGAGTCTTATTAAACTATTGATAGAGATACGTTGATTATTTAACATATAGTGTTCTTCATTGCAGCTTGTCACACGCCAACTAGAAATGTAACATACAGGTACATGTATAATGTTTTATTGCTGCTTGTCACACATCAACTAGAAATGTAACATACAGGTATAATGTTTGTAGAGTGTAACTTTAGTTTGCATACAAGGGATCATCTGACATTTGCCATGTCTGGTTTAGATTTACAGGATATGTGTAGTATATGCAGGGTCTGTATGTTGCAGGTGTGTAGTACATATGCTACAAATATACCATATTCTAGGCGCAAGTATACAATATATATGTCATATATGTACACAGGATGTATCACAGACCTACATATATTTTACAGGTGTACAATATATATGTCACAGGTGTACAGTATAAATGTCACAGGTGTACAGTATATCTGTCACAGGTGTACAGTATATATGTCACAGGTGTACAATATATATGTCATGAGTTCATAATATATATGACCCTGGATTAATAGCGTGCATGACAGTATGCTGTCACGTTCAGTATATGCATTGTAAATATACCATACATTTACAGTAGCTGGACAGTGTACGTACATACCCAGCATGTCTAATGGTATACTTTGGTTTGTAGCTATTGTGAAGCGTATACTATGGATGTCATTGCTCGGACTGCGTTTGGTATGGAAATTGATGTACAAGGCTCTACTAACCACCCGTTTGTCCAACACGCCCGCACTTTCTTTGGTATTCCAAACACAAGATCTAAATTCATGCAACAGTTGATTGTATTATCTGTGGGTGAGTTTCTTAGAGTTGATTGTATTGTCTATGGGTGAGTCCCTCAAAGTTGATAGTATTATCTATGAGTGAGTCTCTTGGAGTTGATAGTATTATCTGTGGGTGAGTCTATTGGTGTTGATAGTATTATCTGTTGGTGAGTCTCTTGGAGTTGATTGTATTATTTGTGGGTGAGTCTCTTGAAGTTGGTAATATTATCTATGGTTGAGTCTCTTGGAGTTGATTGTATTACCTATGGGTGAGTCTCTTTGAGTTGATTGTATTATCTGCAGAGGCACAAGGGCGTGCAGTATGCCTTTACTCGACTAGGTTTTGGCCTGTCATGTGCACCAAGAATAATGACCTCAATCCTTGAAAAAGTTCTGTCATTGGATTAACGTGTTCATCGTGGTACTGATCACTATATTGATGACATAGTAGTTAAGGAGTCCATGCTGAGTGCTCAAGAGTTGAGAGACCACTTGGCTAGGTATGGGCTCAAGACAAAGGAGCCTGAGGCCTTAGATGAAGGCCAGTTGCTGGGTGTTGCTTCGCAGAAAGATTTCAGCGGGCATCTGCAGATGTCAAAAGGAACAGCTTTTTTGGGGTACAACTTTGAGCCATCAGCGCTCACGAAGAGGGAGCTGTTTTCGATAGGTGGCCGACTAGTTGGCCGCTACCCTGTGGCAGGGTGATTGTGCCCGTAGTGCAGTTTTTTAAAAATGGCTGTGCTGCAGTGGAGCTTGGGTCTCTCCTGTCGGGAAAATGGTCGGCAGTCTGGATGGTGAGCTCTTGGCAAGAGCCCGCCGTGAGAACCCAGTCATAGGAGTTTGGAGGGGGAACCCTCATGGTTCTGTTACAGTGTGGATTGATACAAGCTCTCTTGGCATGGGTGTGGCTTTGGAGGTCGGTGGCAACATTGTGAAGGATGCTTCATGGCTCCGAAAGGAGTCTGACCATCAGCACATCAATGTTGCTGAGTTGGAGGCAGTTGGTCGAGGGAGCAATTTGGCAATGGCAGGGGTTCAAAACTTTTCACGTTGGTTCTTGATTCTCTTACAGTTGTTAACTGGTTGACTATCACCATTGATGAACGAAACCGTGTCCGAATAATGGGTGTTGCGGAGATGGTTGTGAAGCGTCGTTTGGGGGTGATCCGTGACACGATAGCCGAGTATGAACTTGCAGTGTCTGTTCACTTTGTTCCTTCTGTAGAGAATAAAGCTGATCGAATGACCAAGGTACCAAAGCATTGGCTAGAGCACCGAGAGGCTGACTTTGAAGCAGTTGAGGTGTCAGCTGCCATTGTCAGCGGCGAAAGTTTTGAAGATGCCATTTGGGTAGCACATTTGCCGCACCATTTGGGATTTGACAGAACTCTTTACCTTGCATGGCAGATTTGTAAAGATCTGTCATGGGAACAGGTAAAGACTAATCTGGCTGGGTGCGAGGCATGCCAGCGTATTGACCCAGCACTGCGATGGGAAAGAGTATTGTGGCTGTTAGAAATTTGGCTGTGGATGAGAACTGGTGCCGAGTTGCTATTGATGCGACTCATTATGGTGACAGTCCTTTCCTGTCAATGGTGGACTGTGGACCGTCACTGTTTTCCATCTGGTGTATGCTGCAAACTGAGTCTGCAGCACAGATAGTGACTCAGCTGTGTAGCTTCATGGTTGAGCGTGGACCGTGTTATGAGTTGTTGCTGGACAACTTTGCGGCGTTCAAGTCAGCAGCTGTTCATCAGTTTGCTGACAAATGGGGATTCTTTTTTCGTTTTCAAGCCACTTACGCCCCTGGCATTAATGGAATAGTTGAGAGAAATCGTCGGACGGACAAACAAAGAAATTGCCGAAAGTGGTGGGATCACCCCGGAGGAGGCGACTTTTTGGTATAATGTGATGCTTCAGAAGGAGAGGAAGGAGACCTCTGTTCTTTCGAATGTGCTGTTTCGATACTAATGGCAAGTGCCCTTTGATGTCAACAGTAAGGAAGATGTTGAGAGCTGTTTTAGTGTGGGTGATGAGGTATGGGTGAAACCATATCCCCATTTTGCACAGATCACTGGACGCTAGGTCACGTTACCAGTGTCATCTCTAATCACACAGTGTGTGTGGATGGCATGCCTAGGCATGTAAGAGATGTCAGGCAATGACGCTGTGGCAACAACATACAGTAGGTACTGGCTATGTCAGCCATGGACTTGTCAGTGACATTCGACCTAGACCATTGGGTTTAGGTGGCAACCACTATTTGGAGGCGGATGCCGTCAATATGTCGCTGGTGGAGCTGGCTATTGACCTTATATTGCCTGTTGGGCCTCTAAGTGAGGCCGATGGCAAGTCAGCAGAGAATCAGGGAGGCGACAGAGTGCAGCTGCCAGCTGAGGAAGTCAAACTTGAGGCCAATGCAGACAGGCCGGCGGTCGAGGCAGACACCCTGCCTGAGCAGCCTGAACTGCCCAGACGGTCGCAGCGCGCGACAGCGTCCTGCGTAATTGGATGACTGGTTGCTAATCACTCGAGACTGATGTAACTTTTTTGTTAGCTTTGTAAGGAGCTGGAGAGATGTGAGATATTATGTAAATGTTTGAGGCTTCCCAGTCCTTAGCCTTAGTCCTTAGCCGGTAACACGGGGGCTGGCTTTCATGGAGAGCCAGGGCGAGCTTTCATGGAAGGTCAGGGCTTTGAAAAAACTAGCTTTTCACAAGAAAGCTGAGGGACTAACAGGACTGGCTATATAAACTGGCCTGAGTCAGATGCTTGGCAGAAGCCTCAGTGGGAGAGCAAGTGAGCTGGTTGTGTATGTTGCCGTGCTTCTATTGACAAGCATTCTGCATTGTGGTGGACAGGTTTAAGAGTCGATCGTATAGCAGCGAGGCTGCTTATTTGATTGGGCTACAGGTTGGCAGTAGAAACTGCCGTTAGATTCGTGACAGCATTCTGCTGTGGGCGTGCATCGCCATGGTGGTGAAGATTGGTGTGCCATCGTAGCAGCTTGGTGCTGCGTGGCAACATACTTGTTGTATTGCTGACATTATCTGTGGGTGAGTCTCTTAGAGTTCATAGTGTTTTCTGTGGGTGAGTCTTCTGGAGTTCATAGTGCGAAAGGTCTGGGAGGATGAGGGGAGTTATTATAAGTTGAGAAGTGTTTTATAAGTTATGCATTTAACTAGACTGTATAGTTGGTCAGTTCCTTGGTTTCCATGAGCTCTTACGGAGGCTGGTTCTGATTGGCTCTCTCACTTTCTATGACTCATATGGTTCCTATAGTCATCTGCATAAGTATTGACAGAACAAGGAACATTTTTCAGCTACTGGGAGGTAACGTCGTTCACATTATCTCATTCAATTACAGGGTGATGTGCTGTAGTTAATAATTCACGGCTGCAAACGGCTTGCATTGTCATTAGTGTTTTGCCATGATGGAGAAAACTTTATTCATAAGTACATTGCAGTGCCTTATACCAGTAATCAGTGCCTTATACCAGTGCCTTATACCAGTACTTATACCAGTACCAGAGTTAGTTCATTTCAGGACTGGACAAACACTGAATGTGAGTGGATTGCAACCCATAGTTGATATCATTACAGCTCAGGCTCATTTGCTCCTACATGAGCTCTGCGAGTAATTACATAGGCTACATGTTTCATTGTATTATAGATGCGCGAGGCAATATTTTTAGAAACTTTATACAGTATGAAATAATATCTCCATGTTTTAATTTATCTCCAAACTGAATTTAAAATTGCTTCACTTTTTAAAGTAGTTTACATCACTGATATGCACAAATTTACTATACGACCAATTTCATAATATTTCATATTCTATACACTCATTGAAGTCGTCCAAAAAAGAAGACAACTCTTGATGCATCTTGTAAATGATTCTCGTAATCAGTTAACCAAAAACAATCTACTTTGAAAAGTCCAACTCACAGCAAGTCAATAAGTTGACATTAGTTTTCAACATGTTGAAGCGGTTGTGGGCAGCAGCGGTTATGGGCAGCAGCGGTTATGGGCAGCAGCCGTTATGGGCAGCAGCCGTTATGGGCAGCAGCCGTTACGGGCAGCAGCCGTTATGGGCAGCAGCGGTCGTGGGTAGCAGCGGTCGTGGGTAGCAGCGGTCGTGGGTAGCAGAGGTCGTGGGTAGCAGCGGTCGTGGGCGGTAGCGGTCGTGGGCGGCAGCAGTTGTGGACGACAGCGGTTGTGGGAGGCAGCGGTTGTGGGTGTCAGCGGTTGTGGGTGGCAGTGGTTGTGGGTGGCAGCGGTTGTGGGTGGCAGCGGTTGTGGGTGGCAGCGGTTGTGGGTGGCAGTGGTTATTGGCGGCAGCGGTTATTGGCGGCAGCGGTTATGGACAGCAGCGGTGGTGGGCGGTGGCGGTTTTGGGCGGCGGTTGTGGGCAGCGGCAGCTATGGGCAGCGGCAGTTACGAGCAGCGTCCCGTAAAATATGTAAACTTTTGTAGTTTGTTTAGCATGTACGAAGTAAAAATTATGTGAACTTGACATATCTATCTTTTATGATCAGAGTTCAGAATAAATACTTTGTAAAAATAGGAAACAGTTTACCAGATATGTCGTGAGAAGTCTCAAAAAGAGCTGTGATCTTTCAAAAATAACTATATAGATTATAGTTGCTTTTTAAATTATATGTAACTCTTATATGCCTGTTTGAGTATATTATATTTGGGTAAGGCAGTTTTTGGCAGGATTGTGACACGCGGGACATTTGAACGCTTCTTCGCATACTTCTCAGCTCAAATGCGAAATTCTGGTGTCATTCATACTGTTTTAGAAAGCACTTGACATCAACTATCACTGAATGAGATTTCATCTTTGTCATGCAATGCATTAACAAATTATGAGCCTTTAAGCTGGTGTGACGCGCGGGACTATAATTTGGCATGAAAAACTACTCTTTGATCGATTGGAAAAATCTTCTGAAATGTTGGACTCATAACATCGTTATTTGACGAGCTCAAAGCTCTATTGTCTTTCTATTAGGAATACATACCATTTTGTTTCCAGGCCAAAGTTTAATGATTCTGTACGGTTTGAAAGAAGACTACCACCTGTGATGCACGAGACTGTGACGCGCGGGACAAAACTAACATTGTGAAAAATTAAGCATTTTTCTGTTTTGTAGTTGCTATACCACAAATTGTTATGAGTTGTAGTTGTAACATCGAATATATTTGTGTTAAACCAACCAATAGTTTAAAATTACTATATATTGTATTTATTTTATTTAAACATAAAACACATATAATTTGAAGATTGTCAGACTTTCATGCAGTAAACTATTTTTTCTTAAAAACATATTCTGCCATTATTATTGCCTCATTTTCCAGTACAAAGTGTCTCAGTGGCCTGGCAGTTGCTGCTGGTACAATAACTGGAAATACTTAAGGAAAAAAATTCCTGTGAGGGGTTCTTATGTCGTCGAGGTTTGGCCACGTGAACGGCTTGCATGCACGGTGCATGTACTTTATAGTGCAGCTACCTTCATTAGCTTCCCCTGTGAGAATTTCCCCAATGCTGACTTCGGAGTCACAGGCCACTGCGACCAGTATTTGTGGTAAAAACTGAGTCAATGTTTGTGAAGTATCTCCTGTGGTCACCTTTTGATTAGGTTCGCTTCTCGGTGTGGATGGAACTGGCTGCCAAGTGGAAGAACACCATTCCATCAGAGTAACATCACCATCTTCTTTAATTGCTATGTGATGGCAAGATCGAATGCCATGAATTGGAGGTGCAGTGGACCAGCGTTCTTTGCAGATCCTTGCTGTTTTGGTGATCATATTTTCTGAGATGTATAAAATCATCATTGGTTTCACTGATTTGGAGGTTATTATTGTTGCAGCTTCTGCAAATGACTTTGTCGAGTTTGCGACATATCATCCTCATACGACATACCATTTCATATAATAAGTGTAATATATATATTATACTTATTATATGTAAGTCTTATATGCTTATAGGAATATATTTTATATATATATTATACTTATTATGTCTAAGTCTTATATGCTTATAGGAATATATTATGGTTAACCACAGTTTTTTCTGGCTGAATATTTCAGTATTCTTGCCAAAAAGAATCAAGCTATTTCTTGGACTATTCGTGGACATGTCTTTTGTGGAGAGGGAAAGCTCAGAATATTTTAAAGATGTGATTGACAAGATATTGTTGGAGACACAGAGCAAAGCATCGGTGTGTATAATTGATGGTATTCATATTTTCATGGATATCTCAGAGTCAGTTGATCTGACACTCACATCGGTGAATGACCTCATCGATATATCCAATTATGACCTACGACCTGTCAGCAATATTTGCTGTTCACCCCAATCCGCTTGACTTAGCATTAAATCAGCCACCACTGAAATGGCAAGTCAGTTTTTACTGATACTGTAGAGTAGTCAACCGACTCTTTAGCTGACACTCGCAGGCTACTAGAGACACTCACAGACTACTAAAGTCTGACAATCACAGGCTACTAGAGTCTGACACTCACGAGCTACTAGAGTCTGACACTCACAGGCTACTAGAATCTGACACTCACAGGCTACTAGAGTCTGACACTCACGGGCTACTAGAGTCTGACACTCGCAGGCTACTAGAGTCTGACACTCACAGACTACTAAAGTCTGACAATCACAGGCTACTAGAGTCTGACACTCACAGGCTACTAGAGTCTGACAATCACAGGCTACTAGACTCTGACACTCACAGGCTACTAGAGTCTGACACTCACAGGCTTCTAGAGTCTGACACTCACAGGCTACCAGAGTCTGACACTCACAGGCTACTAGAGTCTGACACTCACAGGCTACTAGAGTCTGACACTCACAGGCTTCTAGAGTCTGACACTCACAGGCTACTAGAGTCTGACACTCACAGGCTACTAGAGTCTGACACTCACAGGCTACTAGAGTCTGACATTCACAGGCTACTAGATTCTGATACTCACAGGCTACTAGAGTCTGATACTCACAGGCTAATAGAGTCTTACACTCACAGGCTACCAGAGTCTGTCACTCGCAGGCTACTAGAGTCTGACACTCACAGGCTACTAGAGTCTGACACTCACAGGCTACTAGAGTCTGACACTCATAGGCTACTAGAGTCTGACACTCGCAGGCTCAACTAGAGTATCTCGAATAGCTGACTTTAGAACAGCCATTCGAGGGCCGTACAAGGGCTCAAGTAGTCCGTTATGACGTTTTTTCTAACATTTGACAGATTTGAGAGGAATACTTGTTCATCAGAGTATTTATTTGAGTGTATTATATGACTGCTTGCATCTCAAATAAATTTTTAAAATATATTAAAATCCATTTATCCTTGCAGTGTTTAATCTTTAAGGACGTTGATGGTAAGTACTTATTCATGGTACTTTCTATGTTTAAGCAATATGACCATGTTGCTATTTTTAAGAGGTCGTGTAAGCTTGTAAAAAACTATAAATATAATTTTAAAGAAGTTATGTGGAACAAACCAATCACGTTCGAGAGTGAGCATCTTGCAGCACTATCTCTCGTATCACTACACATATCACATTTTGTGAAAGCTCTGTCATTAGCCATGTTACTATGTTATACTACTTTGTCATTACCCATGTTACTATGTTACACTACTCTGTCACTACCCATGTTACTATGTGACACTACTCTGTCACTACCTATGTTACTATGTTACCCTACTCCATCATTACCCATGTTACTATGTTACACTACTCTGTCACTACCCATGTTACTATGTTACACTACTCTGTCACTACCCATGTTACTATCTTACACTACTCTGTCACTACCCATGTTACTATGTTACACTACTCTGTCACTACCCATGTTACTATGTTACACTACTCTGTCACTACCCATGTTACTATGTGACACTACTCTGTCACTACCTATGTTACTATGTTACACTACTCCATCATTACCCATGTTACTATGTTACACTACTCTGTCACTACCCATGTTACTATGTTACACTACTTTGTCACTACCCATGTTACTATGTTACACTACTCTGTCACTACACATGTTACTATGTTACACTACTCTGTCACTACTATGTTACACTACTCTGTCACTACACATGTTACTATGTTACACTACTCTGTCACTACACATGTTACTATGTTACACTACTCTGTCACTACTATGTTACACTACTCTGTCACTACCCATGTTACTATGTTACACTACTCTGTCACTACCCATGTTACTATGTTACACTACTCTGTCACTACCCGTGTTACTATGTTACACTACTCTGTCACTACCCATGTTACTATGTTACACTACTCTGTCACTACCCATGTTACTATGTTACACTACTTTGTCACTACCCATGTTACTAACTATGTTACAGGAACGAAAAGACTTTATATCAACCTGTGCAGAAAAGATTGTAGATACAGGCAAAGCTGAAAAGGAGACCTTAAGACAAACAGATGGAAGAACTTGGTCTACTCAAGGTATTTAAACTAATGATTATATACGAAACACCATATTGTACTATTGTATAACTACTTATAAATGCATCTATCTAAATTCCCAAAGTACGAGACAAATATTCTTCGACCTACAAGCAGATTCGTTGAAAATATAACTTAATAACTTGATATAGGTTATGAAAAGTTTGACTAGTTGACCAAACTAAACTCGCTACTTAATACTTAGAAGGTTTTTATACACTTTTGAAATATTATAACATATTAAAATTCTTATTGTGAATATTTGACAGGGCTAACCCGAAGTGATGTCATAGCAAACTCCTTCACATTCTTCTCTGCCGGATACGAGACAACTGCCAGTACTATGCAGTTTTTTTTCTACAGCATGGCGACTCATCCGTCTGTGCAGCAACGGGTTCGTTGCATACAATAATAAATCAATTTACTGAAGATAAACATTAGCCTCTGGATGAATTTAGTATTACACATTAGTAGTAGCACATTTAGTAATTCACACAAGTTCAGATATAGTGACTTAATCATGCCTCTGGATTAATAGCTTATATTTTTACAATCTGTTATCTTCGGATGCAAACCTCCGTGTTCCCTTACCTGATCACTAGTGTCCTTTAGTAACTATCATTAGTCTTGCAGCTTTATGAGGAAATAAGCGAGGTTGTGACAGAGAGTGGAGAGGCTTCCTATGAGCAGTTAAAAGGCCTGGAATATCTTGATTGGTGCATAAATGAAACCCTACGAGTTTTTCCTGCCATAGTACGGTAAATATTTAGTAGGACAACTCCTACTTTATTCAGCGTTTCTTGAAGTGTGTGTATTAGTGACTCATAATTGTTACCCACTTTTCAGGGTAGATCGAGTCGCTAGCAGAGATGTTACGATCAATGGACTCGACATACCAAAGGGTATGATAGTGAATATCTTAATTCATGCAATTCATCATGACCCTGAGTACTGGCCGGAGCCAGACAAGTACGACCCAGAGAGGTGAGCCGTTGTTGTATGGTAGATATAGGAAGAGCTGTGAGATTCGTTTGTACCATTGATGCAAGCACATGGCGTGTTACTATCAGAGCACATGTGGAAGATATTCAGTGTTTTCATTGTTAGAGCTGCACTGTATAATAAAAACAGAATACCAATTACATTCAGGATTGTACGAAAGTTTACTCTAAATTAAAGCCAAATGATTTTTAGACTATGTGACTAATGTGACTATGGGTTACAGAAGGGTTGTCTGCTTTTGTACCAATGAGGTTTAAAACGCATGAGGAGACAATTTGTAATTTATGGACAGTGTTAGGCTTGTTCACACTAAACTCATGTATTCAATAATAAGCTACATAAATCTCTTTCAAAATGCGATGGGTCACCAAGTCACTGATGCCGTGTAATGCCGCCATTAAACTTACAAAATGATCTCAAGGCTAAGTGCTGGTCACTCATAAACAATAGAATCTTGCTGTTTAGTTCGATGCTATTAAAACAAAGTTACAACTATACCTCAGTTTAGGGGTGCCCCAACGTATGAGAAAATCGAGATACGAGAAGTGATTTGAGCAACTTTTTCTACATACAAGTAATCTTTGAGATATGAGCATACGAACCGATTGTCAATGGCCACTATATGGCCAAGTATGCGAGAGGCCACTAAAGAGAACAGCATCGCTAAGTTTTTTTCCTCAAATCAGTTTGAAAAAGTTTTTAAAGGGTTAGCTAAAAGTTATAGTGAATGCGAGTCAAAAAGCACCAAATCAGAAACAAATAATAGAAAATTGAGATGACAAAATTAATGCAAGTTTAGTGAAAAATTAAAACTTAGCTTCAAGTGTGTGTTTAGTAGGCTAAATTCAAAGTTTTTGTTACATAATATCACAAAAGTTTAGCGTCCCAAATATGTTGCTGTCAAGTCTCCCTCAGACCGCTGTTAGCTACTATGTCTTGAAGGTATATACTTAAAGTAGTGTTCATAGTAATGTTACATTTTACTGCATGTCTTTACAACTAAAAGATATTTTTCACGTTGTTAGCATAGCTACTGAATTACAACAACTAAAACACGTTTTTCCACAATAGTTTTCTGTTTTATGTGGGTTTTCCATTGTATGGTAACAGATTAATTTGTATTTAGTAACTTTATATAGGAAATAGTGTCTTGAAACTTGAGCAAATTGACATACGAGCCCAGTTCCGGAACAGTTCCAGTATGTCAAGGTATAACTGTATAGTGAATACACGGTGTAAGAAATAATGGCGTCTTACAAAGACATGGTAGTGGCTCACACAAACATTTAACATAGTACTTCAGTCAGCGAATCACTTTAGTATCACCACCTGACTGCACCATCTACACAGCTGGTCATCACTCTCTCATTTTAGTATCACCACCTGACTGCACCATCTACACAGCTGATCATCACTCTCTCATTTTAGTATCACCACCTGACTGCACCATCTACACAGCTAATCATCACTCTCTCATTTTAGTATCACCACCTGACTGCACCATCTACACAGCTGATCATCACCCTCTCATTTTAGTATCACCACCTGACTGCACCATCTACACAGCTAATCATCACTCTCTCATTTTAGTATCACCACCTGACTGCACCATCTACACAGCTGATCATGGCTCTCTCATTTTAGTATCACCACCTGACTGCACCATCTACACAGCTGATCATCACTCTCTCATTTTAGTATCACCACCTGACTGCACCATCTACACAGCTGATCATCACCCTCTCATTTTAGTATCACCACCTGACTGCACCTTCTACACAGCTAATCATCACTCTCTCATTTTAGTATCACCACCCGACTGCACCATCTACACAGCTGATCATCACTCTCTCATTTTAGTATCACCACCTGACGGCACCATCTACACAGCTGATCATCACTCTCTCATTTTAGTATCATCACCTGACTGCACTATCTACACAGCTGATCATCACTCTCTCATTTTAGTATCACCACCTGACTGCACTATCTACACAGCTGATTATCACTCTCTCATTTTAGTATCACCACCTGACTGCACCTTCTACACAGCTGATCATCACTCTCTCATTTTAGTATCACCACCTGACTGCACCATCTACACAGCTGATCATCACTCTCTCATTTTAGTATCACCACCTGACTGCACCATCTACACAGCTGATCATCACTCTCTCATTTTAGTATCACCACCCGACTGCACCATCTACACAGCTGATCATCACCCTCTCACTTTAGTATCACCACCTGACTGCACCTTCTACACAGCTGATCATCACTCTCTCACTTTAGTATCACCACCTGACTGCACTATCTACACAGCTGATCATCACTCTCTCATTTTAGTATCACCACCTGACTGCACCATCTACACAGCTGATCATGGCTCTCTCATTTTAGTATCACCACCTGACTGCACCATCTACACAGCTGATCATCACTCTCTCATTTTAGTATCACCACCTGACTGCACCATCTACACAGCTGATCATCACTCTCTCATTTTAGTATCACCACCCGACTGCACCATCTACACAGCTGATCATCACCCTCTCACTTTAGTATCACCACCTGACTGCACCTTCTACACAGCTGATCATCACTCTCTCACTTTAGTATCACCACCTGACTGCACTATCTACACAGCTGATCATCACTCTCTCATTTTAGTATCACCACCTGACTGCACCTTCTACACAGCTGATCATCACTCTCTCACTTTAGTATCACCACCTGACTGCACTATCTACACAGCTGATCATCACTCTCTCATTTTAGTATCACCACCTGACTGCACCATCTACACAGCTGATCATGGCTCTCTCATTTTAGTATCACCACCTGACTGCACCATCTACACAGCTGATCATCACTCTCTCATTTTAGTATCACCACCTGACTGCACCATCTACACAGCTGATCATCACTCTCTCATTTTAGTATCATCACCTGACTGCACTATCTACACAGCTGATCATCACTCTCTCATTTTAGTATCACCACCTGACTGCACTGTCTACACAGCTGATCATCACTCTCTCATTTTAGTATCACCACCTGACTGCACCTTCTACACAGCTGATCATCACTCTCTCATTTTAGTATCACCACCTGACTGCACCTTCTACACAGATGATCATCACTCTCTCATTTTAGTATCACCACCCGACTGCACCATCTACACAGCTGATCATCACCCTCTCACTTTAGTATCACCACCGGACTGCACCATCTACACAGCTAATCATCACTCTCTCATTTTAGTATCACCACCTGACTGCACCATCCACACAGCTGATCATCACTCTCTCATTTTAGTATCACCACCTGACTGCACCATCCACACAGCTGATCATCACTCTCTCATTTTAGTATCACCACCTGACTGCACCATCTACACAGCTGATCATCACTCTTCCATTTTAGTGATGATCACTCTTTCATTTTAGTATCACCACCTGACTGCACCATCTACACAGCTGATCATCACTCTCTCATTTTAGTATCACCACCTGACTGCACCTTCTACACAGCTGATCATCACTCTCTCATTTTAGTATCACCACCTGACTGCACCATCCACACAGCTGATCATCACTCTCTCACTTTAGTATCACCACCTGACTGCACCATCCACACAGCTGATCATCACTCTCTCACTTTAGTATCACAACCTGACTGCACCATCCACACAGCTGATCATCACTCTCTCATTTTAGTATCACCACCTGACTGCACCATCCACACAGCTGATCATCACTCTCTCATTTTAGTATCACCACCTGACTGCACCATCTACACAGCTGATCATCACTCTTCCATTTTAGTGATGATCACTCTCTCATTTTAGTATCACCACCTGACTGCACCATCTACACAGCTGATCATCACCCTCTCATTTTAGTATCACCACCTGACTGCACCATCTACACAGCTAATCATCACTCTCTCATTTTAGTATCACCACCTGACTGCACCATCTACACAGCTGATCATGGCTCTCTCATTTTAGTATCACCACCTGACTGCACCATCCACACAGCTGATCATCACTCTCTCATTTTAGTATCACCACCTGACTGCACCATCTACACAGCTGATCATCACCCTCTCATTTTAGTATCACCACCTGACTGCACCATCTACACAGCTAATCATCACTCTCTCATTTTAGTATCACCACCCGACTGCACCATCTACACAGCTAATCATCACTCTCTCACTTTAGTATCACCACCTGACTGCACCATCTACACAGCTAATCATCACTCTCTCATTTTAGTATCACCACCTGACTGCACCATCTACACAGCTGATCATCACTCTCTCACTTTAGTATCGCCACCTGACTGCACCATCTACACAGCTGATCATCACTCTCTCACTTTAGTATCACCACCTGACTGCACCATCTACACAGCTAATCATCACTCTCTCACTTTAGTATCACCACCTGACTGCACCATCTACACAGCTAATCATCACTGTCTCATTTTAGTATCACCACCTGACTGCACTATCTACACAGCTAATCATCACTCTCTCATTTTAGTATCACCACCTGACTGCACCATCTACACAGCTAATCATCACTCTCTCATTTTAGTATCACCACCTGACTGCACTATCTACACAGCTGATCATCACTCTCTCATTTTAGTATCACCACCTGACTGCACTATCTACACAGCTGATCATCACTCTCTCATTTTAGTATCACCACCGGACTGCACCATCCACACAGCTGATCGTCACTCTCTCACTTTAGTATCACCACCTGACTGCACCATCCACACAGCTGATCATCACTCTCTCACTTTAGTATCACCACCGGACTGCACCATCTACACAGCTAATCATCACTCTCTCATTTTAGTATCACCACCTGACTGCACCATCCACACAGCTGATCATCACTCTCTCATTTTAGTATCACCACCTGACTGCACCATCCACACAGCTGATCATCACTCTCTCATTTTAGTATCACCACCTGACTGCACCATCTACACAGCTGATCATCACTCATCCATTTTAGTGATGATCACTCTCTCATTTTAGTATCACCACCTGACTGCACCATCTACACAGCTGATCATCACTCTCTCATTTTAGCATCACCACCTGACTGCACCTTCTACACAGCTGATCATCACTCTTTCATTTTAGTATCACCACCTGACTGCACCATCCACACAGCTGGTCATCACTCTCTCACTTTAGTATCACCACCTGACTGCACCATCCACACAGCTGATCATCACTCTCTCATTTTAGTATCACCACCTGACTGCACCATCTACACAGCTGATCATCACTCTCTCATTTTAGTATCACCACCTGACTGCACCATCCACACAGCTGATCATCACTCTCTCTTTTTAGTATCACCACCCGACTGCACCATCTACACAGCTGATCATCACCCTCTCACTTTAGTGTCACCACCTGACTGCACCTTCTACACAGCTGATCATCACTTTCTCATTTTAGTATCACCACCTGACTGCACTATCTACACAGCTGATCATCACCCTCTCACTTTAGTATCACCACCTGACTGCACCTTCTACACAGCTGATCATCACTTTCTCATTTTAGTATCACCACCTGACTGCACTATCTACACAGCTAATCATCACTCTCTCATTTTAGTATCACCACCTGACTGCACCATCTACACAGCTAATCATCACTCTCTCATTTTAGTATCACCACCTGACTGCACTAGCTACACAGCTGATCATCACTTTCTCATTTTAGTATCACCACCTGACTGCACCATCTACACAGCTGATCATCACTCTCTCATTTTAGTATCACCACCTGACTGCACCATCTACACAGCTAATCATCACTTTCTCATTTTAGTATCACCACCTGACTGCACCATCTACACAGCTAATCATCACTCTCTCATTTTAGTATCACCACCTGACTGCACCACCTACACAGCTGATCGTCACTCTCTCATTTTAGTATCACCACCTGACTGCACCATCTACACAGCTAATCATCACTCTCTCATTTTAGTATCACCACCTGACTGCACCATCTACACAGCTGATCATCACTCTCTCATTTTAGTATCACCACCTGACTGCACCATCTACACAGCTGATCATCACTCTCTCATTTTAGTATCATCACCTGACTGCACTATCTACACAGTTGATCATCACTCTCTCATTTTAGTATCACCACCTGACTGCACTATCTACACAGCTGATCATCACTCTCTCATTTTAGTATCACCACCTGACTGCACCTTCTACACAGCTGATCATCACTCTCTCATTTTAGTATCACCATCTGACTGCACCTTCTACACAGCTGATCATCACTCTCTCATTTTAGTATCACCTCCTGACTGCACCATCTACACAGCTAATCATCACTCTCTCATTTTAGTATCACCACCTGACTGCACCATCTACACAGCTAATCATCACTCTCTCACTTTAGTATCACCACCTGACTGCACCATCTACACAGCTAATCATCACTCTCTCATTTTAGTATCACCACCTGACTGCACCATCTACACAGCTAATCATCACTCTCTCACTTTAGTATCACCACCTGACTGCACCATCTACACATCTAATCATCACTCTCTCATTTTAGTATCACCACCTGACTGCACCATCTACACAGCTAATCATCACTCTCTCATTTTAGTATCACCACCTGACTGCACCATCTACACAGCTAATCATCACTCTCTCATTTTAGTATCACCACCTGACTGCACCATCTACACAGCTAATCATCACTCTCTCACTTCAGTATCACCACCTGACTGCACCATCTACACAGCTAATCATCACTCTCTCACTTTAGTATCACCACCTGACCCCACCATCTACACAGCTGATCATCACTCTCTCATTTTAACTCCAATGATTCTTTGTTTGGTTCAGGTTCTCTCCACACAATTTAACAGAAACCCAAAAATATGCTTTTCTCGGTTTCGGCTCTGGAAACAGAAGTTGCATTGCAAGCAGACTGGCTTTACTGGAGCTTCGTATCGCGATTGTTAAATTGTTAACAGCATTCCGTTTTGAGGTGGCCCCGGATACCCCTAAACAGGTAAAATATTTTAGCTGTTTTCAAATTATTTTATTATCAATGCTGCTCATAAACAGTTTTAAAAAGTATTTTATGTGACTCGTACAAAACCTTTGGATGTTGTTTATTTTATTATACTCATTACTCTCACTTTCGGCTGCTAGAAGAAGCTGTTAATAGAGTATAGTACAGAGTATATAGTCATCAAGGTAGTCCCCGAGATTGTACTGTTGCTGATGCCAAAGCGCGAGGCACACTTGCTAGCTTGGCTCAACATCCTTCGAACTTGTGAATGAATGAATATCTCACCGAGTGCATTCTGCTGTATGTAAACAGCAAGATGTGCCTCTTACAGCTGTTACTTTGCTCCACACCAAGACTTGTTATGTCATTTATACCGAACAACAAAGGAACAATGCTTTACAAGCTGAACTAATTATATGAACCTCAATAAAGCTGCGGATGAATTTTGGGATGTTGCGGATAGTTTTGAAGTTGTGTTTTCCTGTTTGAAAAATTAAAACTTGTTTTGCCTCAAAATCCTCAGCTGCAACTTTGCAATTGAAAATCACCACATCAGCATGAGCCCAGTCACCATTTTCAACTGGTTACCATGGCAATAAACAAAACAATACAAGCAACCTCTATTAATCAATCCCTCTTTGTCTGCCTGCGCGTCTGATAGTCTGCGGAAAGACTGCATTTCCACCTTTTTTGGCCGATTTTGTTGAAGCCGATCTCGTTAAAGAATATTATAACGATACTCTTTATTCAACAATCATCTGAACAACTAATAATAATGGTAATAAGGTTATTTGTTCAGAAGGTTTGATTTCAAAACTCTGTCTGGTTCTTGGTAACCTTGGTAACCATCTTCATAAACTCCCACCTGGTTAGAAACTCAAGAATGCGACTTCACTTGCATAAAAGACAATTGCTCTCAATGAGCGTGTTTATGGATTCTTGTCATGAAATCAGTGTAACAATTTGCGGTGAATATTTATACCTGTGTTGTGGGCTAGCTGATTGAGAACGAGAGAAATCTGGAGCAGGACCTCGCTTGCTGCTAGTAATATTCATGTATATAAATCCACTAGCCTCCGTGTAGCCTACATCTATCATACTTCACCTGTAAATGCTATCACAAATTATTAATGTGTTGTAGGATAACTTGCAGTATGAAAATGCATTGGGTATAATGCAACCTAAGGTTCCAATTCAGCTCCGAGCAATCCCACGGGCAATATAGCTGTCGCTCTCCCAAAGTCATCATTTCTCCTTGTGGAACCAAAGGCTATTCGGGGCACGGAGCAGTAGTTCCCTGAGAGCATGGAATTGTATTCTAAGCTGTGCTCTGAACTACTGATATATTCATAAGTTTGATAATTTAATCTACGCACAACCATATTATTATTTCTGCCAAAAATCTATATCATTTCATGATTTAATTTTATTTTTACACACAAAAACATTTTGCAATGCAATTTGCATATCCAGTCAAGAGTTGATTGACTAAAGAATTAGGAAATTTATGTTTAGGAAAATACTTTTCAAGAGCTGGTTTGGCTACACATTCCTCCATGTTGTATTTCACTACTTGGCATGACAAATGATTATATTATTTAGAATAATAGTTTCAACAGAAAAATTGCTTATCTATAGCATTGCTGCCAGTGTCTAAAATTGCCCCTGTTATCCTTCATTCAACCGAAAGGAAGCTTTGCTACGCTTGCTTTTAACACCACATCTTATTTTTCTAAGATAATCCTGTAGACTTATATAAATGAGCTAGTCCACATTCACAGACCAGCTTTTACTTGCGAGTTCGGCGCATAACCATGACAAGTAACAAGTGCACTTATCCTAGCTGAGGGAATGCAGCTCATTTGGCCAAATGAATTAGGGTATCTGCAAACTGCTTACCTTTTTAGGCGTAAAACCAAACATTCTCTTTCCCTTTGTTTCGTAAATCCCGAAGGTAAGTTTGTATTACCGTAGGAGAGTACAACTGAAGAATGAAAGCAAGAAATTGAGAGGAACAATAGTGTCTCAGTCCAGCTGTGAGAGAAATGTTCTGTTTTTGCTTCATGTCTTTAGTCTACATATATCTATCATTGTTCGCCGTTTATCAATTTCCTCTCTAATGCTCTCTTTGAACTTCAATTGAACCGAGTTTTTTCCTATTGCATGCCTTTTATTAATCCCGGTTATGTTTGTAATGTGTGTCAACCTGTAATGTGTGTCAACCTGTAATGTGTGTCAACCTGTAATGTGTGTCAACCTGTAATGTGTGTCAACCTGTAATGTGTGTCAACCTGTAATGTGTGTCAACCTGTAATGTGTGTCAACCTGTAATGTGTGTCAACCTGTAATGTGTGTCAACCTGTAATGTGTGTCAACCTGTAATGTGTGTCAACCTGTAATGTGTGTCAACCTTTTCATGGCTTCCAAATTGAGCAAAGAGTTGCATTAATCATCAGCCATGTTTACTTTTACCTGTTTGGTTTCTCCTCAATACTGCGTGGCCGCTGCTGGTCCATATTGAGTTATATGCTCAGGGTGATCATCAGACGATAGTTTAAGTTTTGTTACATATGTTGCGGGTCACATTTTACATCTGCGCATACTATCGCAACAGAATGTTTCATTGCTTGAAACCTTGATCCCTTTCACTTGTCATATACCACATCTGAGCAGGTACTACTGTAAACTGAACCTGTTTCCAGAATATCTGATCGCAAGAACTGAACTTGGCTATTCCATCAAGCATTATATTACATGTATTTACATAAGATTGGCTGAAAGAGCGGCTATTCTATCTACATGTAAGTAAGAACATGAATGCAAGAGATTCTCGTTGTAAACTAGTTTAGTGAAAACAAACGCATTCTGAAAGGTATACTTAGATTTTTACGCCTCGTATATTTTTTCATTTCACCTAAGCAGCGTGTAATTCTCAAGCTGTTTGAACTATGAACTCTGACACAAAGGCCTTTGCTCTCTGAAATGAGCTTTCTTTAAAAATGGAATTTACAAAGCTAAGCGCAGAGGTTTTAGTCATCGCCATAGCTACAGTGTACTCAGTCTATGGGAGACATTAACACACTGCTACATGCTACTGCACACATGCTACTCCCTGCATGTATATGCATTAATTAGGTTAATCATCTGCAGATTACCTATTTGCAGTAAATTTCTCCAAAGGGCTCTAAGACCTGGTGAATGTTGCGGTTAGAAGTTACTCTATCTATATTTATGCATGAAACTACCAGTTTACTTAAATATATTCATATTATCTTCATCACTTATTGATGTTCAGTAAATCCGACATTCAGTCTACTCTACTATGTCAAGCAATTTTTGATAGACATTAATAAACCAGAATACATGTATAATGTGTATGTATTTTACTTTTGTAAAAGTCGAGTAAGTGCGATTAGGCGATACATATTTGCATTGACTTACAAGTATGACTCAATAGACTCGCAGCCGCGCTGCTACATCTACTAACAAGGCGAGACAAATCCTTATTCATAGCAACCGGTTACATTTGTTGGGTCAATAAGTATGCTGAAGCTGATCAAGTTAGAATCTTCGAATACATTTTTGAGATGCTGTAGAAACAAGTATTGAAAACAAGTTAAGTAGGTGGATCTTTATATTTAAATGGAAAAAGAGTTGTCTCTCCTGGCAAATAAAGTAACGTTTTCATATTGCGAGTACAAAATAGAAAAGAAAGCTGATTATGATTTTCATGATTTCATGATTATTTTTTATAAACAGTTTTGTCAATAGTCCTCTAGGAATGACTTGAAAATGCTCTTGCTTATTTTAAACAGAACCGTTGTTGATGAGCTCTTTGAGAAGCTTGTGTTTCAAAAATTTCAAGGCTAATGGAGATGCAAAATGGCTGACAGACATGGTTAACATAGCTGTTAAAAGGAAACTGCAGATGTGTGTTCTTCAATGGTAGTTTTCAAGCTGAAACTGCAGAGGCGCATATGTCCAGAGCAGCTTTCAAAGTGAATCTGCTGACATGAGTATGCATTTCAAGGTGTACTGTAAATTATGTAATACATTATACACAGTAAATACAGGCTAACAAATTGCTGGAGTTGTTACCGGAATACGTCTGCATAGCCTTTCAGACACAGTTGAATAATTAGGTTATGTAAGAACTTTAAGGACAAATAACATTTATTTACAGATATAGGATCTTTTGCAGTCGTAAGGCGTAACAATCTTTCTGCATTGTTATGCCTTACTCTTGCATGTAGTGGAATACTAAAAACTTTATTAAAAATATGATGCCTAATTATGTATATGCTCGCTTGCTAAACGGGTTATCAACGCAGGGGTGTCTTTCCTCTAAAATGAACAACTAACCAACATTCTATACACAAATTCAATCATACAGACACGTCTGCTTATTGATTGTATATGGCCAGTTGTCACTAAAAGTTCATTCTTGCTAACTCCAAGGCAATAGATAGCTTCTCATGATTGTGATCGAGGTTTGGTCTGTGACTGAGAAGAACTCGGCTTGGACTGAGAAGAACTCGGCTTGGACTGAGACGAACTCGGCTTGGACTGAGACGAACTCGGCTTGGACTGAGACGAACTCGGCTTGGACTGAGACGAACTCGGCTTGGACTGAGAACTCGGCTGGGATGGAAAAGAACTCGGCTGGGATGGAAAAGAACTCGGCTGGGATGGAAAAGAACTCGGCTGGGATGGAAAAGAACTCGGCTGGGATGGAAAAGAACTCGGCTGGGATGGAAAAGAACTCGGCTGGGATGGAAAAGAACTCGGCTGGGATGGAAAAGAACTCGGCTGGGATGGAAAAGAACTCGGCTGGGATGGAAAAGAACTCGGCTTGGACTGAGAAGAACTCGGCTTGGACTGAGAAGAACTCGGCTTGGACTGAGAAGAACTCGGCTTGGACTGAGAAGAACTCGGCTTGGACTGAGAAGAACTCGGCTGGGATGGAGAACTCGGCTGGGATGGAGAACTCGGCTGGGATGGAGAACTCGGCTGGGACAGAGAAGAACTCGGCTGGGACAGAGAAGAACTCGGCTGGGACAGAGAAGAACCCGGCTGAGACAGAGAAGAACCCGGCTGAGACAGAGAAGAACCCGGCTGAGACAGAGAAGAACCCGGCTGAGACAGAGAAGAACCCGGCTGGGACAGAGAAGAACCCGGCTGGGACAGAGAAGAACCCGGCTGGGACAGAGAAGAACCCGGCTGGGACAGAGAAGAACCCGGCTGGGACAGAGAAGAACCCGGCTGGAACAGAGAAGAACCCGGCTGGAATAGAGAAGAACCCGGCTGGAATAGAGAAGAACCCGGCTGGAATAGAGAAGAACCCGGCTGGAATAGAGAAGAACTCGGCTGGAATAGAGAAGAACTCGCCTGGAATAGAGAAGAACTCGCCTGGAATAGAGAAGAACTCGGCTGGAGTTGAGAAGAACTCGGCTGGAGTTGAGAAGAACTCGGCTGGAGTTGAGAAGAACTCGGCTGGAGTTGAGAAGAACTCGGCTGGAGTTGAGAAGAACTCGGCTGGAGTTGAGAAGAACTCGGCTGGAGTTGAGAAGAACTCGGCTGGAGTTGAGAAGAACTCGGCTGGAGTTGAGAAGAACTCGGCTGGAGTTGAGAAGAACTCGGCTGGAGTTGAGAAGAACTCGGCTGGAGTTGAGAAGAACTCGGCTGGAGTTGAGAACTGGTTTCAGTATAGCTTGCTAAGGTTTTCCGAAGTGAGGCTAACTGTGATTCTACCATCAACCTCTCTTGCTTGAGAAGAAAGTTCTCTAGTTCGAGCTTTGAGAGATACTCCTGGGTCTCCATCTCAAGGAAGTTTTTTGGCTCTCTGGAACGCTTCGCAACTGAGTTATGTTTTCGCCTTTTCACCGACTCTTTTTCAGCTTCGTTATCTCTGTACATCTGAATTGCCGCAGACACTGTAGCTTGTGCTCCTTGATTGTAATACGCTTGATATAGTTCAGCCTTTGCGGCTTTCTTCTCTATATGATTCAAATTTCTTTGGCTGGCTGCAGCTGAGTCCTTTTGTTTTAGGGAAAGCTTGTTCAGTGGTAAGTCCTGGGGTAGGTGGGTACTCGCAGTGTTTGCTGGTGCAGAAGCCATAGCTGCTTTTTGAGACCGAACCCTTGCACCCTTCTGCGGTGTTCTTCTAGTTATAGGTTTATTAGGTAATGCAGCGAACATATGTCTCACATCATTAACTTTTTTGTTCAAGCTGTAGGGGTTTAGTTGTCCTAGATGTGGTACCATCATTGGATGTCTAACGAATGGTGTTCCAAAATGCGGCTAAAAATATACAGATTTATCAATTACGGTTATTTAGTATGTACTTGAGTTTATATACTTTAATACTTATAGAACTGTTATACTTCACTTATAAAAATAACCTTGACAGCAAGTGAAAACATAACTAACAACATACCAATATCTGGTGCCAAACCATGTTGAAAATCATTATGTTAAGATACAATTTTGTCAAACTAGCAAAATATGTAACTGTTTTCTCATATTTAAAAGAATCTTGAAAAACATTGATTTAAATATACAATTGAAACAAAAAACTAAAATATATTGATTTGTGTGATGACTTGAAAAGAATATGGTCAAATCGTTTTCAAAATTGATAACTTACAAAGTGTGGTAAGTTTGATTTAGGGGTCTGCTTGAAGGCGGCATGATAGACTGGCTGTGGACAGAATTTCATATTTGGGTCAACTGCCGAGGCCTGCTGCCTAGCTCCTAGTTGGCTCGCTTGTTCTATGGAAGGTCCTACTTGTGGCATCTGTGAAATATAATATTGACTATTATGATTATTGTATTTGTCATTAAGATCTTAGTATAATTAAATACCTCAAATATTCATGAATTAGCTACCAGGTCTCCTCATCAATAAAATAAAATTTAATTCAATAAATCCTTTTTATTCCACACCATTATTTTTTACCCAAACTGTTTTTGTAATTTACTGTTCGTCTTTTAAAGTTTTGGTTTATATTGCAGTTATTGTTTGTCATATCAGAGCTACCTGCTTCAAACATGCTGAGACCACCAGAGCTATTGTTTGTCATAGAGCTACCTGCTTCAAACATGCTGAGACCACCAGAGCTATTGTTTGTCATAGAGCTACCTGCTTCAAACATGGTGAGACCACCAGAGTTATTGTTTGTCATATCAGAGCTACCTGCTTCAAACATGCTGAGACCACCAGAGTTATTGTTTGTCATATCAGAGCCTGCTTCAAACATGCTGAGACCACCAGAGCTATTGTTGTCATATCAGAGCCTGCTTCAAACATGCTGAGACCAGTCTAACAGTAAAATAAAACTAGCTTGTCCTAATGTCATTATAGATTTTGTAGTTTATTTTATTGAACACTATTCTATGACTTCCATTGTAGTTTAATGATTGCACCGAGTATCTGGTGCAGTCGTTAATTGTTAGATTAAGGATTTAAATTCATAACATCAAATCTTTTGCTTTAATGCACTGTTTCATCAAGTAAATGCAAAGCCTTAGCTTCTGTTAATTTTAATATCAGGTAAGAGTGAAATAAATCTACTAGACTAGTAGATTTAGACTAGTAGAGTAAGTGATCTGTAAGTGTAATCTGCGAATATGAACTACTGTCATAAGAACAACTCACAGTTTTTGAGTAAACGAGACATTACGGTCTAACATCATTAGTTCTTCTGTTTGAACATGGTTACTTTTGTCGGTAAGCGACTTACAGGGTTTGACCTACTTATTCTCACCCCAAAGTATGTTACAGCGATCACAGATACTTACACTTTGAAGTTTTGAAACCCTGTCTTCTTCATAAACCATATCTCTTATCTTTTTATTCATCATGTCTATGCAAGGGCTGCCCATCTCTGTCTTTTTGCCACAAGAGTACTTAGCCTCACTTGACTCACTTGACTCACTTGACTCACGATTCTTTGATTTTGTATCCGTTTCTTTAGACTCATCTTTAGACGCAAGCATAGATGGTTGTCCCGAGTCAGCTGAATGTTCATTTTCTTTCATTTGAGATGCTTTCTGGGGTGACTTGTTGGCAGCATTCATCTCACTCACACTATAACAAATAATATTTATCTATGCATTTATCAATCTTCTAATCATAACAACGAGCTATCATATTTGTTAAATGTTTCTTTAAATATTGTTTTACTGCAAACCAATTTGGTTCGTACAAAATATTTTCAGCGAATATCTAGCAAGTAGATAGTTGATGAAGTTATAGTGTTGTTAGCTTGCAAACAAGAGTTCCACCTCCAACAACAGAGAAAAGGCTGAATATTTGAAAAAGACATCAATTCAATACTTTTCCTGCAAATCATTCGTTTACAAAAATTAAAGAAATGACACAAATTACACTATTATAAAAGTCTATATTATTTCATGAATTTGAACTATTTCTGAACTTTTACATTAAATGTTATTATTTAATGTTTTCTAAAAGTGTACTACTGTAGAGGAGATTAACTTACACAGTAATAATAATATTTCATACAGTAAAATTTGTAGAAGTTCCTGCTTGTCCTCACAAGAAGCTCCTGACACTTGCTAATCCTTGTCAGAGTTATAGAAGCAACTGGAAGCCTGATAGACGGCATTGACTAGCTACTGCTGAGCCAAAAGCTATGTGATTAATCCACCCGCTTTAATCGCCAGATGCAGTATATCTGTGGAGAAAATTAATACCTGAATTAGTTCAATTTTGATTGTTTGAATTTTGTGAGGGTCGATGATAGTTTTATAAAAGCCAATCAATTACATGTGAACGCTTTAGCAAAAAGCCTGCCTAATCAAGAAATAGTCACAATTATTTTGACAGTATCTTGAACCACTCCATTTTTGACTGACTGAACAAAGATTCTTGTGAGTCACTCATCTAGAATCTTAAGACTAGTCTAGATGTCCAAGTAAGTGTCCAACTAAATGTCTCACTAGATGTCTCACTACATGTAGATGTCTCACTACATGTAGATGTCTCACTACATGTAGATGTCTCACTACATGTAGATGTCTCACTACATGTAGATGTCTCACTACATGTAGATGTCTCACTACATGTAGATGTCTCACTACATGTAGATGTCTCACTACATGTAGATGTCTCACTACATGTAGATGTCTCACTACATGTAGATGTCTCACTACATGTAGATGTCTCACTACATGTAGATGTCTCACTTCATGTCTCACTCGTCTTAGAAGGAGTTGATGCTGCAGCATTCAACCGCTAAGTTCTCTAGTGCTCAAGGATTCTAGTGTAAAACTTTTTCCTGTCATAATTATGGTGTATACCATAGGGTATAGTGTTATAGTGTGTAATTGTAGTATACAGCGTTATAGGGAATAATCATAGTGTGTAGTGTCATATTGTATAACTACAGTGTATAGTGTTGTAGTGTATAACCATAGGGTATAGTGTATAACCATGGTGTATAGTGCTATAGTGTATAACCGTAATGTATAGTGTTGTGTATAAGTCTTATAGTGTATGATCATAGTATAGAGTGTCATTGTGTAAAATCACAGTATATCTGTTTTTACATTTATTTGTCATAAAACAAATTATCACTAGGCTATACTTAAGTAACCTTTGATAGGCGCCGTGATGTGTGAACTAGACATCAGAGGAATGGGCCAAATATATTAGTGCCTCCTAGCAGTGCGAAACATCAGCTTATAAATCCATCTTCATAGATATAATAAATCCATAGATATAATTTCCATAGATATAATAGGGTTTATTATATCTATGGCCATCTCTTAACTTCAACCTTTCCTTCTACATGTTTGACATTAGCAACAATAAATGGTCTACTCAGATTTTATCTGCATTTCAGAATTACCAGCTATCATGCAATGAGTAACTTGTCTTAGACCTCGTATTCTTAAAAATTGTTTGAGGTTGAATTCAGTTAGTCGAAGATTCGAAATGTTGGAGCAACTGCGTAGACAGGTTTACTATTGATGCAAATATAGTGAATTGGCCATCTTGTATTAGGTCTTTATCAAAACACTCAAAGCAATTGCATAGCGCTGAGTAGGGAGTTCTAATCATTAGTAAAATATTAATTCTCAATCTGTTTCTTTCAGCATTTTTGTTTTAATTTTATCATTATCATAATGCTTATTGGCTCTTGTAGAGGAACAGAGGAACAGTCTATAAACCAATCTAAACCATCGTTGTGTCAAGTTGAAAATAGCGTTTGGTAGAATGAACATGCTTGGTGCAGAAGTTGGTGCTAAATGCTTGGTGCTGAGACAGACCTAACAGACCTGAAGTTGAAATAAACACGTCTAGTGCAGAATGAACAGCATGTTAAATATTAAAGTGAGCATGGCAGATAACAGACTGAATTGACTTGATGTTGAAGTAAACATGTTCGGTATATTTTGATTGACAGTTTGAGCATGTCTAGTAGCAGACTAAGCATGTCTAGTAACAGACTGAGTATGTCTAGTAATACACGGAGTATGTCTAGTAACAGACTGAGTATGTCTAGTAACAGACTGAGCATGTCTAGTGACAGACTGAGCATGTCTAGTGACAGACTGAGCATGTCTAGTAACAGACTGAGCATGTCTAGTAACAGACTGAGTATGTCTAGTAACAGACTGAGCATGTCTAGTGACAGACTGAGTATGTCTAGTAACAGACTGAGCATGTCTAGTGACAGACTGAGTACGTCTAGTAACAGACTGAGCATGTCTAGTAACAGACTGAGTATGTCTAGTAATAGACTGAGTATGTCTAGTAACAGACTGAGCATGTCTAGTGACAGACTGAGCATGTCTAGTAACAGACTGAGTATGTCTAGTAACAGACTGAGTATGTCTAGTAATAGACTGAGCACGTCTAGTAACAGACTGAGTACGTCTAGTAACAGACTGAGCATGTCTAGTAACAGACTGAGTATGTCTAGTAACAGACTGAGTATGTCTAGTAATAGACTGAGCACGTCTAGTAACAGACTGAGTACGTCTAGTAACAGACTGAGCATGTCTAGTAACAGACTGAGCATATCTAGTAACAGCCTGGGCATACCCAAAAACAAGCGGCTAGGAGTCCTTATTGTTTGGTGTGATGTTTTTGCCACCAAGCTATCGTTTAATTATTTTCACACCGGCAGCATATGCAGCGTTGATAACATAATAAACAGGAGATGTTTGAGTAGTACTCTCATGAGGCAGCCTCATTTTCAGACGCTGAGGTTTAAGCCTCGTATCCTTTTAAAACCAGACTCTAAAAATAGTAAGCTTTGCAAAGAATACTTTCTCCGCACCCTTTATTATAGGAGATCTGATGACAACTGAACAGCATTTCTAGTTACTCTTTTTCTCTAGTTACCTTCATGCTTATTTTCTTATTCTTATTCTTCCTGTCAGCTCACCTCCTGACACCTTATTCTGCCTGTCAGCTCACCTCCTGACATCTTATTCTTTCGGTCAGCTCACCTCCTGACATCTTATTCTTACTGTCAGCTCACCTCCTGACATCTTATTCTTACTGTCAGCTCACCTCCTCACATCTTATTCTCACTGTCAGCTCACCTCCTCACATCTTTGTAAAGCCATCAACACCGAGAGTCATGTTTGTCTTTATTTAGTTAATCTACTTCACACTTTTTTACTCATATTGATTTGGTGTAGTTACGACAATTTAGCAAACTTGTAAATGATGCAGTAATTACACATGTTGTTCAGCTGTTTTCCTATAGTCATTGTCAAACAAGCGTTATACCTATAGTTGGCCATTTTATTATGTTGCAAATATTTGGGACTTACAGATTCTAAAATACTTCTGGCGTGTTGCAGTCTGGTAGCTCTAATCAGCTAATACTTTGGTAGCAATATCTAAACGACAGACTAATATTATGTACACATAAGTAAGCCCCTTGGTCACAGACAGTATTAACAGCTTTTACTCAACTGTGAGAGCACTTAAGATAGCACAACTCCTTGTGAACTGAGTATTATTTTTAAGCAAGAAGCTTATAGAACTCGATGAAAAAAACAGAAATAAAGTATGGTAAATAGTTTGCTCACATTCATTCAAAGATGTGATTACCATCTTTGTCTTTAGATGCTAATCACATCTAAAGACAAAGAATCCATAGATGTGAATCCATAGATGTGAATCCATAGATGGGATGTTTTAGAGGTAACTGAAGAAACGTAATGGTTAATGGCATCAACCATTATGCACATTATGCATCAACTTGATGCACACCGAGCCTAACAGAGTGAGTACACTTTTCATGAGTAGAAATAACATAGTTTTAGTGCTTCAACTTGGTCTCTTTCTTTTCACTCAGACTTTTAATCAGTATTTCATTAAAAACTAATATTCTGTCGGCAGCCATTTTCCATTTCTCAGTCAAGTAGAAGTGCTCTCGGTGTTTCGGCAAAGTCTTGAGAACTAATAGCCCAATCTACTTGAAGCTTTTGAATTGTACTGTAAACGCATACTGCACAAAGCAACCAATTTTTTAATTCCACATAAACTGGATGTGAGGTAAACAAAATGAAACCACGAAGCCAAACTTGCTAGGGCTTAAGATCAGGTGAGAACACAACTCTCTGAATTATCTTGAACTCAGGCTTGTAAGCGTTAGATAATCTTGTAAACTTTCTTGTTTGCGTGTAAAGGCTGAAAGAATTTGGTAACTGATGGATTTTGGTTGGTAAAAGCATTTTATATTTAGTAGGCTTCTGACTAAGTTAGCCGCTGCCACAGAAGGTGTCACCGCAGAAGCTATAGTAGTAGCCTATGTACTTGTATATGAAATCATCATTTGTGTCCCAAGAACACCTCATCACTTGAAGTTTCTTCGTATGAACTTTACAATCTAGATTGCCATTAATCCTGTTTGTAGTACGGTGGGATCCGTAGACATTAATAGTAACAGCGGTGTTTACTTGGGAAGGCATCCAGTCATCTGTCCAGTAAGTGTCTCGACCTCCGCAGGTGTACTTTTTGGAACAGCTGTCAAGCATTTTAGTACCTGCAATATTTACCACAAATTTTTATCTGTATCTTTGGTTATTTTAACTAGTTAGTCCCTCCAGGCTCTCACAGCTGCATATCAAGTAGTAAGTACTGCATGAATGTTTGGACAAGCCTAGGCATGTCACGTCTTGTTTATTGGTTCCCAAGAGAGCTGATGTTAGCAGCTTGTTATGTTCAAGTTCGGTGTTAATATAAACACAGGAGCAACTCATTTTTACCATTCTTGTTCTTGTTTTTTAAATTGGTGGCGCTAACAAAGCTGAGCTTGAATTCATACTGCTAACATGAGGCAATCTGATTGGTTGGCAGCCATATTGTGGAAATGCTTCCTGACTGTTGCGCGGATACCGTTAAATTAAACGTTTTTATGTTGTTTGCCTTTCAATGCAACGCTGATACTTTAAAGACAAGACTTCAGAAACAGTTTGAAGGCTCTGGTTTTAACAATGTGCCAGTATTGATTTTTATAACAACAATTTATTTGAAAGGACCAGATATTATCAAAATTTAAAAAAAAAACATATTGTTTTTATATTGAAGTATTCTGTAATTAGATACAGCGCATTTACCCCTTATCCACTTTTTTTAGACCTTATATGTATGATAGATATTCAGTTGGCGCTTTATCATCAAATACGTTGGTCGATTGATAGATATTCAGTCAATGCTTTATCATCAAATACATTGGTCGATTGATAGATATTCAGTCGATGCTTTACCATCAAATACATTGGTCGATTGATAAATATTCAGTCGGTGCTTTATCATCAAATACGTTGGTCGATTGATAGATATTCAGTCGGTGCTTTATCATCAAATACATTGGTCGATTGATAGATATTCAGTCGATGCTTTATCATCAAATACATTGGTCGATTGATAGATATTCAGTCGGTGCTTTATCATCAAATACATTGGTCAATTGATAGATATTCAGTCGATGCTTTATCATCAAATACATTGGTCGATTGATAGATATTCAGTCGGTGCTTTATCATCAAATACATTGGTCGATTGATAGATATTCAGTCGGTGCTTTATCATCAAATACATTGGTCGATTGATAAATATTCAGTCGATGCTTTATCATCAAATACACTGGTCGAGTGTTTAGACTCAGCATGGCAAGACACAAATTGCAAAATGCATTTGTGTGTATATAAAAAAGTTAACATTTCAAAAGTAGCAAGAATACTAAATTTATATATAAATATGTGAGATAGTTTCTATAAAATTTTATGAAACATTGGTAATACAAAACTTATACATGAATTCCTCAAATGGTCCACATTTAGATGCTTCTGCAACAATTTTGAAAATGTGACTCCTGAACATGAGTATTTCTTCACATGAGCTTTTTAAAAATATGGTATAACGTTACGCCACCTTTATCCAGATACTATATTAAATTATTATACATATTATATATTATACTATACAATACTAGTAGTTTATTTCAATACACGAATATGCACTGCAAATCATTTTGGTATTTTTAAGACAATCAGTTTCATCAAAAGCAATATTCTAATTAGTCATACACCCTTTTTTAACATCAGCTGTTAAACTGTAATAAAACATATTATCAGCTTTTATGTTTGTGTCTAGCAAACAAAAACTGTATTCATCTCTTGTTCAACATAATAATAAGTTGAAGATGATGTGAAAATGTTTGAACCCTGACATCTGGTGTATGGTGTGATTCATCAGCCAGTAGGTATCTCTAGAATTCAACTTAACCAAAAGTACAAACATCCATGCATCAAGTTACGCTGAGTGGACCTTACATATGACAAGTGAATGGCTCTAGCTGCAAACTCCTGGCAGATGACTGCTTGTAAGCGTCACTCACGACACCAGGCAGCCTTAGTCGAGTTGACTGACTGCAAGGGAGAGAGGGGCCGACTCCAACTAGCATAGCCTTTGTTTAAAGATGAACTTGCACAAAATTTCCGTAGATTTTATCGGAAAATATTGATATATTTCTATCATTTATGACTGTCAAGATGTTTTAAGATTAAAATCAACAAAACTGATCGCAACAAAAATATTCAGAAGAAAAATGTGTGCTGAAATGATGTCACTAGGTTAAATCTGAAGGAGTTGGGTAGTGAAACATTCCTTGAAGCAAACATGTCTTCTAGGTTGCCATTAAAGCTACACAGTTGATTTGAGTTTTCTTATATGGAGCAGCAAGAAGGCAGAATAACAGAGCTGGTTACATAAATTCCCTAATTCTGGTATTTCTTAATTGGCAGGTACTGTAAATCTATCTAAAAATTCGGAGTAAGCTAAATCATTTGCTACCTGCTCTGCCGGCGAACCTGAACCACTGCAAGTCTTTGTGAAAATCGCAACCGTAATAACTGAGGTCAGAGTGCACTGTGTTGGGATGATAGTTTTCTCGAAATTTTGGGCTTCTCCAGGGTTCTGTCAAATTGGTCGCTGTCAAACACTCCTTGGCTGGTGGCACCTTCACAACTACTTTTGGTCGAGTAACCGGCGGTGCTGTGGTTGGTGGAAGTGTTGTTTGATTAGCTCTGCACAGGGTCACCTTTTCTAGCAGTTGGTTGTAGTGTAGCTTGAGTGCTTCTAACTGAATGGCTGCAGTGTCCACCACCAACTCTCGCTTTTCGGCAGCATCAGGACACTCTTGCTTCAGCAATCCTTGCAGAATTTGGATCTGAGGCTTGTAAAAATCAACCTCATGCTCTTCATCAATTGTCTCAGTTGAGCAGGAAATGAAGATGGTGAAGAACACATAAGAAAACTGCTTCGCAAAAGCTGCCATGATAAGGGAAGTTTTGCAGACTACCGGCAAACCTCCAATTCTCAGTTGGCCGATTGTAGCTAAATTATATCAGCGCCAATAGAATAAGGTAACCAATACAGTGCTCTAAGAATACCTAAAGGTGTAGCTAAAGCATTTCCTGAGTGATAATTGATTTTTCATTAGATTTTATCTGCAATTGCTCAAGAACCAAGCTAGAGTGGAGTGCATCAAAGGAAGGGTGACCTGTGTAGCGCAATAAAAATGAGTTAAACTCTCTGGCTAAGCACCTGTAGGTTCCCAAAGAGAGCCTGAGGCTCATTCATGGATTTTGTTGTCCGCCATGTTTAATAATCATCACAGACCGAGTTTAAGATTATAAGAGTTTAGACAATGACGTCATAGCTGGTTAGACCTGGCGGCGGAAATGCCACGCCTCCAATTGATAACATATTACTGAGACACTAACTTGCACCCTACAAAAACCTACTTCAAAAAGTAGCTAGGGTTACTTAACCATCACAATTTTACTTCTCCAATTTTTACTTTGTTAGTGATTCCCATATATTAGAAGTTTTCTTTTCCCATATGCTTCAAAAACTTCAAAATTATATACCAAATAATTGGTAAAATCCGGTTTTTGAATAATAATTAATTTTTTAATTATTATTGAAATTGAAACTTCTTTGTTAGTTTAAACTAATATAAAAGTCCTCCAGTCAATATTTATTTTTAGCACTGGTTCTAAGCTTCAAAAAGTGTAAAAAGATTTAGCTCAATGCAAGTGTATGTACATTTTCTGAACGTACGTCGCCACCGGAAGTGAGGCTTTATATAAAACGATGTTTACACGATTGTCTATACTCTTCTATGTTCCACTCAGATCACAGTCTGCTCAAAACAGCCAAAAATAGGTTGGAGGAAAATCTTACCAAAACATTCTATTTCTCTGGCTTGTATGGATAAGCTTGGCAATTTGTTTATATCAATCATTAGGATAGTTATTGGTACTTGTTGTTTTCGACACCTGCTACATCATGTCATAAGATGCATACATGTACGTAGGCCTAACAATGAGTATACTTAAACTCATACCATATCATGTCTTTAGATGTACATGTAACAATGAGTATTTTTAAACTCATACCATATCATGTCTTTAGATGTACATGTAACAATGAGTATTCTTAAACTCATACCACATCATGTCTTTAGATGTACATGTAACAATGAGTATACTTAAACTCATACCACATCATGTCTTTAGATGTACATGTAACAATGAGTACACTTAAACTCATATCATGTCTTTAGATGTACATGTAACAATGAGTACACTTAAACTCATACCATATCATGTCTTTAGATGTACATGTAACAATGAGTATACTTAAACTCATACCACATCATGTCTTTAGATGTACATGTAACAATGAGTATTCTTAAACTCATACCACATCATGTCTTTAGATGTACATGTAACAATGAGTATTCTTAAACTCATACCACATCATGTCTTTAGATGTACATGTAACAATGAGTATTCTTAAACTCATACCACATCATGTCTTTAGATGTACATGTAACAATGAGTATTCTTAAACTCATACCATATCATGTCTTTAGATGTACATGTAACAATGAGTATCCTTAAACTCATACCATATCATGTCTTTAGATGTACATGTAACAACGAGTATTTTTAAACTCATACCATATCATGTCTTTAGATGTACATGTAACAATGAGTATACTTAAACTCATACCACATCATGTCTTTAGATGTACATGTAACAATGAGTATTCTTAAACTCATACCACATCATGTCTTTAGATGTACATGTAACAATGAGTATTCTTAAACTCATACCACATCATGTCTTTAGATGTACATGTAACAATGAGTATTCTTAAACTCATACCACATCATGTCTTTAGATGTACATGTAACAATGAGTATTCTTAAACTCATACCACATCATGTCTTTAGATGTACATGTAACAATGAGTATTCTTAAACTCATACCATATCATGTCTTTAGATGTACATGTAACAATGAGTATTTTTAAACTCATACCATATCATGTCTTTAGATGTACATGTAACAATGAGTATACTTAAACTCATACCACATCATGTCTTTAGATGTACATGTAACAATGAGTATACTTAAACTCATACCACATCATGTCTTTAGATGTACATGTAACAATGAGTATTCTTAAACTCATACCACATCACGTCTTTAGATGTACATGTAACAATGAGTATACTTAAACTCATACCACATCATGTCATTTTATGTAAAAATGAGCATTTTTAGCCATTGCAATTGCCAGTCAAGGGTGTAGCATTAGATCTGTTGAATTCATCAAATGTACAAGAATTTACCGGGTGTGTTCAAAAGAAAGTGTTTAGTGTACAAAAACTACCTACTAATTCTGATCACAATGTAGCAAAATCAAACTCCTTTCCTTAACAAGAATAGATCTTCCTTAGCATGCCTAATTTTATCATGAGGTGATTATCAAGACAAAGCATAATGTTTCAATATTTAGACATGGATGTGAATTTCCTTGAGTTTATTATGACGAAAAAACATTATTTGAGCAATTTAAGATTATGGCTTTATGCTGCATGCAAATAATATATTATTTTCACTACACTCACATATTTATAAATTACATATCAGCCATTCATTTATTATATACTAGGATTTTATGTCTGGTAAACAGATGCACAAACAAGTTGGCAACACTTGGCTCGTAGCTTCTTTGTTTAAATATTATAATATTTTACTAAATGACGATGTGATATAGCCAGTGGTCCTACATACACTATCTCCAGCATCTCGTAAATGCTTTTAAAATAGCAAATAAAACAAGTTGACACTGATCCTGTTTGAACAAATCATTAAAATTACAAAAAGAAAAACTTGCTAAAGTTATGAAGGAACAAATTTCTCATTTATATTTGATTAACAAAAGTTCCCACTGCACTACTCTTATTAAGGTCCACAGGAATGCAATCAAAACATACCAAAGAAATGGTTCGAATGCTAGCAACTCCCAGAATTTAAAGTGTTTAGTTCTTGTGATTAAAGGGAATGATTTTTAGCTCAAATGGACTCTTGCAAAGGTCAGTCACCTACTCTCCTCTCGTACCCGCAAGTATGTCAGCTCAGCCAAATGCTTGCACAAAACAACCAAATCAAGCTGCATTAGTGTAAACCCTATTGTGGCTGCATAAAGCATGGTTCCAAAATCGGCTGCAAAACCCGGCAGTAATCTTGCACAGCAAAACACTTGCGACCCTAGCAGGGTTGTATCTACTTGTTTGAAAATGGTACTGCGGGGAGAGTCCGAAAGGGGTGTCGAGCACCCTCTTGGTAGGGGAGACGAGTAATCTCCTATGAAATAATTTAATTAAATAATATTGTAAAGTTTAAAAGTGAAATTAATAGAGCACCATGTTAAAAATAATGCACTTATACTATAGTCTATAATACTGAGCAAGTACTAGATTTAAGTTTGAGCTATGCATGTTACATGCATAGCTCAAACTTAAATTTATTTCCATGAACAAAATCTTTTGTACATCTTTTGTGCATTAATTTACATATCTACTACTACAAAAAAAATACAATCATGTACATTTGTCTCTGTATGGAATGCTTGGAAGCATTCCTTTCAGTAGAGTCCAACGCTATAACGTTGCCATGCGAGCTACCATAACGATCGTTTTTCGCCGTATATTCCAAGTATATTAAAAGTCCAAAAACTTTACATCACTTCTATCATCTGAATCAATTTTATTCTGATCAGACAAAAAATCACTAACCATCACAGGATCAAATAATCTTTTATTTTACCGTTTTCAAAGTCAGCCGATGTTGACAGGGTTTTCCAACTTTTATTCTTTTCCAAGAGGCATGATTTCTTTAGCTTTTAGCACAAAGCAAAGCCTCTCAGATAATCATTTCATATTGTAATTCATCGACTAATATCTTGTTGATGATATTTAAAACTTACTAGTGTTCATATCCTTTGTTTAACGTTAATAGGCGGACAGCTTTATAAACGTCCACCGAAAGCGACATAAATGTCGTTTCCCCACGCAACCGATAAACGACATTTTGGTCGTTTTCCCAGCCAAAAGGTTAAAACCAAGCAACAATGACATGAATTCTGAGATTTTGATCCTCAAAAAATGATACTGCCATGGCATTAGCTGCAGTATAGGAGGATACGGCCCTGGGCCCTAGGTCGGGCAGTTTATGTTCACGTAAAGCTGCGTCGCTGATGATCGCATAAAAATGGTCGCTTGCCATGCTGCTTCAAAAGCGCTGACTTTCACCTGTACAGCAAATTTTGGGAAAATTCTGCCTGCTGTTCCTTGCAACAGTTGAACAGCGCTGAACTCTTGCATTGACCTTTGGCAACTACCGGCAGTACTCGGCTTGTGGGTTCCCATTTCACCACTGATAGCCCTACAATCCTGTCACAATCCAGCCCTACAATCCTGCTTGCAACGAATATGGGAACCAGGTTCAGGGCAAGTCAGCGGATCAACTTTCAACTTCCCGCACAGTAGTATCAACAGATGGTCCTTTTATTTACAGCATGGATAAACCTTTCACCTTCGGTAAATCGGTAGGGCTCACCTGCCATATCTTGTCATATTTTTAATGCAGTTTGAAACCCTTAGAGTGCATGTCTCTAGGGTTGGTGCAATTTGCCAGAGTGCTGACTATGATCTGGAATATCACATTAGGAGACTTGTCTTGGTGAAGAACCATATTTTTCAAGAAAATAACAGTAAACTTACTGCCTCTCAAGGGTTTCAACTTTGTGTTATAAAGTTTTTACTATTTAATAGATGTGACCATGTTTAATAGATGTGACCATGTTTAATAGATGTGACCATGTTTAATAGATGTGACCATGTTTAATAGATGTCACCATGTTTAAGGGATGGTGAAACCTAATGTAGTATGACGAGATAGTTGACCATTCATTTTGAACTCCTTCTTGACTTCACTAAAACTCATCCAATACTGTTCTAAATATGTATGACTGTTTGTAAATGAGACAGTTAGGTGTATTCCGCACAATATTATCAAGTTCTTTGTTTGTTGTGTAATAGTTTATAAGTAACAATAGTAGTTAGTAATAGTTTATAAGTAACAATAGTAGTTAGTAATAGTTTATAAGTAACAATAGTAGTTAGTAACAGTTTATAAGTAACAATAGTAGTTAGTAGTTAGTAGTTAGTAATAAGCTTTTGTCTTATGAAGCTGATAAAAAAGTGCCTCTATTGAAAGAAATGCCGAAGAATTGTGATTTTTGTCTCAGCGCTATTGACATCTTGTTCATCGCAATACGGTGGTGCAAGGTTTGGTCATGTGATCAGGGTGTACACGACCTAGTACCATGAATGTGAGAAGCGGAGAGATGAGTTTGCTGGGGGTATTCCAAACAGACTGTCAAAACCAAGCAGCGGATTAAAGGATGAGTGATGGAATGCAAACAGTGTAAATCTTTACTATAATAAGAGCCAGGTCTGTCTGTTCATCCGTCGTCACAATTGGAGGTTAGGAAAAAAGACTGCATCATAAGGGATTCAAACTCGCAACCGCCTTACAGCATTTTGGAAAAATTGTTCGTGTAGTTATTACACCTGATGATATCTCATGGCACAACGGACTGCCAAGATGCTAGTATATATAAAGTTTGTGGAACAAATCATCTGCCTTTTTGTTAGTCTACAATGCTGCATAAACTCTCCCTAAGCAGACAGACCGTCAGTCAAAGACATTAACACAGATGGACAGAAATACGATGGCCCAGCTTATCAGTCTTGCAGTGGTAACCCTTTCTTAGAGAGACTGGGTAGTAAACTTTTCATTGATATTAACAGCTGCGGATTCATAAAACGCAAAGCCAAACAAAACTCTTATTTTAGCTGTAGCGAAGTCACAAAGGCAGAAACCTATAGGTTAACCGCTAATAATACATTTAAACAACAGCAGTTATATCTGACTCATTTTTCCAGGGTTTGCCTACTTGAAGAAAATTTAAAACTTAACTTAAGATTTTAACTAGGCTGTACTTTTAAATTTAGATTCAAAATGTGACAATTGATTTGTGTATACATTCTACACTATTTAAATTTAATGAACTGTAATGTTGGTGATTGTCCTAAAATGTTGTATTTATTATTTTAGACAAACATCTTTATCCGGTTCAAGATAAAAATGAGGAGCCGATCAAAGGATATGAAAGACGACTGAAGTCCTTTAAAACATACACAAATAAGCATGTGTCTGCCCATGAGTTAGCTGTAGCTGGCTTCCATTATAAGGATGGAATAATACACTGCGGGTGGTGTGGCTTACAGGTCTCGGCTGGTTATCGAGAAAAATTTGATCCATTGGCATTCCATCGAGCGCAGAGCAAACGAGAATGCTTTTATTTAAAAAACAATCTGACACCAGTAACAGGTAGGAAGAGCATTTCACATAAGTTTGGTATGAGGAGGTATAGGGAAATGTTAATAGCAGTAGTAGTCTGATTCAGAGTCAATTAAATTACATTAAATAGTTTCCTTTTGTGTAATTTTTTTCATTTTTAATATGTTCACATTATTCCAAACTGTTAAAAAGCTGTTTGCAAAAATATTGAATAAGAAAGATTATGGTTAACAATGTTAAAAGACACTTATTTTTTGTCTAATACAAACTTTATGAATGAACATAGTTTGTAGAAAGTAACTTTGACTAGTTTTATTGATTAGTGTCACTGAATGATTATATCTTATTGATAAGTGTCGCTGAATGGTTATGATTAATTAATTAGCATAGATGAATATTTATCAGTTATTGATTAATGTAGATGAATATTTTTAACAGTTATTGATTAGCGTTGCTGTATGATTATCAGTTACTGATTAGTGTCACTGAAGGATTATCAGTTATTGATTAGTGTCCCTGAATGGTTATAAGTTATTGATTAGTGTAGATGAATATTTATATGTAAGTTATTGATTAGTGTCGATGAATGTTTACAAGTTATTGATTAATATAGATGAACATTTATAAGTTATTGATTAGTGTCGATGAATATTTATAAGTTATTGATTAGTGTCGATGAATGATTATCATTTGCACAGTTTCACATATTTGACTTATTTTAAGATGCTGATCTCAGAGCAGGTTATAGCAGCTAAAGCACCTGTTTTCTTTGTGAAGTCATGTGAAGAGTTATCAGGTTATAGCAGCTAAAGCACATGTTTTCTTTGTAAAGTCATGTGTAGAGTTATCAGGTTATAGCAGCTAAAGCACATGTTTTCTTTGTAAAGTCATGTGTAGAGTTATCAATTCAAAAATCCTATTTTAATAGTTTTATGTTATTCTAGAAGATGAGCTTGCAGGACTTTGCATTCAGTGTACTCTCTCAGTGAAGCTAGAAATCACATTTCAGAGTTGTCTACCCCATGATGTTGCTCCACCACTCAGTGCGGGAATCTCGCATGATTTCTGCACTATGTGGTGCAGCCACAGAGTACCTGTACATGCATATATTTTAACCTTGAGCTAGCTTCTTATTCACAAGTGAAAATAATTGCAAGAAAGTAGTTAAAATACTTTTTTCAAAAGAAGTTTTAAAATATAAAATTAGATACAGATGGTAGATCTAGTAAGGGATGAAATTGGAATAGTCAGAGAGACTATAGCTAGAGACTATAACTAGAGACTATAGCTAGAGACTATAGCTAAGCCTCAACAGTTTACTGTATATTCCGCTCTAAAGATAGACTTACACAAAATTTGAGTAGGTTTTACAAGAAAGTATCAGTATTTTTCTATCATTTGCGATTGTTTTTAACATTCAAGGTGATCTGACTACCAGGATGTTTCAAGATTAAAATCAACAAAACTTCATCGCAATTGAGAACTAGATTGATGAAAGTCAAATATTTTTTTCATGTAAATGAACAACTTAGAGTTTTATTTGCAGAAATTTGAAGAAAATTATTCCATAAACATACATTGTATAGTTGATTTAATTAAACAGTAAAAGTATAAACCCTTCAAGTGTGAGCAGATAATCTACTGCATGTTTGTCACAGTTTTAATGCTAGTCAATTGGAAATTGTCTCATGTAGAGCTGCTAAAGAGAACCCAGTTACCAGATACATTTCCAACTGCTACAGATTCATACAGTATTGTGTCTTTTCGACCAAATGCTCTAATTGAGGGTGCAAGAAACAGACCGGAAAAAGAAAAGATCTTCCTTGGCACTTACCAAGCTGAAAAAGAATATAGGTACTCTAGTGTACTGTTAACTTATCTTTCCTCATCTAAAAAGAGTCTAGTTACTATAATGTACTGTTAACTTATCTTTGCTCATCTAGAAAGAGTTTAGTTACTATAATGTACTGTTAACTTATTTTTGCTCATCTGGAAAGAGTGTAGTTACTATAATGTACTGTTAACTTATCTTTGCTCATCTAGAAAGAGTGTAGTTACTATAATGTACTGTTAACTTATCTTTGATCATCTGGAAAGAGTCTAGTTACTATAATGTACTGTTAACTTATCTTTACTCATCTAGAAAGAGTGTAGTTACTATAATGTACTGTTAACTTATCTTTGCTCATCTGGAAAAAGTCTAGTTACTATAATGTACTGTTAATTTATCTTTGCTCATCTAGAAAGAGTTTAGTTACTATAATGTACTGTTAACTTATCTTTACTCATCTAAAAAGAGTCTAGTTACTATAATGTACTGTTAACTTATCTTTGCTCATCTAGAAAGAGTTTAGTTACTATAATGTACTGTTAACTTATCTTTGCTCATCTGGAAAGAGTTTAGTTACTATAATGTACTGTTAACTTATCTTTGCTCATCTAGAAAGAGTTTAGTTACTATAATGTACTGTTAACTTATCTTTGCTCATCTAGAAAGAGTTTAGTTACTATAATGTACTGTTAACTTATCTTTGCTCATCTGGAAAGAGTTTAGTTACTATAATGTACTGTTAACTTATCTTTGCTCATCTAGAAAGAGTTTAGTTACTATAATGTACTGTTAACTTATCTTTGATCATCTGGAAAGAGTCTAGTTACTATAATGTACTGTTAACTTATCTTTGCTCATCTAGAAAGAGTCTAGTTACTATAATGTACTGTTAACTTATCTTTGCTCATCTAGAAAGAGTTTAGTTACTATAATGTACTGTTAACTTATCTTTGCTCATCTGGAAAAAGTCTAGTTACTATAATGTACTGTTAATTTATCTTTGCTCATCTGGAAAGAGTTTAGTTACTATAATGTACTGTTAACTTATCTTTACTCATCTAAAAAGAGTCTGGTTACTATAATGTACTGTTAACTTATCTTTGCTCATCTAGAAAGAGTTTAGTTACTATAATGTACTGTTAACTTATCTTTCCTCATCTGGAAAGAGTTTAGTTACTATAATGTACTGTTAACTTATCTTTACTCATCTAGAAAGAGTGTAGTTACTATAATGTACTGTTAACTTATCTTTGCTCATCTAGAAAGAGTTTAGTTACTATAATGTACTGTTAACTTATCTTTGCTCATCTGGAAAGAGTTTAGTTACTATAATGTACTGTTAACTTATCTTTGCTCATCTAGAAAGAGTTTAGTTACTATAATGTACTGTTAACTTATCTTTGATCATCTGGAAAGAGTCTAGTTACTATAATGTACTGTTAACTTATCTTTGCTCATCTAGAAAGAGTCTAGTTACTATAATGTACTGTTAACTTATCTTTGCTCATCTAGAAAGAGTTTAGTTACTATAATGTACTGTTAACTTATCTTTGCTCATCTGGAAAGAGTCTAGTTACTATAATGTACTGTTAATTTATCTTTGCTCATCTGGAAAGAGTTTAGTTACTATAATGTACTGTTAACTTATCTTTACTCATCTAAAAAGAGTCTAGTTACTATAATGTACTGTTAACTTATCTTTGCTCATCTAGAAAGAGTTTAGTTACTATAATGTACTGTTAACTTATCTTTCCTCATCTGGAAAGAGTTTAGTTACTATAATGTACTGTTAACTTATCTTTACTCATCTAGAAAGAGTGTAGTTACTATAATGTACTGTTAACTTATCTTTGCTCATCTGGAAAGAGTCTAGTTACTATAATGTACTGTTAATTTATCTTTGCTCATCTGGAAAGAGTTTAGTTACTATAATGTACTGTTAACTTATCTTTACTCATCTAAAAAGAGTCTAGTTACTATAATGTACTGTTAACTTATCTTTGCTCATCTAGAAAGAGTTTAGTTACTATAATGTACTGTTAACTTATCTTTGCTCATCTGGAAAGAGTCTAGTTACTATAATGTACTGTTAACTTATCTTTGCTCATCTAGAAAGAGTTTAGTTACTATAATGTACAGTTAACTTATCTTTGCTCATCTAGAAAGAGTCTAGTTACTATAATGTACTGTTAACTTATCTTTACTCATCTAGAAAGAACATAGTTACTATAATGTACTGTTAACGTATCTTTGCTCATCTAGAACAGAATGCTAAGAGAATAGTTTACACGTTGCCTGACGATCTCTTAAAATTCTTACAACCAACTTCAAACAGAGTTTTTTGACAGAACTGCTGAGGTTTGACCCCAGTGCAAATATTGATTAGAAAATCACGTATAGGGTGTATGCTTGCTATGGTATTGCTACTAGGTCCATTATGTCCATGTTTGTTGAGTATTTCATGGGCTGACTCTGTTGGCACACTTTTTATAATTTACAAAATTACTTGAAATGAAAACGTGTCATTAAGAATACAGTAGTTAAAAGTGGTATTGAATGTACAAGCTCGCTAGCCAATGTAAGAATATTACTACTAACTAGGTAGTAAGCGTGAAGTATCAGCTCAATGTTCCTTGTTGTTAAGCAACGGTCTAAAGCAATAGCCTATGTATTAACCATCTCATATTTTTGGTATAATAAATAATCAGATGTGGTTCGATTGCAGTTTACAACAAACCAAAAATTGTCTTGTGGAATTCACAAAACTGCTACCAAGTCCCGGTGGTATTAAATGTGAGATCACCAGACGTCGATTGTTTGCGTATAGCCCACATTTTCGTTTCCAGAACCTTGCAAAACAGGGCCTCTATTTTTACGAAGCTAGTGGTGAGTGTAGGGATTATGCTGACGATCTCACATAACTTTATGGTTCATCTTTATAAGCATGTTTAACTGCCTGGTAATCTAATTATTTGTTAGTGTTTACCCGCAAATCTATCTACGTACGTGTTAATATACCTACCTGTTAATATACCTACCTGTTAATACACTTACCTGTTAATACACCTACTTGTTAATATACCTACCTGTTAATATACCTACATGTTAATATACCTACCTATTAACTGTTCAACCTGTTAAACTGTCTGTTTGTTAAATTGTGTGAATTATCGTGTAACTGGCTCCTAAACCTAAAGCCTTCTATGCTGACGGATGGATTAAATTTAAAACCTGGAGAACAATTCATTTTATGACCTTACACAGCTACTAAAAGATATCTTCCTTACCTTCAAGAAAGTCGGATGGCTAAATTTGTGCAACTTTGTTCTCTTTTACGAATGAACAACATCAATGCAATAGAATGCTACTTCTAAAGTCAACCAGAGAAGAGAGGATACTTGAAAAGGATTCATCAGATATGGAAAGATCGAGGATTGTTTAGCACAACATATAGCAGATCAAGTCAGAGTCATCAAAAGAAACGGGCTGATGTCCGACTTGGAGATGGAAGAGATAAGACAGAGAGTAACAACAACACCACCAAACGCTCTGACTCAGAACAATGTAAATGAACATATTGATATAATTGAAGAAGTAATGGAGAGCGAAATCACTGTGGAGATAATAGAGACGCCAATCGAGAGACCAAAAGCAAGTGAGGAACAGAGAGAGATTATCAATCACCTCAAAGACATCATTGAGGGACTGGAGCAAAAGCGAAATATGCCAAAATTGAAGAAGATACCGAAAGATAAGATCAGGAAGGAAACAGGAATAATCAATCAGGCGATCGGGTTTATTGACACCACTGATATTGGAGGTACAAACGAATTGATATATGCAGGAGCACGGCTGGTAATGGAAAGATTACAGAAAGGACAGAAAACCGGTGGCAAGAGAACCCAAATACAAGCATGAAAAATGAGACTAGAAAGAAAATTGGAGGAAACACGTAAAGATCTAGCAAAGATGAATAACATCAAAGAAAGTAGGCAATTCATCACAAGAGAAATAGAGCAAGGTTATTGGCTGAAGAAAAAAGGAATAGATCGAGTGATTGAGGAACTTAAACAGAGAGTGACATCCACAGCGGCAAAAATTAAGAGATATTCTGACAGAGTGAATCAGTTTCATACAAACCATCTATTTGAAACAGACCAGAAACGATTCTACCCAAGCCTAGAAGGTAAACAACAGAAACAGATACCACCGCCTGAGCCCGATGCTGCTCTGGAGTTCTGGAGTAACATATGGGCACGGCCGCACACTCATAAAAAAGATGCCAAATTGATCAAGGAGGCTGAAGATGACTACAAAAATTTAAAGAAACAAACTGATATGGAGATCAATGCTGTGGGATTAAAAAAAATTTTTGGGAGATTATCACCGTGGAAAGCAGCTGGACCGGATGGAGTACAGGGCTACTGGGTCAAGAACTTCACAGCTCTTCACACAAGAATTGTGAATCAGACGAATGAGATTATCAAGAGAGGCACTTCAACATCATGGATGACAACAGGAATAGCGGTGCTAATACCTAAGGATGCAAACAAAGGCAACATACCATCAAGCTATAGACCGATTACCTGCCTGCCAATAATGTACAAAGTACTGACTGCAATGATCTCAGACAGCATTTATGAACACCTAGAGAGAAATGAACTACTACCATGGGAACATAAGGGCTGTGGTAGAAAAAGTTGAGGAACTAAAGATCAATTGATAATAGACAAGTGTGTTATGAAAGACAGTAAGGCAAGAAAAACCAACTTGGTGATTGGATGGATTGACTACAGAAAAGTGTATGATATGGTTCCTTACTCATGGATAATGAACGTAATGGATATGTTAGAGATCTCAAAAAACATCAAGAGGTTCATGACAGCAGGTATTAAACAATGGAAAACAGAGCTAGAAAGTGGAGGGAAAGAACTAGGAAAAGTATCGATCAGTCGAGGTATCTTTCAGGGAGACATTCTTTCTCCTTTGATGTTTGTGATGTCAATGATACCTCTCACAACTGCAATGTATACTGTGCAAAGTTAAACCAGCATACCATCTCAAAAATAAATGTGCAGTTAACCATCTACTGTATATGGACGACCTGAAACTGTATGAGAAGAACAAGAATGAGATTGAGACACTGATACACACAGTGAGAATCTTCAGCGATGACATCGGTATGGAGTTTGAATTAGATAAGTGCGCTACCATCACCATGATAAGAGGGAAACTAACTGGCAGAGGAAATATCATGCTACCAAATGAAACAGAAATCCATGAACTAGAAGATAATGAAAGCTGCAAATATTTAGGAATTATGGAGGCAGACGACATAAAACAATCTGAAATGAAAGCTAAGATCAAGAAGGAATAGATTCACAGGCTCATGAAAGTGCTGAAATCAAAGCTGACTGCTGGAAATCTCATTACCGCTATCAATACATGGGCTGTGTCCTTGTACAGATACAGATCAGGGATTATTCAGTGGACGAAGGATGAATTACAGCAACTGAACAGAAGGACGCAGAAACTGATGACAATCCATAAAGGTCTTCATCCAAGATCTGATGTAGATAGAGTATATGTTGAAAGGGACCAAGGAGGAAGAAAATTAATGAGTGTAGAGAAAACTGTGAAATACAAAAGTCACAGTCTGAAAAAGTACACAGAGGGCCTGTACACATGTTGGATTCTTTGGCCTTTTGTTAAGACCCGGACTCAACATGGACTAAAACCAGTCACCTACCACCACACGACTGTGAAGAAAAACTTTGATAACAATAATAATAACAATCATTGAAGTCCTTATTTTAGTGTGATTGGCTCAAGCACTTCTTGCTGATATTGGCGGAGCTAATACTTTAGACTGATCTAACCACACAGCTGGTCATTCTGATAGAGTCACATCGATCAAATTATAGTTATGTGACCATCGTTGTTAAGTGATACAATGAGAAGGTTTAAAAACTAATTGGCCAAATAATTGCTCAAAATAAAAAGTGCAGTATAGCAAGAGAGTGATTTATTTTAAAGAGCAAAGTACTATCATTGTAAATAAGCAACTTCATTCATATCTATAACTGGTTCCTCGGTGACTATTGAATTCTTTAGTGTCAAGAAATGAATTTATTCATAAATGGGCGTCTCGTGTGATTAGTTGGAGGCCTCTGAAGAAAGAAGAGCAAACTTGGATCTGTCATGAACCTTTGCTGTTATAATCCTAACTGATAATTAGTCAAGAAAGTATGTGAGAAGAAACCTACACTTAGTGTATTCAGGCTCATCACGCTTTTCTATGTATGCTCTACTGCACATACCATATATTATAGAACCTTGCAACAGATTTTACCATTTGTGATATATTCGTTATAGTCAAAAGTCACTATGACCTTTAAAATCATGTGGTAATCGATCGCCGAGAGCAGAGAGAGAAGCCGACCTCGAGACGACTGTTGCTACGACTGGGCTGAGCCCTGATCCGGCAGTTGACACAGCCACCGGTAATACTTCCGGTCAGCTGAGGGTCAGCTACCGAGTTGACCTTGCTACCGAGGGGAAGAGCCAAGCAACCATCAGGAGCTATAAAAGACAGCGCAGAAGCAACCAACTGCAAAGTGCCCGAAAGTCTCTAATTGTGCAGTTTACTGTATGGTCATCTTGAACTGTACTCTTAAATATATATTTACTGCGAAATGTATATTCATCGCCTTGAACTCGAGTGGTTTTTTCCTTGTGGAGCGAGTAGAGGAACTTTGTCGGTTTCTTTACATCATCGAAATCCTGTCTCACAATGATTACAGTATAAATATCTCTCTCAAAGTTAGCCGAAGTAACTAAAACTGTCTATGGTTGTTGTGACTTGCATATGATAGCAGATCTCCAATCAGCTTATTTACAAGCCATTGTCTGCCATTAGTTTGTATTGAGTTGTATCCAGTTTAAATTATTCTTAGCGAAATCTTTACAGTGGAGTCTGAGCCAACAACTGATGTGTAAACAAGGCAAAATACTCACTCTTTCAAAGCCTAATCAGCTATTTGTGTTATTTGATAAGTACAAATTGCATACTACCAAGAGCGAAATTTGTTGCGCAAAGAATGTACCCTCACCTTGATGTTTTTATGAAGACGCTTTTATGGTGATACTCTTCTGACCTTGAAATTTTAGTCAGGCATTTGTGCTCAACTATGCAGGCATTCTACTATTGCTACACCTTGTGTTAAGCAAATGTATTCTATGAAACTACTATTATGCATGTGAAGAGATAATGAAATTATTAGCACATGCAGTGTGCTTCAACACAAAGTGACTACAAATACTCTGACGTGACATCTTGCTTATAGCATAGGTGACATTCTATCACAAGTACTACCAAATACAGTGGAATGGTTAGTCAAAAACTCTTCATCAAAAAACCTGCATGAGAGCAAAGAATTATAGCAACATGGATAGAGAAATATACTTGGTAAACTTCAGTTTCACTAAATTCTACCTACTTGTATAATTATATTATTGGGAAGTGTTATAAACTCATCTGAAACAATCTTTTCTGACAGCCGTCCATTATTTCATTGTATGAATTCAGAAGTGCACTACCATAATAGCTTAAACCACCATGGAATAAGATATAATCAGCTTTCAGCTTTGGGATGAATCAGTATGAACTTTGTTTATGGCCATTGCGTGAAGCCCATAAGGTCATAGAAATTATAATAAAATGGTAAAGATTATTGCTGTAAAGAAAGGAACAATTAAATAAGGATTTTCTCCTCAGAGCATTGTGGCAGCAATCAAATGCGTCATGCAAACCTTTACAGTGACTCCTGGAAATCTGTAAGTAGGGATATCATGATGTTAACGATGTTTCGGAGTGTGTTTGACCTTGAGCCCATATTTTGCATATAAACTCTAGATAGGTGCTATCTCAGGAATTTTAGCCATAATTATACAACAATTTAGTGTAAGATTCTATCCATGGTTATAAGATACAGAGGCAGAGGTTTTGATGTCTCTAGTAGGTCTTTTGATTGTTTTCTAACATAGCTATACCAAGCTGAAGCTGCGTAAGATAGTATTGGAATACTCCATCCTTGATATTATCTTACAAGGCTCTTGCCGTTTGCTTTATGACATTTCAGCGTACATAATCAATAAACAGCAGACCTAAATTTATCTATGATTGAATTAACAGGCTCATTAAAGTGCAAATGATTATCTATGGTCAGTCTAAAAAGCTTTGCAGATTGAGTTTGAAGAACATAAATGTCGATTTTTATTGGTTGAAACAGTGACACGTTCAGCTGTAGAGTAAAGAACATGTGCTGTGTTTTAGTGGTGTTAAATGGCTGGCTTCTGGTTAGTGTTGCACCAGTAAACTGTTTTCTCAGCTGCACCCTACATATGGTTCTTTCGTAATGAGATTATATGTTCTCTCCCTGATTTACTGTCTATTAGCACATTACTCTTTTCAACTGGCTGATAAAGTCCAGTGTCATCAGCAAATTTGGGTGTTTTATCAGTTGCCAGTTGCCACTAGATCAGTACCGTATTGTCCTATTAGGAGACTCCGGAACCATCCGGAGCACTTTTCTTCTGTCAAAAATCGCGGAAATTGCGAAATCGGCATAGCGTACATCGCGGAAGTCGTTACGTGACAATAAAATTCATAGGCCCGTATTCCCTGAGGCGGCTGGGAAGCTGAGTAGCCCCGACCTTTTAGTGATCTTCGGCGGCTAATTAGTAAGAATTTTAGTCTAAGCTCATTCACTTGGAATTTCCAACAACTAATTACCTAGCGCTCTAGCGCAGCGTTGCGCTCTAGCAACTGGTGATGAAGTGGAGAGGCTCACTAATCTAGTATTGGTTTTGCCTGCCACCAAAGCAGTAGGCGAGAGATACTTTTCTGCATTGAAGCGAATCCAAAGATTGATGAGGAACACCATGGGCAGGCTGTCTAAATAATAATCTAATGTTACTCATATATAAAAATGATGAAATAGATACAGAATCAGTTGAAAAGTTTTTCTGCCATGGACCAATTGACAAAAGAAGAGCTTTTTAAAAGACAAGTGTCAAGCTACAACAATCAATCTTCTATGTACATGTATGTTTGTGTTTGCAGGCCAAGTTTGTTGCCCATTGTATTCCTAGGTGGCCATAATTTAAACGGCGTAAGTTTTAAGCAGGCCAAGTAATTTATTTGTTGTCTTTTCCTGGTGCATGTAATATATTATTTAAACATATTTATGTAACTGAAACAGGTGCTCTTAAATTTAAATTTTAAAAGACAGGTGTCCAGCTATAACAATTAATCTTCTATGTACACATGTACATGTATGCATATTTAGGAATATAAATGTAAACATACATATATATGGTTACGACACAAAACCATATAATTCTGTAGCTAGCTCTCTTTGCAAGACTTGAAATGACTCAACTTGGGAGCACCTGGATATCAACCTTAAAGGTTGACTTGCAACAAAATTCACGTTACAGTTATTTGATATGAAAAGATTCACCATGTCTTACTCTGTGGTGCTGTATGTACAAAATATGTGGAAATGTGATTACAAGCTCTTAAAAGCTCAAAAACGAAAAGAAAATCGCAGCCACACGAGACCGCCATAGTTTGAATTCCCTTTCCAAAATGGCTCAAATGTAACGTAGTTGTGGTAGATAGTTTCTGTTTACACTTTCATGCAACCTTATTCGTCAAAATAATTTCAAAAATATACTTCACGCATTCAATAAAACCATGTCTATTGTTCTTATGAGTTTGTTTTATCATCGTTGTAATGCTGTCACTTTTAGCAGTGATATCTTATAACTTACCGTAAAAATTTGTTTAATTTTATAGCCTTAGCTCGAAGGAGTACACATCATTGTCTGATAATCATGACGAGCCTGTTGGTCACTTGTGATAATCAAAAAATGCTGCAGAAATATATTTGCGAAGTATTGGGTCACATGATCAGATTACGACTTGCTAATTAGACTAAACCGAAACAAAACTGTAAAGTAGCGAGCATCTATATTTGATACGTGGTCTTCGGTAAAACCCGAAGTGTTTGTCACAAACTAGTACTACGATATGTTTATATTGAGCTTTTTATTGGCCTTTCAATTCACGTAAGAACATCATGTGACAAGACAATAACAAACTGTAAAACAAACTTGACTACGTCAGAGAAATAAAGAGATTCCAATCTACGGCGGCTTTTCGTTTTTGAGCTTTTAAGAGCTTGTAATCACTTTTTCACATGTTTGGAACCTACAACACAAGTAAGACATGGTGAATCTTTTGATACCAAATAGCTGTAATGTGAATTTTGTCGCAAGTCAACTTTTAAATAATACAAGATACACTTTAAAATGCTTTAAATTTGCTCTTAATTCTCAAAATTTTATTGGGGGAGGGCCCCTGAACCCCCCCCCCCCTTCTCTGGGAGGGCGCTTCTGCTCCCCTCCCAGACCCTCCCTGCACGGCCGAGTCGGTCCTCGGCAACTACTAACAGACAGTCTCCTGACCACTTTTTCTTTGGACAATACAGCCCTGCACTAGATCAGATACATAAATATTCTACAGAGTTTGCCTGAGTACAGTACCCTGAGGTACAGCAATAGCAGTGGATACTATCATAGAGTTCTTTCTGTTATAGGTTATGTATTGTGCATATAAGATGCATCGTCAATATAAGAAATTAATGATGATGCTCAGTAAACATGGGTTGACTGACATTAAACTTAGTTATTCTGCTATTATATTTGGTCTCATTAGATCAAACTCTTTGCTAAAGTTCACAAAAAATGCTTTAACACCATATTTGGAGTTGTCATCTACTTGGTGGATTACGTCAGTTATTATATAAACAAGCACATCTATTGTGCTCATGTTTTTGGTATATGTATACTGGTTGAAGTCACTTTGTAAATAAGGTAACAGTCAGATGAAGCAAAATCACTTTTGCAGGGTCACTGAATCACTGCAAAAGTGATTTTGCAGAGATTAAGTGACTCTGTTCACTGCAATCACTGAACAGAGTCACTTTTCAGACGATGAAGCAAAACAACTGATCCGAAGTAGTGGAAGTCTTTGTATTTAGATGTCTCCAAAATAGAGCATATTTCAGCTTTTTTCCAAATATGCGTGAAAGTAACTGTCTTCATTTTGGAGTTAATTGTGTCAGTGATTGCAGTAGCAAGGATATCAGCATTTTTTGCAACCTTCTGTAACTCAGCTTCTGTAACCCAAAAAAAATCATCAGCATGTGTTGGCGCTTGAATCTAACGGACCAACTTCTACATCTCCGAGCCGGCATCACGGTCGGTATGTACATGGGAGTACAGGACCATTACGTGGATAAGGAACCATCTCTCTCTAGCTTGGGTCTTGTAACACGAAGTGCGTGCTAAAACGCTGAAGGCAGGGTGCCAGCCTATTTAAAAGAACTGTTCTTAGAAGTCAAAAAAAATTACATGAAGCCAGAGCCGCCAGAGCACGTTCAGCACTGCTGACAGAGATGTGAGACAAACTTCCAAGGTTAATAATTTACTCCACAGAATGAGGGAAGTCGGCCCATACGGCAACCTCCACATTAACTCAAACCAGAGAAGGAAGCCGGAGCAGCGTGACAAGTACAGGACCTTTTCAGCTAAAGACTCATCGAGCCTGCTGGAGGCGCTTGGAGTTCCTCGGTGGTGTTGGTCCGGAAGGACAAGAAATAGGGGTTCTGCGTGAAGTACCACCGACTGACTGCAGTCACTAAACAGGATGTCAATCATTTTCTTTAAATCGATGACAACCTTGATGTCTTCACTGGCAGAAGCTTCTTCAGCACGCTGAACTTGGTCAGTGGTTCCTGGCAGATGCCTTTCGATGGTGATGCGCAGGAAAAACTGATATTTTCTACCTGCTCCGGCCTGTGGAAATGGAAGGTCTTGCCATTTGAATTCACCTTCGCACTAACTGCCTTCCCAAGGTTCATGAAGTTTGTGTTGCAGAGTGTGCACTCGAAGGCGCTGCTGCTCTACCAGGGTAACATAATCGTCATTGCTCCAGACTTCAACCCAGACCTACGCTGACTGGAGGAAGTGTTCTATTGACTGAAGAGAGCTGGACACAAAATTGAACCAATCAAGCGCGAGTTGCCCTAGTCACAGACACCATCTAGGTCATGTGGTCAGTGATAAATGGTGGCTACTGACATTGAAAAAATGAGGAAAATTAAAGAATGGCTGACCTCCAGGGTGCTCAGGGAGCTGCGAGGTTTCCTGGGCATAGTAGGATACTATCATCAATGCATTTCGAGCTTCACTACTACAGCATTGCGCTTGTGCTAGTGGACAGAAAAAGACAAGGAGTGAACGTTAAAGGAGGAGAAGTAGACGGCCTTTGAAAAGATGAAAAGCGCATTTTTCTCGACACCTGTCTTAGACTATCCCAATTCAAATCAACCAACTATCCTAGACATGAGTGCAAATTGATGTGAAGTAGGAGTGTTATCCCAAGAATGAGATTGCACTGAGAGAGTCATTGTGCACTTCAGCAAGACCTTGGCACCCGCAGAGCAAAACCACTGCATCACGAAAAGAAAGTTGTCGATCATGGTCAAGGCCATAAAATGCTTCCAACCTTACCCACAGCTCCTACTCCGTACTGACTATACCTCACCCTGCTAGCTATGCCGGAGGAAAGAGCTCTTGAACTAGGTGACCAGATAGATAAAAATCTTGGCCGAGCTCCAATATACCTTGGAGCGCCAAACCAGGCTCCGCCACGGGCATCCCAATGAACTGAACAGACAGCCATGCAAAGACTGCAGGCAGTGCGAACTCATTGAGTTGAAGGATGTTAGACCGACCAGGAAAAAGCTCGCTATGGAAAAACAGGTCTAGTTGGGTAGACTTGAAAAAAGCCCAACAGCTGTGGCAGGAGTTGCTAGGACTATGTGCGGAGCAGTTGGTCACATGAGCCAGCCCATTTCTACTGCGGCTGCTGAAAAGTTGACCCAGAACAGAATCGAGGCTACCCTGAGATTCTGCAACACGGCTTGGGTGAAGATTTGAGGTGGAGCTGACAACGAGCTAGCGAAAATCCAGGCTACAGGTCACGGACCCGTGGCTGCGATGTACAAAGCGATCTCTTGAGCAGAAGATCTGACTAAAAACTAGTTAAAGCTAGAAGCTCAGGAGCTCCTACAGCTGCATAGGATCCGGATGTTCCTCTGACTACAACCAGACAGAGTGTTGGAGGTTTGAACATTTCCCTACAGTCAGCCTCAGTAGTGTGCGGTTTGCTCATCTGCCTCAAACAAACCACAGTATATCAAACACACACTCTTGCCCACTCTGGAGTGGGAAGGATGCCCAGTCCCCTCCTCCTGACATGATACTGCCCAGAGATGACCGCGGCAGTAAGGAAACTGGTCAAAAGCTGTGAAGTATGCCAGACAGCAAAGCATAGAGGGATAAAGACAGCCAATAGTAGACAAAGGCTGTATATAGAATGGGTCTGGCAGAAGTAGTTGTGAACTTGGTAAGACCCCTACCAATGACACTAAGAAAAAACAAGTGGGTGCTGGTGCTAACCGACCATTTCACCAGATTGCAAGATGCTTTAGCCCTCCCGGCAGCCACAGCACCAGTGGTAGCTAGTGCTCTAGACAGTAGAATCTTCTGTTACATGGGCTTGTTGCAACAAGTCTACATGGACCAATGACCCCATCTCAAAAGTTAGTTAGTGACTAAGCTGTACCAGGTCTGTCGTGTAGAAGAGACACACACTACCCCTACTATTTTCAAGCTGACGGAGTAGTGGAGCAAAATAACTGGCAGCTGGGTGGCTCACTTCGAGCTCTATTGCTGACAAGAGGCTAAGAAAATTGGGATAGCTGCTCCTCAGTTAATCAGGGTGTACCATGGCACACCTCACCTGGCAACAAGAGAGCTGGCTAACTTGCAGAAGCTCGGCTGAGAGTTGCGCCTGTCCGGCCGGCTGGAGTACCATCCTCTATCCACAAAGGCTCAACTAACACATAAATACATAGTAGAGACACGCAAGCGGCTGAAAAAATTCTATGCTCTCTTCTAAGAAAAGAAGCTCACTATCAGGCAAGAAAACAAGGAAGAGCCACCTATTTATGCCCTGGAAGACTGGGTTTTGTTGGTGAATACGCAAAGAACGAGTGGCAGCAATCCCATGCTACAGGCTAAATTCGTGGGACTGTACCAGGTCATAAAAGCATAGCCTAATTACAAGTGCCTGATTGAAAGGCAAGAACAATTCTCTATTCAAAGTGAAAGCTGTGTAAAACCTTATCATGGCTTCCCAGAGGAGTTGGAACAAGCACCAGCCACCATTGAGCTTTGCCGAGGCCCTAACATGAATGGGCAAGTGCTAGAAGAAAGGAGGCAGAAGGCGAGCTGAAAACTGAGCTAGAGTTGGCCAAGTTAAGCACCAAAGCTACAAAAAACTTAGAGTTTAGTAAAGCACTGGAAGCTTGGTTGGAAGAGCTTTGAAAAAAAAATTGGAGCAAAAACGGCTCGGCATTTTGGAGCAGCCAGCCAGGCCTCGGAGTTCAGAGTCAGCAGCACCAGAGATTATTTGGCACAGTCTCCGGCCAGCTCAGACCACTCAGCAACCTGACCGATATGGAGGATGATTGTGACTATCTACCATTACGGTCAATCTCAAGCAACCTTTGCAAAGGGTACAGAGGCTGAGGAAAGGCACCAAACTAAAAGGATAAGTTGGACAAGGCTATTTGCACTCGCACACGTCGACGACTAGGTACTACACAGGATACTAATCGATACTCATCAGCTGAACACTTCATAGAATTCTTACAAACCTGTCACTATGGCTCAACAAGGTAAGACTACTGGTTCACTTTGGGATCTGTTGAGCCAGTTAGAGTCATTAGAGACAAGGGACAAAGAATGCCTGGAGGCCTCCTAGACTCAGATGAGGAGTCTGTGTTTGTGTGTCAAAGAACGAGTGCAACAAACTCGCACAAAGTCAGGGAGTCCTCTAACAGCAAAGAAGGAGAGCATCTTAGACAGGCTGCCTCCATGGGGCTGCATCTGTTTCTAATAACAGAGAAACTCATGTCAAGTCACACCTGGTTGGCCTTTCATTGATCGACCAAAAGCAGCTAAGACCGTGTAATTTAAGGAGATGACTAACAGCCAGCCAAATGAAAGTGAGCTTTTTGTACTTAAGATTAACAAGAGTCTCGACTGGGTAAGAAGTCGTGCAGGCCAAGCTTACCAAAAAGGTTTGGATCTTTACCTTGATTGAGCCTGAACAGTCTAGGGAGCCAATCATGACTTGTGCCTTGGCTAAACTCCAAATGTCATGAGTGGAGTTAGAGAAAATACCTACTCAGCTGGCCAAAAAGTATGTTATCAGAACAAAGCATTTTGTCAGTGACGCCACCTAGACAAAAGTGAATAAGTGAACACCTGTGCAGACTGTGTGGCAACATCACCAGCCTTTAAAGAGGTGGACAGCGCATTTTGCAGCACTTCGCTATCTTTGTGTGTCTCTGTCGATGGCAGCATGTTTCACGTAGCCAAATGATGTCACACCAAAAGACACATGGCGGTGGCGAGTGCAAAGTGCTGTGTATTTTGTAAAAAAAGCCAAGTGGGATATGCTTTTAGAAAAGAGGATGGCCTGCCTACATACCCAAAGAAACCATATAACTCCACTCTCACCATGGCACGCCGATCTCACAAGGAGCCAAAAGCCAAGTCAGAGTAGGCAGGCACTAGCCTAATTGAGCGTGCTGACCAAAGAGGCCAAAAGAGTTGCCGGAGCCAAAGTCGACTTGGAGATCCAGAGTCGCTTCCCCACAAACGAGCCTGTACGGATCTGACGAGCGGGCAAATCGGCCAATAAACAGTCTACCTACCAAGCCAATGAGACGAGGCCTGCATAGTAAGATGCTCACCTGCATATGAGCCTCTATATCACTGCCAGGAGGAGCAAGCCCTTTAGTTATTGGATGACAGCTGTTGCTAGCAAAAGTGGGCTATGCAAACCGTCAGTTTAATCTGTGCTAAGAAGCTCGAAAAGAAAAACTAAGTCTTTGCTAGAGCAGAAGTCCATCACTTGGAGTACAGATTTTGACAGCACTGGTTCTGGTCCCAGCTGATCTTTCTTCCCAATGCTGAGTAGGTGATCCCCAGGACCTTTACTAGGAGAAGAATGCGATGGCTGATCAGAAAGGACTAGGGCCAGGCGAGAGAGGACACCCGACATCGAGATGACCGATGCTATGACAGGGCTGAGCCGCGACGTGGTAGAAGACGCAGCATTTTGTAACACTTCTGGTCAGCTGAAGGTCGGCTATCGAGTCAGCCCTATTACTGAGGGGCAGAACCAAGCCAAAGCCAGGAGCTATAAAAGATGATCAGTGACCAAGATCAGAGCATCTGGAAGTCTCACACTAGGCCTATGCAGTTACTTATATGTTTATGGCAAATTTAACTGTACCCTTATACAGTTGCTGCAAAATGTATACTCATTTGCCTTGTACTCGAGTGGTTTGATTTTTGGAGAGCCAGTAGAGGAGCTCAATTGGTTTCTTTACCGTATACCTTTCAGACAAGCAATATTTGATACAAGTTCTGTTCATGAATAGCACTAGCCTGTGTGCATGCGCACACGCATGTGTATGTTTTATTTCATCAATTAATAAAAACTAGAAATTCCCCTGCCATACAGCCCACGACCAAAGTGATATTGGAAAAAAGAAAGGGTACTGATGGTTGAGAAATGCAATATTAACAGTCAAATGGCACTGCAGTGCTATAGGATAACTGCAATGGTAGCTGTAATGTACTGGGTGTGGGTGTTATTATATACAACAAACAGCAATAATGAAAGGAAAAGATTATACGTTTATATTTTTCCCCCTGCAATAGGAGAAATGCAATATTGGCCAATATTAGAAGTAAAATGCACTGATATTTTTAGAATAACCGATATTATTAATATAGTAACAATAGAAAACCAATGCACAATTTTGTTTACATTTCAAAACGTCATAGCTAACAATACCAAGAAGTTGTGATATTTATATAGATTTTTAGAAAATCTATTTAACAAAACTGTTTAGAAAAAATGATAACAGTAACATATTGCCCATCATCGATGTTGTTAGTGTGACTATAACACTTCAAAAGTCATCTAAACTTATAATTAAATATTGTAATAATCTCATAAGAATCGTTAGAAAAAAATATCATCGTCATTTCCTTTACTTTCACTGCTTTGGACATCAGTTAGAATACCAAAGTACGTACTCAAGTTTCCAAAATGTCAGTTACTTTGAAATCGGCAAAAAAGAAACGATTTCTGTACTTCTATGTTAATTACAGAAACCTTCGGCAATTCGACAATGCTATAGACTGGTGAAATGTGCACGTTATTTTTTTGTGAAATGTGCACGACTTAATGATTCTATTCTCTGTCGGTCGGCGTTTCGTTTGCCGGGCTTAATTTTGATAAAAGTAAGGCTTGGCCAGTTTTAATAACGATTTTCGGCCAAATTAATCTGTCTGTTTGTGTATAATCCCATCAGATGCGTAAGTTTTAAGATACTGTCGACAATTTGCAAAGACTTGGTAACATATTTAAATAGGCTTATATGTGTTTTGTATCGTTATTATATTTTAACGACTCTATAAAATGATGGTTAAATTTGTTGATGAGATTTCGAAACAAGGGTTTGCGACATTGTTGATGAATAATTTTCGTAAGTTGTGCGCACATGCATTTATCATAAAAACTCTCAAACGCTCGCTCCACTCGTTTGGTCGTGGGAATATAACAATAAGCAGAAAAGAAATATAGTTACAATGTTGAATGGATGAAAGAAAATAAATGAAAAGCTTAATTCGTACATATTAAGGTATGATGAGGCCTACTTGTTCCACAACATGGCAGCTACATGTAGCTGTAAGTTTCATACAGTAAAAGTTTTATTTATTCATGTATTTTATTTGTAATTTAAGTTACAGTTGAGACACGACATATATACTGGTAACAGGCAAGTTTCTGTATAGATTAACTATAACAACTATAGTTCACTGTAGGTTGACTATAACAAACACCGGACACATAATTAATAGCAAATTGATTTTACATAAATACGGAACAATGTTATTATTTCCACTTCTTAACTGAATGTATAGCGATCTGCCTGCATATGCTATATGGGCGATAAAAAATCAATCTTAGTTTGGGTACCATTAAAGGTTTTATTCCTACACAGTTAGTTATACATTGTTCATGTAACTAGAGTATGTATACATCTACATACAAATCTCAGTACCTGTGATTTGGTCTGTCTAGTCTATATATATATTTCTCAAAGTATGTATGTATGTGTGTAGTTCCAGCTATAGCTATTAAAATCTTGAAATAAAGAATCCGTATCATACAAAGTTTGATCTTGGAACGTCTCGTTCCCCAAGCGATATGCTAACCTATGGAGCTACCCGAGATTGATGTATTCATTGGCCAATATGAGCCACTATCTGGTTGAAAATACGCATAGCGTTCTGCATTATGGCGCAACGTAACTAAAGCTTGCTCTTCCTTCTCTTATTAGTAAGTTTAGCAATTCGAACACTAGCTTGCTCAAACTAGCCATTGACATTGTGCAAGGCTAATGGCAAGTGGCAGGCAACTACATTACCTGCCACTGTTTATAAGCTGTTTTTAATACCTGTGCAACGCCGGATATTCCACTAGTTGTTCATATAATCATAGTATGTATACATTGTTCATATAACTAGAAAATGTATAACTTCTTCATATAACTAGAGTATGTATACTTTCTTCATATAATTAGGGTATGTATCATTTGCTTATGTTTAGGGTACATATCAATGGTAACATTGCTTACCAGCTATTGTCTCTCAGTATGAGCCAGCACCTGCTAATGCTGACCTCTCAGCAGTTGCCAGTATCAGCAAATTTTATTGGAGTCAATTTGCTATATTTCAGATATTGACTACATCGCTTGTGCTTTTTGTGACTATAAAATCGTGCTACCTCCAACACCTGATGAAGCAGCAGATGGTCACAGGGAGAACAGTCCTTTCTGTCCAATGAATAGCCCTCATATGAGGTTTGAAGAGGGATGGGCCAATTCACCAGACATGTTAGGAAGTGATTGGTGGAATGATACAGCAGAGTGTGCAAGAACCAATATTATAATACGCAATCCAAAGCACGAGGCTTTCGTTGACCGAGACAAAAGAGCTGAGTCTCTCTCTTACACATTTCCTTATCCAGAAAATACTTTCATTGATTTGAAGGAGGCCGCAGATGCAGGGTACTTTTATCAAGGTAAAGAGGTTTATTAACAGTGGCCCCTGGACAGACTAGTACACCAGTCGAGGGCTGCAGCTCAGACCCTCTAGAGGCGTGCTCACGTGTTCAGGACTGCAGCTCAGCCCCTTGACAGGCTAGTACGCTTGTCCAGGTCTGCAGCTCAGTCCCTCGAAGAGCCAGCATGCCTCTCGAGGCTCTGCAGCTCAGCCCTTGAACTAGCCCATCTTGACGAACTGTTGTTTTTGCGGAGTTGTCCTTCGGCGAGCGGTGCGAGCAAAACAACTGTTTGGCTCGTCACGCTCGCCGGGGGACAACTTCGCAAAAACAACAGTTTGTCAAGACAGGCTACCCCTGAACAGACCAGCCCACCCGTCTAGTAGCTGTAGTTCAGCCCACTAGCAAACATGGATTGCTACTTTATTGGTATGTAGCTTACTATCTACTTGGCTCAACAAAAGCACCTTTGTGATTGGCTAGGTATCAAGCCTTAGAATAAGTTTTATGTATGTGCCGTCTGCTCACACTACAATGGCCACAAAGTAAAAGTGCATGCATAATAGGAACAGCACAGAGAAAATAAATTTCTCAGCTCACTCTCTTGTAGGCTATTAACAGAACAGCAAAAAATAAAAGTTTGTGAGACAGTTGATAAAACAATAATATAAAATTTATAAAACTTGTGTGATACCTTATTTGTGCTGCTTTATACAGTACTTATGATTTTGTTAATATGTGTTAACATGTGTTAACATATTTTAACATGTGTTAACATGTGTATAGCTATAATAAATGTATGTTAACAAAACTGATTTAAAAGCACTGACAAAATGATTGTAATATCGTTTGTGGCAAACAATACAGAATACTTTGATGCAATTGGTTTGTCCAGAGATAGCAAACAAGAAAGGAGAGCACAACCCCAATGCAGACCAACTAATCCTACACAAAATGTGGCTGTGGTTGGCTAGTCAGATTTTCCTCTAACCACGATAACCTAACAATGTCTGCGCAGTAAAACTATTTTGGGACACAAGCACACTAAATCTCTAGTTTGAGTAATACAGGTATAGCAACACAAGCATACTACCTCTCTAGTTTGAGTAATACAGGTATAGCAACACAAGCATACTACATCTCTAGTTTGAGTAATACAGGTATAGCAACACAAGCATACTACATCTCTAGTTTGAGTAATACAGGTATAGCAACACAAGCATACTACACCTCTAGTTTGAGTAATACAGGTATAGCAACACAAGCATACTACATCTCTAGTTTGAGTAATACAGGTATAGCAACACAAGCATACTACACCTCTAGTTTGAGTAATACAGGTATAGCAACACAAGCATACTACACCTCTAGTTTGAGTAATACAGGTATAGCAAAAGCAAGGACTCATCATCATGCGAGCTTCTATACACAAATTCCTCATAATAGCTAAGAAAACAAATCTTTAAATAAAAATAATAACGATAACATAATAATCTTTTTACAATGTTGTTATTTTCTTAAGCATGCTTCGCTTTAATATTAAAAATATTAAGTGATATTATATTCTTCTCGTATAATTTTCGAGAGTTCAAAAAGGTTATTAATGTTTTATTTTGTAGTTTGTGTTTAGCTACCTTTATTAACTACTATAGCAACCCAAATTACAAACAATCCCTATTGCTTCGCTAAAATATTAAAATAGATACATTACGATCATGATTTTACGATATGACATATTATGTCATAAACACATTGTGTTTATGCATATGTCATATCGTAAAATCATGATCGTAATGTATCTATTTTAATATTTTAGCGAAGCAATAGGGGTTGTTTGTAATTTGGGTTGCTATAGTAACACTAACACTGCTAATGAACACTAAAACTATAGATGAGATACAATTTATATTGCTTGACGCTATGTAGTGACAGTAGTGTTGATAATGAACACTAAAACTTGAGATGAGATACAATTTATATTGCTTGACGCTATGTAGTGACAGTAGTGTTGATAATGAACACTAAAACTTGAGATGAGATACAATTTATATTGCTTGACGTTATCTAGAGACAGTAGAGTTGCTAATGAACACTAAAATTTGAGATGAGATACAATTTATATTGCTTGACGCTATGTAGTGACAGTAGTGTTGATAATGAACACTAAAACTTGAGATGAGATACAATTTATATTGCTTGACGTTATCTAGAGACAGTAGAGTTGCTAATGAACACTAAAACTTGAGATGAGATACAATTTATATTGCTTGACGTTATCTAGAGACAGTAGAGTTGCTAATAAACACATTGTGTTTATGACATCAGTTGCATCAGCAGCATTACAAATCCTCAATAAACAGTATTTGAGCATTTCATCATGCATGAGTAAGTGTTGCCACACATTAGAATATCTGGAAAAAAATTTTCAAGGCTATTTAAATTCTTGCATAAAGCATCTTTTAAATATAGTTATTTAATTGAAAATGTAAATCATTATTAGTCAGTGTTATGGAGGTTTGTACTAATGCTAGCTTTTGTCTCAAATATCCTTAGATTTTAATTCTATTAGTTGATATGCACCGATCAATTTGAGGAGTTGTGTAACCCTCTTGAGCAATTAATAAGAAAACCATTTTGTGAAGTGTTAGCCTCAGGCCAGCTGGAGTCTCTGCGATTAATGCTGATTACTTTTCAATTATATTTTCTCAAAGTATCATTTAGTCTAATCTTGTAGCTTTTCACCTGGCTAAACATTCAGAAAATTTAATTTTCAATTTTCAAACTTTCTTTTTTGTTGATTCGGCAAAGTTTTCTCTTTTTTTATTCATCCTGCTACTAAAATTTTTTTCAGTCTTCACATTCGATTTTTTTAAATGAACAGATAACTCCAATATTAATGTTGTTTAATGAATAATGATAATGCAAGTTTTTCCATTTATTGCAAATGAGCAGGTGGGGGAAGCACACTGACATGTTTTTACTGTGGATGTGACTCTAGCGATTGGAGTATGGGTGAGGACCCATGGGTACGCCACGCTAGAACCTCACCAGACTGTCAATACCTACTTTTAAAGAAAAAACCAACCTTTGTAAAGGACGTTTTAAAGCGACACAGACCTTATGTTAAACCTCAAGTATCACGTGTGAGTTCAACTCCTGTAGGAAACTTCATACGATTGTATCATCGCTATCAGCGATTTGAAATTGCATTTAACAATATATGAATTTTAAGCATTAAGATTTTTAAATACACAGCAATTTCATAATATTTGATTGTAGGAACTTGTCTACCAACTGTGAATTCTGTGAATTGTAAATTAGGAAATCAGAATTTTGTATTTTTTTTGAAATGGCAAATTGACAATTGCAGGATAATACAGATAGTTTAAATGATAATTTTTGCAAATTGACTGAGTTAGGTATCTGAACATATTTTAAAATCATGGAACAGCCATTTATTATGTTATGCTGCAGTGTTGCTAATGAACACTAAAACTTGAGATGAGATACAATTTATATTGCTTGACGTTATTTAGTGACGGTAGTGTTGCTAATGAACACTAAAACTTGAGATGAGATACAATTTATATTGCTTGACGCTATCTAGAGACAGTAGAGTTGCTAATGAACACTAAAACTTGAGATGAGATACAATTTATATTGCTTGACGTTATCTAGAGACAGTAGAGTTGCTAATGAACACTAAAACTTGAGATGAGATACAATTTATATTGCTTGACGCTATGTAGTGACAGTAGTGTTGATAATGAACACTAAAACTTGAGATGAGATACAATTTATATTGCTTGACGTTATCTAGAGACAGTAGAGTTGATAATGAACACTAAAACTTGAGATGAGATACAATTTATATTGCTTGACGTTATCTAGAGACAGTAGAGTTGCTAATGAACACTAAAATTTGAGATGAGATACAATTTATATTGCTTGACGTTATCTAGAGACAGTAGAGTTGCTAATGAACACTAAAACTTGAGATGAGATACAATTTATATTTCTTGACGTTATGTAGTGACAGTAGTGTTGATAATGAACACTAAAACTTGAGATGAGATACAATTTATATTGCTTGACATTATCTAGAGACAGTAGAGTTGCTAATGAACACTAAAACTTGAGATGAGATACAGTTTATATTGCTTGACGTTATCTAGTGACAGTAGTGTTGCTAATGAACACTAAAATTTGAGATGAGATACAATTTATATTGCTTGACGCTATGTAGTGACAGTAGTGTTGCTAATGAACACTAAAACTTGAGATGAGATACAATTTATATTGCTTGACGTTATGTAGTGACAGTAGTGTTGATAATGAACACTAAAACTTGAGATGAGATACAATTTATATTGCTTGACGCTATGTAGTGACAGTAGTGTTGCTAATGAACACTAAAACTTGAGATGAGATACAATTTATATTGCTTGACGTTATGTAGTGACAGTAATGTTGATAATGAACACTAAAACTTGAGATGAGATACAACTTATATTGCTTGACGTTATGTAGTGACAGTAGTTTTGATAATGAACACTAAAACTTGAGATGAGATACAATTTATATTGCTTGACGTTATCTAGAGACAGTAGAGTTGCTAATGAACACTAAAACTTGAAATGAGATACAATTTATATTGCTTGACGTTATGTAGTGACAGTAATGTTGATAATGAACGCTAAAACTTGAGATGAGATACAATTTATATTGCTTGACGCTATGTAGTGACAGTAGTGTTGCTAATGAACACTAAAACTTGAGATGAGATACAATTTATATTGCTTGACGTTATCTAGAGACAGTAGTGTTGATAATGAACACTAAAACTTGAGATGAGATACAATTTATATTGCTTGGCGTTATCTAGAGACAGTAGTGTTGATAATGAACACTAAAACTTGAGATGAGATACAATTTATATTGCTTGGCGCTATCTAGAGACAGTAGAGTTGCTTAATCACCTCCTCCATGAACTGAAGTTAATCTTTTTTTATATTCGGGTCCTTTTTGAGTCTCTGGATTAACTGTTCCAGTCTCTTTTTAGTTTGAGCCGTATTGTTGGGCATTTTTTTACTTGATCAATAGTAACAGATCACCAACCGAACAGAATGTATTAGTGCAATCATACAACTCGTTGTTAACCTTGATGATACTTCACACCACGAACACCCTCACAATTCATTCGCAGGGCAGTTACGCTTCTTAGAATAGTCAGGTTCGCGTTGTATTTGCTTCAAACTATCTTAATTTTCAGTAGAATCTTATTCTATGTAAAATGTGCATCATTTGAGTCTGTTTTTTCAGTTATTGTAAAATTTACAGTATCTGAAAGCGGCTGACACTTTAAATTGTTACGCAAAATCTAAAAATATCTCCTGCGCTAGAAATTAATCGGTATTGGCTTAACTCGTTTTGTGGTGCTGCTTGGGTGTTTGGCGCTGTGCTGGGATGTCCGATGCGAAGCTGAGCGGGGAAACGGTGGAGTTGCGCACTGACGGCTCAGACACTGTCAATGAAGGTACACGTTTGGAAAATCAAGTTGAAACTGAAAAACTGAGCAGTTCGGATAGTGCTAGTAGTGATCAGCAAGCAAGTAATGCTGACAATAATGTAGATGCCGCTATTAGTGAAAGCACTAACACTGCTGACATTAACACTCACTAGACAACATCAAGTGATATAAATTGCATCTCATCATGCATACCTACTTTATATTAAGTACTTTAACATGTCACCCGCACATAAACAAACCATGAGCAGAATAAGAGATGTTGGTAAGCAAACGGCTAAAATATAGTAAAATCCTTGTCAATAAATCAAAACTTCAGGCTGGTAAACAACCATAAAAGTGTTGTAATTTGGTGACCCATTTGAATCAAACCGATTATTTTGAAAAGAGTTTTTTTAAATCAAACAAATGAAATGGCCTGATAATAACATGATTATAATATTAATATTGTATCTATAGCCTGACAAAAATGTCGACCAGGAGTTTGAAATACTCTTCTCAGCGAACTACTATGAAAAAGCGTTACAACTACAAATACCGCGAGACTGGCTAGAGAATGAAGTTAAAAGACGCATCAAGGTGAGCAACTATAAGAATGAAACAAAAAATTTACTTGGCACAACAGTATTATAAACATAATATTAATTCTATAAATATATTTTTAATCTTTCTGTTACTGTTGAATTTATTACACAGAATGATGAGCAGAGCTTCTCATGTCTCTCTGACATTATGAGAGAATTCAACAAGTTAAGTTTAAATCCCCCGGAACCAGAACAAACAAAAACGACTTTACCAATAGTCGTTCAAACTCCGATACGACTAGAACCGAATGATGAGTCTACTTCACAAACAGAGGCTGCTTCTACTTCCGGGGTTGAGAATGAAAGAGAAAATCCTCAAGGTAACAGTTAGTCTACATGTGTCGGATTGTGTCCCTGAGTGGCGATGTTAAAATGAAGTGTATCCCATTTTGCCAGTGAGAAAAAGGTTCACAAACACAAACTTAGAGAAATTTGGTTTCTAAACAGCACGCCTCGGTTACTCATGACTCTAAATATTCAACCTGAATTCTTTCGCTGTCTTACAGTACAATATCATAAATTTTTTTTATAATATTTGCACAACAATAGCAAGAAATAGTTCTCATGCTGGTTTTAAGGCGCTACCTAGCATCACAATGGTCAACTGATTATGACCATAAGATTGTTACTGTACTTCCTGTACAATTTAAGGATAGTACAAGTGTGCAACTTGTACTTGTATTTTTGACAACTTTTTACTCACACCTGGTCAACAAGAGAGAGAGAGAGAGAGAGAGAGAGAGGGAGAGGGAGAGGGAGAGGGAGAGGGAGAGGGAGAGGGAGAGGGAGAGGGAGAGGGAGAGGGAGAGGGAGAGGGAGAGGGAGAGGGAGAGGGAGAGGGAGAGGGAGAGGGAGAGGGAGAGGGAGAGGGAGAGGGAGAGGGAGAGGGAGAGGGAGAGGGAGAGGGAGAGGGAGAGGGAGAGGGAGAGGGAGAGGGAGAGGGAGAGGGAGAGGGAGAGGGAGAGGGAGAGGGAGAGGGAGAGGGAGAGGGAGAGGGAGAGGGAGAGGGAGAGGGAGAGGGAGGGAGAGGGAGGGAGGGAGAGAGGGGGAGAGGGGGAGAGGGGGAGAGGGGGAGAGGAGGAGAGGAGGAGAGGGGGAGAGTGAGAGAGTGAGTGAGAGAGAGAGAGTCAGGAGAAAGACATTGTTATTGTAAAGCCTTGTATATGCATGCTGCCAACACGGACTCATAATCAATGGAATTATACCAGGATTTATGCTCTAGTTATCACAAGATCTTGTAGGAAAGTTCATCTTTGTTTTTCTTGCAATCTATTGCGGTGTACATATAATTTTTATTATTGACAATCCATAAAAAATGATGTTTTTTTATTACCTACCATAAGAAAAAGAAATGTGTATGCACGTACAAGTATGTTAATAATATAAATGTTATGTAATACCAATGTTATGCCAAATATGTTAATGTAATTCTAGGTGAAAAGCCTGCTTGATTTATCGTGTTAAATATCTTTGGCTCAAGTCTGGTGAGTCAATTCTACTTCTTTTCTCTATTGGCAGATGCTGAGCAGTTAACGCGTCTCTTTCGATGCAAAGTCTGTCTGACTGATGCTGTGGATATTTGTTTCGTGCCTTGCGGCCACCAAGGTAATCACTTTTGCTATTATATGAGTCCACCAGAGGACAATACCATTTTTACATTTTCATTACAAAGAGTTGATAATCTTGAACTTTGTAAGTGTTTTGTGAGTAAAGTTGTGAGTAACTTTGTTAGTGACATTTTTAAGAAACCTCTGAACACCTTTGCATGAGACTTATCGGGTTGGTAGGTAGGCTCGGTATTTAACATTGCTGTTTTGATGGGCTTTCAATGCAGGCAAGACAATTCTTCTATCAATGTGCTGTGATGGAAAGTGTATTAAACTGCAACTCATAGCTGCATGTAGCTTCAATGTGATTGAACAAAGATTTTTTTCAATTGATTCTTAGTCAGTAAGTTTTATTATTGTACTTCCTATTTTACTTTTATTATTGTGCTAATTATACTGTACGTATAAGAGTGTTGCATATAGTTCCTTTTCAATAAGACAGTCCGCAGGTAGCTGCTTAGGAGACTCTTAGGAGCAAAAAAGAGTTTTAAAGCCAGGTATATTTAGCGGCCTGGTAGTAGGCATGGAGCACATGCGTCTGAAGTTTGTACAAAATCAGCCCCAAAAATGTAGAAAATCATAGCGTTTACACAGACACACATACAAACAATGACCGAGGGAGATTTATTAATATAGACACAAACAATATAATACCATATAATAATGGTATCTATAATCTATACATAAAAAGTAGGCCTCCATGTATGTGTGTGTGTGTGTCCATATGGTAATGGCGGAGCGCAGAGATTAGTGCTGGCTGCTTAGCCGACCTCTGGGCTGATGCCACAACCAGGCAGAGTCGATGACGACTCGATAAGTCAAGAGAAAACAACTATGAGAAGACAGCCGAGGCCGACGGAGAATCAGAGGACCGATGGGCGGTGCCAAAAAAGACAAGGTGTATATAAGGTAGCCAGAAGAACGATGAGATCAGATATCGTTGTCAGTCTTTTGAATGTTATTCTGTTGCACACGCGCACAATGAATTGCATGTGTTTACACATATATTACATACATATATATATACATATTTATTAAATATATATATTTGTCTTACTGCCTTGCACTCAGGGCTTTGGTTCTTGAGGAGCGGTAAAAGGAACAGGCAGTTTCCTCTACAATATGATTTTTATGTTACGTACGCTGCCAAATGGCTGCACAGAAGTGCTTGAAAATTAGTGTGTAGGCTACCAGCCTTATACCGACAGCTTTAAAAATAAAGTTTCTCACAATCTATTTAAGTTTTTAAAGATTTAATCTCAATTAAATATAAATACATGTATATTATAAAGAACAACCTTCATTAATCACCCATTTAGGATTCTTACAAATCTCAGTCAGCAGTTTTCGATGCTTTGCTTGAGTTTACAATATGATGGAATTTGCAAGAAATTCAGCGTTTTTGTTTAATTTATCAACTAAATTGCTTCTATTCATTTAGCTGTAACTGTCAGTTTTACTGTTTCTAATACAAAGTTACGTATTCTGTGATTCTTAACAGGTTTTACTTATGATATAAATCTTCTATATATATAAATTTCCGAGTCTGTCGTTCGGTGTGTCCAGCTATAGCTATTAAAATTTAGGAAAGAAATATCCACTTCTTGCTGGATTTGATCTCGGAACCTCTCCATCTCCGATCTTACCAATTATTGCATACCGCGTAACGGTACGCAACAATTTCATTAGGCGATATGAGTCTTTATTTTTGGTTAAAATACGCATAGCAGTCTGCGTTACGCAACATCCCTAAAGCTTGCTCTCACGGCTCTTATTAGTAAGTTTAACAATACAAATAGTAGTGTATTCCAATTATTCCTTGGCATTGTGTAAGGCTAATGGCAAGTGGTAAGCAACTGCATTACCTGCCGCTGTTTATAAGCTGTGTTTTCATATCGATGCAACGCCGGGTATGCCGCTAGTTCCCTCTCATTGCCATCGATTTTTTTTTTTTAGTATCAATCATCTGTGTTGAACTCAATAAATATATTTACAAATTATGAAAAGATATTTGTTTTTTTCTCTGTTGTCATGTGGCTAATTATGCATCTGCCAAAATAAAATTATCCCCTCAATACAAGTATTAGAATCACATCACGTACATATAGCCTGAGTACATATACATGTAGGTAGGTACATATATCGTATGAGATAAATAAATAGATAAATACATAGAAAAAAAGAATGTATAGGGAGTATAAGCTTACAGCAACCTTTACTAGGGCAGCTACTGAACTTTATCATATTGTCGTGTGTACATAGCTGTGCTCAGATTGTCATATATACACAGCTGCATTTGTATTGTTGGGTTACCTTGTAACTTGGCAGATGTATTTAATTAATCGCTTAAATCAAAATATATGTAAACATCTAATTACAGATAGACAGATGACGATCTTTGTAACATGTTTGTGTATTAAGGAATCTCACAAAAATATGTAATACAGAAAAAGTAATAAATAACAGAGAACAGGAGTAAGTAGCACAGTGAAAAGGAGTAGGTTACACAGTGAAAAGGAGTAAGTTACACAGTGAAAATGAGTAAGTTACACAGTGAAAAGAAGTAAGTTACACAGTGAAAAGGAGTAGGTTACACAGTGAAAAGGAGTAAGTTACACAGTGAGAAGGAGTAAGTAGCACAGTGAAAAGGAGTAAGTTACACAGTGAAAAGGAGTAAGTTACACAGTGAGAAGGAGTAAGTAGCACAGTGAAAAGGAGTAAGTTACACAGTGAAAAGGAGTAAGTTACACAGTAAAAAGGAGCAAGTTACACAGTGAAAAGGAGTAAGTTACACAGTGAAAATGAGTAAGTTACACAGTGAAAAGGAGTAAGTTACACAGTGAGAAGGAGTAAGTAGCACAGTGAAAAGGAGTAAGTTACACAGTGAAAAGGAGTAAGTTACACAGTAAAAAGGAGCAAGTTACACAGTGAAAAGGAGTAAGTTACACAGTGAAAATGAGTAAGTTACACAGTGAAAAGGAGTAAGTTACACAGTGAAAAGGAGTAGTAAGTAATAGTAATGTCAGACAACTAACGAAATTTAATTACAAAAGATTTATAAAAACAATTAGAGCTCAACTGAAGAGTTGTTTAGGTTTAGCTCAAATTTGGAAGAAAGCAATAGCTACACTTTGGACTCTATTTTCTTAGCATTTATTAAAGATGTAGTAAATGGTATGCCAAATAAATAAATATACTATTTGTAACATGTATTTTTAAGTTCAATAAGTTTTGTAGCAATAAACAACTAGGGGCAAAAGTAACCAATAGCAATGGCAAGCAACTACCACAGTTCTTAGTTCCAAATGTGTTAGTAAATTTATCGCGCAATAATGTGGTGAATAATGCAATGCAGAATTTAAAATTTTGCACCTTGACCAAAGCGCCGTGATCAGAGCCGGCGAGACCGACCCTACAATCACCGGCACAGCCGAGTTGAGTTTCTCTATAACAGCAGGAGACTTGGCCACATGGTGTGCCGACTCGGTAGGTCGAAGAAACAAAAGAGATATTGTGGGAGAAGATAGTAAAGGGGCGAAGCTTATATCGAAGAGATCGATATATATCGAGTGGACTAACATCGTTTGAGCAAAGCTAGCTGCAGCATCTCTGCACGATTGTTCATTGCATGCGCACACATTGACTTAATGTATTCATATTTGTTGCAAAATATATACATTCTGGTGATGAAACACTCGGTGTATTTATTTGCATTACCTGTCTTGCAGAGAGTAAAAGATTGGCCCGAGCCCTTGTAATATGTTGACATGATGACTTTTTTATATTAAACCCATTATTAATTTCTGCATCCATAGTAAGTTGTGTTAAAAGTCATATCTGTGCAACCTGTGTTGAACAAACAGTTCAAAAATGGTTTAATTATGTCAGAGGTAAACTAGTTGGGTAAGCACGGTACCAAACAATAATAACATCTCAGGTTGGTCCCTGTGAAGCTATATATGTAAAACATGTAATTCTTTTTCCTCTTCTGCGCCTTTTTTATCCAAATTTCTTACCAAGCTGCTGCTCTTGTTATTAAACTGTTTTTGTCTCTGCTTACAGCTACCTGCCTTAACTGCGCCTGGCATTTCACCAAGTGTCCATTATGTCGACAATCTATTGATGGCATCATCCCTTGTTATCTACCATGATTGTCACCTCATCTGGCTTCTTGGACTACTGCCAAACGCTCTACACCGATTTAGTTGGATACAAAGTTGAAATTGGTTTTATTTATGCAAGAAAAATACTGACACAATAAACATAAACTATAATAATAAACATAAACTATAATAATAAACATAAACTATACTAATAAACATAAACTATAATAATAAACATAAACTATAAAAATAAACATAAACTATAATAATAAACATAAACTATAATAATAAACATAAACTATAATAATAAACATAAACTATAACAATAAATAATAATAAACATAAACTATAATAATAAACATAAACTATAACAATAAATAATAATAAACATAAACTATAATAATAAACATAAACTATAATAATAAACATAAACTATAATAATAAACACATTGTTCCTCTCCAACATCTATTATCACGACTCTGAATTTAATCATAAAAACTTCACCCTTTGTTTAATAATTTCCAAGTTCAACAACTAATATTTGCACTGTTTGTTCTAGCTGAGTCTATTTACTAAAGTATTAAATGAGTAGTGAGTATGATATTGAGTATTTCATAAAACTATTGTACGTGTATTATATTGTACTATATTGTACTATATTGTACTATATTGTACTATATTGTACTATATTGTACTATATTGTATCATGCGTATGCGTAAGTAATGCGATAAAATGTTTCAACGTGTGAAGAAGACAATGACAAAGGCTCTACATTATCAGCAAACAGGAAAGAAGGTTAATTTTTGGTTGAATTACATTGAATGATGTACAAGTTGATAGCTCAATGAGCCCATCGTATTCCATGTAGTTTAATAGTTGAGTTTGTGATTTCTAGATCTGGAGGACTTGGGATCAAATCCAGTGTTGTGCACATTTTTCATTGCTATATACATTAGCTTACGCTACTAACTATAGGTTACTCAGATTCATTGGGTAAAGAAACTTAGCCAATGGTAACTACATTACCTGCCACTGTTTATAAGATGTTTTAAATACATGTATTGAGAGAATGTGTAGCATAAGAAGTAAGAAATGGTTTTAACAAATCTGTTTTAGCTGCGCTTTGAGCATTCGAATATTTGAAATATGTATCGACCAGAAAAACACAGAAATAAACAAAAACCTTCATTTACAAGTTAGAGTATTAAATGTTGTATATGTTCGTTACCAAAAAATTGTTATGCAAAAACTATTGATTACCCGTACAATGTCGAGTATTCAGTTAGTAGAAGCGCATTGTTGAAGAAACACATCTTTTATTTTGTAATTTTCTTTTGTATTAAAAGCGTAATATGTACAGAAGTAATATTTTTAGTTAAATACCTGTTTTTAAAGTCATGGGCTGTGCGCTGCTAATAATTCACATAAAGATATAATTATTTTTGATACAGAGTCAAACAAAGATATGTATACACTTGGTTTACACAAAGTATACATACAAGTATTTATACAAACACCTAAATAAGTAAATAACAGTAAATTGGTCACATAAATTTGTCTATGACAGCCACACCCAGAAGTCTCTGCACAAACAAGGTCACTCCATCAAAGCAGGAAACTCTCGACTTAAACTTGATGAATACAACGTAGAGGACAAAGAAGATAAGAATTAACAGGACTCCATACAAATGGTACCAGTTGGGGTTGTTGATTATTGGAACGACAGCCAAGTATACATAGACTAAGGTCATCAATATCGGCAGAGGGAGAGGCACTCGAAATCTCTCCTCATTGTCATTGTGTCTACAACATTTATTATGCTACTCTGAACACTGAAGACAGCCTGACACAAAATCACCAATAAAATCGGACTTGCTGAAGAAAATTTATTAGTTTTTATTGAATCATTTTACTACCAGTGTATAACGAAAAAACCAATTTATTGTTTATAACTAAACTTGTGAAAAAAACATTTGCTGGTGATGCTTGGGATTTCTTTTTTTTTCAACAATTTTTTTCACGACAAAATCTATAAACGCGTTCATCGACGACAATTGTCCTTATTGCATACAAAAGTGCGTCTGCTCATATAAATCTTCTCTCACACATCACTGGACATCACACTTATTATACCGGGTAGTATAGATTATTCCTCAGCTCTGTAATGCAGCTGAGTGGCCCAAGTGGTCGAGTATAAGTCAGCTAAACTAAAGGTCATGAGTTCAAAACCCGATTGAAGAGCCTTTTTAAGAAGCACTGCAATTACACCCCACATGTATTTGTTCTTCTGTGTGATGGTGTCAAGATCTCATAGTTCATGGTTCTGTGATATAGTAGATGCATTTTATAAACAAACATTTTTCTGCTAGCAACATACAATCTGACTCATAGCCTTATGTAATTTTCTTGTAGAACAAACTGTCTTTTGAGTCTTCAACTGGTAGTTGTCTGCTCTCTAATCGAGTGTCATTTATTTAGACACTTACAGTGCCTAGTCAACTCTGTTTGTCACAACTCTAATCTCTTCTACCATCCTGCTGCTAGGAGTAATATCTGTTAAAGTTTGCTCACGTACTTCTGCAACTTGAGTTTAACCAGTGAGACCATGGCCATGACCTTGACAAATCCGCCAACAAATGCAAGAAAGTTGAGCATGGCAATGATGCCTTCACCAACTATACAGAAGATGATGGCCAGAATGGTTTGGTTAGCCATGGCTATTACCGGTATGCTCTGCTTCACATCCACCATTGCTAGCAGCTGGATTGTGTGACCTGAAATGTACAAGAAAAACTTTTTACTCTCAAGGTATGTCAAAGATTATTGACTATATACTCTAGTTTTAGTGTTATCTAACGGAATGCTCGGCGTTGCACGGGTAATCAATGGTTTTTGCATAACAATTTTTTGGTAACGAACACATACAAGATTTAATACTCTAACTTGTAAATGAAGGTATTTGTTTATTTCTGTGTGTGTCTGGTCGATACGTATTTCAAATATCTGAAAGCTAGAGGCACAGCTAAAACAGATTGTTGAAAAACATTCCTTACTTCTTATGCTACAGATTGCTTAAGATTTAAAACAGCTTATAAACAGTCGCAGGTAATGTAGTTGCCATTGGCTAAGTTTCTTTACTCAATGAATTTGAGTAACTTGAGCTAATATTTTAATATTAACGATAAGATGATGAGAGCCGTGTAAATAAAGCTCTTTCTGAAGCCAATTAAGAGTGTTAGAAAAAAAATATGCATCTCACAGGGTTTAAACCTCCACATTTGGGTGCACAGATGTTGAGCCACGCACACTACCACCAATCCATGCAGCCACCTTGCCACACTCTGGAATAAATGTCCATATAATCATTACAAATCATAATCTCTCATGGCTCACTTAACTTCAAGCGTGAATATCTTAACCAATTGCTTTTAACTGGACAAACACTTGATTTTATACATGTATACCGGAAATAGATTTGCTACTATGAAATAGAGTGAGGATAACTCCGAATAGAAAAATATTTTCCTCTAGTTTTGTTATGTGGCCAACAATTTATTTACTGTGTAAAAGCAAACCTTCTCTCGCAAGGCAGCACATCTGGCGTGTCAGAGCATAAAGCCCGGAGAGGCCTGCTCCTAAAGCTGATAGAGAAACAAGGAAGGAGAAGATAATTCCCCATTCTCCAAAGAGAACTTTTCCCCATTCCAAGACAACTACATCACTAGCAATCACCTATAATGTAGAGCAAGAATATTTAGGTAGACAATCCTTGAGTGTCTGGGTATTTTATGAACACTATGAGAATGGTTCAGACTGCTGTTCAATTCTATTCTCAATATAAAGATTAATACCTATTGGGGTGATCTCAACCTTTTTAACATAGAAATATGACAACAGCTGATGTTATTTAAAATCTGTGTCTAAACTAGCATAGCAGTAGAAAACTGCAGTCAGCCTCTATGAAGTTTACCATCCTTTTTTTAAAAAGATACGGTGTTTAGTGTACATTAGGATGAATCTTCAACAAAACCTAAAACAAAGATCGGTGCCTGTTGGGTGGTCTCGGTCTGTTTTGTCTGACTCACCGATTACACAAGCTATATTGTGTGTGACCCTAATTGACCAATAGTATCAACCTGGTTTTATCAAACAGGGAGGCAACAAAAGCTCTCACTATCCAATCATATCAATCTTCTCCCCTCACAACATCATCAAACCTGACATTGCTTGATCCCTACACATTATTAACAAGTTCGTAATTTTGGCTCAACCAAATTTCGTCCTTGTATAAGCTGTACATAATTTAGATAAAATCGGATAATTCTTGTGCGGCAGGTTTGAGAAAAATTTTAAATTTATATTAGAATCCAAATCTGTTTTACTTTTATAAATCTATTGCAAGTGGGTTTGCATGGCTTTAGTAGCAGAGAATGCTTCTAGGTCAATCCTGGGTGTACAGCCCTAAAAGTAGCAAGCAGCTGATAGGCTGTACTCACTCTGTCTGGACCAATCACAGCATAGTAGGAGATGTTGATGAGAACATAGAGTGCTGTAACCATGCTGACGGATATGATGATGCTGAGTGGAATATTCCTTTTATAATTCTTAACTTCTTCTGTTAAATTCATCACATTGTCCCATCCAACATAAGCAAATAGTCCGCTGTAGAATGCGACGGCCACCTCCCAGCCATTTGTAGTCGTCTCTTCAATAATTCACTGCCTTCATTCACATACCAGTATTATTATTACAACCTTTCGTATACCTCTATGTATTTCCATGCATAATTATTTTATATAGACACGGCTAGCTGATCTCTTCTGACACCAACTCCGAGTTGTCAAATTGATCTACTTTAGTAAAGTGCCAATCAGTCCGTGTTTAGTTTCTGATGCTACAAGATGCCGCCATCCAATTCGTCAAAGCTCTTAAACCATTATATATATATGTATTTAAAACAAAAATTGCTTGAAAACTGTAGTTGTATAAAAAAAAACAATCATCAATATGCATTGAGATAATAGGCAAGCTGTAATATCAAAGAACACATTTCCAGTATTCATATTACTTAAGAACTTTTCATACACTTGGAAAGATACTATATGTATATGTAAATGCATATGTATATACGTAGGTATGCATATGTATGTATGTATATATGTATGTATATATGTGTACGTGTATACTAGGTGAATGCTCAGCGTTGCACGGATAATAAAATTATTACCCAATGAATTTGATTAGCTTACCTCGTAAGCTCGTTGTCTAAATATTTACTAAAACGATAGCAGTGTTTGAAGCCAGGTTAATAATTATTACGATCATAACTATCAACGGTGTTAGTTAATAACCCCAAGTGCTGTAGCCGTGAGTATTTTAACCTATGTAATAAATTTCATCACCATCATTCATCGCTAGGGTCAGTTAAACAATCACAGTGTAGTGGTTTAGTTCGCTAGTCTTCAGACTTGGAGGTACCGAGATCAAATCCTCTGTGAGGTGGATTTTCTATTGCTAGATTTTAATAGCTATAATTGGACTCAACCATGTCCAACAAAAATACTGAGATTTATATAGATGTACTGCACTTATAAAAAATTAATATTTTTCGAAAAGACAGAAATGTGAGCAGTTTAAGGCATAGACAGTACAGATACAGTATAGATGGTCTCTCATGCTAATATAACATAAGTTCATCCTCAACTTTATACAGCTTGCAGTCTCTCGTTTTTACTAGGTGAATGCCTTGTTTTGCACAGGTGATGAAAAAATTTATTTTTAATGGGCAAAGTCTTTTAATTCAATGAATTTAAGTAACTTAAGCTAGTCTAAATTTTTTACTATAATAAGAGCCGTTGTGGTACCTTAAGCCAGCATTAGGCAATAATCTCTCAAGCAAAAATGATCTTAAAGCGTGCTAGCAGAAGCGTGCTATGTTAAACAATAAGCATTAAAGACTAGAAGTTGTACTAAGTATGGGAACAACTATTCCATAGTATAGCAAGCAGACTAGGAGGTGTAGTGGATAGACACATCTGTCTGTGGAACTGAGATCCCGAGTTCAATTCCAGCACGAAGTGGTTTTTAATTTCTAAAACTTTTTCTTTATAACTGGACATACAAACGACAAGATTGTTTTCTCATGTGACTATCACAAAAGAATATGGAATGATTTAAAAAAAGATTTTTTAACAAGTCTCATAGCCAGTGGTATACTAAGGATTCAGCGAAACCAGGAAAAAAAGAGACTGTAGAACTTAACACGCTTTCCAATCTTAATATAAATGTCTTGAGCTTCTTTTTTAAAAGACCATGTTTTCATTTTGATTAGCTGAACAAGTATGACCGGATAAAAAATATTTTTCTAAGCTACCGATATTCAATCTGAAATTAGCTTAGCATCTGTAGAGATGTTATACAAATTCTACTGCATACATGATTGCCACACCTTTTGATTAGTTTTTACCTTTAAATGGCTGCGCCAATTCGCTAGTTCCTTCCTTGGCCATCCAGTAGAAACCTCCGACCACAATAGACAGCATTGTGAGTACCTTCACAACCAGGGTGACCTTGACTATTTTCTGCACAAGTTTTGTAGATGTGTTGATGTAGAATGTGAAGATGACCAGAGCTATTGCTAGCATCTTCACCAAATATGGCTAAAAGTCAATTTTAATTGGTTAAGCTCAGCAGGTTAGAGTTCGATACACGGTGGGTGTCAATTATTGTGTCGACAAGTAGTTGAATGAGTAGTTGAATGTCCGGCGTTGCCCGGGTACTAAAAAGCAGCTTATAAACAGTCGCAGGTAACGTAGTTGCCACTGGCTATGTTTCTTTACCCAATGAATTTGAGGAACTTAAGCTAGTAACATGAGCTAGTTACTTAAGCTAGTAACTAACTTATACTAGCTTAGTAACTTAAAGTCTATATTTTTACTATTTTATAAAAGCCGTGAAACCAATTTGTGATCATTACATGTCATGATCTCTCCCACAAGCATGATCTTCAAGCTTGCTATTAGTAACCAGTAGCATTTTGCAAGCTTCTTAAGTGTGTATTATAACTTGTGTAATAAGTATGTCCGCGATTATTCTATGATCTGGAAAGACAGCGTAGCGTAGTGGTTAGTTAACCCTGTCTGCAGAACCGAAGGTTTCGAGTTCAATTGTGAGGTGAAGCAGACATTTTGTTCCTATAACTTAATCTCTAACTGGACATATGAACGAAAAACAGACACACACATACATAGATAGAAGAAGATGGAAGATTAGAACTAATATGTTGAGACTATGAGCCTGCTAGTACCAGCCCTGGGGTAGGTTACTCATTGAGAGTAAGTCACTCATTAGTTAGTGCATTGGTCATTGTCATCACTATTTAAAAGACAACATTTAAGGTCCCTTATTATGTACTCATATCATCTTCAGGCAAGAAATAAAGCCTTCAGTGTATGTGTTCATATTCCAATAACCCACAGTGAATACAAATTTATATTTCTACAAACTGATATATGTTATAATACCGGTTTAGAGCAGTCAAGGAAGGGTGACAATAAATATTCTGATGCAACTATGGCCACTAAGGCGAAACCTCCAGACCCGAGTGTGACTGTTAAAAGGCCAGCAACAAACGCAGGTGCCCCTCCTATACCCCTTCTGATGTATGTCCACTCCCCGCCTGACTCTTTGAGCATGGTAGCGAGCTCAGCGTAGCAGACTGCAGATGCCATGGCCACGAGTCCACATAGCGTCCACACAATGAGACTCAGACCTAAAAGAGTGTGGAGGCACTGGGAGCCAAGCCAATACTTGGCTTTCACTAAAGATAAAGGCAGCGTAACAAATGTTTACTCAACTCGCACCAATATATGTCATACTTGTTTTCAACTTTCAAAATGTTTAACAACTGCTCACATAACAAAGCAGTTTTTAAATGGCCATACACTGTTCCTTCCTTTTAGTCGAAAGCTTGACAGGAACTTTTTACCTCTGATACCTTAGCGCTCAGAGCCCTTCTTATTGCTAATAGCATGTTCTGTATAGCTACATTGACTACATGCCCCTCTGGTTAGTTGAACACGGAAACATACCACATTTATTACCTTAACTATCCATGTGGCAGACAGCTCACACATTAGATCGTCTCCTCATGTTTTATAGGGCTAGATAAGCAAACCAGTGCTTTTACTAGAATTATTGGACTTGATTTTTATGGCTTTTAGTATAGGAACTTGCTAGAATGTTGTAAAAACATAACGACATCTTATAAAACTATGCGTCATTCTTAGCACTGCAGTTTTAAATCAAATGAATATACATCATATCAACAAAAAATGAAATCTCTGTCTCATTTATTTTCTATGTGCTTTCATTTCATGAGTATTTCAGTGATGGACGACTTCAAATTCAGCTGACAAAGCTTTTGTTCTATTTAGTTTGTCATTGATATGAAACAACAGCAACCATTATCATTCAGCTTGTTTCACAATTACAACTAAAAGAGAAAGGATTTTCTAAGTGTTTTTTTATAATAATTGGTCACTTTAAGTTATGGCTGCCACCATCTGCATTCATAGACCTTTGTGACTGGCAAAAAAGAAATAATCTGAATGTATATTTGAGTCAATGAAATGAGTTGCCATTATTGGACAGACTACAATTTCTATTGTAGTTCCTTCTATCTGAAATCAGCTTCATTTGATCTTCCTTAAAAATGGACTCACAAACTCATTATTTAAAAAAGGTCACTTTTGAATTAATGTTTAATTGTTAGAAATGATAAAGTGCAATATATATTGAAGCCTTTTTTGTGTTACAATAGCAGTTACTTTCAATTTTTCATCACAATTTTCTGGACACGCAATTAATAAGATGACAAAATTGTTGGTCAACGTGGGGCTCCATCGCTTGATCTTCATATATTGTTAAACTGACACTGTGAGCAACTGAGCTAATCAATCACCTTCCAAAGCCTCAGTTCTAAGCTTCAATTATGCCAATGGCCAATAATAATGGCAAATGGACAGACAGACAGACAACGGCCAATAATGACAAAGATAAAAAGGCTGATGTTCATTATTGTTTGAAAGTCTGTGTCATTGAAGACAGGGAGTTCAAATTAAATGCTGAATCAACATAGCATAGCATCTTACCTGGTGAGCCTGTGAACATTAGCACGCCTTTAGGGCTAATGAAGATACCGGCCCCAACTATTTGACCAAAGTTAAGGGCCACTGCCATAAACAGCGTTATTGTTCTTATGAACTTTGGTTTCACTGTCAGGTCTGCAATATGACTTTCTGTGGCGCTGGCAGCATCGGCAGCATGTTGTTGTTTCTCCATCTTTACTCCTCTTTTTACTACTTGTTTTACTAGCTGCAAGCAAACTACGATATGACAAAGATATTTATACTAAAGAAAATTTATAAGCTATGTTAACTCGAAATTGCCCTGTTATCAATAGGGAGTATTTCTTCTCAAGTAAATTTCTTTATGAATGTCATGCATAAACATAACAGTTTTTAAATCTTTGCTTTTAAAAGACTATTACTAATCAAAATGGTGAGATAAAGTCGGCAAAACTTTTGGCAGCGCCATATGAAAACCTTTTTTTTCAACTGAAAAAATTCTTAAAATTTTGCAAGAATACAAAGTGATATTGCTCTATAATAATTCAGTATATGATAATATGATAAATATGCATCTCTCGACTTACCTAGCATGAAACAGCAAAAGACAATGAGTAGTTCTACTGCTACAGCATTGGCATGACTTACAGCTTCTACAACAATGAGTTGCTATGTTTGCTTAGGACGTCTATAATAGAATGTTTTCTATCGACTTCACAAACACTAACAGCTGTTCAGTGGTTCTAGTTATGACGAATGTTTTCAATACTTGTTGCCAAGCTTTTAAATGCAGCTCTATACTATTTGTTGCTGTGTCACCATGATGTTGTGCCTCTGGAAAGATAATATAACCATAGAAATAATCCCTGTCGACTCCTGTCAGCTTGCAGTTGTATTCAGTGTGTCTCTTGGAATGACTCATAAATAGTGTCTGTACTACCTTTAATAGCAGTCATTTATAGAGATTCAGATAAAACAGCGATGATGGTATATAATATATTTTATTCTTACATAAGAATAGGATGCAATTCAAAGTTGTCTGAAACAAGTTTGTTTCCAGCTTCCTGCTCATGCACTTATTCTTTTCTCATGATAATTCCGACTTTTACCCAGCAGTGATTGGCCTGTCTGGCAGCTTACCATATGTTTATTAGTTGCATGCGTTAAAGATATAAAAATAGCATACTGTTATACATGTAGATAATTCTATAGTACATATATTTTGAGTTTGAATTAGCTCATAGAAATTTCCAGAGCAATAAAATACAAAATCTACAATCAATTCGGGCGAGGTCTTACCAGTGCTGCACTCTGTGTAAGCAAGAGGCAGCATTACTTACGCCCAGTTGCTGTGTAAAGCTTACTTGTGAGTCGGGGCTGGTTATATAGTGTGAAGTTTTGTCAAGCTGTGAAGTTTGTAAAGTTTGGAGAGTGAAGAGAGTGACACTACTGCTCAAGGTGAAGGTTAGAAAAGGCAAATAGACGAACTGCTGCTCAAGGTGAAGGTTAGTGAAGGGAGAGAGAGGCGCTACTACTCAAGATGAAGGTTAGAGTAGGTAAAGAGAGGCACTGCTACTCAAGGTGAAGGTTAGAAAAGGGAGAGAGAGGCACTGCTGCTGCTCAAGACGAACTTAAGAAGTAAGTTATAGCAAGTTTGGGAACATTTACAGTTATATAATAGGCATGACTGGCACTAATTATCATCCAGTGTATAGGCCTACAACATGTTGTATACAACATGTGCATACAACATGTGCATACAACATGTGCATACAACATGTGCATACAACATGTGTGATTAGTGACTAGTTGCTGTCAGATCATTTATTATTACCCTTGCAAAGATGTATGGTATGTTTAGGTATGGCTTTTGTGTTTAAGCTTGCTTAATAGTTAATTTTATGTTATTTTTTTAAAGAATTTACAAATCATTTTCGTAGGCAGTTAATTTGTCATCTCTATTAAGATTTACTGCACACTCTACTCTTCCTGTACTTTTATGTGGTAAAAAGACACTTAGTAAAACCCATGATGCAACCAATGAAACTTCTTATACATATAATTACGCCAAAGTCTGTTTTGTAGCTTTTCTTTGTCAACTGTAAGTTGTCTTGTATTAGTTGAGCCTTTTAGCCTAAGTGTTAAAAACACAATATTACACTATATGTTAACAAAAAATGCAGCCACCCTCCAAAAACATTAACCAAATTTAAAAGGTATACTGAAGCATATCTGACATTTTATCTAGCAAAAAATGTTTGACGACACACCTAAGGGCAGCACCAACTATATAAAAGTAAACATAACTTTAAGCTAAACTACCAATCCAATGCATACACAGCCAATTGAAACCAATAGATGAGCATAACCTGCTGCAGCGAGCCTTCTTCTTTAGCGCCAGTGCGCTGTGAAAGTGTAATGTCACTTTTACGCATTCAATTTTATTTTGTACACTTTCATGTCAATCGGCTCACACCCTATAAACACTTTGATGTTAATCAGCTCACACACTATTAACAATTTGATATTAATCAGCTCACACACTATTAAAACTTTGATGTTAATCAAAGGGCCTATGTGAAATCTAGCACACTATAAACACTTATATTTTAATAAGTCACACACTATAAACCACTTGATTTCAATCTGCCTACGCTATAAACAATTCGATATTAGTCAGCCCATATTCTATATACAGTCAAACATGGATAATTCGAACTTCAAGGGACCGAGCAAAAGTGTTCGAATTATCAGAGCGTTCAAGTTATCAGAGCACTGTCACAAGTCCATATATTTACTTATTTATTAGTAGATACATGTACATATACAAACTATAATATAAATCAAAAGCACAAATGTCTTGTTTCAAATTAAATGCTTCTAATGTAAAGTTTAAAACGTTTTCATGAAAAAGTATAGAGATTTTTCTATCACTTGAGATTGGTTTGTTGTTTGAGGTGATGTTATTGCCAGGACGTTTTTCAGATTGACATTGGCAAAACTTGATCGTTGTTGAAATGCTCAAAAGAAAAGACTTTTTTTTTGGGGTTTTACCCACGATCAATTTTGCCGTTTCTTCTTGAAGTTTATGCAGATTACCTTACTTTACCTGGGATTCGTTAAGAGCAACACTCCGAGGCAGTTCAATTAGAAGTTTTACGAGGTTTTACGGTACATTCTATATCACTCACGCTTTTTTAAGAGATACTTATTGAATGTACACACGTATTCTGTGTTTAGGTCAAACGATGAATAGTTTTTTGTAGCTCAGACAACGTATACGTTTAATTACACCAATTTTAAGACGTTTTAAACATTCAACATTCCGACGTTGATTCAACACGGAATCAACGTCGGAAAACTATTCATCACGGGCTAGCCGGGTCACGCACTCAAGGATTTTCGCCACGCACATACCCTAGGACACTTATATTTCGCTAGTATTTAGTTTCGTGCGTAGCACACAGAGTAAAATTTCGCTGCAACTTAATTTCGCAGCTCTGATGAGTGCGAAAATATAGTGATGTGAAAATAAATACAGTGGAACAAACAAATTAGATTCCTCAGGTCCGGTCCTCTAGTAAAAAAAGTTTTTATATTTGCGACTAGTTTGTATTTGTAACCCGCAGATATAAATGTATGGCAGAAATCGATAATTCAACGTGATCGCTTGCTGCCATTTGTTTCTTGGACTATCAATGACGTCTCGGTCCTTTCCGTCGTGACCGATATGGTACCAATATTAGATCTCAAGTAATTATAGCAAGCGATGGCCATGGCACGTTTTGAGTTCACAATATTTCAAATTTTAAAAAAATCAAATACAGTACATGTCTCATAAAAAAATAAAATAGATAGCAACCAACATCACAACCAGAACTGTATAACATGGTTGGACCTGGTGAGGGTTGTTATCGTTTTTGGTTGGCAGTAAAATTCATCACTACAATAAGTATTATTTAATTGTATGACTTCACCTACCAGACTTTCATCCTCATCAGTTACAAAATCGGTGACTAAACTGATATCATCATCTTCTTCGTTTGTCCTGGCTTTTCAAAAAAAAACTTGTTATCTTAATTTGCTTTGCCATGCTGCTCATTCGGTGTATTAACGAATTTACTAGAAATTTCCCAATGAGCTCAATCACACACAAAATTATCTGCATTTCTAATATCACGATTTTGTTGTGGATATCAATGAACTACAGGGCCGTATTCCCTTGGACAGCTGGCCGGCTAAGACGCCCCAACCTTTTAGGAATTTCATAGTCCAACGGCTATAGAAAGGTTTTTATCGCTGTAGAATATCACTTTATTCGAAGCCATAGATACAAACATCAACTTTTAGTAGTTCTTAGGCGTCATTATTATCTTCATCAGCGGCAAAATGTTCTTGTTAACGACTTTTATAAAGGTTTGCAAAATATCAAGTTTTAGCAAACATCTGCTTGCCCATATCCTACTTAATGAACTTGAAATAAAATCGGCAAAAATGATCTTTGTTAAAACGCTTAAAAGAAAAAGATCGGTATCGGTATAAATAGATCCTGCAGATATTCATATGAATATATTGTGCAGGCCTCAAGTTTGTACAATCAAAAGTATAGACTAAAATTACAACCTCAAAAACAAAAAATAAAAAAGCTTATTGTATGACATATATATCTCCGAGTTTCATATCTCGTATAGTTCTCGGAAGGAAGCTATTATGGTACTTGTTGTTATTTGCGGTTAAATTCATGGGCTGCGAGGCACGCTGACTTCTAGTGGTACAATGATCTTCATTTTTATTTTTACTAAAAAGCTCAGGAAACTTGTGTGATATTGCTCCTGGAGACTCGGAACAGGCGTCTCTGATCATTTTATATAACAAACATTTACGCAAGTTGGTTCTACGTTCCTCTAACGTCTCCAGGTTCATGTCTTTAATTAAGCCAGTTACACCAATATCGCGACCTTTAACATTGCAAATAAATCTTACAGCCTTTCTCTGAACCGCCTCAATCTGGTCAACCTCGTATCTCTTGTACGGGTCCCACACCTGGCATCCATACTCCAAAATAGGTCTAATAAAGGATTTATATGCAAGTAGTTTGAGAGCTTTAGGTGCACTAGATATAGATCTCCTTAAAAATCCTAGCATTTGACTGGCCTTTTTAACTTTGCAATCGATGTGATACTGCCACGAAAGGTCACTAGATAGCCACACTCCCAAGTATAGTGAATGGGTTTCAAACTGTAACAAACTTCCATTTAAAAAATATGGCAACTGGTCGTCAGAACATGCAGAACCTGAAAAACACATCACCTTACACTTTTCAATATTAAATTCTAGCTTCCACCTCTGAGACCAATCGAAGACAGCGTTTATGCTATTCTGAAAGTCGACAACAGTAAAGGAATTATCAATTGAGGCATAAACTATAGTGTCGTCCGCAAACAAACTAATATTACAATCAACACATTCAGACAAATCATTAATATACAATAAAAACAATCTAGGCCCCAAGACAGAACCCTGGGGTACCCCACTTGTAACACAACGACTCTCACTATTTACCCCTTTTATCGTAACTCTTTGAGTTCGCCCGGTTAAAAAATGTTTAATCCAGTCAACTAAAAAAGGACTAAGATTGTAGCGTTTCAGTTTATTAATTAAAAACATGTGAGGGACCTTGTCAAAGGCTTTTTTAAAATCTAAAATTAAAGCATGAGTTGGTACTTTTCTATCCAAAGCTTTTGCAATTGAGTGAATGGTAGATGTCAGTTGAGTCTCACAGGAGAGCCCAGCGCGGAAACCATGTTGAGAGGTGCTAATTATTTGATCTAGTTCGCTATTCAGTTTATGCAAAATGATGTGTTCCATAATCTTGCATGGAATGCTTGTCAGTGATATGGGCCTGTAATTCCCTGGAACTGTTCTGTCACCCTTTTTATGAAGGGGTACCACATTAGCCTCTTTCCATCTTGTGGGAACTCTACCAAGCCTTAATGACTCGTTAAAAACAATAGTTAGGCAGTCTGCAGTTTTTTCGGGCTGTAATTTCAACATATTACCATTAATACCATCTGGACCGGGGGCTTTTTTGATTTTAAGATCGTTAATCAATTTTAAAACGCCCAAGGCTGTAATATCGGCGGCCCAGTTTTCACACTGTTCGACATGCAACAGTTGTTCAGACTGACAAAATTGTTGCTGAAAAAAATCATTAAGCAGGTTTGTAATCTGTGGCAAGTTCTCTGTCAACTCGCCATTTGGTTGGGCAAGAGACTCAATGCTAGATGTATTGGTTTTCAAGGATTTAATATGTCTAAAAAAGGGTTTAGAATTACCCTGTTCCAATGGTGCAAAAACTTTAGTTTTTAGATAGTCATTTTTGGCTACATGTATACTCTTTCTATACTTCCTTTGTTCATTTTTGTATTTCTGCAACAAAAAATTATCACCCGATTGTTTAAACCTCTTCCAAAGTCGTTTCTGATTACGAGATTTTCTCCTTATACTATAATTCAACCACAAATGTTTTTCATTCCTTATCTCTTTAGTTGGAACCGATAAGTTAATAGCTTGGATAAAGCTCTTTTCGAACATGTCCCATAGTTCATCAATTGAAACACTAGTGGTAACTGCATGTTTTAAATCACGCAAAAGATGATCAAGAGACTGCTCGAATTGAACCAAGTCACATTTATCATATAATAGGATGGTAGTCTTAGCAGCACTTTTAATTGATCTTGCACATTTGATTGAGAAAGTAATGATGTTGTGATCACTTAAGCTATTAGGGTATATCTCTAGATTTTCCACCATGCCTGGGTGGGTGGTCATCAGCAAGTCAAGAGTGTTTCCCTTAACATGGGTTGGATCAGTAACTAGTTGAGTATATCCTAATGAGAGTGTGTCACTGACAAATTTGTTGTGAAGAACCTTATTTGCGGTCTTTGGCTTCACTGAAGCAGGGTTTGTTTGCCAGCAAATTCCAGGAAAGTTAAAGTCGCCAACTAGCAAACTTTTTTCAATACCGCTACAATCCTCCAAAAAATTTAAAAAATCGGGATCGATGCAAGTTGGAGGCTTGTAGATACAAAACATTAAAAGCTTTTGCTCTGTGAATTCAATCGCTACTGCTTCTGTATCACAATTTAAAGAAACTGCTCTATGAGAGATTCCATTTCTGACAGCAATCAACACACCACCTCCATGAAGGTTTCGATCTCTTCGGTGAACAGTAAAATATTGACTATCAAAAAGTTCACTAGAATAGACCACGCTGTCCAGATGAGTTTCAGTAAAACATAAAACATCATACTCCATCGAAAGGTCCGATATATCGGCGGCTTTGCCCCTTATTGATCTAATGTTGGTGTAGAAAATTTGAAAACAGTTTTTAGTTTCCCCTGGTCCAACACCTCCACAACTTCCCAGTTTTTTATTTTGAATGTCTTTTCCTGTGATTGTTGCCTAATTGCCTTCAACTTATCTACCAAAGCTCTCTCAGTTTTTCGTTCTTCCTGAGTTAAGTCAAGTTTCCCAAATACCCCTCCTGGCTTTATGGAGTTTAGCCTCCTCAAAAATGTCCATTTGTCTTCCTCACTTGGGAAGGAGACTTTTATTGGTCGATTATACTTGCTACTGTTTTGTGGCTTGCCACCAAGTCTCATGGCCGATTGAAATGTTTTGTCTAGTGACAGTTCATCTAAAAGTTTGTTCATCAGTGTTTCCACTGAATCACTGTGATCTTCCTTTACATTGAATACAATCGCATTAACCTTTCTATTCTGAACTTCTTGTTTGTTAACAGTGTTTTCTACCCTCTTCGCTATTTCATTGATTTGCTGAGTGGATTTCACCACTTCAGCGAAACTATTTGTTTGGACTCCAAGAATCTTTTCATCAAAGGAAGCAATAGTTTGTTCCTGATGATTCACTTTTTTTTCAATGTTTGCTACCATGGTCTTAATCTCTAATAAAGTGTCCTCATTGTGAGCTAACTTTGTTGCAGCTGCACTCGATTTAAAATTAGTATTCCTACATGTCTTGCATACATACAATACTGCATCCGATTGGCTGCGATGCATTTCTGCATACAGCTTAGCTGACACTCGATCATCACATTCAAGGTGGCACCAAAGGTCACAAAAATCACACAGCAATGCTTTTTGACTGGGGAGCACAGTAGTCTTGCAGCCAGCCAAACACACTGATTTAGCAACACTGCCATTACTAGAACGAGGAGAGTTGCATGGAGAATCTCGACCATTCTGGGAAACTGAGCCCCTACTACTAGTCCTCTCAGAAAGATGTCTTCTTAAAAAGCTCAGAAAGATGTCTTCTTTCTGAGCTTTTTAACTGCATACAAGTTTTGCCTGTTTTAATTTTAAAACGTTTTGTCAGTCACATCAGCTAAAACAAAGCAAATCTCAAAAAATAGAAAAATGTTGATACTTGCCAATAAAATTTTTTAAAACTTCACGTGAGAGGCCCGGCTGAGGCCCTACATAAGAGAAACCTGTTGGGAGCTTACAGCACCCCCCTCCTTCTCCACACCCAGATGTTCATAACTAGTCGTCTAACATTAGCCCCCCAACTTGCAACCAGTGAATACAGGCCTGTGTAGAACATAGCTATTTAATTTCGAATTTTCGCTAGTTCGTTATGATAGTTTAGTTTCGCGCATGAATTTTTCGCGTGATGATGACTCCGCGAAAACGCGAAAGTTAGATGCCGCGAATACTTAAGTGTCCTAGGGTACAAAACAACATGCGATTTTTGTTTTGTATGTGCGTGGCGAAAATCCTTGCGCTCGTGACCCGGCTAGCCCGTGCTATTCATCGTATCGCAGTAAAAATCAATTTTCACCAAACTTTTAGAAAAGTCGTTGACGAAAATATTTTGCCGATGGTGGTAATAACGACGCTTATGAATTACGAAAAGATGAAGTTTACCTCTATGGCTTTGAATAAAGTGATTTTCTAAAGCGATAACAACCGTTTCGGTAGCCATTGGGCATAAAAACAGTTCGAATTAACAGTGTTGAGTTCGAGTTATCTATAGCAATTTATCATTACGTGGGAACGGACCAAAGGAAATGTTCGAATTAACCATGTGTTCGAGCTATCCGTGGACGAGTTATCCATGTTTGACTGTATTAAACTCTAGCATGCTGAGCTTAACCAAATAACATTGACTTTTAGCCATATTTGGTGAAGATGCTAGCAATAGCTCTGGTCATCTTCACATTCTACATCAACACATCTACAAAACTTGTGCAGAAAATAGTCAAGGTCACCCTAGTTGTGAAGGTACTCACAATGCTGTCTATTGTGGTCGGAGGATTCTACTGGATGGCCAAGGAAGGAACTAGTGAATTGGCGCAGCCATTCAAAGGTAAAAACTGATCAAAATGTGTGACAATCATGTCTGCTGTAGAATTTGTATAACACCTCTGCAGATACTAGGCTAATGCCAGTTCGATTATCAATTGTTTAGACAAATATTTTACCTGGTTATACTTGTTCAGCTAGCTAAAATAAAAACATGGTCTTTTAAAAAAACCAAAAGCTCAAGATGTTTAAATTAAAATTTCAAAGCGTGTTACTTTCTACAATCCCTTTCATCTTGTTTTCGTTGGATTTTTAGTGGACCACTAACTAGGGGACTTGTTAAAAAATCCTTTTTAAAATCACTACATTGTTTTTAATGACGGTCATAAGAGAAACAATCTACATGTATATATGTATATAAATATCAGTCTGGGTGTTGTGAGTATAACAGCTATAGATATTAACATCTAGCAACAAAAAATCCACACAAAATGCACATACTTATTACAACTGCTAATCTTTAATGCTGATTGGTTGAAATCGCACGCTTCATGCTTCAGCCAGCTTACTTTAAAATAATTATTGCACGAGAGGTCATGAAACAACAGTTTTTCCTAGTGCTGACTCAAGTTATTATAACAGCCTGTATTATAGTAAAGATTTAGACTAGTTCACGATCCTTTTGAGGTCGACTTGCAACAAAATTCCCATTACAGTTACAGTGTAATCCTTGGTTCTCGAACGCAATCCGTTCCAGAAAGTTGTTCGAAAACCGAGTTGTTCGAGATCCGAAACAAGTTTTCCCATTAAAATTAATGTATGTAAATTTTAATTCGTTCCAAGTCGATTTAGCAACTTCGGTAAAGTATTTTTCAACATTTATACCATAAACTCTACTGTATACTGCATACTATAAATAAATGGGTAGATATAGATCATGTTTAATTTTAATAAAAGACTTTCTATCTATGAGGATGAAAAAAAAAAACAAAAAGTAAACATTTCATAATTATGCTCTTAAAACATCGAAAACATTAAAGGTTACGATACAATACCAAAAATTGCAGAAATTGAAAATGAAACAGCAAAAAATGCAACAGATCAGTTACATCAAAAATCATGTGATAAAAAATAGAAACTGCAATGGCACGTTTATTTCACATCTTTGAAGAAGAATCCTCCTTCAAAATAATTTAGGGTAACTCGACTGGAGGAGTTGTGTCCCTAGAAAATCTCTATGGTAGAGGCAATGTCCTCCCAGATGGCTCCTTTTTGAAAAAAATTTATGAAGCGAAACTTCTCCCTTTGTTTGAGAACCTTCCGGAAGTGGCTCAGAGCAACGTCGTTAAATGTATAAACATGCTGTTTTTGAAGCTGTTCGGAATGTTTAATTCAAATGTGCATGCTCCAGTTTGGTTGATGACCGAATTTATGTTCGAAATCCGAGACGAACAAACCTCAAATTTTTTGGTCGAAAACCGAGTTGGTTGAGAACCGAAGCGTTCGAGAACCGAGGTTCCACTGTATTTGGTATCAAAAGGTTCACCATGTCTTACTCTGCTGGGTAGTAGGTGCAAAATATGTGGAAATGTAATTACAAGCTCTTAAAAGCTCAAAAATGAATAGTTAATCGCAGCCATCACTAAAACACTGTAGGTTGCAATCCCTTTATTTCGATGGTGTACTCAACTCAACGTGGTTATTGTTTTGACACGTGATGTTATCACGTGAAATTAAAGGCCAATAAAAGGCTCAATATAAAACGCCTCGTAGCACTAGTTTATGAAAAAAACTTCGGGCTCTACCGGAAAGCCCGTCTTCGTCTTTTTCCGTCTTCGCTGTACTAGAGCTAATTTGTTTTAGGTAAAACAGTATCAAGATTAATTTTTTTCGAAGTTAAAATTTGGCGATTTTGTCTCAGTTCACTGTCATTCATTGTTGTATAACTGTTCATAAATAAATAAAAACAGTGACAAAATCTTAGTTAAAGTTTACTAAAATGCATTCAACAACTTCTTTCAAGTATGTTTTTAGTAAGCTAAATTCATATAAGTTAGATTCAGCATTTACGTTACACGTCTGTCTTGAAGGTAAGAAATCTGCACATAGAACGTTGTAATGTTACATTTTTGCAGATCATATACCCACAAATTGCACCAAAGTTATAATAGGTAACTATAGTTGCTAAGGTTAACATATTGTTTCGTTACTATTTTTAATGACGATGATATTTAACAGGCAGAGATCGCATTAGATAATTACTATGGGTTTCTATACCACTCTACATGTCTATATGATATTTTCACCTTATGATGCCAACCCTGAAACAAACTAAAATCATATAATCGTATACCAAATAATTTTTCATAGTAATCATAGCTAAACAGATTATATTCAGCCATTACTTGCTAATGATTTCACATTTACATTTAAACACATTTACAGTTTTAATTTCTTTTACTAACTTGTTTCAACAAAACACTTCTTTCATGATATGAAATTTAAAAGTTGTAGTTGTTTGAAAAAGCTGAAAACCTTTACAGCTGTTTTCTTTTTTCTCTTAATTCATTTGAACTGCTTTAAAATATTTTCTCACGATATGAAGTTTAAAGGTTAGAGTGGTAAATGTTGTATACGGTATGTTAAATAAAAATTGATTTTCTGTCCAAAGACTTTTTATTACCCGGGCAACACCTGGTAGTACAACTACATGTAGTCTATATATAAATCTCAAAGTCCATCATTTGTTGTGTCCAGCTTTAACTGTTAAAATTTTGGAAAGAAAGATCAGCTTTGTGCTGGGTTAGATCCTGAAACTCCCCATTCACCAGGTGATAATCTAACCAATTAAGCTACGGTGATGCAATGATTTCATTAAACGATATGAGTTGTTATGTCGGTTAAAATACGCATAGCGCTCTGCATTACGAAATGTCACTACAGCTTGCCCTCACGGCTCTTATTAGTAAGCTTAGCAATGCGTATAATAGCTTACTTAAATTAGTCTTTGGCAATGTGCCAGGCTAATGGCAGGCAACTACATTACCTGCCACTGTTTATAAGCTGTTTTTAATACCTGTGCAACGCCAGCCATTGCGCTAATCTATATATATAATTCTCTGTGTCCAGTTATATCTATTAAAATCTAGCAAAAGAAAAGCCGCTTCATAGAGGATTTGATCTACGTACCTCAGAGTAAACTAAACTTCTACACTACGATCTTTCAACTGACCGTTATGATGAATGATGGTGATTAAATTGGTTACAATATTTACACCTCAGGCGCTTGTGGTTATTAACTAGCACAATTTATTGTTATGTGTAACATAACGATTAGTAAGCTGGCTTCAAACACTGCTATTGTTTTAGTGGTTATTTAGACTGCTAGCTTACGAAGTAGGTTACTCAAATTCATTGGTTAATAATTTTATTACCCGGGTAACGCCAAGCATTCGGTTAGTATACACATATAGATATGTACACATGTTCGTATACGTATGTATATAAATATGCATTTACATATACATATACTATCCTTCTAGGTTTATGAGAAATTCTTGTGTAATATGAAAACTGGAATTGTGTTCTTTGATATTGCGGCTTGCCTATAGTCGTATTGCATATCGATGATTATTTTTCTTGGTTGTAACTACAGTTTTTAAACAAAATTTCATTTTTAATACATGTAATGATTTAAGAACTCAAGTGAGTTGGATGACTGCATCAGAAACTGAACACAAACTGATTGGCACTTTACTAAAGTAGATCAATTGACAACTTGGAGTTGGTGTCAGAAGAGATCAGCTAGCCGTGTCTATATAAACTAATTATGCATGGAAATACATAGAGGTATACGAAAGGTTGTATTAATAATACTGGTATGTGAATGAAGGCAGTGAATTTTTGAAGGTACGACTACAAATGGCTGGAATGTGGCCGTTTCACTCTACAATGGGCTGTTTGCTTACATGGGATGGGGCAATGTGACGACTTTAACAGAGGAAATGAAGAACTATAAGAGAAATATTCCACTCTGCATCATAATATCCGTCAGCATGGTTACAGCGCTCTATGTTCTTGTAAACATCTCTTACTACGCAGTGATTGGTCCAGACAGAGTGAGTACAGTCTCTCAGCTGCTTGCTACAGTACTTTTAGGGCTGTACATCCAGGATCTACATAAAAACCTTCTCTGCTACTTAAGCCATGCAAGCCAACTTGCAATAAATTTATGAAAGTGAAACAGATTTGGATTCTAATTCAAACCTTTCTTTATTCTACCAAAGAAGAATGATTGAATTTTATCTAGATTATATACTGCTTATACAAGGACGAAATTTTTGTGAGCCAAAATTACAAACTTGTTAATAATGTGTAGGGAACAAGCAATGTCAGGTTGGATGATGTTGTGAGGGGAGAAAACGGAGTTGATCAGATAGAGCTTTTATTGCTTCCCTGTTGGATGAAATCAGGTCGATACTATTGGCCAATTAGGGTCACTCACAATATAGCTTGTGTTATCGGTGAGCCTGATGATACGGGCAGAGACCACCCAACCGCCACCAATGCTTTGTTCTGGGTTTTGTTGGAGATTTATCCTCATGTGCATTAAGCATTAATCTTTTCTTAGACAAGGGAGGATAAATTTGATAGCGCCTGACTGCAGTTTTTTAATGCCGCATCTAAACGTAGATTAAAAACAAAATTGACGATGTTCCCATTTCTAAGTTAAATGAATGCAGAAATCATCCCAATAAATATCATAATTTATTTGAGCTTAGAATCGAACACCAATCTGAACAATTCTCGTAGTGTTTATAAAATACCCAGACACTCAAGGATTGTCTGTCCAAATATTTTTGTCCTACATTATAGGTGATTGCTAGTGATGTAGTTGTCTTGGAATGGGGAAAAGTTCTCTTTGGAGAATGGGGAATTATCTTCTCCTTCCTTGTTTCTCTATCAGCTTTAGGAGCAGGCTTATCTTTGCTTTATGCTCTGCCATGCCAGATGTGCTGCCTTGCGAGAGAAGGTTTGCTTTCATAAGTAAATAAATTGTTAACTACATAACAAGGCTATAGAAAGAGATTTGTCTATTCGGAGTTATCCTCATTTGATTTCCAAGAGGAAAGTTTATATATATATATATATATATATATATATATATACAGATAATGGTTGAGACTTCACTGATATAGTGCTGAAAGATACGTAAAGATAAGTAAAATTAACCTATTCCACACTCTAGTTAGTTATATATATATATATATATATATATATATATATATATATATATATATATATATATATATATATATATATATATATATATATATATATACTTATGCTACAGACAGTACTGTTTCAGCTAGTGAAGCCTCATCAGTGCAGCTCAGAGCTGAGGCAAGGGACACAAATCCCATTATATATATATTCCTCAGGCTGTAGACTACTTAGTCTACAGCTATGCTATGAATATATATATACACATATATATATATAAATATATATACATATATATATATCTCTCTCAGTGTTTGGCTTTTGTTTTTTGTCGTCTCTGTGTTCCATTATAGCAATTCCAGTCTGGCAATGAAAAATCTACTTCACAGAGGATTTGATCTCGAAACCTCGAGATCAAACATCGTATAATATAGTGGTCTATAGCACTAGTCTTCAGAACAGCGACATAGACCACAACACTACAATCGTTCAACTAACTGTAGTGATGAATGGTTGTCTAGACATTCATTGCATCAGTTAAAATACTTGTATTTGAAGCGCTTGGGGTTATTAACTAAGACAGATAACTGTTATGCTTAACAATTATTACGCTGGCTTCAAACGCCGATATTGTTTTAGTAAAGATTTAGACTCACACACTAGAAACACTTTGATGTTACACGACTCCCACAGTATATGCACTTTAGTGTCAACCATCTCACATGCTATAAACACTTTGATGTCAATCAGCTCACACACTATAAACGTTCTGATGTTAATCAGCTCACACACTATATACACTTTGATGTTAATCAGCTCACACACTATTAACAATTTGATGTTAATCAGCTCACATACTATAAACACTTTCACGTTAATTGGCTCACATGCTATAAACACTCTGATGGCAATCAGCTCACACATTATTAACACTTTGATGCTAATCAGCTCACACACTATAAACACTTTGATGTCAACCAGCTCACACACTATAAACACTTTGATGTCAATCAGCTCACACACTATAAACACTTTGATGTCAACCAGCTCACACACTATAAACACTTTGATGGCAATCAGTTCCCACACTATAAACCTAGTATTTTCAATTAAAGCTAGTTTCTTTTTAGCAACTAAACAAGTGGCAGTTGTGATTCTACTGTTTTGCGTTTGCCAGTAATGATGGTGACAATAATGGTAATGACTAGCAGCGTGACAAGAAAGTCTGGACACTGATGGTAGCAATGGCACTGGCAATAATTACAATAAAACATTGATTTATTTTCACCTCTATATTCTTTTCAGTGTAAATTTTGGGCTAATATTTTTCTCCACAATAACATCAATGATTAACATTCAGTGTCCAATATTTTTCACAACACCTTATTTTTGTGAGCCAAAGCAAAGAAGCTGGTATAAATTTAGGATGAATCCTAACGTTAACAAAGTATATGTAAATTAAGTTGTTTAATTAAAATTAAAGTTATTTAAATACTGTATATAATTATTTAAAACACCTATAATGGCTTATTAGCCCCGAAATAGATCGATAAAAATATGTTGCAATCTGTAAAAACTATTCACTTCAATATGCAATCGAAAAGTATGAAGCAATTAACAGAATGGATTACCTTTGTACTAGATATCAAGATTTGGCTGTATAAATATTTTTATATGAAAGTCTGGTTTTGGCCATGTCCCTCTCAATGACATTTTGAACAAGTTTTTTGTCAAACTAATAGAATCAAATTTGCAAAGTCTAAACCTTAATGGTAATAAGAATCATGGCTGTCCCATCCTATCTGTCCCGACCCATCTGTCAAGTCCCATTTGTTTTGTCCCATCTGTCCCATCCCATCCGTCCCACCCCATCCGTCCCATCCCATCTGTCCTGTTTGCCCTAAGCCACAGTAATAGCGTTACGAGAAAAAGTAATGCACCGGGCTGAACGCATACTTACAGTTGCTGTGAGATATTCTGATTATAAGGCACACACACTACTACCGCATTCTCGATCACCTATTCATTTCTGAAAATAATTGTCTACATACTTATTACGCACGACCATCTGTCACAACACACGGGACTGTACAAGAGAGTGACTAGTACTGCCACTGTACTAGTCACTGTACAATAGAGTGACTAGTACTGCCACTGTACTAGTCACTGTACAATAGAGTGACTAGTACTGCCACTGTACTAGTATTTATAGCTATAATCTACATAGTTACAACATGATGTAGTTGTAAACGAGTTGCAGTGTAACTATTGAAGAAACTATAAAGCAGAAAGATGCGCATTTGAGTCCTCAACATGAAAACATAAGAGTAATGCATATTTTATTTGTTAATAATTTCCAGCATTGGGAAGAGCTAAAAAGTAATAATTGGAGTTTACAAATATGAGTAGTGTGGTTTTACTCGTTTACATAAAGATATAACTAGTGTTGATACAGAGTCACACATAGTCATTAAGTTGAGTGCTTGCAAACAAGACATTAATATCAGAAAATACTACATCATCAACAAATCGTCAGAAACAGGCTATTACAAAGTATATTTGTACAAACATCTTTGGGCAGTGAATAACAAATACAAACATCTATTTTTCTATTGGTCACATAAACTTGTCTATGACAGCAACTCCCATAAGTCTCTGTACAAACAAGGTCACTCTATCAAAACAGGAAACTCTCGAGTTAAACTTGATGAATACAATGTAGATGACAAAGAAGATGACAGCCAATAGGATTCCATACAAATGATACCAGTTGGGGTTGTTGATTATCGGAACAACAGCCAAGTATACATAGACTAAGGTCATCAATATCGGCAGAATCAGGGGCACTCGAAATCTCTCCTCATTGTCATTGTGTCTACAACATTATGTTATTCATATAATTTAGTTTATAGTTTCAGGGTAACTTACAAGATGGTGATTAAGAAATATTTTTCCTCTCTCTTTTATTGTCTCCTCATTGTCTCTACATTTTGGATACTCGCTATATACACAGAGCATTTATCAGTCGTGACAGTAAGTCAACTCTAACTTTTAACCTTATGTAATGTTCTTGTAGAAACAATGTCTTTTGAGTCTTCAACTGGTAGTTGTCTGCTCTCTAATCAAGTGTCATTTATTTAGACACAATGCTTAGTCAACTCTGTTTGTCACAACTCTAACCTCTTCTACCATCCTGCTGCTAGGAGTAATATCTGTTAAAGTTTGCTCACGTACTTCTGCAACTTGAGTTTAACCAGTGAGAACATGGCCATGACCTTGACAAATCCACCAACAAATGAGAGAAAGTTGAGCATGGCGACGATGCCTTCACCAACTAAACAGAAGATAATGGCCAGAATGGTTTGGTTCACCATGGCTATTACCGGGATGCTTTCCTTTACATCTACCATCGCTAGCAGCTGGATTGTGTGACCTGAAATTTACAAAAAACAGTTTGGAGTTCAAGTTTTGCAACCGTCTTTAGGACTTTCATATGAGTTAATCGTGATGCTACAGAGGCTTTATTAATCCAAAGTTAAATCTTGTGACCTTTGATCAACTGACAAAAAGTATCTATTACCAATCTTATGATCAATAACTAGTTTTCAACAAATAATAAAAAAGCTAACCAGTTACAAAAAAGAATAAAAAAAAGTAAACGGAGTGAACAGCATCAAGCTGGAAGATGATGAGCTAATCACCAAAATCAAATATTATTAGCTAACCAATCAGAATTGAAGCCAAAAAACCGCTACTGGTGATCATGGAGAATAAAAAACACTCAGCCAATAGGAGTACAGTTAAATATGTTTGAAAAAGGTGTTGCTAAACTTACAAGAATGATAACTGATGGAAGTATATTATAAATAGCACATCTGAATGAATGGTGATTTGATGGTTTTATTTATCTTAGTTAAACTGTCTTGGAGACAAAGTGTCTCTAGTGTTTGGTGATTTAAAGATTACCTTCTCTTGCAACGCAGCACATTTGCCGTGTCATTCCATAGAGTCCGGAGAAACCTGCTCCTAAAGCTGAGAGGGAAACGAAAAAGGAAAGCAAAACTCCCCATTCTCCAAAGAGAGCTCTTCCCCATTCCAAAACAACCACATTGCTGGAAAGTACCTGTAACAGAAAGGTAGTGACACTCAGTAGAGTAATTCACTGTAGCTGCTACAGCAAATTTTCTAATCTTCATCCAAGCGCTGTAACCATGGCACAGACATCCAGTTAAGCCTATTGGCCCAGTAAATTCATTGGGTGATGCACAGATAACAAAAAGGTTTTTGCATAGAAAATTTATTATTAATCAACAAATACAACATTTACAATTCTAACTTCTAAATGAAGGTATTTTGTTATTGTTGTTAGTGCTATAAGTTTAATTAGGCTTATGCTATATCTATATGGATATGTAGAATCTCAGGGTTTGTTGTTTGTTGTTTGTCTCACGTATGGTCAGTTATGGCGTTAAATCTTTAGCAACAAAAAATGCACTTCACGTGAGGTTTGAATTCAAAACTGCAAGTCTGTAGACAGGCATGCTACAGCAGTAGGCTATGCCAGTCACATTGATATAAAATGGATTAACACACTACAGTTATTACACTTAAAAATCTTGAATGGTGATTGGTTGAAAGGCTCACACTTCAGCTAGCGTGCTTAAAGGTTGACTTGCAAAAAAATTCACTTTACAGTTATTTGATATCAAAAGATTCACCATGTCTTACTCTGTTGTGTTGTAGGTGCAAAATATATGGGAATGTGATTAAAAGCTCTTAAAAGCTAAAAAACGAACAGTTAATGGCAGCCACACAAGACCGCCGTAGTTTGGATTCTCTTTCCAATACGGCTCAAATGGGACGTAGTTGTTACAGGATGGTTTCTGTTTACACTTTCATGCAACCTCATTTGTCGAAATATTTTCACAAATACACTTCACGCATTCAATAAAACCATGTCTATTGTTCTTACGCGTCTGTTTTATCGTCATTGTAATGCTGTCATTTTTAGCACTGACATCTTATAACCTACCATAAAAATTTGTTGAACTTTTTAACCTTAGCTCGAAGGAGTACAGATCATTGTCTGATAATCATGACGAGCGTGTTGGTCACCTGTGATAATCGAAAAGTGCTGCAAAAATTATTTGCGAAGTATTGGGTCACATGATCAGATTACGACTTGACGATTAGACCAAACCGAAACAAAACTGTAAAGTAGCGAGCATCTATATTTGATACAGGGTCTTCGGTAAAGTCCGAAGTGTTTGTCATAAACTAGTGCTACAATAAGTTTATATTGAGCTTTTCATTGGCCTTTCAATTCACGGGAGAACATCACGTGGCAAGACAATAACCAAACTGTAATGACTACGTCAGAGAATTAAACTGATTCCAATCTACGGCGGCTTTTCGTTTTTGAGCTTTTAAGAGCTTGTAATAACATTTCCACATATTTGGCACCTACAACACAACAGAGTAAGACATGGTGAATCTTATGATACCAAATAACTGTAATGTTAATTTTGTTGCAGGTCAACCTTTAAAGAGCATGATGTAATACGTGTTTCTACCTGCTGGCTTAAGTTATGATAATAGCTCTTATTTAAGAGCTTATTTAAGAGCTTACGTTACTCGAGTTCATTAGGTAAAGAAACTTAACCAATTAAAACGAAATTTTCTGTGCAGAAACCGATTTATTACTTGTTGGAAGCTGTACATTCAGCTAATACACACATATTTATAGCATTTTGGGTAAGTCTGAGCACATATTTTTCTTCTAGTAAGTTCAAGTGCGCTAGATGATGTGTGAAGTGTGCATATTTCAACCCCTCGCCATTAAAGATTGGCAGGTGTAACAAGTATATCCACAATTCTTCCATAGTATGGTAAGTGGGTCGCGTGATGTAGTGGTTAAAACACCTGTCTGCAAAACCAGTGTTTCTGAGTGCAATCACATTGCGACGCGAGTTTTTCATTCCTATAACTTAATCGTTATAACCGGACATACGACAAACCAACAAACACTTCGATTGATATTCATAGATGACCTAGGATAATCTCACGACCAAACAAAAGTGAAGCGATTGATTGGGAAATTTATGATAAATGCACATGTGCACACAACTCCTGAAAAATTATCCGTTAACGGCCGTCACCAAACCCTTGCAACGAAATCCTATCCACAAATTTAACTATGTTTCAGTAAAGTCGTTTAAGTATAATAATGATACAAAACGCATACAAAAATACAGTCAAACATGGATAACTCGGCCACGGATAGCTCGAAAACATGGTTAATTCGAACGGTTTCTTTGGTCCGTTCCCACGTAATGATAAATTGCTATAGATAACTCGAACTCAACACTGTTAATTCGAACTGTTTTTTTGCCCAACGGCTACCGAAACGGTTGTTATCGCTTTAGAAAATCACTTTATTCAAAGCCATAGAGGTAAACCTCATCTTTTCGTAATTCATAAGCGTTGTTATTACCACCATCGGCAAAATAATTTTGTCAACGACTTTTCTAAAGGTTTGGTCAAATTTGATTTATACTGCTATACGATTAATAGCATGGGCTTGCCGGGTCACGCGCGCAAGGATTTTCGCCACGCACATACAAAACAAAAACAGCATGTAGTTTTGTATGTGCGTGGCGAAAATCCTTGAGTGCGTGACCCGGCTAGCCCGTGACGAATAGTTTTCCGACGTTGATTCCGTGTTGAATCAACGTCGGAGTGTTGAATGTTTAAAACGTCTTAAAATTGTTTTTATTAAACGTATACGTTGTCATAGCTAAAAAACTATTCATCGTTTGACCTAAACACAGAATACGTGTGTACATTCAATAACTATCCATTCAAAAAGCGTGAGTGATATACAATGTACCGTTAAACCTCGTAAAACTTTTAATTGAACTGCCTCGGAGTGTTGCTCTTAACGAATCCCAGGTAAAGTAAGGGATTTTTCTTTGGTAACTTTTTCTTGAAGTTGCATAAACTTCAAGAAAACTCGGCAAAATTGATCGTGGGTAAAACGCTCAAAAGAAAAAGATGTTTTTTCTTTTGAGCATTTCAACAACGATCAAGTTTTGCCAATGTCAATCTAAAAAAATGTCCTGGCAATAACATCACCTCAAACAACAAACCAATCTCAAGTGATAGAAAAATCTCTATACTTTTTGATAAAAACGTTTTAAACTTTACATTAGAAGCATTTAATTCGAAACAAGCCATTTGTGCTTTTGATTTATATTATAGTTTGCATATGTACATGTATCTACTAATAAATAAGTAAATACATGGACTTGTGACAGTGCTCTGATAACTTGAATGCTCTGATAATTCGAACACTTTTGCTCGGTCCCTTGAAGTTCGAGTTATCCATGTTTGACTGTATTTAAATATGTTACCAAGTCTTTGAAAGGTTACCGCAAATTCCTAAAACTAACCCATCTGATCGGATTATACACAAATAGACAGATTAATTTGGACGAAAATTGCCACAAAACACTTGAAAAGCTTGGCTTAATAAAAGTTAAGACCGAACATCGAAACGCCGAACGACAGAGAAAAGAACGATAAAGTCTTGCGCATTTCACGAAAAAATAACGTGCTCATTTTACCGGTATATAGCATTGTCGAATTGCCGAAGGTTTTGGCAACTAACATAGGAGTACAAAAATCGTTTCATTTTTGCCGATTTCAATTTTTTTCATTTTCATTTGCCGACACATTTGAATACTTTCGTATTCTAACTGATGTCCAACGCAATGTATAGCAAATGACGATGATATTTTTAACGGATCTTATGAGATTATTACAATAATTAATTATAAGTTTGGATGACTACAGAACAATGACTAGGTGGTATAGATTTTTTAAAAATCTAACGCAGTGTAAGTAAAGGGATATTCGATGATATTTCTTCTAACGGTTCTAATGAGATTATTACAATAATTAATTATAAGTTTGGATGACTACAGAACAATGACTACGTAGTACAGATTGTCTAAAAATCTATATAAATATCACAACTCCGTGATATTGTTAGCTATGACGTTTTGAAATGTAAACCAAGTTGTGCATTGGTTTTATATTATTAGGCCTACTATATTAATAATATTGGTTGTTCTAATAATATCAGTGCATTTCACTTCTAATATTGGCCAATATTGCATTTCTCTTTTTGCAGGAGGAAAGATATAAACATATAATCTTTTCCTTTCATTATTGCTATTTGTTGTATATAATAACACCCACACCCAGTACATTACAGCTACCATTGCAGTTATCCTATTTGACTGCTAATATTGCATTTCTCAACCATCAGTACCCTTTCTTTTTTTTCTAATATCACTTCGGTCATGGGCTGTATGACAGTGGAATTTTCTAGTATAGATATAGAAATGAGACTTGCTGTTGAATATCCTTCTATAAGCATTAAAACTATTTATCAAACTAAGATTATTTGCCCTTGCCCGTAGAAAAGCTGCAGATAGACACTCTCACGCAATCTGAACCAATCACTGCATGGTAAGAAATAATCATTATAAAATGGAACCTCTACACTACAAGTAGCAATAGCTTACTGATAGGCTGTACTCACTCTGTCTGGACCAATCACAGCATAGTAGGAGATGTTGATGAGAACATAGAGTGCTGTGACCATGCTGACGGATATGATGATGCTGAGTGGAATATTCCTTTTATAATTTTTAACTTCTTCTGTTAAATTTGTCACATTGTCCCATCCCATGTAAGCAAACAGCCCACTGTAGAATGCGACAGCCACATTCCAGCCATTTGTAGTAGTACCTTTAATAGTTCATTGATTCGATACATCTATGATTAAGAAACTTGAAGCTCAAAATAGTTGGACTAGCATCCCGTCAGCAAGTTTGTCACATTCAATTCCTTTGGTCTGTTGTTTTATGAGCACTGCATGTTCCTAATTTTTAGATATGCAGTTATTAGCAGAGGTCAAGGTTGGTTTAAGGATGCAAGCTTGGCATGTTAAGAGTATGTAAAAATACCACCACGATTCAAGTATGTCATATAGGAAAGCTTATCAGTAATCCTGTTTGCTTGTCATTTGTAGTCTTTTGACTCATTTCATCAGGAGATATTCAGATGTGCTCATACTAAGTGTTCATTGTTACAACGTTGTGGTGATTAAATAGGTAGCTATCATCTAGATATAGCCTGGTAGTCTCATACATTGTATTTATGTAAAAGCAGTTCAACTATCCTCATGTTAGGGTTTCGTATGAGCACAACGATAACACTCACACACTGATCAATTTGAATATAAGTTTTACTATGTTCATTCATATTTATGCTCTAAGGAGAGTTTTTCAAGTTTACAGACTATGAAAAGGAGCTTCATAGAGTTTCTTGTCAATAAGATTAGTAACAGTGGGTATTGTAAGGTCCACAAACTAAATATACCTTAGGTTCTGCTGTCAGAAAATGTGTAACTGCAAAATAGACATGTTGAGCCAACTTACTTATAAAAAACTACACAATACCTTCAACCTTTGCCGATGTGCTGTTTGAATATTCTATTACATTTATGAAGTAAACATGAAAGTAAGCATGAGGAAAAGTAAACATGAGGGAAAGCAGGCATGAGGGAAAGTAGATATGAGGGAAAGTAGGCATGAGGGAAAGTAGATATGAAGGAAAGTAGGCATGAGGGAAAGTAGACATGAGGGAAAGTAAACATGAGGGAAAGTAGACATGAGGGAAAGTAGACATGAGGGAAAGTAGGCATGAGGGAAAGTAAACACCAGGGAAAGTAGACATGAGGGAAAGTAGACATGAGGGAAAGTAGACATGAGGGAAAGTAGACATGAGAGAAAGTAGACATGAAGGAAAGTAGACATGAGGGAAAGTAGACATGAGGGAAAGTAAACATGAGGGAAAGTAGACATGAGGGAAAGTAGGCATGAGGGAAAGTAGACATGAGGGAAAGTAGACATGAGGGAAGTAGGCATGAGGGAAAGTAAACACGAGGGAAAGTAGACATGAGGGAAAGTAGACATGAGGGAAAGTAGACATGAGGAAAAGTAAACATGAGGGAAAGTAAACATGAGGGACAGTAAACATGAGGGAAAGTAGACATGAGAGAAAGTAGACATGAGGGAAAGTAGGCATGAGGAAAAGTAGACATGAGGGAAAGTAGACATGAGGAAAAGTAGGCATGAGAGAAAGTAGACATGAGGGAAAGTAAATATGAGGGAAAGTAAACATGAGGGAAAGTAGACATGAGGGAAAGTAGACATGAGGGAAAGTAGGCATGAGGGAAAGTAGACATGAGGGAAAGTAGACATGAGGGAAAGTAGGCATGAGGGAAAGTAGGCATGAGGGAAAGTAAACATGAGGGAAAGTAGACATGAGAGAAACTAAACATGAGGGAAAATAAACATGAGGGAAAATAAACATGAGGGAAAATAAACAGGAAAGAAAGTAAACATGAAGGGAAGTAAATATGAGAGAGAGTAAAAATCGGGGGAAGTCAGCATTGGTTTTTTGGCTTTGCTTAGATTTGAGCGAAGACTAACAGTGGTTGATAGACTAACAGTGGTTGATAGACTAACAGTGGTTGATAGACTAACAGTGGTTGATAGACTAACAGTGGTTGATAGCCTAACAGTGGTTGATAGACTAACAGTGGTTGATAGACTAACAGTGGTTGATAGACTAACAGTGGTTGATAGACTAACAGTGGTTGATAGACTAACAGTGGTTGATAGCCTAACAGTGGTTGATAGACTAACAGTGGTTGATAGACTAACAGTGGTTGATAGACTAACAGTGGTTGATAGACTAACAGTGGTTGATAGACTAACAGTGGTTGATAGACTAACAGTGGTTGATAGCCTAACAGTGGTTGATAGACTAACAGTGGTTGATAGACTAACAGTGGTTGATAGCCTAACAGTGGTTGATAGACTAACAGTGGTTGATAGACTAACAGTGGTTGATAGACTAACAGTGGTTGATAGCCTAACAGTGGTTGATAGACTAACAGTGGTTGATAGACTAACAGTGGTTGATAGACTAACAGTGGTTGATAGACTAACAGTGGTTGATAGACTAACAGTGGTTGATAGACTAACAGTGGTTGATAGCCTAACAGTGGTTGATAGACTAACAGTGGTTGATAGACTAACAGTGGTTGATAGCCTAACAGTGGTTGATAGACTAACAGTGGTTGATAGACTAACAGTGGTTGATAGACTAACAGTGGTTGATAGACTAACAGTGGTTGATAGACTAACAGTGGTTGATAGCCTAACAGTGGTTGATAGACTAACAGTGGTTGATAGACTAACAGTGGTTGATAGACTAACAGTGGTTGATAGACTAACAGTGGTTGATAGCCTGTAAAGATAGCCTGTAAAGAAAAGTGGTAGTTAAAAAATAAAATACACAACTATGAAATATTGATGGGTCCAGCTAGTATCTATAAATACATTTTTCAACTCAAGCATAAGCTTTCTCCGTGAGTAGTTATTTCTACCTTGAAATGGCTGAGTCAATTTGCTAGTTCCTTCTTTGGCCATCCAGTAAAAGGCTCCAAGCACTATGGCCAGCATCGTAATCACCTTGACAACCAGGGTGACCTTGACTATCTTCTGCACTAGGTTAGTAGATGTGTTGATGTAGAAGATTAGGATCATGAGAGCTATCGCTAGCATCTTTACCAGGTATGGCTAAAAGTATCACAGACTCTTGAGGCATTTAAGGGATTGATTATGAAGATCTGCTGTCTGAAAAGCAACCGTGACCTATTGGTCTAGAACTCCTGAGCTGCAAACAACAGGTTTGGGTTCAATTCCCAAAAAGGATCACTGGTGGTGACAGAAATGACATCAGATCTTAAATTGCTCTTTGCATGGTCATGTCTCCAGGCACCGAGGTTTTCTTGCTACTTGACTCAGACATGTCTATCCAAGATAGGAAAGCTGTTGTTGATCAACAATGTTTTGTGTAACAACACTCATAACAACTCGTGTGAGTTGTTACGAGTGTTGTTACACAAGCAGACGAGTGTTGTTACACAAGCAGACGTCGCAACAGGCGACGTCTGCTTGCAGTAAGCTAAGCAGACGTCGTACTCCAACTTGTAAGAACTGTTCACATACATGAAGATCTGTTGAACTTATGAGTAAAGCTAAGCATGTCTGTGTTAGTGAACTACTAAGCAAGGAACTAGTCAAGCAATTTTTCCCTGAATTACATTAGGCTTAGTAGTTGATAGCCAATTGAGTGATGCTTAAAGTGCCTGTAGTTCTCAAGTTACATACGCTTTATAACTTAACAATCTGGACATAGAACGTGGAACTTTGAACATCAAAAAGTTAAAGTTGGAAGAAACGGAAGACCTCTAAAAAAGGTTAGAACAGTTATTTTCATGTAAACGTAATTAGAAATTTCAGTTGTTACTGATTCATATGTTAATGGATTTATGTATTGTTTATTGGAAAAATATACCATTATGTAATGATTTACTCGCACTTTCATTAGCTCCATACTCAGTAGATGAGAGTAAAGCTGTCCTCTAATGAACCACTTGCAGCTCTCCGCTCGATGTACTGGTTGCAAAAAAATATTCACCAAACAACCGAGTAGAATATTCTCCGAAGTAAAACCAAACACTGTCATGCCACTAAATGTTCATCATTTGCTCTATCTGCTCCTGTACAGATGTTGTTTTTCAACCATTCATTTTAATTGTAAGTTCTCCAATGCAAGTAGATTAGGGGTCAAAGTTTTTCAAATAGTGTGGTTTTCAACTTGTCTTATTTTGAGTGGAAGTTGTCAGAACTCTCTCAGGTAAGCATAAATAAGGCTTAAGGGTCAATGATTGGGTACTGTCTCAATTTCTGATTATTCTCAAGCACTTAAGTTCTGTGCCATGGGTTTCACCATAGCCATACTATTATAGTACAACCCTGAGAGCAGAGTTTTCTCTCTCTGGTCTCTGGGATGTACTATAGAAGTTTAAACACTTTTAATAGCTAAACATTTTAGTCCAGATTTAATTAGTGATATAACATTATAATATTATAACATCATAACATTATAAGAGTGGCCACTGCACTGGCTAGAACAATCACCATGGTTTTGCACTGTACCAGTTTACACCAGTTCTCTGCCCTCCTCTACCTCATATCTGATCCTGCATCAAACTAATCTTTTAACAAAATTGCTGAAAGGGTCAGTTACGTACCGGCTTAGAGCAGTCATCAAGGAATGGTGACACCATGTACTCCGCTGATATTATGGCCACAAGGGCAAAGGCTCCAGACCCGAGTGTGACCGTCAAAAGGCTAGCAACAAAAGCGGGTCCTCCTCCTATACCCCTTCTGATATATGCCCACTCTCCCCCTGACTCCTTGAGCATGGTAGCGAGCTCAGCATAGCAGACTGCAGAGGCCATGGCCACGAGTCCACATAACGTCCACACAATGAGACTCAAACCTAATAAATTGCCAAAGAAGTTGCTTATATAATAAATTTTATGGTTTAGTTTCAAACAGTCTAAAAAATTTACCAATCCATTAATGTAATAATGTAATAAAGCTTCGGTTAAATCAATTTTTAATTTTGATTGTTTTTGCAGGTACAGTATTATAGTATATTGATTTACAGTAAGACAGAATGTATTCAACTTTAAGGGTGTAAAAACTATAAGTGCAGAACTAAAACTTATATATACACACTGTTATTCAAAGCATCTTCTGCTTCAGGTATGTTTCATGCAGTGAATTGTAACTAGTCAATAGATGTTAAGATCTGATCTTTGAAAGAGTCTGGTATGAAAAAGTTACAATGTTTTTAATCATCTCTGGTCATTATCATCTGAATAAGTCTAAGTAACAAAAATTCTAAAAGCAGTAAAGAAGATCAATTGAAATATGCTTCAGGCAATAATATGATGTACCTTTGACACTCATTACAGGTGTCTCAGAATGATCACGCCATAATATACTGTATCATGACACTCGCTGCATGTGTCTCAGATTGATCTACCATAATATACTATATCAAGACTTTTACTGCAGGTGTCTCCAACTTATTACACAATAATATACCTTATCATGACACTCACTGTAAATGTCTCAGATATGCGCAATATGACATCACTTGCTGTATCAAAAGCTTATAATTTTACTGCTTTTGTGACACAGTATATCATTAGTGCTTCAGGAAGAAAATACTTTTGTTAAAACATTTTCAAAAATTTATCTAAAATGGCTATAAGCTAAACTGAACTAGCGCTTACAAATTCAGTCATCATTGTCTTGCATTATTCTCTAAAAATAGAGCGGATAACTTTGATAAAAGCGAAACTAACTATGAGTTAACTCTATGCTGATGAGTGGATTGCTCCTGTAGGTTACAATCAGTTTACACATTCTTTGAGAAGTTGTCTTAACATGTTTTACAAAATAGTTTACTTTTAAGGAAGAAAATAATTGTTGATAGTTTTGCTATCTTTTTACCAAATTGAAATATTTAATACAAGTCCAAAAAATAAAAATATATTTGTGTCACCATTTTCTTATAAAGCATTTTATTGGTTCAGCATCGTTTGCTTGATCAATCTTTTTGGCATTCCAACTCTTTGTCCCTATCAGAATAAAAATATATATTATATAACGTATAAACATCGGATAGGATCTTACCTGATGAACCTGTGAACATTAGTACCCCTTTAGGGCTGACGAAGATACCGGCTCCAACTATTTGACCAAAGTTAAGGGCCACTGCCATAAACAGCGTTATTGTTCTTATAAACTTTGGTTTCACGGTAAGGTCTGCTGCACGACTTTCTGTGGCGCTGTCAGTGTCGGCAGCATACTGTTGTTTCTCCATTTTCAATGAGGCTATTATTATTATTAATAATCCCTCTGAGCTGCTAATTAACCAACGTAACCATTTAGTTATATATAAAAAAGAAATTAAATAGTATAATAGATGCTGCTGTCTCTCAAATAGCTGATAAAAATTCAGATATCTATTTCTTATGGGTGCTATAGATAGAACTTATAGATGCTATAGATAGAACTTATAGATGCTATAGATAGAACTTATAGATTCTATAGATAGAACTTATAGATGCTATAGATAGAACTTATAGATTCTATAGATAAAACTTATAGATTCTATAGATAGAACTTATAGATGCTATAGATAGAACTTATAGATTCTATAGATAAAACTTATAGATTCTATAGATAAAACTTATAGATTCTATAGATAGAACTTATAGATGCTATAGATAGAACTTATAGATTCTATAGATAAAACTTATAGATTCTATAGATAGAACTTATAGATGCTATAGATAGAACTTATAGATTCTATAGATAAAACTTATAGATTCTATAGATAGAACTTATAGATCCTATAGATAGAATTTATAGATGCTACAAATAGAACTTATGGGTGTTATTAATGAAACTTGCAGATGCTATGAATAGAATGTTTTGATGCTATAAATTCAATTCACGGATAATTGAAAACAGAACTTGTACATATATTTATGCACTCAATTATGAGATCAGTAAATATCTAGATTTCAATGTCTAGATGTCAATGAGTCCCTGACATTATCTAATTTGAATATAATTATGCAATAATCATAAGCAAGTTCAATATATATATAAGTTCAATATTATTCACAAAGTTATACAGCGAGTAGAATCTGTAACAACTAATGAACTAATTTCCACAAAGGGAAGCTTTAGCTAATGAAGTGTATATCAATACCAAGAACATATGAGCAGCTCGAGACTTACCTAGCATATGGCAGGAGTAGAAGAAGAGTGTATCTACCGCGGTGTTGCCATGGCTTATAGCTTCTACAAAAATGAGTTAGTGCATTTACTCGGTAAATCTATTAAAGACCATGTTTTCTATTAACTTCACAAAATACTAACAGCTGTTTAGCGGCTCCAGTTATGACGAATGTCTTGTAATACTTGTCTCCAAGCTTTCAAATACAACCCAATGGCACGCTTCACGCTATGTTGCTGTGTCAGCGTGATGCCATGTCTCTGGAGAAGTGATGTAACATATGATTGAGCAAAAGGTAGCTCACTAACCAGACAGCTCCCTCTCGCACGCACACACACACAGTTGGATAGCAGCTGTCAACAGGTACCTCCAGCGTATTCCATAATGTATAGCGAAGGGTAGATGACTCATAAATGCCATGTTCTTTGTTTTGTGAGAGAGCTCGAGCGAGAATGTTTGTCATGACATGAATTACGTTTCGTTTTCACAAATATAAGAAAATATTCAAATGGACTTCAATCGAAGCCGGCACTTGAGGAGCATTGAAACTATGTCATGATGTCTACCCCCTCCCTCGTCTACCCCCCCCCCTCGTCTTATATCAATGTACATGTACTAAGCTAGAGTTTAACTCTGTCATTATTGGCTCTATCAATAATGACTTTATTATTAATTTTGTCATTATCAGAAGAGGCCAGAGATAACTTTATTCTGTTTACCAAATAAAGACTCAGTTATTAATTAATCAATCAGTTATTAATTTGGTATTTAAAATTTAAACGTAAATTAAGTTATTCCGTGCAGCTGCGCGTTCCCCTGAAATTGTAGAAATACTCAATTTGTTCCTTTAGACATTTCCCAGCAAACAAGCGGACGGTAGTTGCAAACAGTGCAAAGTAACTAAGGCTACAAGAAGTAAAAAGTAACTAAGGCTACAAACAGTACAAAGTAACTAAGGCTACAAACAGTACAAAGTAACTAAGGCTACAAAGTAGCATGTCAAAAGTGAATTGGTTAGCTTGTCTCGATATTTGATATTAAAATGGTTTATATAATTAACACATCAACCCATATACTAGCCAGTTCACAGAGAGCAGGCATAGCCTAGGAGTCCAAAGCGCCTGACCTACAAACAACAGGTTTGGGTTCAATTCCCAGAAAAGGCTACTGGTAGTGACACGAATGTCATCCAACTTTAAACTTCTCTCTGCAACTAGGCATGTCTCCAGTCGAGGTTCTTTGCCACATTTTGAAAACCACATGTTGAAAATACATTGGCTCTATGAGATAGAGCCAATGATTCTTTTGGCTCTCAACCTTCTAGGGATTGTTTCATAGTCATAGTCATACTTGTGCATCAATCTAGGTTCATTTTTGGCATCAGGCTTTTTCCTTCCTAAGACTCCAAGTACGCATTTAGGACTTCAAAACTGGAGAAGCGTAATGCAATAAAAACAAAATTGCTTATGTCTTTTTTTAAACTAATTTGGCTCTTTCTGGTCATGATTACGGTGTGATGAAGCATTTTTTGATGTTTATGGTATTTAATATATCAATATTTACATCATTTAGTAAAAGCATTGCGTAATATTCTGCATTGTTTAAAGACTAAACATATAGTTTGGATAGCTATTTTAAATTACATTTTATTTTCATTAGTATCATATGTAAACAATATCAAGTTGATTACTTGCTCAAGGTATCAATGAGAATCATCAGTAAAACATCAAACATAAAATAAATATTAAATCTAAAATAAATGTTGTTCAAACATTTTGTTTTATTTGTTATTAATAATTTAATAGAGTTGCCGTGCTTTTTGAACAAATTTTTAGAATTCAACAAGAATCAACACATTTATTGTTGAAAAGTCAAACAGAAAATGTGTTAGAGCTCTAGAGATGCTCACTTCCACCGGAGTGTCATGGATGCTTTGGTTTAGCTCACTAAGGTTCTTGTGGCCGGGAGAATTTGAGAAAGGCAGTTATGGTCATAGTGAGCAAATACCTCATTTTTCTGGCTGGCTAAGATTACTCCACATTCTTTCTTTGATCTCGTATATACCAAGATTTATTTTTCAGTTGTTTGCTGACTCACCATATGGCAGCATGTCCTGACCTCAGAGATCAACCTTTGTATGCATTCAGCTTGCAAGTGATGCCAGAGTCAGCCTCCTATTACTAGTCTAAATCAAGTTATGAATTGATCTGTTTATCAAAATAAAAATGTTGCCTCGTCATAGTTAATCTGACACATTTGCTCTGATCGTCTTTGAAGGGAGCCCATCCTCGCTCTTGGTAAGGTATTCCTTCAAAGACAATTCTCTACAGCAAAAATGTTCCACCTTGCCAATTTCTTTTTTGTAAAAAACACTAATAAGCATAAAGGCATCAGTTTGCAGCCAGTGCTGCCAGTATTGACTAGGAGGTCACCTAGAAGTGTCTAGTACTTCTTTTTTTCCATTGTTTCTCTTCTTTCATTTTTCTTTGAATGTCGAGTGAGAAGAATTCCTATGTAAAAATAATATACTTTTGCCAGAGGTAGTTGTAGCTTTGTACTTGCATTTTTCTAATAATGAAGTACAGTCTCTTCCACTACTAGGGCTTGCTAAGTTTACATTGATAGCCAGGCTTCCGCACACGTTTACAAACATTTCTTTCTGCAAAAAAAGTTGTCTATTAGCAAACAGCAGGTAGCAATATATAAAATCATATCAAATAACTTATGAAACAAGCAATTATCTGCGTGCATTAATAAATTGCCTAAAGGGGTCTCAACACGAATACAAACTGTTGTTTGAAGCAGGTATGCTCAGTTATTGCTGCTCAGTCGAGGACCTTTCTGATTGATCTCAGCCCCCAGTTTCAGACCTTTTTGGTTCGCTTTGGACCTTTTTCATTCGAATTTTGTTTTCAATTAAAAAAAACTAAAGAATTTTTTTAAATGAAATGATAACTTGCCAAACAAAGAAGTGGAAATATTCTATAAGTATAATATAAAAAGTAGTTAGCAACAGTACGTCATTTGGTATGGTATGTCACTCTTGGTATGGTGAGTCGTAGGACTCACCATACCAAGAGGACTGGTTAGTAAGGTAAGAAGTAGGAGCTGCTGCTGTTACCGCCTCAACAAAAGTTTTAACTTTGCAGCACTGAGATGTGCTGATAGTGATGTGGCTCTCCAAGGTTCAAATGCAGCAACATCTGGCAGCGCAGAATCTCTTGACTGCTTTACGCAGCTGTGTTGCAGCAATAGGTCACAGTGCAGGCTTTAATCAACGTTTTGCAAACAAAATCTTTGTCAAATTTTCTATACCAAAATCACTGATACACTATTTTATATGCGATCATGTCGTATTAACACTATTATGCTTCTGGAACAGAGGGTTTTTGAAAAGTCTTATCACAACTGCATGTTTTCGAATGTTATTTTATTAACTGATAAAAAGGGAGTCCAATTGCTAAATATAAATAGGTATTATGACATCATATCCTTTAGTAGCTATGAAAAGCTAAATATAATATTGTTAAAAGCATGTAATTTTCCAAGCTAAAAGTGAACTGTATGAACCCTGAAGACCTAAAAGCCACGTTGCAGTGTGCAATGAAAGTAAAAAAAGTATACAATGATGTGTATACTACGTATAGTATACTATGATGTGTAGATTATATCAGCAACATGGCATAAGGGAGATGGTAAAGCTGTAATATATAATTGATATAAATTATATAAAATTGCTGATGTATACACTATGTGTAGGTTATGTCAGCAACGTGGATGGCATAAGGGTAAAACTGTAGCATGTAAGAATTTAAGGAAATATATTATACTAGTGGTGATCACTTTAGGAGATACTACATGTATATTAAAATATATCACATATATGCTTTATATATACTATACTAGCTGTGCCTCCTGGCGTTGCCCAGGTATTAAAAATCAGCTTATAAACAATGAGAAGTGATGAGAGTTGTGTACCACTTGCTATTAGCCTGGCACAATGCCTCGGAAAATGTTATTAAAAATTAACTTATAAACAATGAGAAGTAATGAGAGTTGCCTGTCACTTACTGACGGGCATCTCTCCAGCAAGTGGCAGGCCATTGCCAATGGATATTTTTTCTATAGGCTTGGCTTCTAATGAGGGTACGTCATGACGTTACATCAGCGTTGTCCTGCTACACTACAGCTATGCTAATAATACCTATTGCCGGAGTAGAGACACACGGACTTTGAGAAACATATACATGTATATAGATAAACACTATATTGACATATATAGTATATATACTATATATAGTATATTAATATATATACCAAATGTATATCCTCACATATCGCATGTATATACTAGATTAATATACATGTATGTACTCTATATATGCTATATGCTATATACTATATTATTATATATATTATATATACCGTATAGGCCTATAAGATTTTAATATATCGTATACATACATATACAGTACTATATATACATATGCTATATATATACTATATTAATATACATACTGTATATACATTATTACAACTGACTCCTCTCAGGAGCTTGAAAGTGACTGTAAATTTTGATCAATTTTTATATTTTTGTAGGAAATACAATAGTTTAAGTCTAGCCAAAATTTTATTGATTGTAGCCGATTGCTGAGCATAGTTTTTGTTTCAAAAAATCTTATTTTACTTTAGAAAGACTGACTAGTTAAATAAACCAGCCTGAATTCTTAGTCAGGTGTTGCATGAGTAGCCTTGCTTTTTAACAACACGGCCACTTCTTAATCTTCAGCTTGCAGCTTCTTTGTAGTTGTGGTATCTCGCTATATCACAAAATTTTTTGTAAACAGGCACTGTATAGATATGCTGTGGCATTGAGAGTAAAGTGTTGAATTGGAACTGCTGTAACACTGGCCTCTAGTTGATAAACTTGTTAGTCCACAATGAGTCGACGTCTATCAAGAATTGTCATGCGTTTACAAAGAACTAATAAAAACAGGACAACTAGCAATAATTGTTTCAGCTCAGTCAATTTTGTATCCTTTAGGTTCTTTTATTCTGGTTTTTGACGAACGAAATGCTTTGCAATAATTTATAAACTTATCATTGGACATTTTGAGTTATCTGACCTGAGTAGGGTTAAACAACTACTGAACTGTGTTACATCAAAGAGATGACTGTCTTTAAACAAATAGAGCTGGTTTAAATTAGCATGAGTGAATGAGTGAGTGAATGAGTGAGAGAGTGAGTGTATGAGTGAGTGAATGGGTGAGTGTATGAGTGAGTGTATGAGTGAGTGAATGAGTGAGGGAATGTGTGAGAGAGTGAGTGTATGAGTGAGTGAATGGGTGAGTGTATGAGTGAGTGTATGAGTGAGTGTATGAGTGAATGAATGAGTGAGTGAATGAGTGAGTGAATGAGTGAGTGAATGAGTGAGTGAATGAGTGAGAGAGTGAGTGTATGAGTGAGTGAATGGGTGAGTGTATGAGTGAGTGTATGAGTGAGTGAATGAGTGAGGGAATGAGTGAGAGAGTGAGTGTATGAGTGAGTGAATGGGTGAGTGTATGAGTGAGTGTATGAGTGAGTGAATGAGTGAGGGAATGAGTGAGAGAGTGAGTGTATGAGTGAGTGAATGGGTGAGTGTATGAGTGAGTGTATGAATGAGTGAATGAGTGTATGAGTGAGTGAATGAGTGAGTGAATGAGTGAGTGAATGAGTGAGTGAATGAGTGAGTGAATGAGTGAGAGAGTGAGTGTATGAGTGAGTGAATGGGTGAGTGTATGAGTGAATGTATGAGTGAGTGAATGAGTGAGTGAATGAGTGAGAGAGTGAGTGTATGAGTGAGTGAATGGGTGAGTGTATGAGTGAGTGTATGAGTGAGTGAATGAGTGAGGGAATGAGTGAGAGAGTGAGTGTGTGAGTGAGTGAATGACTGAGTGTATGAGTGAGGGAATGAGTGAATGGATCAGTGTATGAGTGAATGAATGAGTGAGTGTATGAGTGAGTGTATGAGTGAGGGAATGAGCGAGTGTATGAGTGAGTGAATGAGTGAGTGTATGAGTGAGTGTATGAGTGAGTGTATGAGTGAGTGAATGAGTGAGTGAGTGTATGAATGAGTGAATGAGTAAGTGAATGAGTAAGTGAATGAGAGAGTGAATGAGTGAGGGAATGAGTGAATGAGTGAGTGAATGGATGAGTGAGTGAATGAGTGATTGAGTGAATGAGTAAGTGAATTGTGAATCATCGATAAGGGAGAGAGCAGACCTAGTTTGCTGGTCTAGAACTCCTGAGCAGACCTAGTTTGGTGGTCTAGAACTCCTGAGCAGACCTAGTTTGGTGGTCTGAAAAGCAACCGTCACCTAGTGGTTTAGAACTCCTGACCCGCAAACAACAGGTTGGGGTTCAGTTCCTAAAAACAGGCTATTTCTGGTGACAACAATGACATCCAACCGCAAATACCTCTTTGCATCTGGGCATATCTCCGATTGCCGAGGTTACCTTGCCGCTAGCCTCAGACATGTCTAGCCAAGATCACGGAGCCATTGTTTGTGTAACGATGCTCTTAAGACCCACACAGCCTTTGCATGCGGTAAGCTAAGCAGACATACTTGACCTTCACATTGGTTGGAAACTGCCATTTGGCAAAGCTTGCAAATAGTGGCACTTGTATGGCACAGTTAGCTGTGAATTACAACTATGAAAAATTCACCAGTTGAATATTAAATTAGAAATGATAATTATAATTATTTTAAAAGGTTTTATAAGGTAAATACAATGAAAAACCCAAAAAATGAAAGATGTGTTTTACAAAATGATGTCAGTAAATTTTTTATCTGCACTCTGTTGGAATCCTATTGGTTGGTGATAAAACAAAGGACAATAGAGTTGTCAGTTATCAGTCTGCTAAACTGGTATACATGTTAGTCTTTAGTAATCCGCTTATCAATGGGAACACCCAGCTGCATGCTTAACATAACGGAACACCTTGTCTATTACATCAGAGCTAGCTCACTTTTTACCATAAACATATTTACATAGCATGACATAGACTTAGATAACAAGTTGACAGAACTTTGCATCATTCGTTAAGTTTATTGCCATACGCTTTTAGATAATGTTTGAGAAAGTTGGCTGCTGTTCCAATTAAACAAACATATGTACTCTGCATAGCGATTGTTGGCAATTCTTCTTTCACAGGTAATTATATCTTAGCAGAGCATTCATGAGCTGTCATAGAAACACACTTCGTATGCATATTCTCCAGGCCGAGCCTTTTGAGCACTTAAGAGTTTTCTCCTCATGCAACTACTATGAAATTACAAATTTGGGATTTTGCAACCTTCTCCAAAGGTCATCTATTCAGAACAGTTAAGAATCTAGTAAACTTCTGCAGATGAGTATGTGATGAAAACGTTTATTCTAATAACGTTATAACTGAACGTTATAGTCATAACTCAGAATATTTACCAATAAACCATGCCATAGAGTAGCATTATTTTTATCATCAAATATGCATTTGCATGTTAAAGCATTCCACAAAAAACATCAGGACAGCTTTCCGAAGGGTTTCCAGAGGGAGTGATGTTATAGTTCGCATTGCTCGGCGAAAAGCGATACACGAAGTCATAGTCTGTTCTCCATGAGCATCGAATCACCTCGAGCACTTCCTTATGGTTCTTGCAATCACCATCGCCGTGTGACCCGTATACCCATACAGTTTCCAGGACACCTGCTTTACGTGGCATAGGTTCATCTGTCCAATAACCATCTATTCCTCCACAGCTCTTTAGAGCTGGACACGTGTCCAACATTCTGTTTCCTGTAATAAATATGGTTTAAATTTGTCTGTTATTGCTCTGTTTCCAGCTCTGATAATATGCAGCTCTAGAACGGAACTTTTTTCAGCTAGTTCTTCTTTTGGAGCCAAACAGATAGTATGGATACGTAAATTAGCAGTTTTGACATCTTATTAATTTTATGCTGCTTTGTCGGTGAGCTTTGTTAGGTGGCAAGCTTGTCATGGCACCTTGTATACAATTCTACATGTATATACAAATTTGTGTATAAATACCCAGATTTTTGGCGAGAGGAGCAATGACAACTAGCTGAGTTATATGTTATCAAGGTGTATAGATTTAGTTTATCTACCATCTCTTTTCAAGTTTGGTTACACTGCTCTGTGTCCCAATTACATAAACAGCAGGTCACAACCCTGTACACTGACTTCTACGCACTGTTCTATAGGCTGCTGCTACTACAGATGATGGAGACTGTTTTATGGTAAGCATCTTTATTGGCTAGTTGTTAAATAGTTGAGTTGTTTTCAATTTTATTCGATTTGACATGCTCAATTAAAATATAAATTTTCTTGTCTATGAAACTTAATACTGTAATTATTAGTAAAATAGTTTCGTCAAGGTGTAAGGTAAGGCCTATGCATATGCTCAAATATAAATACTGCAGGAGGGCACGACCCTTAAGAACCTTGTACGATATTCAGATTTCTCAGACCAACAGGTTATACTGTAATAATTGACTTAAGGTATTTATCAAGAGGGCAGATTGACAGTTGGGGTATCGGCCGACCAGGTATTGACTAACATTATATTGGCTAACATGGTATTGACTAACAGGGTAGTTCATTGGCTAAGAAGTAACATTGTATAGACTAACAGGGTATTTTATTGGCTATCAAAACAAGAACTACCGTATGAGGCAATTTACCTGCTGCTCCTGTGAACCTGAACCACTGCAGGTCCACGTGAAGATCACAAGCGTAGCCCCAGGGGTTGGAATGTGGTCCACCTGGTCTTATATCTGATCCATTAGTGTCCCTCCTCCATGCCTCAGTCAAATTTGTTGCCATTTCGCACTCGACTCTCCTTGGTGCAGGCTCAGTTGTAACCCGTATCTTGTTCTTTCGACATTCTATCAGCTTACCAACTAATGTTTGATATTGGGCGAGCTGAACTTCGTGATGAGTCAAAGTGTAATCGTCGACATCGCGCCTTTCGAAAGGATGAACTTCCACCACTTCTGGACACTCAGCCAACAGTCGATCATAAACAATTAAAATCTTAGATTTGTATATGAACATATCTCTTTGGAGAGCTGAGTCACTCTGTAACGCCGGAAGGCATTGCTGCCAATAGCTAGCTAGCAAGATCGCTATGGATAGCACAAGATTCATGGCGGAGCAAGTTTTGTGGAGTTTCTCTCTGCCTCTGAACCTCTCTGATTAGTAGCACAAGAGAAGTTCACTTATATTCTAGTTTGTTATCAATCATCTCTAGACTACTAGAAGAAAGCTTGCTATAGAAATGTGTACCATACAATGATTGATAGTACGCATGTAAAACACCATACATCGGTGAATTTTAGAGTAGAACATTTTGAAGTATAATAATGGTAAATAGTTGAATCCGCTTTCCATGACCCTAATCTCCTTGGGGTTCTAACGCAGCTTCCATTTGAATGGTTCATTCATCTTGCCAAAATCCTAAATACATCAGCTGCAATTAATCTTTAGTATCAATTTGTGACAGTCAGCCTGGAGAAAGTTCGAGACTTTTTATGACCATTTTTAAATTTAAGTTCTCTAGAAAATGTAGTCTCTAACCTAGTTTGCTGGTGCTTTGACGTCTTTACAAGTACATGCGCAAGTACTCTCTGGGCGCCATACACAAAGTGACAATGTCCAAGCGAAACCTGGAATCTCAATGAACATATGACGTGAGAATACAGTAACTACCAACTATTCTAAGATGGCTTAGAAAAGTTGACTTTACACTTTCAACAGAACCTAATTATAGTTTTATGGTGTTCTTTAGTTTACCAAACCATAAAAAACAGCAGCTCTAATGCTGATCACTACAGAAAGTTAATTTTGTTTCAACTAAGAAATGCCCCAAAATATCGCATGAATGTTCACATACTTTTAGGCTAATTGGTTTTATTGTTTTACTGATTTGATAAGTTGCAGTCATTCCTGCTCCACAATTCAGATCTGCGATGTATGTTGTAAAGATAGAGTGAATACTAAAGCTAGTAGGAACAGTATAATCTGATCTCTACTCACGGTAGCATTTCAATACTGTGCTGAGATTATGTCTGATATCTTGAAATGAGATTGCCAAGTGGAAAAGAGATAATAGAAAGAAGCAAGACATCACACGATACATCATATCTAACAGGTTTAATATGTTCAATCCAAAAATAGACTCTCATTGGTAATACAACAGCAAGAAAGAGGTCAAGCCAACATCAATAAGTAAGAATGCTTTTAGACAAAAAAACTGACAGACTAAATTACTGTCTAATTGAATTCTGTACACAGTATCAGCAGTTAACAAAATTTAACTTTTTATACAAAAACGTTTGCGGCGTAAGATTCAGATTGGAACAATAAATAGAGAAATTGATTAAACTATAAAAGTAGCTCATAGAATAGTAATAATATATAAGTAGGAACAACAGCAATATTAAAATATGTAACAGACATCATGAATGAGATTTCACGTCAATGCGATGATCACAGTTGGGTAGCCAGGCCATATATTCTATATAAAACATCTGATAATTTAGAAAATCTATAATTACACCTTCGATCCAAAACTTCTTGGAAAAGAACTTGAAAAAGAATCTACATTTTCTATGTATCACTGATTACAGCTATTATAGAATATATTAACTAAATTGACCATTCTGAGAAATACAGTGTAATAATTTATGACAACCTAACCATAGCGACATGTGCGACCGTCGTGGTGAGGTCTGGCACGGGCTATTCTAGCTGCAACTCCAACTGGCCAGTAATGTCACACAATCTATGTACAGAAACATTAAGTTTAAGTCTGAGCACCGGAGATATAGCTTTGTAGCTGTATAGAATATAGTCTGCAAACGAATAGACATCTTGCCAGCTAGCTATCGCTTGAGGCAGCCGACATTTGTTAGAACTTGCGGGCTATACATAGACGGGGTTACCGCTAGATGACCGTGACTCTTCCACTTCGTGATAACTATTCTGCGGAGTTCTTTCTTCCGCTTGCGCATTACTTTGAGCGGGGTGGCTGCTGTTATTAATATTATTGTTACTAAGTGACAAAGATTTAAAGTAGGATAGGCTCTCAGCGATGCTAAGGGGTCGAGCTGGTGCCCCATCGTCAAAGAACCGTCTAAATGTAAACTCAGAAAAAGCGTGCTCGGGAAAATGTCCCCTCTGACGAAGATCGTCTGTCTGATAGGGCGGTTGGTCCTGCTCTTCCACCTCATCAAAGTTGGATGTATCGGTGGCATATTTGATGACAGGCTTGTAAGGTGCTCTACAAAGCAAACACAACTTCTAAGTGAAGGCGCACACAATCCGATTGGAAAGACTAAAAACTTTGTACGGGAGTTGTCTTCTGACATATACGCAAGTGCCAATAATATCTAAACAAGACAAACAATGGAATAACAAGCAAAGGACAAATTGGACTCACAATAAGGACTAGCTGACATAAAAATCAAGTAGAGAATATGGTAAAGTATAGGAAGGCCAGAAGTACTCCAAATCGGTCAGACCTCTACTAATGATTGACCCAACATATGAATTCTCAATATGCGATACAGTGCACCCTCGAGATACGATTACCCTGATATACGATTTTTCATCTTACAAAGTTGAACATTGTGAGATCTTCACCTCACCATACAAATTTTATTTCACTATATTATACGAATTTGAGAAAGGTTCCGCCCGAGTTAAAATTTGGCGGTCAGTGTGCTCATAATGCACGCCGAAATAACAAAGACGCTGAAATACAGTTCGCCGAAAACATTTTTAGAACGATTATAAGAGACACGATGACCGACTTTTCTCAGGTCAGCATTCCGCGTGGGAGATTTCGTGTAAAACACACATACGAAAGCAAACATTCATTTTTAGCGTTATACTCTCATTTACTATAAACCTTTAGTCAGCATACGTATATAACTACAAGTATCTATATTAAAATCATTAGCTATGGAATTTGAGACTGAGACAAACGTCACAAAACGAAGGAAAAATGATTTCCATGTCAACAAAGTTGGAGGTCACAACTAAATAAGAAGGCGCCCAAATTGTTAATATTGTCAAGAAATATGGTCGCAACCAATCAACATTTGCAATTATTATTAAAACAAAAACTCCATTAAAGCAACCGCAAGAGGAACTTACGACTGAGGATTTGAAGGAGTTGGAAGACCATGCACGCGATTAGCATTCTAGAGGAGCAACCATTTAGTGGGGCAAGGAAGTAGAAGATACAGAAAAACCCACATCGGCAGAAATTTCAAGTGTTTAATTCACTGATGTGGAATGGTACATAAAAACAATGCATGTATAATGTATTATTTATCTTCTTTGTGTTTTTCGTGTTTTATTCATTTCATTTTGTTTTATCTATTTATTTTGATTTTATGTTTTATTTTCTTGTTTAACCATGTCTTTGCAGGCAAGCCTGTTCTCTACTACATAAATACAATTTATCGTATGTATGTAACTCATATATAACTAGCTACTCATGATAGTTGATGCATCTACTAGCTTTCTGGAAAGTGCTAAAGCCCTGTTCTCTAGGCTATAAATACGTAAAACTTTGTATGTAAGGTTACATTGATTCTTGTGCACATTTCATACAAAACAAACTAATGTAACACCTTCTCTGAACCATTTTACAAGCGTTAGCTAGCTAGCAAATTTCTGCATTGCACCAGCATTTTTTCTTTCAAATCAGTAGAAATATTAGACAGGAGTAGACAACTTCTTTTAGCCTGCTAAAAAACTCCATCTCATTACGTATTAAATTTATTTTCAAGTGTACAACAACATAATTAGCATTGATACATGTTTGGCCTCCTCTCTGCTTTACTCGCTACATGTACCAGCTAAAGTCACGTTATTCCAAAGGTATGTACATCCTGTATAGTAAATAAAATTTCATTTTTCTTTTTTTCTTTTCAGTAGCCATTAAATGGTCAAGTGTACGAGAGGCCGCTTTTGATAACTGCATCGTTCGGCCTTTCTTATTGAATTAGGTTGAAAAAGGTTTCAACCGGACACATTAAAATTTACAGTGAAAGTGAAGCTGATGAACGATAAAATTTCGTGACAAAAAGTTTAAATTCATTAAAATAGTTCAAAATACATACCAAAACATAGTTTTAAATGTGAGTTTAGCAAACTAAAATTATTTGAAGTGAATTCAAAGTTCATGTTATGCCTACCTTTTGAAGGTAAGAACTCCTTACCGTACATACTGCATTTGGTAAACACATGATAATTTTGCATTTTAATGCAGATCATAACCATTAAAATACACTAAATACAATACAGTTACTGAAGGTAACATAGTTAACATTTGTTAACTATGTTAACTATTTTGTTGCTAATTTTCAATATGTACACATTTTTACAAAATTTTGACGATTTTTACCAGGGGATGTTTGCATTGTATAATTACCATGGTCTCTATACCAATACATACACATTTTTCACCATACGATGCCAACCCTGGAACGGATCAACATCGTATTTCGATGGTGCAATGTATAAAGCTACAGTAAATAGCAGAGCTGCTTTCAAATCATCTCAAATTATGGTGATTCGAATATTAGAATATTTGAAACAAATCATACTGTACTGATTTGACACAAATGGTGATTTGATTTGACTTTATTTGATTTGAAAAGCTTGGGAAATAACTTTATATGATTTGAAGTTTCGGGCTGATTTGAAGATTTGATAAATAAATGAAATCGCATCGCTATTTATAGCCTTGTTTTCTGTAACTGATCAAAATATTTTTAGGACATTTACAGAGTTAGCCCAAACTTGGGCAAGAAATGCGCACTATTGATACCGAGGCTAAGCACACATGCGGGTTTCTTTCTACAAAAAAAAATGAAAAGGGTCGCGTGTCGAGTTTTTAGCAAAAGTGGCTTCATCATGAGGCCATACAGGAGCTCCTTATATCTGAAAACTTGTAAAGGCTTGTTTTTTTTAAATTCAACAAGTGTATGTAAGTTCTAGCTGTGTGATATGAGTTTTTTTGCATTTCATACGATATGCAATAAATATCGACGCTATCGATATTCGATACGATATTTGCATTCCTAATGATTAAAGACTAATTACCTAATGATGCTAAGTTTTGCAGTGACATAAATGATGACTGTATTGTAATGAAACCAAATGTTAGAAAATGACCTATGGGTTTAGTATTTTTGGGTTATAACTTTTGCCAGAGATATCATTGAGCCAGAAATTTCTCTTCTGAACTAATCAAAAATTTTCTTCTATAATTAAGAAATAACTGTAAACTGAATGGGTAAACTTCCAAGGCGAGATAACTCTTGTTGGTAGCCTAGCTACGATATAAATTCGCGAATTAACTCGCAATGTTTACGAATGAGCTAGAGAGCTGTTTAAGTAATTATTCAGTTACTATTCAGTAGAACAAACTAAACGAACTGAAGTGTATTCATATAGCAGTACTAGTTGCAACATCCAACAGCGCCCAAAGCATATCTTACAAATTAATTTCGTATGGACAGTTGATTGTGCAGTCAAACCTTCATATGAAATTACTTTCAAATGAAATATATGAAAGTATACTATACTTTATATATACTATATAGTATTTCATATATACTTCATATGAAAGTATACTATACTTTTTATATACTATATAGTATTTCATATATACTTCATATGAAAGTATACTATACTTTATATATACTATATAGTATTTCATATATACTTCATATGAAAGTATACTATACTTTATATATACTATATAGTATTTCATATATACTTCATATGAAAGTATACTATACTTTATATATACTATATAGTATTTCATATATACTTCATATGAAATTACTGTTTCTTACTTTAACTTCAGGATTTCTCTTATTGGCATAATTTTCACTTTAACCCTTCCAATAACGACTACATGTTTTTATAGATCTTCTAAAGAATTCCTCCTAAGATGCTTCAATTACTTCAAAGATGTTTGCTCTCGCTTTCCCATCATTTCTTGTTTTAATTTTGAGGCCAGCAGTATCGTCTATAGTCCAGCAGTATCGTCTATTCACAACTATCACTCCTAGTAGTCTAGCAGTATCGTCTATTCACAACTACTATCACTCCTAGTAGTCTAGCAGTATCGTCTATTCACAACTATCACTCCTAGTAGTCTAGCAGTATCGTCTATTCACAACTATCACTCCTAGTAGTCTAGCAGTATCGTCTATTCACAACTACTATCACTCCTAGTAGTCTAGCAGTATCGTCTATTCACAACTATCACTCCTAGTAGTCTAGCAGTATCGTCTATTCACAACTACTATCACTCCTAGTAGTCTAGCAGTATCGTCTATTCACAACTACTATCACTCCTAGTAGTCTAGCAGTATCGTCTATTCACAACTACTATCACTCCTAGTAGTCTAGCAGTATCGTCTATTCACAACTATCACTCCTAGTAGTCTAGCAGTATCGTCTATTCACAACTATCACTCCTAGTAGTCTTGGTCAAATCCATGATCAAGGCCAGCAGTATCGTCTATTCACAACTATCACTCCTAGTAGTCTAGCAGTATCGTCTATTCACAACTACTATCACTCCTAGTAGTCTAGCAGTATCGTCTATTCACAACTACTATCACTCCTAGTAGTCTTGGTCAAATCCATGATCAAGGCCAGCAGTATCGTCTATTCACAACTATCACTCCTAGTAGTCTTGGTCAAATCCATGATTTTGAAATTTAAAAGGTAAGTACACTGGTCAATACTATTTAAGCAAAGCAGAACTAAACTATACGAGCAAGACATGCTCAGATATGTACCGAATCGTAAAAATAAATTACTGTTTGGAAAACCTCTAGATATCGCATGTTTGAAATTATTTCATGTCAAAACATGTGTTTGCTAACATTTCATGTCTTATGTCGGAATGATGGTAAATCGAGGTTGAATGATTCAACAAGATGCATAGGTCACGCTATCAGATATTTAGCTTATTTACATTAGCTTTGACCAACTTATGTCCAAACTTACTTTTGTTTCCTCAAGTCTGTAAACTCTGTTTTCTTAAAGAAGCTGTGAGCTTTTATTTCTTCCGCACCATTCGTGCCTATCCGATCAAGTGGACCTGTGCAAAGCCTCAGTATAAGATCTTGGGCTGCCAGACTGAGGCCACTTTCAGGAGGGATATTCAGAGTAGTCTTCCAGTTGACCACCTGCAGAGACGCGTCACAATGTAAAGGAAGTGCTAGTATGGAGAACGAAGTGACCAATCAGATATAAACTATCATAAAACTGCAGACTTTGACCCTCTAGCCTGCTGTCCTCACCTACCACTCCTTACTGTACTCTACTACCCATCAATGTATACCTTGTTTGTCTTCCAATATAACTGAGTCACTGTTCATAAATGACTCGGTATCTTTTAACAGTAGTAATAAAAGGTTTCCATTTGAACAAACAGATGATTCATATGACTGCATGTGATGTTCTAAAAACCATGTAAACATCTTTAGCGAAAAAATTTATACTAAAGGCATGATAAAAATCATAGTGACTGGGCATTTATGATAATCTTAGCATATGAATTTTTCAACATAAGATGTAAATTTCAAGGATATATTTTTATTATTTTACCCTAAATTCCAATAAATTCAGCTTCTTGGAGCATTGCAGTTTCATAATATAACATAACGCGAAATGATTAGAGACGAAACTTGAAAATACAAATGTGTTTAAACTTCACTGAATCAAGGTCAGCACAAGGGCATTATATCTCTATTATCTCCACTAATAACAAGAGCATTATATCTCTATTATCCCCACTAATAACAAGAGCATTATATCTCTATTATCCCCACTAATACTGAGTCTAAATACATCATTGAGCCCACAAATACACTAAGAATAACAAGAACAAGCTTTTTATATTGATTACTTGTTATTGAAGTTTTCAAATGTCTCTTTAAATCTTTCTGTTTTTCCTCCCCAGTTTTTACAACACTTAAAATATAAACTTTATATTAACCAATCTACATTACATTTTAATTGCATTAAATGAATTACAATGAATCAAATGAATTACTTTTATAACTTGAACAACCTTTTTAGTACCTTTCTAATTACACTTGTAAATGTAATCATTGGCAGCCAGCAGAACAAACATCTCAGGGCAGCCAGCAAAACTAACATCTCAGGTGAAAATCTCAAGTGAATTAGCTTAAAGGTTGACTCGCAACAAAAGTCACATTACAGTTATTTGGTAAAAGTAAGTGCAAAATATGTGGAAATGTGATTACAAGCTCTTAAAAGCTAAAAACGAACAGTTAATGGCAGCCATCGCAGAAACGCCGTAGATTCGAATCCCTTTCAAAAATGTCTCAAATGGGATGTACCTGAACACGATGGCTTCTGTTTACACTCTCATGCAACCTCAATCGTCGAAATATTTTCACAAATATACTTCACGCATTCAATAAAACCATGTCTATTATCCTTAGGCGTTTGTTTCATCATCATTGTAATGTTGTCACTTTGAGCACTGATATCTCCAAACCTACTGTAAAAATTCGTTTTTTACCCCCAAAATATTTTTTAGCCTCAACTCGAAGGAGTACATATCATCCTCTGATACACATGACAAGCCTGTTGGCCACCTGTAATAGGCGGAAAATGGATCACATGATAAGATTACGACTAGATGATCAGACCAAGCCAAAACAAAACTGTAAAGTAGCGAGCATCTATATTTGATACGGATCTTTCGGTAGAACCCGAAGTGTTTGTTATAAACTAGTACTACGAGACGTTTTATATTGAGCCTTTTGTTAGCCTTTAATTTCACACTATCAAAAACAATAACCACAATGCTTGAATATGTCATCGAAATAAAAAGATTCCAAACTTCGGCGTTTTCATGATGGCTGCGATTAACTGTTCGTTTTTGAGCTTTTAAGAGCTTGTAATCACATTTTCACATATTTTGCACCTGCAACACAGCAGGGTAAGACATGGTAAACCTTTTGATACCAAATAACTGTAATGTGAATTTTGTTGCAAGTAAACCTTTAATATCATTTCGGTTGCTTCAGCTTATAGTTATTAACCTGTGATTATAAAAAGTGAACATTACTTTAATGTTCTTGTTGAGTTTTCATCGGCTAGTAACTAGTTGATATTGCAGAATAAACTAGTGATTTGATAACGCTACTGTAAATACCAATATTACTATTATTATATAATACCAATATTACTATTATTATATAATACCAATATTAAATAATTCACCTACCCATGTTGTTACTATCAAACTGTTCACAACGCTTGTTTCTATTAAGACGGTTATTCAATAAAACATCAAGATACCTATTTGGATGCACGATAGGAACTTTATGATGCTAAAAGCATAAAAAGTGCCGAGTAATGATTGATGCCTCTATCGATGCCTCTATTCAAATATGTAAAAGTAAGAGAGATTTAAGGAGTGAGAGAATTACAGCAAAGAAACCAAAAACTATAGTAAGAAGAACATGAGCTAGTAAAGGATTAGCCTAAGGACCTTAATCTGAGTTTCTTTGGGTGTGTTGGCAAAGAAGGGAGGCTGTCCAACGAGCATTTCATATAGAATAACTCCAACACTCCACCAATCACAGCTCCTCGTGTAGCCTGACCTTAACAACACCTCTGGAGCAATATAGTTGGGCGTACCTGAATAACACACATGATCGCCTGAACCTTTAAAGACTCCACAGTAGATCTGATTCACCTGTCCAACATTCACAAGGTTTAAAAATTTTTAGATTTGACAAAAAAATTTGCGCCGCACCATGTCTCTAACCTTGACACTAACTATTAGAAGAACGGTTCATATGTCACTAAGGAAATACATAGCAGCTCACACACCCTTATTACTATCGAGAATATAGCAAAATACATTGAACAATCTTTCAAAAGGCAAGAAGAACATAACAGAAAGCTTTTCTCCAAACAAACTGTAGACTTAGGATGATGTACGGAAACACATGTACATTGAGATTTTGTCAATAACCAATAACTTACAAATTTGATAACGCCAATTAAAAATGCAAAATAGATAGAATACATTACAAATTATAAAATCGTGCTTATCATTAAAGATTAAATCATTGAAGGAGGCAGTGTATAGTAATATGAATGGTTCACTGTAGCATCTTTGCAAAGCTCTACTTCTGACAAGCTAATGTTATGCGTATGAAAATCGTATTATTTACTATATTCGTATATTGATTACAAATTTTCCAAATGTTTGTTGACAATAAAAGAACTAGCTATGCTTTGGCACCAAAAATAATGATGAATTGAGGAAGCAACACACCGACAAGAGAGTGTGCAAGACAGCGCTGCTGCTCTTTCCGCCTTCTCTTCTCCAGAATCTTTGGCAGCTCTTTTGGACAGTGACAGGGGTCGCTGCTCACGTCCTGAGGATCCATAGAGTCTTGTCGGTTGTGGCCTCCTTCCTTCAACATATAAATGATATTGGGAGCAACTACCAGGGGTCATCACAACTTTCTGCATGAAGATAGATGATTGGTTGGTTGTTTCTCAAATGACTCATTCAACAAGACTTGGTTAACCTTTTAAAAACTGAGTACACGTAGGGCCCGACGGTGCAAAAATCATACGCTATTTTGGTAGCACATTCATAGCACATTTTGTACCTTGAACACTGCCACAAAAAAGCAGCGAAAACTGAGAAATGGCTCTACAAGTTGTTAAATTCTGCTTCCAGTTAAAATTTGCAAATACAATAATCTGAGTGGCAATAAGATGTAGCTGTGAGAAATTCTTTTCGATTTTCTAAATTAGAATGCATTTTTATATTTTTATCCATATACTTAAAGGTTCACTTGCAACAAAATTCACATTACAGTTATTTGATATCAAAAGATTCACCATGTCTTACTCTGCTGTGTTGTCGGTGCAAAATATGTGGGAATGCGATTACAAGCTCTTAAAAGCTCAAAAACGAACAGTTAATCGCAGCCACACGAGACCGCCGTAGATTAGAATCTCTTTCCAAAACAGCTCAAATGGGACGTAGTTGTACAAGATGGCTTCTGTTTACACTTTCATGCAACCTCATTTGTCGAAATAATTTCACAAATATACTTCACACAATCAATAAAACAGTGTCTATTGTTCTTACGCGCCTATTTTATCATCGTTGTAAGGATGTCACTTTCAGCATTGATATCTTATAACTTACCGTAAAAATTCGTTTAATTTTTTAACCTTAGCTTGAAGGAGTACATATCATTGTCTAATAATCATGACGAGCCTGTTGGTCACCTATGATAATCGAAAAGTGCTGCAGAAATTATTTTCGAAGTATGGGTCACATGATCAGATTACGACTAGACGATTAGACCAAACCGAAACAAAACTGTAAAGTAGCGAGCATCTATATTTGATACGGGTCGTCAGTTAAACCCGAAGTGTTTGTCATAAACTAGTGATACGAGAAGTTTTATATTGAGCATTTTATTGGCCTTTCAATTTACGTGAGAACATCACATGACAAATCAATAACCAAATGTAATGACGACGTCAGCGGAATAAACTGATTCCGATCTACGGCGGTTTCGTTATGGCTGCGATCAACTGTTCGTTTTTGAGCTTTTATGAGCTTGTAATCACATTTCCAAATATTTTGCACCTACAACACAGCAGAGTAAGACATGGAGAATCTTTTGGTACCAAATAACTGTAATGTGAACTTTGTTGCAAGTCAACCTTTAACAATGATGTGTAAAAGTTGATTGCACCGATTCAAATGTTTGCTATAGTATGCTGCAAAAACTGACTTTTCACGTACAATAGAAGTTAAGTTATAAACATCTAATCATCGCAAGCACAGTTTAAATAAGGGCCTTGGGGTTATGCTACAAAGCTGCAAATTCATAAAATAAATAATTATAATCTATCAAATATTACAAATAAATGTATAAAAGCAAAGCGACATGTACAAACAACGTTTATAATAAATGCATAAACCAAAACCCTTTAAACTATTTAGCGTGATTATCTTCTGCACTGCCACTACTGGTTTCTGTCTCACTGTCGCTTTCACCCACTTCAACTTTTACTGGGCTTACAAACTCATCTTCACTGTCTTCTAACATAAAATCTTCTCCATTGCTGAACCAGTCGATAACAGCATTAAAATAAATTGTTTTAGCGGAGCTAGTAATTTCACAAAAAAACATTTTGAAAAGTTTTCAAAGAAAGGAAGACGAACTTTCATAAACGAGTACAACTGGCACATGCGTGCTAAGCGCAATGAAAAGCTTTCCAATAGTAGTAGCCTACTGCAGACTATATCATGCTTACTCAAGTTGAAAATCAGTTACTCTAACACAATTTTATAAATAACTAGCCGAATTCCCAGCGTTGCACACGTATTAAAAAAGCTTATATACTGTTGCAAGCAATGTAGTTTCTTGCCATGAGCCTTGCACATTGTCAATCGCTAATTTGAGTAAGCTAATATTGCTAAACTTACTGATAGAAGCCGTGAGAACAAGCATAAAATGATGTTGCGTAGTCACGCAGAGCGGTATCTGTATTTTCACCGACATAGCGACATATATATCCCAATAAAGATATCAATATCGAGTAGCTCAATGGTTTAGCAAGTCGTCTGGGGAATGGGAGGTTCCGAGATCAAATAATATGCAATACGGATTCTTTATTCAAAGATTTTAATAGCTATAACAGTACAGGCCAACATCCGAGCAGATGACAAGCTTGAGATTTATATAAATTAAAATAATTTTTAAAAAGTTCTATCTAATCCCAACATTGAGGGCACAGATGGACAACCCAAAATTGTCAGAATTCATCAAGTATGGGTTAGAGGGAGAGAGGGAAGAATGCACTAGCAATTAATAAACTAGACAACAGTAAAAATATTTTTTGGTACTCACTTCCTCATCTAAAAAACAGCTCAATAGGCATACGTTGTCAAGTGCAGTTATGCCTACCTGGTAATATTTACTATTATGTGTCCACCTGAAACCTGTGCAGAGTCCGAAGTCTGTCAGTTTGAGGTGTCCATCCTTGTCTATTAGCACATTGTCTGGCTTTATATCCCTAAAGCAAAAAATAGTCACTTCACTAAAATATGTTCTTTGCAGATGAAGGGGTGGTTAGAGGCGATTCCATCACATGGATATACTGACAAACCTGACTAGTCTGGAGATAACATTTTATATATAACTACATGCAGATAATACAAAATATTCCTTTAGAGATCATGCATGATCTCTAACTTCCTGATTTTCAATCCCGAAATAGGCCACTACAAGCCAGCCAAACCAACTCATATGAACAGGATACTGAATTACAGTATGTATGGCTATAATTGCATAATTATATACAATCATATATATCGTATTTATTCGTGTATAATGCGCAGCTTGTATGAGAGATTTTCAATCAAAATTAAGGGTTTACTTTATACACGAGTAAATATGAGTGGTTGCATAGCATGCTGTTGCCCGATTTACTGATGACGGCTTGCCTAGGCAGCATCTAATGATTTGTGTGCAAACTGTTTCACAACCTACCTAAGCAAAGTCGGTATGCCAGAATGATGCCTTAAAAGCGATGTGTCACCAAATTTAAAGGAACCAAATGACTGTTTTGTAACCTTTTCAGTTAGGAGCGAAACATATTTTGCTATTTTGACTATAGCACCCTAAGATGCTCACCAAAGGCTGGGGGTTACAGACACCCACAATCGTAAACGCTGCTTGGATTAGAAACGTATCAAGGATTACTTTATTTGACAAATTATTTTTCATTCCAAATTGTTTCATTATCACAACATTTATAAGAATAAAGATGTTCATTGTTCCTAGCAGCTAAGCATTTGTTACCGATATTATATTACTATAGATATTATTATATTACTGTAGATATATTATATTACTATAGATATTATTATATTACTATATATATTATTATATTACTGTAGATATATTATATTACTGTAGATATTATATTACTATAGATATTATATTACTATAGATATTATATTACTATAGATATTATATTACTGTAGATATTATATTACTGTAGATATTATTATACTACTGTAGATATTATTATATTACTATAGATATTATTATATTACTATAGATATTATTATATTACTGTAGATATATTATATTACTGTAGATATTATATTACTATAGATATTATATTACTATAGATATTATATTACTATAGATATTATATTACTATAGATATTATATTACTATAGATATTATATTACTGTAGATATTATATTACTGTAGATATTATATTACTGTAGATATTATTATATTACTGTAGATATTATTATATTACTATAGATATTATTATATTACTGTAGATATATTAAATATTATAGATATTTTAAAGTTGACCATAATACAGAACCTCACTCTGAGCTATAATAGAGCATGATTATAGACAAAATCAAAAAATTAAAATAAAAACATGTTTTGTGCTAATTTTCATTCAAAAATAAAGGGTGTGGATTAAACCCGAATAAACACAACATATCCATAATGGCCAGCCTACAAAGGCCCCACAAAGTTCGCATTAAACATAAGGCCTGTTCGAATTCAACATCATGACATACTGAGTATACTGGTTGTGGCGAACAATAGCTTCAGTATCGAGCATCAATTCTTATTTTTTAGACCTACAGCAAAGATGGTTTCACGTGAAACTACCTGTGAATGAAGCCCATCTTGTGTACACTTTCTATAGCAAGAACGAGCTCAGCTATGTAGAACCTGGCTAGAGGCTCCTCAAATATGCCCATCTTTATGAGAAGAGCCATCAGGTCTCCGCCAGGGATGTACTCCATAATAAAATACAGATTCTCTTTATCTTGGAATGAATAGAAGAGTTTTGTGACCCACTCCAGCTCTGCTTCTGCGAGCATGTCTCTCTCTGCCTTCACATGCGCCACCTGGTTACGCCTCACCACATCCACCTAGAAACCAGTATGAAAGTTAATATCGCGGTAAAACTGAAGGCTTACCTGCCGAATATTTACATGCGCATATATGCTAACCAGCCGTGTGATACAAGCTATGCCCAACTCGGCTACATACCTTACGGAGAGTCTTCATAGCGTAGAGTTGCTCTCCCTCAAAGTCGCCTTTTTCCAATACCTTCTTGCGGACGAGTGAGACTGTGCCAAAGGCCCCGATGCCGAGTGTCTTTATCACATCAAACATGCTTCTGTTCATCTTGGCTCTCTTGAGTCGAAGGTAATTTGTCTCTTTTTGTTTCAACATCTTCCTCACTTGGTCTTTTGCCTCATCTGATAACTCCACCTGGCAATATGAACTTAATTGTTACATGAAATCCTCCCATTCACGTTTATATACACACACTTTTCTACTTTTCAACAAAGCATAGCGGTTAGCTCGCGTGTCTGCAGAACTGGTGGATCTGAGTTAAATATCAGTGTGAGTCGGATTTTTTATTCATAAATTTTAATCATTACAACTGGACACACAAATGACAGACAAACACTGAGATTTATATAGATATATTCCTCCCTTGCCTACATATGGGTAAGATTTTTCATTATGAGAATCTTGCGTAAAATTTGGTGAATTGTTCCAAGTTTTACAAGCTTCGAATTTAGTTACAAGAATTACGTAAACTTAGCTGCCGTTAAAATCTTTATTTGAACACCACCTCTATTTGACCGCCACTATAGTTAAAAGGTTTAAAAATGGAGCACCATGGCATTCAATTAAAGGATTTAAGGTATACGTATACTAAAGAATAATGACTGTGACGATCGACCCTGCTCATACATGCCCTCATCAATATTACCATATTTATAAAAGAGATAAGCCAGTCTACGTTTTTGAAACCAATAGGGAGCAAGCAATTCATAATGGTCTTTTCTACAATTTTCTGTATATTCTATATTGCAAATAAACTATGTAAGTCTTTTTTCATTGTTGAAGATAGAGACCGGAATAATTTTAAATTAGAGCGGCTGGTATGATAGTATGATAGTTCAATAGGAGTGTCATGTTCATGATGGAAATTTGTTTGCAATACCAGTGTTTCAAAACCAATTATTATTATAAAAATTGTTAGAAGTGCCAAATCTTATATTTTACTAAAAGTTTGTCTGGATGGAGCAGTGAAATAATTATAGTAATCTTTACAGGCGAGCCTATTACTATCGCAGCAAATTTTAATGATCAGCGTGACACAGTCTTGCAGGTGTTAATAACGGTAAAACCAGTGCTTGGAGATTTAAATGCTTGCGAATTATATCTAAACCGTAACAAAAGTTGTTCCTCTATAATTGGAGAACATTTTGGAATTTATATTTATACAGAGAACAACAACGCTAAAACTGAATGATACTTCCAGACACATTACAACATAAAAAGATTTATTTTAATTTCATTTTAAAGTTGATATTCTTCATATTGTTAACTTTACGATAGAATAAAATGTGAAGATTATGAAAATAAAGCGTTTTTGTTAAAATTGCATGTTAAAGTGTATTTTTAAATTTCTAAATCTTAATGGGAGGTACCAAAATCTGACGAAGCTCATAATAAAAAAATCTTTCCCATATGTAATCATATGTTCCTTCCATTCCTACATAAACAATTGCATACCCCTTCCATTCCGACATATACAATCGAGTATTCCCCCTCGGCCTACACATATAATCATATGCCCATAGAGATAGCCCAAGTGTTTTAGATGTCCTAAAGTACCTTGCTCATTTCTCTTTCTAGCTGTATACGACGGCTAACTCGCTCCTTGTGCTGTTTCAGCACATTTTCTATATGTTGTTCCATGTAGAACTTGAACGCCGCCGGTGAGTAATGCTTCAGTTTTGTCCATACTTTATCTTCCTCCTTCGTTTCAGCATCAATTCGTAGCTGAGGAATGGGTGATGTGCATCGATGCGTGCGGCCACTCTCAGATTCCGTTTCACTCTACAGCAGTGGGACAACTTTCAAACTGACAAGAAGCAAGCCATCAACTAAACCAGCAAACCGACCAGACAATTGCAAGATAGATTAAGTATAAATATCTATGTTAAATATTGATGAATCTAACCAAGATTTTGCAAGTGAGTAGGTGAACCTACCTGCTCAGGCTCACTGGCTTCAGACAGATCAACATTAATTGCACCCCTGCCAGCCAAGCCATTATTATTAGCCTGGCGACCATTGCCAGGGTAAGGGGGTGGTGGACGGTCAGGAAGCGCATCAGAGTTTGTGGAGGCTGTACTGATCATGCTCAATGGTGATTGGTTAGTTGTACGAGATACTGGCGAGTCAGACCTAGTCTCCAACGAACCTGGATTGTGAAGGAGAGAGCGGTAGAAAGTATGCGATAATTAACCAGCAAGGACTGTTATTTCTTGCTGGTACTTCTGCTAATACTAGTTTTTTCAAGATGTTATCAACGTTGACACATTCACGGGCAAAAGTTCATGAACCTCAAAGGAAGAGCTTTGGTAATTGAATTGAGTAGAATTGGGTGGATCCAAAAGCAAATGAATGCATGGCATGTATTTACATTAAATGTAGCAGCTATAATACCACATAACAAACATATCTCCTGTTTGGGCACACATATTTGGTACACTCTGCCAGTAGGTCAAAGGTAACAGGGTACATATCGCATGTACTGCATGCTATGTATGCGTGATGAGAATGTTTTTCTATTGTTATCCAACTATCTCAAAATGTGGCAATTAGCCATTATAATAGACTTTGCTTGGCATTCATGTGCGCCTATATTTCACATACATTAGCGCAAAAAAAGTACGGTGGAACCTCTAGTTATGAAAAACTCTACATCCAAGATTTTTCCAGTTACAAAAAAACTTCTGGTAGAAATTTTGGTTTGACTTGCGGAAGATATTTCAAGATTGAAAGGCCTCCCATATTTTGGTCCGTTTGTTTGTTTGACGTCTTGGCACATGTGCTTCTCGGTGGCTATGATGTACGACGCATCCCACTCAGTTTTATTTGCTGGTGAAAGTCAGTCAACACTAAGTTTTTCATTTTTGACCATTGTGTAATTTGTATGTCACATACAAAGTAGCACAACTTTTGTTTCTAGCAACTCCAATTCTGTGTTTTCTGTATGATGATGTAGTTTTTCAGTTCACGCCCGTGTAAATAAATCTTTCTACTTACATCCGTAGAAACAAGATTTCTTCAGAGCAACAAAATTGAGATAACAATAAAAAACCCACCTCTTCTGACCACCGTCCTCCCACTTTTTGCTGTCTTCGCTTAGCCTAGTCTAGGCGGCCGCCACCAAAGGTAATCAAACATACCATTCATAGTTTTTATTCGTTATTTTTTTGTTCTTTCTTATTTTCATGCGTACTTTTTCTATTTACATGTAGTACGAGAACTCTAACATGTATTTGTATGTAATACAGGTATTAACCATCAAATGTATTTACAATTTATACAAATGTTAAATCCGAGTTTTGTGGGGCTTAGAATTAATGCATTTGAATGGTCAAATCGGTTTCTACTTATAATGCTATCACTTACGAAACGGTTTCCGGAAAAAATTAATTTCTCAAGTAGAGGTTCCACTGTATACATTTACATTTGAAGTAACTTCTAATGCCCAAACTGATAACAGTTCCTATATTTAATTACTCCCTAAACTCAACAAAAATCCCACTCCTTAAAGAGACAACCATACTAGTTGATAGTGAGTTGATACTAGTCGATAGTGAGTTGATACTAGTCGATAGTGAGTGTATCGTGTTTTGTTTAAACAACATACATGTAGATTAGTAGGGGTTACTTACGCCCTTGTTTGTTATTAAAGTTGGTAAGTGACGAGTAGTAATTTAAAAAATCGACTCAATTCTATCATCTGAAACAACTGGCACAATTACATTTATATGTGGTAGTTGGACAGACGATTCTTCTCAAAACCAGTTAGAAAGTTAATACATGGTTATTTGGTTAGCGCTTACAGCATCACTGCCATATGCTTGAGCAGCCTTTTATACCACACTGCATTTCTAACAATGTCTATTTATGAAGTACACATTTAAATAGTTGTGTGAAACAAACAAACTTGTGATTTTTAATCAACGAAAGATTTTTTAAAAACACTTAAATTAGCAAGCGCTACTCACCTTTAATAACTGCAATGAAATTTATTAAACTAGTTCCAGAACTCTCGCAAATAATGTTGGTTTTAATTGGTCAAAAGAATTTGATTGCCGTTTTCACCAGATGTGATGGTGACTTATCTTGTTATCAACTTATGACTGCCTTGACCTTGACCGAGTGATCACAGGTTTAATCTTGTTCTATACAAATACACCGATTTACTGATTGGTATCAGTCTTCCATCCTCACCTTTTCGCCTCAAGTGTGGAGGATCCATAGGGCTAGCCTCTGTGCTGAATTTAAACTGTATCTGGTGGTCAGGGATCCGCCGTAAGGGGCCCGTGTTATGGGTAGACTGAGAGTTGCGTGCTGTCACTTGAAAGGTCGGGTGACCAGTTATTTGGAACTGTGGATCTGAAAACAACGCCGAATAATAATGCCTATGATGCCCATGGATGTACCTTTTCACCGTACAACCTTCCTTGTACAGGCTTCAAGAATTATGGCTGGCAACAGACAAGATAGAGCATTTTGAAACAGCCATCTTGCTGCCAGACAGTAAATCACATTTTGTTTTACCAGCGCAATAAACTCAAAATCAACAGTTGAAAGAAGCATTTCTCTTTTAAGTCGATGATCTCTACACTACATTTGCAACGAGCTTGCAAAACATGTTATGAGTATAATATTGATGCGCATCTCATAGGTGAATAGCGGGCCAACCTAGTCGAAAAAGAAATCTGGTCATTGTAAAGGTGCTATTTACCAGTAATACGCAGTACACTACTTGGCTAAAACTTATTATAAACTATTTAAATTGAAGGAAATATTTTAGCACAACTGCATAGTTGTTGCTGATGTTTTAACACGGTTTGAGTTAAGCAAGAGGCTGGATAGAAATTGGCAAGTACTTCTGTTGACTATATATGTCACTCATAACAAAACTCTTAGCTTTATAAAATAGTAGGCGATCTATGTGAGGCTTCTTGAAAATCAGCCCCTAAAACTATGAGGGTACGAACTGTTTTTGCCTCTATGAGACCTAATTAAAATAATTAAAACTAGAAACAAATTATCGAAAATTCATTTTCTATCTGATGGATCGTTTTTTATCAAGTTCTGTGTTTTTTTAACTGTTTTGAAGCTACACAGGACGTTACTCAAATTTATCCATCTATTGCCACATACAGCTTGAGCCACTTTTAAGTAAACCCATTTACATTAATTAATTAGCAACACCTATTATGCTGCAAAGGTTTACAGTTGCTGAAATTTCAATATCGAGGCCATAAACATTCACCTTCATCTCAATTTGACAAATCATTCAACGCGTATCAACTGAAAAATCATTTTCAAGGTTTCAATATACTCAGCCAATGGTAAACTTAGGATGGTGACATTCCTTATAAAACAACCTGACAGCCAAAGAAAACAAGTGTCATTTATTTTGAGATGTATGCTTTTTCTTATATATAATTTTTATCAGTCAACTTTAATGAGGACAAATGATACTTAAGACTTCCATGTCAATCGCTCAGCGTTGGCTAAATTTTTCCTCATAGATGCAAGAAACAGCTAAAATCTTATGTACATTTGTATAATCCTGTGTCCGAGGATTGTTCTAATCAGCTTTTTGCAATTATGGCAGATGAAAAAGTAATAGGGCAAAATACTTTCTAAGGAGGACAGTTAAAATTGCCGCAGATGTTTTTCGGAATATCAAATGTGGTCATAACAGCTGCAATAAGATTACAATTACAATGTTTAAACAATTGAAAAATGGCTTATGACCATTAATTGCAAAATGGTGGATTACAAAAAGTAGGAAGAATTTGCTATTGCAACCATTTGTATAAATTATTCACAAAGATGTAAGACGTTTATCAAACAGATCGTTTGTATGTTATTTGACTTTCAAGTAGAATTTATAGAACTATAAATATAACTGTGGAATAGTTTCAAGCAGTAAATTGAGTAATATTCAGTAAAATAAAACGGCGCTTCCAGAAGCAAATGAATATATACCGAATTCAATCTGGCGGCGTCACAAAAATTAGAGTCAACCATTTGGTAGAAAAAGAGTTATAAGGGAGCAAATATAGGCAAATGATTTGAGTTTAAAAAAGTTTCAATGTTACAAAGGAACTTGGTACAAACTTAACAAATGGTGAAATTACCATTAAGGGTTGTATTTTTATAACCTCATAGAGTAAACAATAACGTTGTAATACTTTAGATCTGTTTTAAAATGGATTAATTAACCGTTTTTGCAAGTTTAAAATGTTAATGTTTAAATTCTCACACTCAAACTAGTCATTATTCTGATAGTGATAATGGTAAATTTCCGCTTAGGCTCCGCCCTGCCTGCTCTTATCACAGTTTTAGACTCGGTGTAGGAAAAGCCGTGTGGATCTTCTGACTGGACGATATTGAACAGACAAGTTTTTATAGGCATGACTGCACGCATCCAATCGCGTAATTTTCTTTTATAGTAAGACTATAAAACACCAGAAACATTTAATTTATGCTCTTTTAAAAGCCATAAATTAGGAAAACTGTACAAGGCTAGCTCACCTTAAAATTGTAACCCTAAGCTATTCTTTACTAAAAATGCTGTGTTGGAATTGCTACGCCTGAGCTTGTTTTTAATTGTAATCAGATAATCGCAATTGTGAAAATTTCTTCCAAAAACCCCCAAAAATCCATGATTTCAGATATGATTGCTAACAAAGAATGGAATACAGGCATGCTTCAATAAAACTGTTTTTTACCCCTAAAGAGCAAAGGCATTTTTTTTAGATGGTAAGGATCAGTCATGGCTCACCCATTCAGATGCGAGTGAACCAGTATTATCTTCTTCACATTGACACATTTCATACAAGATATAAATAAGTACATCTTAATATATTTTGAAAGACAAAAATAAAATGCTTGTAAGAATAAGATTGTGAATATTCAATAGCACAGACTTATTTGATATCATAGAAAGCTACAATATTCAGCTCTGGTTCTGAAACTAGACTTCAACTAGTAATTATACAACGGTAAACTTTATGAGATATTTACAGACGAAAGAGAAAACCTAAAGGAATTAGAATTTACCCAAAGTAAGGAAGTACCCAAGCGTGTGAGGCATTACAACCCAAGCAGTTGACAGTAAACATGAAAAGCGAGTTTACCTCTATGATTACGTATCTTTATGTGAACATTTCCGCCAGTGCCGTTTGACGTATGTCCTATGGGCCGTGGAGGCACTGGCCCTACCTGAGATTGTTTTGAAGTTGTGTAACTAGGGGGAGCTGGTGAAGAGTTAGGCGGAACTGTAGCTACAAAAACACCACACGCATTGCAGAGTATTAGTAGTCATGTACCAAAGTATAAGACCGCCCAATAGTTTTCATGATTGTCCTCAACTTGATCTATAATAGAACTCAATAAGCCCAGTATAGCTAACTCAAATATCATAGAGTGATATATCATTTTCATCTTCAAAATATGCTCTTTTCTGTGATGTTAATGTATTGTTTGCGAGTTAAAATTTATTCCTCCCTAATTACATACCACTCTCACAGGATGAGATCTGCTCCGTATTGATGAAAAATTAGAAAAAGTTAATAGGCAGCAATTCTTTATTTCAAGCCAATGTGTCACATTTTTTGAAGTATTCTTAAATGGTTGACATTTTTACTTCCCTAGCAGTATAGATTCAGTCATTTTACACAGTTTAATCGCTCTTTTCAAACATTAACTTTTACCAAAAAAGAATGTATTTACATCTAATACTGCTGAGCAACCTAACAGCCAGAGCATAGCCGTTAAAGTTTACTGGTTTTATATATTTAAGAAATACTAGAATATTGTAGGCGGTCCTATACTTTTGCACATGACTGTGAGTGTGAGTAAGACATGCCCGGTCCCATGCGTAGCAAGGAGACAACATATTAATAGGACAAGAATAAAATTGCCAAATAAACCTGAAACAGACCGTGCCAAATTATTATGAATTACCAAAGCATGCTAGTGCAATGGCACAGTCATCCCTAATATTTCAAAGCCCTTCCAGGTATCTTCGCACACGCCTTGCCAAGAATTTTCTACAGCTATTCTCAGGCCTTGATTGAAATAAAAAATAAATATAAGACAGCTGGGGGTGGAGCTAATTGAGAAATGGGTAGTAACTCACATGCAAAGCAAAATTGAAATATATTAAGGCCAGACAATGCCCTCCGATGATATGAGTAATACCCACAAGTATTCTCATGCATGGATGAATAGGCTAACCTATCTGTATTATAAGTAAGCCCATGACTAATTCCAATATTGAAGCATATACAACCATCATCTTGGCCTGGCCATGTGTCTCAGCATTTTCCTACACTGCCTACTGAAGCACCAGAACACTTTATGTAGAGTGATAAAACTTCCATAGATGCAGTTGATATGAGCGAATACTCTACATTTATTATTGCGGAGGGGGATACATACGATACATGATACATTCCGAGGTAACATTTCGACTAGAAGACAATGAAGTCCCAGAAACTTTGTTAACTGGTGACATTTAAACAGGGACTACCCGCTATTAAGGTTCACTGAAGGTGAGATACACCAACACAGGCAACCTGCAACCGCCTGGTTACATCTATGGGTACTTGTGAGTTTTGTTGTTTCCGGGCTTCTGAGAGAATAACTAAGCAGCATCCAGTCAGTCACCTTTCGCCCCGGCTAATAGTTGTGGTCACTTCCACTCAGGGAATAACCACGGAGAAAGACAACCGAGGGGCAGGCATTTACCTGTGTGCAAATGGGGCCGAGGGAGCACCTGGCTACGTGCTGAATGAGTTATTACAGATGTTTGTTTAGTCTCCCAAGCTTGAATCGGAGTGGGTGCAGGATGCATATGCTGTGCAGCTGGGTGGAGATAATGGCTTCCTTGTAGACTAGCTGGAGATGAACTACCTGCATAAAGGAAGCAAACAACAAGCGCATCACCAGCAGCCCTTCACCAGATCACAGCAAAGAAGCGTGAGAAGTTTATGGGCTACATCCATGGCATCTCTGGAGCTAAAATAATACCCCATGCCAAACCACAAGTTAACAGAGGAACACAAAAAACATGTATCAGGCAGTTTATCAATCAAGGCGACAGAAATTTCCTGACAGTATTTTCAAAATTTTTATAATTTTCTGTGATCGTCGAAGATCTTGTAATATCAAAGATTAAGAACCCTATCTAAGTGTTGTAACTAGTCCCTTAGGGTGCTTTCAGATTTCCTACGAGTAAGGAGTACACGATTAGATACACATGAAGCAACCTCTATGCGTGAAGGGTACACGATTAGATACACGTGAGGCAACCAGATATCTATCGCTTACCCACCAGTTTTTTGAAAAATGACAGCAGTTTTACTTAGATCGGATTACACGATGATGGAGCGCAATAGCTAAGAGTATAATCCATGGATAGTAGATAGGCGCATATGTGATGACGCATCAGGCAAAGCAGTAGCACCAATTTTTATATTTTAATGTTTTCAGGCAATGAGAAACATTATAAACATTCATTGCCTCATAACAAACGTGTTCATTGAGTGTTAACAATATTTTATTCAATTCATTCACGGTCTTCTGTAGAGTAATTATAGTGCTGGTCACATATCTCTGAAAGCTACAGGTAGCAGATAGCTCCAAATCTTTGGGTATGCTCCTAAAGTACCCTTCTGCGCGATAGATATTTTTCCAAATATTTTGTGACGTGTTCCTCTCCAGAGTACGCCTATGGAATCCAAAAACACCCTCGGGTTCCAGAACTATTTTGCTATTGAATAACTTTTACACATACACATGAACATGTGAAGTTGGGCTACTCGAGCCTGGACCATTTTAAACATTACTCATCTAGACTAGGAACCAGTATTTTTGTTCCGACTTAACTAGGTAGCAGATGGATTGCCTTACTAATCACACCTATTTGCGATCACTACAGAATATTCGTTCTAACTTCCGATTCTATTCACTTATTCATACCCTGTGACGAAAGAGTCAGGTTTCAAATGTACAAACTTGTTGAGTGGATGAGGTGTCAGACGCGAAGACTGGCCACTACTTATTGAAATCAAACACCATTTTTCACAGTCACAACATTGATGAATGTTAATGTGACTTAACAGCTAGATATTTCAAAATGTGACATTCAGGGGCCCATTAGAAATCCTCTATATGTTCGCATTGCACACTTGGAGAACAATGATCATGTTTTGCCTGCATCAGGAACATGAGATAGCAAAGCTAGTTAACATATTTTGAGAAAATGATTACACAACAGGCATCTCTATTTTGAACCAGAGTAAAATGTTTCTTGAACAGTTTATAATCAATCGTTGACACGCTAGCGCACGGGCAGTAGGTCAATGACAGATGTGAGCCGCTCTCAAGTCTAATCCTTAAGCTAAGTAAAAAACTTAACTCTATGAGCAACATTTGTTTTGTCAGGGGCTTCCATAAAACATGGCTTTTTTTTCGTCACAAATATCTACACATTTACAGGTAGGTACATAGCCTAATTTTTCAGGCACGCATTGCTAAGGAATTCGTCTATCGATAACTCATATTGCTATTACGACAGCGTGAAAGTCAGCAGAGTTGTACTACTTAAACTTTTGTAGAGTTCAAACTTGTTTATATAAGTACTGCAACAGCAGCAAATGCAGAAGCTCTCATTTCAGCTGCGCTAGAAATATGAAAACGGTAAAATATTTGACATATATATTTTTACATGCACAAATGTGAATGCACCATCGGATTGGATAACGGATCGGATAACGGACTGACAGAGGAAAAAATCCAAACTTTGTTGTCAATTGAAAGCAAGGAAAAATTATTAGGCTATAAAGTTTATAGAATTCTCATGTAATACCTCCTTCAAAGATACACTTGCCATATTGATTATTATAGAAAAACCTTTTTATATTATGTATATACAGAATGGGAGTCTCTAATATGATGTATTACTTTATTGATGGCGTGGGAAAGAGTGTAACCCTGCTTTACAAACTGCCGTATCAAAGCCAAGCACAAATCTGTAGTACTGTGGTGCACTACAGCAGGAAGACTGCAACCGATTAGTCACACAGAGCACAAGAAGAATGAGCAAGCCAGCAAGACCTCGCACATACCAATGTTCAAAACACAAGCATACAATATCATAGGATGCTCTCACCTGAGCTTGGCGACTCGGGGTAGGGAGGTGTTCGGTACTCTCCCGTGTGAGGAGGTGGATATCCACCATAACTAACTAGGAGGTAGTCATTACTTGAACCTGAGGTGATACTGCTAGCTGGAGAAGGTTGATGATGTGTATTATAAGGAGGTGGCGGTGTAGCAGCGTTCACCAAGTGCGGAGATGAGTAGTTAGGTGGAGGGGGTTGATTGCCATTCTGTATCGGACTAGCCGGCTCCCTATGATGAGGCACTGCTATTGGATACTGAGAAGACATGTTGATCGCTGTCGGTTGGTGTTGGCGATGATCCATATTTGGAGTATATTGTTCGTGATACGATGGAGACATCTGGGCTGGGGGCGGAGGAACCGGTTGAGTCCGTTTTGTTGACTGCAAACTCTGGCTGTGCTGGAGAAGAATTGAGTGAATCTCTTGCGTACTCAAGCCAGTTTGCTCAGCGAGCTGTTCGAGTGAGGACGGGGGCGTCGCAGATGGCACCGTGTTGGCAGCTGAGTGACTAGTGACAGTGCTAGCCGCCTGACTAGGAGATGCTCCTCGAACTGAGCCTCTAGCCTGTGAGATAGCTTCACGAGGAGGTAGTGGTGGGGGAGGTGTAGTTAGCACCCGAGACCTAGGAGGAAGAGGTGGTGGGGGTGATATAGCTCCATTGTTCGTGGCCAGTATCTCATTTTTTGGTTTTTCAGTCTTGCCTCCTGGGGAATGTATTGCTGGGGGGCCAACCAAACCTGAGGAAGAGAAATACCAACAATCAATACACATATACTAAATAAGCATGCGTGGGCGGTGCAATTTGTCAATAAGCAACTTTATAATCTTTCCACAAATTTTTAGAGGATAAAAGCTACGCTACCATTGAGACACCAAACTTCATGAACATATTGTGGCCCTACTTCGTCACAGTAGGTCGATACTGTTCAAATATCAAGGGCCCTCTAATGAATATCAATACATAAACCATGGATGTTGTAGGTTTCATTTGCGTGTAAGTCATTTTGGTAAGATCAAATTTGGTAAGATATGCAATAGAGCACCCATGAAGTCGAAAGAGATCAGTTGAGATGTTTTTATGCTTGTGTTAAGAAACAATGCTGATTACAATTTACAGTACGAAACCAGTCAATATTCTTTAGTAATTTTATTAGATCAGGTATAGCATAAAGGTAAGGCCACACGTATCGTGTAATTTCAACTAATCTGGGAAATTCCATTGGTACGAAATTTCTGACCTGCCACACGGAGTTTCCCCACCACGGATTCGTACGAAACTAACTTTCAACTAGCCAATCAGAACGCGGTGATAAGTTGAAGCCGATTCCATCTCAATCATTTGCTTCAGTACAAACATGCGCAAAAGAAAACGACCTTCAACATTCAACTAACCTTTTTAACCGACCAATCAAACAACGATTCATAGGAATTTCTGACGTTTCGTCCAATTCAGGATTCGTTCATCGTGCGCATCCAACGATGGACGAATTCGTCCAAATGTCAATTCGTACGAATCGTTTCGTCCAAATTTAGCCGATTTCGTGAGAATTTTGTTTCGTCTGACCCTACCTTTAGAGCATTTCACTGCACTTCACTGACTCCAGTTAAGAGTTGCTAAGGCTAGCGTGGAAGGTGCGGAATTGGGTACACGTGAGGTATTCAGATTCCAGTTATGTACCACCCATAAATTTAGGAGTCAAACGGTAGGTTTCGCCTTGTTTGGGTACCCAATACCCGAGCTGACTATAGATGAATACAGAGATCAATATTTTAATGATTTTAGGTTACAATAACCAATGCTTGCCTGACAACAAACGGGTTCAGTACAAACTGAAAATTTTCATTAGACTCGTTGCATTTCATCGATAGAATAATTACTGTGTTGGTCAGACAATGCTGAAAGAAGCAAATGGAAGATAACTTGAGTTTATGGATATGAGTCAACCAAGGCTTATCACATGCTAGGATAGGAATTTATTTTTCGATATCTTGTCACAAGTACCCCTTACAGGTACTCGTAGAGAATCCATAAGCCCTCAAAATCTAACTAAAAGCAAACATTTTTTAGCAAGGAGCAGCGGACTCATGAGATATATCAACTAGGAAGTTTGAGAGTTTAGACTTTTCAACTTCGGTCTACATATATCAGTGTTTATGACTATAACAATGCACAGCTTTTTTGCCATAGAAGAACCTTTTGCATTACCCAAGCTCATACATTTATGAGATGATACAAAATACACAGCTTTACGGCATAATAAAAATATAACTAAAATTTGCATTTGAAGCCATTATTGTGATAAGTAATGAAAAAAAAATGCTAGATATGTTTTGTTCAGCCTATCCCTTGACAGAGTTTACTGTTGAAGCAATGGTGGAGATCCTCCAATTACAAAGCAACAAGCAGCTGATTAAGAAGTTTTAAAATTATTGAGCTCTAATAAAATTTTAAACTGTCACAAGAAGAATATTGAACTTTTCTAATGGCAGCTAAGTACGGCGGGTTGATATTCCTTAGCCTGTGCTCTATATCAATCCTATTTCTTTTGGTAACTAAAAACTCAGCTCTTTAATTACCGAAAGAGTTGTTAACCACACTGCCATTCGAACTACGGAACAGAGGCATACTGCTTAGACTACCGGCAGACCTTGGTGGTATGTGCTAGAACAAAGTTTCTTTTAAATGAACTGCTGAGTGGCTCAGGTCAACCTGGCTCTACAAACATGAGAATTTAAACACAAAACTGCCGGTATCACATCATTTATAAGTTCCTTTAACTTCTTGACATTCTTCTTTATTCTCGATAAAAACTTCTTCATTTGACTTCATACTGTTAATGGATTTTGCAAGTACGATTCAAGTACAAAGCTTTCAAACCAAACCAAAATTATCAGCCATAAAAATGCTTGGCAAGTAAAAAGATTGACAGACAAGATTTTGGGTGACCTGAGAAGATGGTATATGACTTACAGCAACTCAAGTTGTCTCGCATACCAATGTTAGTTAACTGTCAAATTCAAATATTCCATCATCATTCCCAGACTATGTGGCTGATGAACGTCATCTATGATATCAAGATCATCACACTGCCTAGCACTAGACGCTGCCTAACAAGGAGCATTCTCAGCTTGAGAGTTTTCATCAAATGCTCTATGTAGCAAAGCAATTTACGAGCTGGTCTGCCGTAATCTGGATTATATCAGATGTATATAGAATTGAGGCTATTATTTTATAATTATGTCAAAATGATATTTCCAGAATCTATTGACTTAGAAATGTTAAGAAACCAGAAATGTTTGGGCCTTGGATAAAATCTTAAAAACATCATAATGAGTTTATACTTGCAGGAGTATTTCAGACGTTTCTTCATTTTGACTAGCATGTTGACACGCTAAGTTGCAGGTGTTTAGCCAACAAATGTCTTTTATACTGGTCTGAATAGATCAGCATTTTTGAAGCATTAACCGAATGTTTATGATTGTAAACCAAGCACAATCACTAAACTATTTAATGTGTGGCTCATAACTTCCAGCGACAAACCGAAATACATTGCTGCAGTAAAGCCAAATTTTACTTTGGTTTTACTTCGGCAATGTAGTACTTCAGCCTTGCATCACTGGTTGTGGCAGTTATCATTCACGTCCCGTGAATGATAACTGCCACAACCAGTGATTGATAGCCACATTGTAATACTAATTTGGAAGAAGACCAATTAAAAGAATTATGCTAATTCAGATGGGCGGAACCTAGAGACATCCTGAGGGATACACTCCAACTGGCCATCTCGACTGCACTGCTGATTAGCAACTAACCATGTGAAAGTCAGCAATTATTGGGCAATGTGGGTTGGATGCGCCGCCGTTCGGTTTTTATCGCAATAATGTAGTATTTTACCATTTTCTTCAGCTACCTGAGATCCGGCCTCCTGGCCATGAATGAAAAATGGCACATCGTCGTCGACAGAACTACCTCGTAACCTAGAAAGCATCGTTCCTACCATTTTTCGTTACATGGGAAATCTCACTAGTTGCAATCTTCACACATGGCCTGACCATTCCAAGGAGTAAGATACAATCCAAAGCAAACAATTCCCAACATGGACATAGTCATTGTGGAAACATTCAGTTCATGAGATGAGTGATTGCTGATACCACGTCATTTCGTTGTTAACGATTCCACATATTTATCAACATAAGCATAAAGTGGCAGGAACTATTTTTAGACATCAGCCATTTAATAATGATCGAGTTTTTGCAACTGCCTTTTTATATTTAAGATTTTAAATCTTACTATATAGTAAACACTGGTTCGCAACATAAACAAGCATCGCTGAATGTTTGTAGCATGATTTCAATAACATGTAGCAGTAAGACAAACAAAAACAATCTGAAGAAAATATGAAACAACTACAAGTATCTGAGACATGATAAGGCCATGAACGGCCTTACTTCAATAAGAAGCATGCCACAACTCTGGAGTTTAGGGTGATGGTATTACGCAACCAACACAAAATCCTTTTATCACCACTGCTACAGCAAATGTTATCTGTCACGAGGAATGTGGCCTGATTAGATTGGGGTCTACTGATCTGTACATACATTCTGAGAAGTTAATTGAATTTTGCACCCTGTATTCAAATATTTGCTGAGAGATGAGAGACATCAGTAAGATTGCTTAGAAACTAATAGCTCTGCATAGAGAATATGGTAGCACAAGGAGTATCAGCGATGACCACTGAACTCATTCCTCATTCTACCAATGGAAGTATCTGAAGTAGATGGAATAAGAGAACTGGGGTTGGTCCACAACCATTGTAAGATTGATGGCGATGGAAACTACCATAACAAAGCGACGCTACTCCCAGAATTCTTCGTCAGACTTTGCGATGATTGCGAACGTATCTAATATGACATGGCAACATTATAGCCTAGCTAGAACTTAGTATCTTAAGGACATACCACATTGAAGAAAAAGATCCCAACCTAATCCCGATTAGCTTCTAAATGAGCATAAAACCCATTTAGTTAAAACAAGGCAAATACTCAAATGATACATTATGACAGGCAACAGCAAATTGTGACTACATCTCCAGGCTCTGGAAAAATAAAGCATTGTTACAATACGTAATTTCTTTAAATAGGGAATAATGTAAAATAATTTTTGTTGAATGTTTGCAATGCATCAGATAATTGGTAATAAAGATATATATATATATATATATATATATATCTATATATATACATATATATATATATCTTCAGGTCTTTTCTTTGGTGTAGTAAACACAAGCCTTGCTATTGTTATAGCGTTCAGCCTGACTTGTGTTTTTGCCCATTTTCTTTCAACAACTGACAGTATCTTGGTAGCTTTTATGAGCTAACCTGTTCATGCAACAGTGTTCTGCTTAAGGTGTTTAAACATTTGAAGCTGGCTTTGTCAGTAGACAAATTTCTTGGACTTCGGCATCACACGATTCTTCTGAGGGCATTAGCTACCATTTTTAGTCAGGGTCGGAAACTACCGACATTTGGCGTATGTTAGGCAAAAGAGGTGAAGCTACAGAGACATGTGGCTCAGTTTGGTTGTGTTTAGCCATTCACAGACTTTTATAGAAAAAACCTTTTTCATTCTAAGAACAACCTTCAATTAAAGAAACTCTCACGCATTCAATATTCAATCATCCTTTGTCAACAATCAGATATAAAATCAAGAAGAAGCTGTTTGACTTGTTGAGTAAGCTCTAAACAGCCATCTTAAACCTGAGCTTCAAATTAGAGCTTACTATAATGCTCTGAGCTAACACGAAATCCTTTTTTGATTTCATGACTTGATTTGATTTTGACAAAAATTGATCAAATGGTGAATATTAAATATCCTACAATAGCCTAAAAATAAGGATTTTCATGACAAGAAAAATAACAAACCTTGAGACATTTTTTCTATGGTAATTCAGATCTGTACGAAGCTTCAAATATTTTTGGTATTGTGATGAGTGGTATGTAAGGACTTGGTCATGGGTTTTGGAATAAGCTCTTACACATGTAGGTATTGTTAGGTAAAGGACCATTTAACTGAGTACTCTTGAGTTTTATTTGACTTAGTAGGTGACAGGTCAACTTTATAACCTCAAAAATCAGAAGATAGACCAATAGCAAGCTACATTCGGTAATACTATTAATAGCGCATTTGGTCTGGTAATAATAGTTTAGAACCAATGTAATACAGCGCACAACATGATTCCGAGCTCATTGACCCACGAATGAAGACATGATCGGCACTTAATGCTTTGCGCATACCAAACAGACTTGCCCTGACTCCACAAAACGGAAGCAAAAATCTCATTGATAATTGTTGAGAATATTGAGATGAGCATGGGCATTGCCAAACAGTAGGAATGCCTGGACATAGAAATCAGGCAAGAAGTGGTTAACAATTGGTACAATGCTACTCAAGGCAAAAACATACTCTCTTGTTCTACATAGATGAATACTGCTTTCCAGAAGATCACGGAGTTGGGTAATACATACATGCTGATCATCAAGGGTGCTTTCGGGTTCTTTATACTCATTGGGACTCTTTCAAGGTCGGCGTGAAAAGTATCCATCAATAGCTGGATTTAAGCAACAAATATTTATTGTGACCCTTCAAACTTTTAAATGAGTATTTTGCTACACTGCACTTTCAATGATAAGCGATCACAATGTAATTTCCAAGTGTATTATTAGTGTATTATTAGTATTAACGAGTGTATTATCAGTGGATAGACCATGACCATATCAGTGGATATGGCCATTTGATACAATCGAGATACGGATTAATCAAGACACGGATTTAATCCAAACATTAATACAAATACGTTAATACCAATTGTAGCGACAGGCGCTATCTAGGGCGACAAGCCGTAATGGAGAGCTAGCTTTACTGATGAGTAGTTGTGGTTCATGAGACTTTATTTAACCCAACTGGCTCAACGTGAAGTCTGCAATGCGAATTGCATGACATGTACATTAATATAAAACAGTTGCAATTATTAATAACAGTGTAAAATATACAAAGTGATTCAAATGTTTTAGAGGCAACTCAAATGTATAGAATTAGCCATAAATTGTGAAATAAACATAAAATGAGAAATAGACAGTGAATGTAACAAATCTTAATGTGTGTAAAAGTTTAACAGTTTGCTAAAAATGGAATTCACAAATTAATAAGGAAAAAACTGACCTTGTTGCCTTCCGTGGCTTGTCTTGGTAAAATAGACTTGAAAATATTGTAGACTTGAGAACTTTTAAAAGAACAACTTTATAAACTTAGAAAATTTATCACCAATAATGGTGAGCTTATTGAGCCATACTGCTCAGGACAAAGACTGCTGCTCTACTGACCAGTTCTAGAGACGACAGTTGACCAAGATGAACCAAGAATGCAAAAACGTTAGACAAAATTAGTGCACATTCCGGAACCTAAATTAGTCGTAGTCCCAGCCACGCCAATCGCTAATGGAACGCGCTCCAACGCCCGCAGCAGCAGCTCTCAAGCTTATTCATCCCAGCAGCCAAAGACTGGAAAAAGCATTAGTATTTATTAAAAATGTACCTGTTTTTATAGTCGTGACACATCTGTTGAGGTAATTATCTATTACACCTTGAAAACAAAGAAGTCTGGGCCTGATGTTTACTAGAAATATTTTTTAAGAAATGGCTAGAAATAATACACGTATTTAATTTCATTACACTCCCACCTTAATTTACTCTAGGAAATTAACTATTACAAGCAAGCTAAAAAATACTACTGTCCACATTTCACCACATTTTAAGGATTATGTTGAAAGCATAAAACATACTACCTGAAAGCGATATATTGTGAAACATACATGAAGGTAAGGGTAAGCAGAAAGTAGTATAAAGTGATATGAATATGTGATAAAACAAAAAATGTGCTGCCAAATTCGACGGTGCACATTCAGCATAGATGGGGGATAAAAGTAATAGCATAAAATACAAGTATAACAGTATAAGCATAATCTATTCCAGTTTAACTAGTTTCTGAACAGGTCTATGTAGAATTGTTCTTTTTTCCATCGGCTTTCCTTCGCTGGAGAGGAACTTTGACGCTAATCGAACTGACACCTTTCTAACAAGACCGTCTGATCCTGGATAGGTTTCTTCCACTATAGCTTTTCTCCAGTGATTTCTGGGCATATCGTGCTCGACCAAGAGTACCACATCACCCTTGGCAAGGTTCACCTTAATATCGGCCCACTTTTGACGCTTGGTAATCTCATCGAAGTAAGTGACCTTCCACTTTTGCCAGAATGCCTCCGCCAAACATTGTACTTCTTTCCATCTAGCTTTAGCATATGACTCCGTTGTAAACTCGCCTGGGGGTGGCGGTGTTGGTTCTGGCTTTCCAGTTAGCAAAGCGTTCGGAGTGATTGGCAGCTCTTCCGGATCGTTGACATCAACTAAAGATAGAGGCCTGCTGTTAGCCGTTGCCATCACCTCACAAAATGCCGTTCGTAGCATGGCAGTATCGAATCTGCCTTTGTGTTTGTAAAAGACATCGTCTAAAATAGATCGAATGGTGCGAATTTGTCGCTCCCAAACACCACCTTGATGGCTAGCTGTTGGGGTTGACATGATGAAGTTTATTTGCATGTTTGCTAGAATTTGCTTAGCTTCGTTGTCTACCATATTTTTAAGTTGCTTGTCCAATTCATTTTTTGCTCCAATAAAGTTGGTGCCATTGTCACTGTACAGGGTTTTCACATGTCCTCGAATAGATATAAAACAACGCAATGCATTCAGAAATGCATTGGTCGATAAGTCATCCAAAAGCTCAATATGTATTCCTCTGGTATATAGACAGGTAAAGACTAGACCATACTTCTTCAGCTCAGTACGCCTTTCTTTAACCTCAAAAGGCCCAAAGCAGTCCATACCAGTATGCATAAAGGGGGGATACTTTCCAGTTCTTTCTAACGGCAAGTCTCCCATCTGCTGAGAAGAGCTTTTTCCTCGTAGTGTGCGGCATGTCACACATTTGCCGACCATCTCTTTGACCAACTTGGTCCCACCGACCAACCAAAATCCAGCTTGACGTATTGCAGTCAGCGTGTATGACCTACCAAGATGGTGTGTCTTATTATGGACATCTTGGACTATATGTCTAGCAAAAAGACTGTGTTTAGGCATGATAATTGGGTGTTTCTCTGTGTAGCTTAGTAATGGAGACTTTTCAGCTCTTCCACCGACGCATAAAATACCATCTTTGTTGATGAATGGGTTCAGTTGACGAAGAGCACTGCCTTTTGACACAGCGTTTCCAGTGCTGATTGCATTTAGTTCAGCTGAAAGGTATTCCTGCTGAGTCACTTGAATGACTAGGTTTTCAGCCTTTCTTAAGTCGACTGCCTCTAGTGGTTCCAGTTTCCATGATTTGTTGCGTACCATCTTTTGAAGTGTTCCAACAACTCGTAGAAGTCGAATTTTGGTACTGAAGTGCTCTATGAGCTTGAGCACTGGATTAGGTCGTTTCATTTTTGTGTCGCATTTGTTAATTCTTCTCACTTCCGGATCTGTTTGACTGAGTCTCGCTTGGAAATCAGACTGGTTAGCTGAAGGATATGTTTGTTTTTCTTTTAAGAACTCAGGCCCATGGAACCAGATACTCTTCATTAGTTTGTGGCATTCTATCCCTCTGGACGCTATGTCCGCTGGATTGTGCTCCCCGGCTATATGGTGCCACTGAGTGACTTGTGAGTGTTCTCTAATTTCATGAACTCGGTTTGCTACATATGTCTGAAATCTCTTGGAGTCATTGGCTATGTAGCTGAGCACAATTTGAGAGTCTGACCAATAATGCTCCTCATCAATTTTAAGATCTAACTCGTGTTTCAGTGTCTTACTAAGTCGAGTAGCCAGCAATGCTGCTTGCAACTCCAATCTAGGAATGGTGACTTTTCCTTTGGATGGTACTACTCTAGATTTCGCCATCAGGAGTCCAGTAGAAATTTCGTTTTTGTGGTTTGTCATCTTTATGTACGAACAGGCTCCTATGCCATTGAAGCTGGCATCCGCAAAGTGGTGTAGCTCAGTTTTGATCACTTTGCCAAAGCTTGGAGGCTTGATGCATCGAGGGATTGTAATGGACTCTAGCAAAGAGAGCTGATACTTCCATTCTTGCCACTCTTTGGCTATCTCAGAGGAGACAGGCTCATCCCAGTCTGTTTCTGCACTGTTTGCTTTCTGTAAGATATTCTTTCCAGACAAAACATATGGAGAGAGAAATCCAAGCGGATCATATATCTGTGATATCACAGACAATATGCCTCTTCTTGTTGAAGGTTTGTCTTGTAGCTGGCTGCTAAATGTAAATTCATCTGTGTTAATTGCCCATTCAAGTCCAAGTGTTCTGTGAGTTGAAATCTTTCCTTCAAATAGGCTTTGGATCTCTATGCATTCTGACTCCGGGAGGTCAGTCAGGGCTTCCTGTTTGTTTGAAAGAAACTTATGTAGTCGCAAGTTGCCCAAGGAGCAAAGCTCTCGGCTTTCTTCAATCAGTTTTCTGGCTTTGCTGGCGTCCTCTACGCTTGTTACTCCATCATCTACGTAAAAGTTTCTTTCAATGAACGTAGATGCCATAGGCTGTGTCGCTTTGTTTTTCTGTGCTAACTTGCGAAGTCCGTATGTTGCCACAGCTGGGGACGAAACTGCTCCAAAAAGATGCACAGTCATCCGGTAATCTTTGACATTTCCGGATTCATCTTGCCAGAGAAATCTGAGAAAGTCCCTATCTTCTGGCTTTACATAGAAGTTATAAAACATTTTTTCTACGTCACAGGTCAATGCTATACATTCCTGACGAAATCTGCTGAGGATACCAACTAGACTATTTATATGGTCAGGTCCCTGCAAAAGATGTTGGTTTATAGAGGTGTTTGCATAAGTGGCACTGCAGTCAAAAACTACTCTGAGCTTGTGCTTACGGGGATGTTTCACAGAAAAATGTGGTATGTACCACATTTCTCCAGATTCAGGCTTGTTACTTTCGTGCACTTCTTCTGCATGACCTTTTTGTATGAGTTCATTTATAAACTCGGTATACTTCTCCTTGTAGGAGGGGTCAGTTTTGAACTTGTTGGTCAAAGAGGCTAAGCGACCAAGAGCTTGCAAACGATTGTTAGGTAATTTGGGCCGCGATCTAAAGGGTAATGGCATCTGAAAGTACCCATCATTTCTTTGTACAGTTCCTGTACTCAAAATCTTCATGAACTTTATGTCATCTTGAGAGCTTAGCGTGTCACTATCATCAGATAGTATCTTTGCAAATGTGTTGCAGGCATTCACTGATACTCTTGGTGTTTTACGACCATTTTGTCTTTTACCACTGCCCATAGCTGTCCATCCTAGAACTGTTTTCTCAGCAAATGGTTGTCCTTTCTGTCCACGTATTGTCTCTATCGGTGCAAAGGCATCGGAACAGTCTCGCCCAATCAGCATAGCCACTGGTATATCAAGCAGGGGAGGAAGAAACTTAGAGATTTCGACGAGATGTTCATACTTGGCCAGATTATCTCTAGTGGGTATCTGGTCTTTGTCACATGAGAAGTCATTCCAAGCGTAAGCTGCTATGCTTAGCTTGGTACATTCGTGGAAACCCCTAACTAAAATATTGTGGTGTAAATTGATCTTCTCAAGTGTCGATCCATTTAGAGTTTCCATCTGTACATCTTCTATTGTTGTATCTGTGTTCAGCATGCCTCCAACGTCTGTTGTGAGAAATGTGCTGTCCGACTGTGAATCTAACATAGCGTATATAAGTACCTCTTTCTGTGGATCAAACTGCGAAGAAACATAAACAGGAAGAATCATATTTAGCCCTTTCTCTGCACAACTTGTGAACTTGACATCAAGCTTCCTTGTTTTCTGCAAAGAATCCTCTCGAGGAGTGTTTCCTTGTGTTTCTTTTAGAGTGCTTATGTTTTGCTTGTTGGGCTTTGTTTCCATTTTCATCCCACATGAAGTGCTAGTTTGAGTTTCTGGAGCCTTTGTATCTGTACTCCTTTTCCGCTCCCATTCATGAGGTTCTCTGTGTAAGGCGGTGGGGTGTCTTTTCTGACACTTCTTGCAGGTTGCTCTTTTTGGACATTCTTTAGATCTGTGATCTGAGGAACCCAAGCATCCAAAGCATAGACGATGCTGTTTAACAAAGGCTTCTTGTTGGGCCGCCTTCATATCTCTCAGTGTGTAGCATTCAGCTGTTGCATGAGGCTTCTTGCAGCAAATGCAAGAGTTAGCGTAACCAGTAGATGTTGCAAGAGCACTAACTCGAGCACTAGGGTAGATTCTTTGTTGTTTGGGTTTGTCTTTCAAATTCATGCTTGTCAACTGCATCAACGGCTCTTCCATGATCTCCGCATGGTCAATAACAAATGATGTGAATTCTTTGAAGTCAGGATACGGCTTCCTGGCTTGACGTCTTTCCTTGACTGTTTTTACCCAACTTCTAATCATGAAATCGGGTAGCTTTGCAACTAGTTTCTCATTCTCCTCGCTATCATCTAAGATGTTTAGCTGGGTAACATCGCTCATAGCAGATCTAACATGTGCCAGCAAGTCAGCATATTCCCTAAGCAAAGAACTATTTTTGGGTCCTATCTTGCTGAATTCCGACAGCTTTTTACGTAGTGCTCTGCTTACGCTGTGTTTGTTTCCAAATCTATCCTTCAGCACTGCTCTTGCATCATAGTATGCAGATAGTGTATTAGTTAAGAAATGCCCGCTGATGGCATCGTAAGCCTTACCAGACACAAACCTTTTAAGGTGACGGAGGGGTTCAATATTTGTCAAACCTTCAGTCTCCACGTAAGCGTCAAAATCCATTTCCCATTCTGTGAAGGTAATGGGATCACCATGGTACACAGCAGGTGCCAGAGACTGCCTCTTTGTTGCTCTCATTGAAGCAATAAGACTAGTTGTGAGATCTTTTACGACTTGTAGACCTGTATCTTGAGCTCCAATACTGTTATAGGATTCCACATTGACTTCTGCGTTGTTGGTGCGTGTAGGCATAACAGTTGGCCGGCTATAAGCTGAAGGTGTTGCTTCAGTTATGGTATTAGCTTCTCTTTCTCTCATTCGGGACAGCAGTTGATTAAACTTTTCCATGTGAGTAGCAAAGGTAGCAGACGCCTCTTGAAGATCTTCCTCATCATCTTGTTTAGGTTGGTCCATCTCCTCTAGTAGCACTGTAAGCTTCTGTCGGTTCACGGCGATTTTGCTTGTACACAAATCAAACATATTTTTGATTGTTTCTAAATCTGTTTTATTCTCAGTCAATCTATCTAACTCATTATAGTTTGCTTCAATAGTTTCCAAATTGGCATCAACAGTGGCACTATATTGCTCTATTTGCTCTCTTGTGTGAGCTTCAGCTTGACCGAAAAAATGGTCCATATGCTCAAATTCCTCAACTATAGCTTGAGCTACTTCATTATTCAAATGCATAAGCTTTAGGCGTACAGACTCACGCCTGGAAACTACATCTGTATCAGACCTTTCAAGTGATTGCATATTAGTTTGATGATTTGATTCGTCCTCTGACGCCATATCAGAGAACAAAATTATGAGTTAACTTTCAACTAGGCCAACTATGAAAATAAACAAAACTAGCCCTTTAATAATTAAAGCCAGTAAGACAATAACGATGGCACCTACCCATGCGTGCCCATCTAATACAGTAGTTACATGTGAATATAGCCTAGAGGAAGGATGACAAAAATTGGCAATCAGCTAAATAGCTACTTGATGAGATTATTAGGAATTGCACTGCGGCGCGCACAAAGGACGGCGACCCCACAAACAATTACCGAGCAGAGACCGGACAATCAAAGGAGCCGCTTGATGTGCACCAAATTTGCTTGTAAAAATTGTGAATTTAAATTTAAACTACTGTCAACTGTACTTCAGCTAGAACTACTCAGTTTACAATAACGAGCAGACTTGTAGAAATTAACCAAGGCAATACACAATACCAAGCTAAAAATGGTTGATAAAGCCACACATGGAACTAAAGAAAATATTGTAGATATTCTATTTACTTCAGTTCAATATTGATACGTTACTTGTCTTCACAGGTTCCTTCAGTATTTTCCTTTCAGCGCTTTACTTGACTCTAAGGACTTGGCTTGTACTTTACTTTGACTTTGTAAGCTTGAGCTTTACCTTGACTTTGTAGACTTGAACTTCACTTTGACTTTGTAAACTTGACTCTCCAATGGTAGAGGTCAAGACTTCACTGTAGCGACAGGCGCTATCTAGGGCGACAAGCCGTAATGGAGAGCTAGCTTTACTGATGAGTAGTTGTGGTTCATGAGACTTTATTTAACCCAACTGGCTCAACGTGAAGTCTGCAATGCGAATTGCATGACATGTACATTAATATAAAACAGTTGCAATTATTAATAACAGTGTAAAATATACAAAGTGATTCAAATGTTTTAGAGGCAACTCAAATGTATAGAATTAGCCATAAATTGTGAAATAAACATAAAATGAGAAATAGACAGTGAATGTAACAAATCTTAATGTGTGTAAAAGTTTAACAGTTTGCTAAAAATGGAATTCACTAATTAATAAGCAAAAACTGACCTTGTTGCCTTCCGTGGCTTGTCTTGGTAAAATAGACTTGAAAATATTGTAGACTTGAGAACTTTTAAAAGAACAACTTTATAAACTTAGAAAATTTATCACCAATAATGGTGAGCTTATTGAGCCATACTGCTCAGGACAAAGACTGCTGCTCTACTGACCAGTTCTAGAGACGACAGTTGACCAAGATGAACCAAGAATGCAAAAACGTTAGACAAAATTAGTGCACATTCCGGAACCTAAATTAGTCGTAGTCCCAGCCACGCCAATCGCTAATGGAACGCGCTCCAACGCCCGCAGCAGCAGCTCTCAAGCTTATTCATCCCAGCAGCCAAAGACTGGAAAAAGCATTAGTATTTATTAAAAATGTACCTGTTTTTATAGTCGTGACACATCTGTTGAGGTAATTATCTATTACACCTTGAAAACAAAGAAGTCTGGGCCTGATGTTTACTAGAAATATTTTTTAAGAAATGGCTAGAAATAATACACGTATTTAATTTCATTACACCAATGTTAAATTTTGCTAAAGATCTTGGGCAAAATTTTCGTAATGATACTTCTTAGCAGCGGATACAAACCCATCATTTATGAGGCTTGTACGATTCAGATCGCGCACATTATAACAAAGCCAAACCATCACAAAAAGTACAGAGTGTTTGTAGACCTGTTCATTAAGTCTAGAAATGGATTCTCAGTAAAGCACATACCACACCACTCCCCATGGCATCTCGGTGTGTGATGGATTTTGGGGACCATGCTGAAGCATTCTTATCAACATTCACTAATGCCTGTTATTTCTATAATAGAAATGCATCATGTATTATTTTAAAAACCTCTACCATCTCAACTAGCTCAGCTGAAATATGGTGGTTATACAGATTCCTGGAGGGTATACCACCAGCAGACAGACATTCTACACGGTAAAGCCACTTAAAAATTTTAATTAGTCCGCCATGAATGCCAGCTATCTGTAATGCCAAAGCATAGCCTACTGGTGAAATATGGAACCAACTCTCTAAAATATTCATGTGTATTAGAAATGTTGACATTCACGCCTGCTGTTTTGTATATGACAGCCATAAGAAAGTATTTTGACTTCAAATAAAAACTCGGTCACCTTAAATTAATATTATGCACATTTAAATTGAAAACGTATATTACAAATGAAAGTACAGTGGACCTTAGTAACTATAGTTACCTACAATAACTTTAGTGTATTTAGTGGTTAAGATATGCAGTATAATGTAACATACATAATAATATGTGCAGTAAATATCGCAGGGAGTTCTTACTTTCGAGGCAGACGTATAAAATGTTGAATTTAACTTGAGTGAGTTTAGCTTACTAAACACAAACTTGAAGATATGTTTTAGTATGTATTATTGATCATTTTACTGAACTTCAACTTTTTCATCGTTAAAATTTCATCCGCTATCTGTTTCCGGTTTCGATTTTACAATACAATTACTGTAACTAATAATTAATAGCACCGAACTGGACGCCAGTAGAGCATCGTATCTCTTTCACTCATTGCTAGTGAGATTACAGTGACGAGCATATCGGCATATTTCTTATTCCGACATGATCAGCACACCGACTGCCAAATTTGAATTGAGAGAAACTTTTGTTGATTTCGTATGGCAAAAAACATTTCGTGCGGAGAGAATGAAAAATTGGCATGTTCTACATAGCAGGACGAGAACAATCGTATAACCTGGTTATCATAACTCGAGGACGCACTACAACTATAACTACTAAAAATACACAATGTATATTGAAAGGGTCATCTTAATAATTGATTTGTATAAAAGTCGAGGACAAATGATAATGTTCACGTTTGCCGTCTCTAGTGCGCTTTGCAAAACTATTATGGTGAGGTCAATGCTCGTGCTAGCGCTTGCAATGCCTCTAATTTCGCCTCCAGTCTGCATCAGCCTTTAGTAAAAATGTTTTCTTCAAATACTATCTATAGCATGATGGTACCAAATAAACTGCCATATAACAAAAAAAGCAGAGGTTATGGCAAATACAGCAAGGATGCCTATTAATGCTTCAAACTGAGACCAATTTTCAATGGTCAATCGATTTGTCTATGTGGTACACGGTTTAGGAACACCAGTGTGTGTGTGGCCACAGCAAACATCTACACTACGCATCGACTATGCATTTCATCTATGCATTTGAAGGTATGGCCCAGGTATGTACGCTAGTATTTTTCTTGACAATTCACTATAAAACTAGCTTAGCCTCATAGCATAACCATCTCAAAGGCTGATAGACACTGAAGCAAACATGTTCCCTCGACTTGCAATGACCAGTACCAGTAGGCCAAAGGCATTTCCACTTTATTCACATGTAAACTGGGTGATTATCTTTCAATGCAAAGGAATGTTAGCTGACAATAAGGTACTGGCCAGTAGCCAATACAAGGTCTATTATCGATGTTGCATTAATCAATGAACGCTGGTATGTCAACAATTGCCTGGCCACCTCTTGCATTGCAGGAGGCCAAGCATCTCTAGACACTCTATCACTAAATCATCCGTCTATGTACATTAGGTGACAAGCCATGTTCAGTATTTAGTGGAACGAATCGACTCCCATCAACCAATGCAGCAGCCTCTTAACACCAAAGGCTTCACAAGAAACCAAGGGCTCTCGGCAGCTGCAGCTATACATAACTAGTATAACTCATGACTGCCTATAGTGAGGTCATCTCACTAGAACACCAGCTTGAAACTGCATTTAAACTGAGAGAAACATAAACAGAATACCCTCAAACATACCACACAAGTCAATGACAGGTGGTGGTTGACTTTTATGACTGTTTACCTTTCTTGCTGCAATTCTTCCAATAAATAAGTCAACACAATGAGGACGATTCCTCCAATAAATAAGTCAACACAATAAGGACGATTCCTCCAATAAATAAGTCAACACAATAAGGACGATATCCTTAAAGAAATCGCAGTCTAAACATATACCAATTAAATCACCATGGACAAAAGATTCTCTGGCAAACAAGGGGCCTGATTGGCAGAGGCGAGATGATGAGAACCCCAATGACTGGTGTGTTGCTGGTCATCATGCTATAAGGTATGCATGGTAAATTCCTCACTTGCGAAAGCGGGTTGGCTAGGATCGAGTATTCAATGTTGACATGGATCCCCATCATCCTTCAAGCCTACTTAATAGCATGACAGACCAAGAAAGGTAGGATTACAGCCAGGATTGGTTTGACTCGCTGAGAGATATGTCATAGCTTTAATTTTCTATCTACCTCCACACATTACGCAACACGCAACACTGCGGTCAAATAATTCCAAAAATGCTTGCAGCACTCGCCACAAAAATTCACTCTGCAACCATAAAAGTGTATGAATATTTCTAAAGCCAGGGATTATTTTCAGCTAGCTCTACAACTGCAGATAAGTTAGTCACAGTTTTGTTCTCAGAATAACAGTGATTTCCACTGTCAACAAACTGTTGCAACTGCGTGTTTCCTACAGAAGGTCTATCGATGGTTTAAACTGATCATTAATGACTAGAAGCCAATTCCGAAGACCCAATAGCAAGACTTAAGCCTGGTTCCCATATCGATTGCGATACTCCGGCGATAACTTGCGCAGCAAAACGTTTGCAGCGTTTAGGCTCGGCGGGATATGTTCACATATAAGCTGCATCGCTAAGCATAATCACGTAATCGAATAAAATGTTCGCTAGCCATGCCGTTTCTATAATGGTGACCTTCACCCGTACAGTGCATTTCTGGAAGATTTTGCCTGCGGTCTTTTGTGAAATTTGAACAGCGCTAAACTATTGCGATGCCGCCGGCAAGTACCGGCGGTCCTCGGTTTCCATTTCATCGCTAATAGCCTGCGGTGCTGTCGCCGGTGCTTTGCGACGACGTATATGGGAACAGGCTTTAGTAAGGAATCACTTCATTACAAACTAAAGGGACAAAACAATCTACACCTAATAAATTATATTAATGAGAGATCATCAGAAAGCAGACACTCAGCTATAACTGGAAACATGGAGGGTTTGCTTCCACTCTGTGCTGCTAATAGCTGGGAAAGCTTAGAGCTTTACAAAGTCTGTTTGAGAGGAGGGTCTGTAGGGCAGTCAATTTCACATAACAAATCAATAATAACATACCTCCAAATTTTGATTGTAGCCCATTGCGGTTCTCAGCTGGACAAATTTGTTGAATCAGCTCTTTGACATTAACCTTTGCTGTTGCCTAAAACATGCCTAATGTCTTTAAGGCACTGTTACCTAGGCTATTCATCAGTGACGGCACAGCTTAGTTCTCGGTTAGTTACTAGGCTGGTCTAGAGGAAGTTAACCTTACAATCAACCTAGTTGGTGACACCTGGGTGCAACAGAGCCAAACATTCTTTAGGTAAACCTCTGTGCAGAATCATTCATTCGTTGTTATCTCATTCCCATAGGACTAGTATTATATGGAAGACCCGCATGCCAATCTATACGTATCTATCTATATATATCTATATCTATCCATGATCATTAACTAGGGCAAGCTAAATCCTTACACGGGATTGGAATTACAGTAGGCGCTCCTACAACGTAAATAATCCGTTCCAGGAACGTTTACGTTATAGGGATTTTACGTTATAGGAACAGTAAAATACATGTAAATTGCCTAATCCTTTTCAAGATCTTTCCAAACTCACCCCTTTGGCCAAACAATAAGGAAAAACTCGACCTTTTTAATTTGTAGGCTGTACCATAACCGCAGTATTATTGGTTTGCATCGACAACTCCTCTCCTTTTTCCGATCAATTTCCCTGGTTTAATAAACCTAAACTGCGATAATTTCACAATATGTTGATGGGAACGCACATCTTCGACATTCATTTACAACGATTTGTTTATTTTTTTAGACAGCAGTCTATTCTGTAAGGTAAAACTAATAACAAATATTTTACAAGTCTACAAAGCAAAACAAAAAATGTTTTACTATAAAAAGAGCTGTACTACCTGCTCGCCATCTATCTGTATTCAGGGTCAAGGTTAGGATAAAAGACAACTTTCGACAATGTTCCAGCTCGAGACATTCTGATTGATAGACCGAAGCTGTAACACCTGCACCAATCGATGGCCTCTGAGTATTCATGAACCATTGCGCAGCTACCTATCCTCTGTTTTGTCAACACAGCTGATGATCCGTTACGACGAACTAGTATATCATGGAAGTTGTATATACAATAGATATAACGCTATACACCCGCCGTTTTTTCTCTCGCAAGTGTGGTGAGATATGTTACCATTCAAAATCGAATTTGAGAACTCGCCCCACTTGACACTTTACGTTTTATGGAATATTTTAGATTGTATGAAGCAATAGCTTCATATAAATTTTTTACGCTATCTGGTATTTACGTTTTAGGAGGTATACATTATAGAGGCATCTAATGTATTTCTGATACAGATTCATGAGTACATCAAAGTTGTGGATGCGTTAGACGCAATCACAGTCTTGAGTGATCATGTGGAAAAGGAACATACCAAGCCGAAACTATTAACAATCAAGCCTGCAGCGAGGTCTCTCAGCTAGACTAGTTGGGGACAAATAGATTTTAAAATCGAGAGCAACTGTACATGGTATCAGTCAGCAGCAATTTAAAGTTCTATTTTAAATTTTAAATCGGTAAAACGCTTCAAAGCCTGCTCAGATTTTATAGGCACCTCTAACTCCAGATCTGTATCTTTGGAATGTTCATCTTTTTTAAATGTTTGCAAACTTTTCCTAATTTCTGCCAAAGCCGTCGAGGTATAGTTTACATTTCTCTTCGAAGTTCCATCCTTTCCAGATAAGCTTTCCTTGTTTGGTGTGGAAGTTCCGCTAGCACCTGCAGTATCCAGAGTTTGCTCAAAATTCACTTTACTTCCAAAAGTTTCATTTTAGCATAAGAAACCATAATCGTCTGATATCAACGTTGCAAAGTTGAAGGGTTTTATTTTGCATTTCTCTCAAGAGTTCAAGTTGTTTTTATAGTCCACTTCAGTTGTGAACAGGTAATGATTTCAGAAGAACCCAACTTATTACACCTATTACTTATCAAACTATGCTCATGTAATTATCATCATTCCTAAAGAGAGCTTCAACTGTGTTGCCATTCTCATGCAAGGAATGCCAATGGTATAGCTACTACATTCAATTCAGTAAGCAGAACTTGCACGCCTGAAGCAACAAGCAACTTTGAAAAAAACCACAGAGGCTGTTGACTGTTAGTGCAGGTCCCTAACTGGAAACAACTACGATCCATGTTGATGAGATCATTGTTTTGCCACGGTTGCCTAGGTAAATGACAAATGGAATGCAAAGCCTGATGAACATTCCAAATAACTTTCATTACTCTCCAGTACAAACTAAGCAAAGTTATTTAAAAGGTTATTCAATGGCGGCAGCTGAGAGCGGAGACTGTTTGAGGAGGTCATGGCCATCAAGTAGAATCACGCCAGCGTAAGAATAGCTCTAGAATCAGGTTACTAATGGTCTGTGTTGTAGGTCCTTGCAACAGCATGAAAATTTCCACTAACAGAAATTATATGCATAGCATGCATTATTCAGAATGAATCTAGTTAGCTTACCAGAGGTATCGCTGCCAGGGGAGGGTAAGGAGGCTTTTTGAAGGTGTGCCAGACTGTCTCGGATATTGTGTAGCATCGCCCTCTGCTGAGCATCTCGTATTATGATTGGTCGTCGACCCTGAGTTGAAAGGTTTGCTTGTAGGTTGGCTGCCGAGTCAGAAAGATTGGAAGACACAGTGGAGAGGCTAGAAGAGTACCCCTGGCATCGAGAGAGCAAAGAGTCAGACTGAACACAAGATGAATAACAGAACTCTGATCAAGCATGTTAAATGATGTAAAATATTGATAACTTGATGATCTGTAAAGGTTATAGACACCCAGCTTTTAGCAGGATCCGGTGTCCAAGAAATTCCTGTCTAGTTATGCAACATTTAAATGAATTAAAACTTTTGAAATGGGTTGTGAAAAATAGAATAGAGGCTCTATACTCTGTATGTGAGAAACCACTGCAGAATAGAGGCTCTATACTTTGTATGTAAGAAACCACTGCAGAATAGAGGCTCTATACTCTGTATGCGAGAAACCACTGCAGAATAGAGGCTGTATACTCTGTATGTGAGAAACCACTGCAGAATAGAGGCTGTATACTCTGTATGTGAGAAACCACTGCAGAATAGAGGCTGTATACTCTGTATGTGAGAAACCACTGCAGAATAGAGGCTCTATACTCTGTATGTAAGAAACCACTGCAGAATAGAGGCTGTATACTCTGTATGTAAAATAAACAAAGCTAACACATTTCTGTATCTAGTCAAATGATGCGAATGTTAAAATTGTATTCCAGAATCTCAAAATGGTGCGTGATGAGACTAAATGAAGAAATGTTTTTCACACACGTGGAAAGTTCTAAAATACCCGCGCAAAAGTTTTTGCGACCTTTTAGGCTCTCTGTAGCATGAAGCTTACTGGAAGTGCATCACAGTGGAGTTCTGCGCTCACGATTGTGAGATAACCTTCATAAGCAGACAGAGATTCGAAGCTTATACTCCAGGCAATAAAATATAAGCTTCACTTTTAGATTGTAATTAATATTTGTGTATTTTTCTTTATTACTCTTTTCTGTCATCGGTAAATATCTAAGGATTAAAACTTAACTAAGATACACCTTAGCGACAAGATTGACAAATATAATTGTGGTGTGTTACGAATTACGGAAAAAATCATCTGATCTTATATGTTATACTTTGTGAAATCGAGATTACAGATGCAGTTGGTGATGTAAGCCGTCCATTTCTCAGTAGGAGTCGCACAGGTTGTGTCTCGGAAGCTCGGCGTGAAGCCAATTTTTTAAGTATCAAAAATTGTCATTCATTAATTATGGAGGCATACACATTCTTTGCAGGATGTTTCCTCCACAACAACATACTTCCATATGTCGTTGAATGAGTAGAGAGCCAACAATTTTGATTGAACTTTTTTAGCAATTTAATTATTTGCACACTGATATACTGTACAAGCGAACTTCAATAGCATCACATATGATTGTGACTTGTGCTTTAAGCCACCATTTCTCCGAGATAGGTATTTTGGTATCAGGAATACACTAGCCATAAAGTAAGATTTGTTTTAAGGCATCTATATGAGAGAACGTCTCATTTTTCAAGCATGATTCTGCTACCAGATGCTGATGATAATCTTCATTGACGATTCTGCTACCAGACTGCCAGCAAACTACAGCTCAGCTATAACTGCTTACAAAACTTGAAAGGCAAACGAAAAGTACTAAGATATTTTGAGGCCATTCATGGCATAGAAACCAGAGCAGAAAACGGTGTAGCCTTCTTATGCCCAGAACATGGGCTAGTCTGAAACCACAGCAAGGGCAAGGCTTTAATCAAATTGTATTAACTAGGAATCAATGCAGTCCCATACAATAGTGCCTTTGAATAACATAGAGCTTCAAATAAAGTTATACCCAATTTTCTGTCACTCTATTTTCTATTTTGAGTAACCATACCCGAGGCAATGTATTATTCTGATAAGTTTTGTGTGAAAAGCTGCATTATTTGAAGATCACGTAATTTAGCCATCTAAGAGAGTCTAAAATGTATTGTAGTTGGTAAGCTAGAGTCGAATTTACTTAAAATTTGCACCACCATAAAGAGGTATCGGTGTACACGAAGTGCATATCTTTCCATTCTGCCAACAATTTTATTTTTTCAAATCTACGAATGAAAATTGTAAGCCATTTCGAAAAATAAAAACTACACCAAGGAAATTGAATAGTTTCACAAAAGCTTCGTAAATAATCTAATCAATAGAGATTGATCTAAATGTAATACAATCAGTCAAACAGACTGATTAGGCTCCGAGTGACACCAACCTGTGAGTTGGACTGCTCTGCCATGGCTATACCCTCATTCTCCCTCTTTACTGAAAAAAAAACAGAGGACAATGTAAATCTACGGAGAAACTATATTTGAGTACAGGATATTGAGAGATACGTGGAAAGTGCTGGTGAGCTACCAGTAGTGTCTACTTGTCATGCAAAATAAGTGGTCAATAACTCCAACTCTACCACATATTGGTCTGCTAGTGCATTAAACCTGTTAAACAGGGAGAGCTGTGGCAGTCGGGCACCAGCAGATGTTTGTCATGCTTCCATTTCCAGTATGTGTCACTTCTCTCACACACATACTCAACAACCAGGGCCGGGTGGAGAGTAACATTTCATAGAAGCTAACTGGTCGGCATAGAAAGCATACTTTATTATAACAACAATGTGATGTGAAAGCTGTGCGTGCAGCTAGGGCAACTGAATTATGACAAGCAAATCATGTTCACGTGAATGATAGAGTTACATGTACAGAAAATGTACAATAATGCTGCAATTCATGAGCAACTCAGGTGAACATCAATCTTGGTCAAAACAAAAGCATTTTAACCACATGCACAATACTTCTGCCAATTATATCTTGTAGGTAAGTTCTTAAATGATTTGATAGGCTTCTGTCTAAGCAATGGTTGGTAGACAGGGGCCAATAATCAGCAAGCGCTCTCTTTAGTGGTAGCCATAAATCTCTCAACAAGAACCAACTAGCTATATTGCGGATTTAACTACTTTATTTCATGTGTTAGGGCAAACCTTTACCAAGTTTCACGGCACTCAATTTCACAGACTAAAAGAACAAATTTCTAAATAAATCAATTTTATGAAGAAAAATAACAAATCAGTTAAACATGGACATCAATAGGTTAAGATGCAATCGTAAACGTCTGTGCAGTGTTGTAAAAATTAACAGAGTAACATTCAAAGGTAAATGCTGATTTTAACACGTACAGTATTCCTATTGTTGCAAGTAAATGAGATAGTCAACTTCCAATTTGCAAAAAAAACCTTTTTGATATTTGTTTAGTAAGTGGATATCATTCTCTGATACAGCAAATATTCTTACAAAAATGCATAATTTTTTGTTTAATTCTTTCCACCAGGCAAAATCTAAATAACAAACACTCTAGCTAATTACATATAGCATTAAAACAAATTTGCTATATATAAAATTACATGAACAACATAATGTAAAAACCTAAATTCTCAAAAGTCAAAAGGTCGAGCTGAAAAAAACTCGAAAAAGCTTTTTTTAGTATAAGGTAATACTAAAAAAAGAGGTTTATGATCTATGTTTAAAATTTGCATCTTCACCTTCGTTTATGTTAAAGAATGACGAACATAAGATACTGCGATGTGTGAAATAACTTATGATGTCATGTTTTGAAAACTATTCAAAACTAGCAGTAGGCCCAGCGATCCCCGGGATTCTTTTTATTTTCAATCTGACGGCCTACAGGAGGGAGTTTAAGACCCTGATGGCCTACAGGAGGGAGTTTAAGATCCTGATGGCCTACAGGAGGGAGTTTAAGATCCTGACTTTCAGTCTGACAGCCTACAGGAGGGAGTTTAAGATTCTGACAGCCTACAGGAGGGAGTTTAAGATTCTGACAGCCTACAGGAGGGAGTTTAAGATTCTGACAGCCTACAGGAGGGAGTTTAAGATTCTGACAGCCTACAGGAGGGAGTTTAAGATTCTGACAGCCTACAGGAGGGAGTTTAAGATTCTGACAGCCTACAGGAGGGAGTTTAAGATTCTGACAGCCTACAGGAGGGAGTTTAAGATTCTGACAGCCTACAGGAGGGAGTTTAAGATCCTGATGGCCTACAGGAGGGAGTTTAAGATTCTGACAGCCTACAGGAGGGAGTTTAAGATTCTGACAGCCTACAGGAGGGAGTTTAAGATTCTGACAGCCTACAGGAGGGAGTTTAAGATTCTGACAGCCTACAGGAGGGAGTTTAAGATTCTGACAGGCTACAGGAGGGAGTTTAAGATTCTGACAGCCTACAGGAGGGAGTTTAAGATTCTGACAGCCTACAGGAGGGAGTTTAAGATCCTGACGGCCTACAGGAGGGAGTTGAAGATCCTGACAGCCTACAGGAGGGAGTTTAAGATTCTGACTTTCAGGAACCGCACGGAGTTTGAAACTAGATATTTCAGTGATCTGGCAGGAAAACTCGGAAAAATATGCGTGTGAAACTTAGATGAAATCTGCCAAAAAATGTGAAAACGCATAACGTATACGCAGGCTAGCAGACACAGATGACAAACTGGGCTTTATTCATGTAGATCTTGAAACAAATGTCTGTTCAAATTTTACATTGTCTATGGGTAAATTCATAGATTAAGTTATAGTAAGTAGGCATGTTCAACTATTCACCTATCCTTTCCACCAAATATTTTCTCGATAGTCCTATGAATAATAATAACATGATTTCCAGATAGTCTTAAGGTGCTACCAAAAGTTTTTGAAATGTCTTTCTCAGGTCAACTGCAATAAAATATTAAAACATCTGCATGGAAAGATGAGAATAAATGAAATACGTTCAGCATGGTAGGTCTTAACCCACTGAAAGCCGTGCTTTCAACTTTTATTGTTCTCAAACTTTATTATATGAGTGTAAGGCCTGATTTTACATGTACACATTGATCAAATGTAGAGCCAATGCGTACTGTAGATATTTACTGTAGATATTTACTGTAGATATTTACACACTTCTACAACTAAAAACACGCCACATTAAACATAGATTGGCCAATAAGAAGTGGCTTAAATCGTCTGAAGGCCACGGCATAAGTCATTGTACTGTGTAAAAAATTTGTCCAGCTGTCAATAAATTCAATGTTGCAGCTACATCATTGTATAATTTGATACGGGTAAAAATGGCTTAATGAAGATATCAAGAATTATCTACATCATTAATATAATCTTTGGCTCAAAAAATAGACGAAGAAATACAGCATTACTTTCATGTTCACACTAAACTCTATAGATGAATGATTAGTAATCGCTGTGGTGTCGTTCAACGCACCATCCAATCCAAAGTACACGTATGTGCAAAAACAGGCTGTCAACAAGTTTTTAAAAGATGTCAAGATAGCCGCATTTTTGAAATTGCTACTACCTTGTATTTTGAATCAATTCTTTTAGGAGGCCAGAAACGATAATAAGAAATTTTAGTACATTTACTAGCTGCACCGGAACTACCTATGTTGTCTTTATGATATAACTAACTGAATGCGTTGCCCGAGGCGTTGCCCGAGTGATAAAAAAATATTTGCACAAAAAGTTTATTTTTATGTAAACATATAACAGCAGTTACTATTTTATGTTTCAAACTTCACATAATGAAAAGAGAAAAAATAAAACAAATGTAAAGGTTTTTAAATGTGAAATAATTAGCGCGTAATGGTTACATAAAGTCGGTTTTGCTACGATTACAATGAAAAATGATTTGGTAATGATACAATTATTACGAACTGAAAAAACAAAATAAAAATCATTAATATGTTGAATTAATAATAACAGTGAGTGCATAGAAGTGTGTGTATAAAAAAGGTTATCATTGTAGCAGAAGCTATCCTTCAAAGCTTTGCATATGACGATACTGGTGCCTCTTGATACTGATACAAACATAAGAATAGGATATCGGACTACCTTTGTCTGATACTCTGTCTGATACCTTTTTTTGACCAAACAGACAGAGAATGTAGATGCAATTCCTACTCAAGATAATAAAATTGTCCACGTGAAAAGTATTTAGCCTTTACAGATTTAAGGCTATCAATTAAATCAACGTTTAGCTGTGCAATGGAAAGTTTAGCTGTGCAATAGAAAGCGACGATGAGCTGTTTTGACATCATCACAAATGATAAGGTGTACACACTATGAGCGCTTAGCTGTAGGTGATCGCTAACCAACAACCAATTCAAAATTATGAAATTGCATTACTGATATGGCGGTTCTTTTTGTTATATTTTAAGTATGTGATTACGTAATTCATCAGCGCAGTTCTTCCCCATACTTGCAAATATAAATTGACATCTATCTTCATAACTGTTGAAATTGGATCCGATGCGATCACCAAACAGCCAATAAAGACGCTAATAGTTACTATCGGTGTCAAAGTTCAATATTTTGAAAGTCTATCGCATCATCGCTAGCAACAACTATGTTGGCCACTCATGGCAAAATGACATCATAACAGCCCTTCATTAGGGTCCATCGCACAGCTAATCGTCGATTTGAGCGGTAGTGTGCACAGGCCTTTAGCGATCGAACCTTAGGAAAACAGGAACTAGGAGTGTAACAGCACATTTAAAACTAAAACTGTATATTTGAAAATTACAAATTAAAAAAATACGTAATGAGTAATGGTTAATGAGTAATTTGAGTAATTGAGTAATGAGTAATTTTTTTTAAAAATTTCTAAAAAAAAAGCTCAAAAGATAATATTAATGAATAATAACGAGGAGGCTACATGTTTAGCGCGCACAATCACAACAAAGATAGATAGAGAGCTCACAATGCTAACAACGACTTAGCCTAGTGGTTATGCGTGCTAAATAGTAAAACTTGCCGTTTGTATGTCACGAGTTCAAATCCGGCAAGCAGGTGACTTTTCGTGGCTACAACTTTATCGGAATAACTGGACAGACGAAGGGCAGACAGACAAACCTTGAGATTTATAGATTTTCTATTAATTATATATCTGCATGGCATGGTAGTAAAAACCTGCTATGACTAACCAGTCATGTCCAAATAACTTGTACAGTGCGCTCTCGGGTTATGATGTCCCTGTTATACGATTTTTTTGCCTCGCAATGTCACACACGATGTTTTTTGTTTCCATCATGCAACTTTTTTTGGTTACATGGTGTCAATAAAAATTGATCTCGAATTTAAAATTTGGCAGATGGTATGGCGTATGCTGAATATGTCAAAATAATGAAGATGTCGATATGCTGTTCACCGAAATGCCTCTCAGAATGCTTGAAAGAGATACGATGCTCACTCTCTCTGAGTTCAGCGATATTTGTTATAGTGAAAATGAAACCGGCAAAAGATGAATGATAAATTTTTTTGATCTATGACAAAGTTGAAGTTTAGTTTGGCAAAATTAATGCTAAAATTTAGCTTTCAAGTATGTCTTTAGTAAGCTCAATTCATTTAAGTTAAATTCAACGTTATGTTACGCGTCTGTCTCGAGGGTAAAAACTCCCTATGGTTGGTACTGCTGCTACTGCACATAGTGCATTGTAAAGTTACATTTTATTGCAGATCATACCTACACCAAAGTTACTGTAAGTAACTATAGTTACTAAGATTAACCTATTATTTTGTTACCAAAATTTTGTTAATATGCACAGCACGTCCATGAAATTCTGATGTTTTCTTACCAGGGGATGTTCGCATTAGATAATTGCTATAGGTTTCTATACCCTTCTATACGACATTTTCGCTAGCCGATGCCAACAGGAGGAACGGATTAAAATCATATGATAAGGGTGAACTGTACCTAGTACAGAAGCAACTTTGTGAAGGTTTAACGTGATTATTTACGGATGAGAACTTCTGAGTTGAGCTTTTTTTCATATAAATATTTTGTCAGCTGAAATACTTAACTTTACCTTTTTGGTTTCTATGAAAGTTAGCCCTGCTAATACTACGATACCGCATTACTTAGATGCTCTAAATGGGAGAACTGTGTATGCTATAATTGTGCAGCGTAACACATTCTTTATCATGTTCCTGGCAATATGTAATTCAGCGTTGTAGCAAAATCTTCAGGTTTGTATGCGAACTAAATAGATTAAGCACAAAGACTTCCTTTGCGTACAAACCTCAGTTCTTTATGTGACAAAGATAACACATGCCAGAGTATGGGCTCAACTTGACAAAAAACTTAAAAAATACAGAAACAAGACAGTTAAGCACTGCACAAACATCAAGAGTTTTTTAGCAAACCTTGGCTAATGCGTGGTTTACATTTGATTCGCAACATAGCATATGCTAACTAGAAGAGCTAACAAAGGTCTTGCGTCATTGGTTCACATGAAACCTGCAGTCATAAAGCATAGAAGCGTCGCGTGTCAAAGCATGAACATCTCGCGAAACCAAAGATCTGTGCATCATTTCGTGATCCAAAATGCTCTAGGTTTCAAATAAACAACTTGTCAAGCATCACACAAGTAGATCGTGCTACCTTCTGTGACAAACAGTCAAGACAAACAGCGCTTGAAAACTACTAAAAAAAGCTGTAATGAGCAAGGGTTTTCGAATTACGACTGATCAAACCCTACACCGCGACAAAATGGCTACAGAGCGCAGCGTACTCTCAAATATGATGTGAAATCTATGTGAACCAGGCTCTTGGCATTGCTAGGCTGTGTGAATTAGTGTACATACAACACCACTTTACGCGCAATCATTAGCTATAGACTTAGTTGGTTACAGCTTCACTTGAAAAACTCTTATTCCTGCAGCCGGTTTCATATGCAATCCTTGCCAACAAACCAAAAAAGCGCTAAACGCCAAATGCATACCAGAAGGTTGTATACGCAATTATAATACCTCGTTTCCAATAGCAGTTTCTTTGAAATAATTAAGCACTTTTAGACAATGGAAATGAGTCTCAATGGCTCGCCTTTGTGTGACATAATTGATTGGATTCCAGTGGAATGCGATCAAACAAACATAAAGAAAAGACAGACCAGGTACAACATACCATAGACAGTTGAAATAGAATGGGAGGGAAATATAGCTTATGATTCATGGCAGCAACAATTGAAAGACCTTCAACTGAGCTGCCTAGTTCCACTACACTTCGCACACTAGGTACTCAGCATACCAATAACAAAACTTCGAGTGCAATTACAGTGAACTTCACATAATTCTATGTTGTTTGGGCATGAAGGAAAATGGCCATAATAGTATCATGAACAAAGAACAACTTTTTCAAAGCAGAGGAAAGGACGTAGGAGTGAGCCGACAGCTACTAACATCGACTACCTAGGATAAGTCTATTTCTATCATATTAACGCAGGACAATATCTGAGCTCATTAACATTCTTGTGATACTGCACAAGGCATTCTGCAAATTGCATTCCAAAGCATGGCTAACAGAAAAGCTGCCTCAAGGCTGATAGCGCAGCTATCAAAATGGTCACGCTGACTCGTGTCTCTGGTAATGACCAACCTTTCTAAGTCATAATACAAAATATGATCACATTTTTAAACAAAAATGGTTAGCAATACCATTTACCTGAGCTATTTCCACACAGTAAAGGCCTGGCTATACAGTGAGATGTTCTATCAAGATGATGATTGAATCCATACTACAAAATATTGTTTATGCAACAACACTTAACCAAAAATCATTTCAATGCTAATCTTTTATGAGACTGTATAATGTAAAACATCATAACTTCTCAAATATACCTGCATAGGTTGTACATTAGCCAATGAATCTGTCAAGTTGAGGTTATTTTAAATGGAAACTTTCTATTTTACTTGCTTATCGTACATGTAGGCCAACATCGACATAATTTCAAAAATTTCAAAAACACTCAGCTATGTCAAAATTTATCAAAGAGATGTGAGCAATAGTCGCTTTTCGATACACATCAGCGCGTTGAAAGTATTGCAGGTGCTCTCATACTCGTGACTTGAATACATGAGCGTTCGCTTTGCATCGTGTTTGCATCGGAGAAAAATACTGCCTGCATAGCCACCATCATGAGAAAGCAAAAAATATGAAAAACATCAAGTAGCTTGATTTACACATGAACATAAGCTGCTTAAGGAAGATAAGTCTCATCTGACTGACCTTGTTTATGAATAAACTGAATGACAGTGATTTTCCACAAATTGGTTTCAGCCAACAGTCAATACAGCAATTACCGGAGAGAACAATTCACACCAGAATAAAATGAACTCATCTTCAGCGAGCACACAATGGCCCCGTGACCAGTATTGTCAGGGAGAACCAAATTGCACTTCACTGGTCAAACATCTAGGCATTAGCGCAAGAATCCCAACCACAAGAATTTAATAAACTGCCAAACAAAAGTGGCGTTGACATTGAAGCGTAATTGTTCGAAAATAACAGCGAGACTTTGTAATAATAACAAATGCTCAGTGTCAACAACTACAAATACCACAAATAACATCAACATCAAAGCCATGCCAAATACAGGAATGTCACCTGACGGCTATTAAATCGCAATTCTAAAATCATCAAGTACGAATTGCTCTGCATTGCTTCAGACAAAAATAACTGAGGGACTATAGTGAAAATCCCTGAAAGATGTGAAAATTTAGTAGGCAAATGCAGATGAAAGAACCATTTACAACCAACATTACTCCTTACACCCAAGTATCATCAACTCAACCCTGAGATAGTGTATATGACAGCTAGTTGTTAGAATCTCAAAGGGTAACATAATGTTTATCTTTTTGCACACATCGAGCTATCTCAAAAGTGCTCCAGGAGACAGAGCATTTCATCTTGAAATCAGGCTGTGACAAAAATAGCCCTACAGCTTGTCAGATGAAGATTTCTCTGTTAAATAAACTGATAACTGAAGCTTGCACGAACAAGAAGATGCAAAACTGTTGCAAGTTTATCGTATTTAACTGTAGCACAAAATTGGTGACTTCTCAACTAGTTGATGCTATTTAATTAAAAGACAAAAAGAAAGACATTCAAGACCTTTATGATTAGATGCAAAGTTGGCAAAATTACTTCAAAATTATAGAGTCCTGTTTGACTAGTTGACTGATCAACTAGCATCTTATATAGGAACTCTGAAACTAGAAAATCTCCGGCCAAATATACCTGAACCAATGCCACAAATTGATAATACAATAGCATCGCATAAACGGCTATAGTACTACTTGCAAACAATGAACCAACAGTTTGTGCTATAGGAAAACATATTACCAAAGCTAGAATGTAGTATCAATAGTTTTTTAAATTTGAAAGGAAACGATATGTTATCCTATATATGAAAAAAATGAAAAACATAGATATGATAAAGAGCTTCAGCTTAAAAATTAACATCTGTTTACAATCGTGATTCACAAATACTGCATTAAAAGTTTTGACAAACCATGTAAAGTTGATAATAGCTGAATGTATCATTTTTCAGTAAGTGTTAAATAATGCATACTACTCAATTTTTTATCAAATAAAATTATTACATATTATTATCAAAAACCGAAGTGTTATTTCCGAAACCACATGAGGTAACGTCGAAAATATTAACCTACAGCTGTGTTAAATTGTCGCAGCAAATTTTTCTAAGATATAAAATTAAGAATGATAGACAGTGGGTCATACACAGTTTAATAATATTCTTGCATTCAGTTGAAAAAGTCAGGCAGCCTCAAGCAATGTGCATAGCATAGAGTTGTCTGCATATTTACCACTTTAACCACTTGACCATTTTAATTTAACTCACAAACACAGCAAAGGTAATAATACATATGATGCTAGCTAAAGTAAATGGTAAGGTAAACTAGTATTTAGCTAGTATCTGTTAGCTAGTCCACAACTAAAAACAATAGCTTTAATACTACTGGATCTGTAAACACTTTTAAACATGAGCACTGTGTACCAAAATATTATGTACACACCTAAAACAGTCGTCACTTATTAACACTAAATGTAAAAGTGATAACATTTCAGACTTCCCAGCCATCAATAGCAATCGCTTAGTAATTTTGGGACAGTACGAGTTGATTGTGCTTACTAAAACACCATTACTGTAGTGTTGAGACATTTCAAAATAACTAAACAACGTTTTACAAATGCCTAACGTCTACTGCTAGTCTTATTTTCCATTTACCATTATCTGCATCAATGGCAAGCACCCTAAAGTATCGTCAGAACATTTTTGTTATAAATCGTTGCGAAATGACAACCAACTTTCGATCATTGCCAAATTTTATTAAACTAGATAAGAAAAATTACTTCGAATAAAGAAATAACAGACAGAGCCCCTTTAAAAAGAAATGCGATAATAAATTTATACTTTAGTAGTTCTATGTTTACCTCTTCATTGATAACTTTCACTGTGGGTTGCCATTTTGCTCGCGGTGCATCATGGAACATACCATTAATTTTACAACTTCAACAACACTATCATAATGCGAAGATAGTGTCTGACGAATCTTATAGCATTAGTTAATAAAACATTTTTTAAATTGTAATTTAATTTTTGTTTTAAAATAAAATAGCAATGTATTCTAATTACAATAGCCGTGTTATAACATTGCCGATTCGATCGCATTGACATTTCCGCTATAAGTGCTTAACGTTGTGAGTATTTGATAAAAAAACATAAGTCAGCCAAATTACAACGCTTGTCAAAAAAGACTAGTCGTTTGATATACAGATTTATGTTTACGTTTTTAGTGTATTAAAATTAGAAGTTTCGTATTTTCACTTTTGGAGTGTTTTGTATCACCAAGTAAGCAAATAATCATGTTTTGTTGGAACAGCAGCTGTTGACGACAATGGCATAAGTAGACGCAGCAAAAGACTTAATACAGCTAAAAAGGTAATCTATCGGTCTGGTTTTTAGTGAAAGATAAAGTCGTTTAATTAGGAAAAATGACCATTGTTTTTTATGCGTTTGCGTTTAAGCATAAAAAAATCAGTCATCCCGCATATATAACATAGGCAGAGTCGATTAAACACTTTACCTACTTGCAAATTAATTCATCATAGGCATTACATAAAATTAATTCATCATAGCCATTACATAAACGAATCATTTTTAGTTACGGCTCGTTCATTGGTAAAACCAATAAACATAGATCGACACCCTTCACATTTTAAATACGTTTATTTAATGTTTTATTAACCATGATAATCCATTTGTTCTTTTATACACCAAAAACCATTCCCAAGTTGACGAAGCATAACATGCAAGACTAGCTATATTTGAACTGTATTTATATTTGACTTGGGTCGTCACCCCTTGCAGTATTAGTATACATAAGCATTTAAATGTTTTTGTGTATTTGATTAAAATCGGAGTATATAAACTGATTAGTATTAATCTCTTTAATGATTTAGTAACACAAATGTTTTGAATATTACCATAACAATATTTTGGAGGATTATTTTTATGCTTCAGGTCGCAGTATTTAACAACCAGTCAATTATACATGAATGGAATTTTCATAAAAGACTAGAGACGAAAACGAGTTTCAACAGGAATAAACACTAAATTTTCCTTGAAAAATCATCACCGTTTTTGGGTGTTAAGATCAAAAAGCTGGAGGAAACATTTATTTATTTAATATTTCAGTATTCTCATATTTTTTATTGAGATTCAAATTATAGTGTAAAAGTTCATTCTTGTAATCCCTGAGAGTTGGTTCACAATAGGGGAAATTAAATCATAAGTATGATAGTTCACCTTCTTTTCAGGCGTGCTTCAAATACTATTCTCACTAAAATTTCAAAACATAAAATGTTGAGTTCAGTGTGTTATATGACAAGAGCTGAAAAACAATGAAAAAGTCTCAAACTATCTCAAGTAGGCTGACCTTTTACTGCAAAAAAACTATCATATCAAGCAGCAGTAATTCCTCTTTTACCTGTTTTAGTTGAGTTTTAAATAGTGTATTAAAAACATTTTGATATATTTTTTAAATAATTTTTTTCCACTTGTTTCTACAATGACCAATTCTTTTCTGTTAAAGGTTGACTTGCAACAAAATTCACATTTAATATGAAAAGATTCACCATGTCTTACTCTGTTGTGTTGTAGGTGCAAAATATGTTGGAATGTGATTACAAGCTCTTAAAAACTAAAAAAAACGAACAGTTAATCGCAGCCACAAAGACCGCCTTAGTTTGGATTCTCTTTCCAAAACGACTCAAATGTGACGTAGTTGTGGGAGATGGTTTCTGTTTACACTTTCATGCAACCTTATTCGTCGAAATATTTTCACAAATATACTTCACGCATTCAACAAAACCATGTCTATTGTTCTTATGCGTCTGTTTTATCGTCATTGTAATGCTGTCACTTTTAGCATTGATATCTTGTAACTTACCGTAAAAATTCATTTAATTTTTTAACCTCAGCTCGAAGGAGTACATATCATTGTCTGATAATCAAGATGAGCTTGTTGGTCACCTGTGATAATCGAAAAGTGCTGCAAAAATTATTTGCGAAGTATTGGGTCACATGATCAGATTACGACTTGACGATTAGATCAAGCCGAAACAAAGCTGTAAAGTAGCAAGCATCTATATTTGATACGGGGTCTTCGACAAAAACCCGAAGTGTTTGTCATAAACTAGTGCTACGATAAGTTTATATTGAGCTTTTTATTGGCCTTTCAATTCACGTGAGAACATCACGTGACAAGACAATAACCAAACTGTCATGACTACGTCAGAGAAATGAAGAGATTCCAATCTACAGCGGCTTTTCGTTTTTGAGCTTTTAAGAGCTTGTAATCACATTTCCACATATTTGGCACCTACAACACAACAGAGTAAGACATGGTGAATCTTTTGATACCAAATAACTGTAATGTGAATTTTGTTGCAAGTCAACCTTTAGGAATTGCACTAGAAACTGGAATATTTGGACACATCTTTAAGCTAGCAGTTTTTTACCATAAGATAGTACTGGTGTAGATTTATAACTTTATAAGGTCTAAGGAATCATATCTAGACCGGAGAAAACTATAAACAGTATTGAGTTTATATTCTCATTCCAACACTAATAGTATATCATAATGTAAATGTTTTTCTGTAGCTCAAGCTCAGGGTCCAGCAGTCTGCCACAAGTATCGTTTCTATTTAGCTGCAATGGCTCGGGAAATAGAAGCGTAAGTGAAGTATTTTAATGTCATGAAGCAAGTCACAGCTGCAATCATTTTTGGGCTGGTCTGTGTAGCAGTTATTACCTTTTTGAAACGTCACCACTATTTGAAGACCTCAATGGAAGAATGATCAATGTCACAGTTGTTCAAACTTGAGATATAGCCATTTTAAAGTTTACAAATTTTTTGGAGAGAAGCACAACTTGTATCATAGAAACCTTTTAGCTAGTGGTCAATAAGGATGTTACCTGTGAATATCATCAACAAAGAGGTGGTAGACATAATTTGGTGTGGCACAACATGGCCTGAATTAAAACCACTACACGGACATTGATCGTTTTACTTTGGAAATCATTGACAACTCTCTACGCATTATGTTTTATTAGGTGATAATGTTACAATGTCATAATATTCTGATTTTAAATGCTATATTGCAGTAAAGCATGAGGTTTCTAGCATCTGAAATTCCACCAAATAAAAATGAACGGGTCACAATACTACAACAACAAATTATTTGGCAGTGTCCTAGAAAAACTGCAATATTTTTGTTTTGCATTACACTATGCGCTTTTGCCAACATTTTTTATTTTGCCAACGTGTTAAAAAATAACGCTTTGCAAAAACTTCAATGTATCTATACTTAGTGCATTGTTAAAGCTATGTGAAGCTACGATCGCTATGAAGCTAAAACGAACCTCAACAGTGTTCTTCACTCTTACAAAACTATTACTTTCACCACATTCAAAGCCAGTGTTGCTACTTTAATTATCTGTGTAATCACGAAAATCTGAATTGGCTATAATGTCATCAACATAAGTAATTTTCTGTTTTCTAACTCGAGAGGTATTTACGAAAGCCGTAATAACACTAAATAGTTTGAATGTCAGAGGAAAAAAAGTTCATTTTTAAATTGGAAATTGTCAAACAAGTCATGCATTGCTATTGACTGAAAGTAATCACATGACTGGACAATGATCACTGTTGCTTTGTAGTCCTTGTACATTGATCAGTTTTGCAAAGAGTTAGTTTAAGTAGGAATATCTCTGGACCTTGATCATTTTTTGCTGACAGTGTGTCACAGAGGCTAAACTTTGTGGCCAGAACTATTTAAGGGAAGATAAACCTAGTATTTTCAGAAAATGTGACATTGATCATTCTTCTGCTGAGGCCTTCATTTGAGTGCCACCTCTAATAGAACGCTACTATAGAGAAGAAAAGTTGAAAAATACACCTCTACCCTTTAATTGAATGCCTCCACCATTTGACCGGCACATTGACATGGATCTTTACGAACCCATAATAGCAAGAGATCAGTAGAAAAGTGTCCACAAAGCCGCACTAATAATGCCTCAGTTACATCAATAACAATTGATATTTTTCATGGTCGCTGTAGTGGTTGCCATGATTTCAGTGACGAGTACCTGAGAAAATCAATCGTCACAATCATCAGAACTACACTCTGATTCAGAGTCATTAAGGTCTAAATCATACTTGTTTTCAGATTTGTCCATATTGTGGTTTACAATCTTACCTGAAGACTTTAAAGCGTTTTGGTAAACGAGGAGAATATTCTTCAGGAACACTGGACAAAGTAAAAGCAGCCATTATTATGGCGTATTCTCCCCGTATTCTATGGCGTATAATGAACATTGAAAGCGTCTTTAAAAATTTTAAAAAGTTATGCACATTTTGTAACTCCAAAGCTTTTACGTTTTTTCTTTAAAACTTCACCATCGAAATACTTAATAACCACTTAATAACAGTATCACACCAATATTTTATAATCATTAAAGTAGTTACTTGTTTAACTCGGTCAGAATTATTACTCTGGTCGGATTTGCCCGCCCAAGTCCAATTATTTTCCCAAAAATCTGGTTGAGCTTGTCGAGAGATACAGCGCCACTCTTTATTTGAAAGCCACCTGTAATTAAACGCCGCTATAGGTCAAGGGTTTAAAAGTAGAGCATCATGGCGTTCAAATAGACATTTCACGGCATATATTTATAATAACCTTGATCTGATAAAGTTACTGAGAATACTTCATTAGAAGTTTTAAAAAGTATTGTGACAACACATGTAGTTTGTTCTAGTTGTTTGTAGAGTATCAGCTCAGACAAACATCTCATTAGTCATGTTAGGCTACAATATTGTTTGCAACAGTCGTATAGGTTACTCATATATCCGTCAAGTCAATGTATAACCTACATACAGATTTTTATTACTTTATGTTTATGCGTTGCTTCTATCTAGTTGGATAGATCTGAGTTAAACAATCTGTTAATACCCTGTTAAGCTGAGACTTCTGTAGAATTACAAGTTCTGGTCATTTGGAGCATCAGTTTTCATGTAACTGGTTAAAATGTACATTCTTATTAAGCCACTGCTTGTTAAACAACTGAGTTGTCAACCAATCATTTGTTGACATATACATGTATGTGTACAAAAATTGTGCCTTATTATTCAGAGTAGTTGACCAATAAGTTGCCGGTGCTCATAACTTTTATATAGAATGGTCGTGCAAAAGCTGATTGTTGACTCTTTCAATTATTCTATTGAATAAAGCTAAATCACTGCCAATGCATTTTTAAAAGTTTCTAAATTTCTAAACAGAAAATATTCTTGCTGTATTCTATGACAAAGTTTGTCATTCAGGGTTGATTCACCGGCTAGGTCTAGTGAACATTATTGGTTCTTCCGCTACCATACCACTGAAGTGTTCTACTTGTACTGCTTGCAAAAGCTTTTTTCTCTGGAAATAGATTGTTTACAACGTAATAAGCTCAGACTTCCATTTTATAAACAATTTTTTATGTAATACAAATCTTTATGTATGTCATCAAATGGCTGATAGATACCGTAGCTGTTTTAGAAGTTTTAGCCAAATATGGATTTATATTTCAGCAACTTACAACTGATGCTTCATATTACTCAAAAAACCCTGCTTGATAAGCATATTGTTTAACATTACCATAGTCTAACAGGATCTTTAAATTGTGTGCTTTTCTCAGTGAATTGTTTCATATAATAACTTACCTTTTCAGTGCAGTTCAGATGAAGCTGTATACAATGACAAAAAGGAAGCTCGCTGGTGTCTTCATCATATTTTTCCTTTGCTTTTCTCTATCCGTGGTTGTTGGGCTTCTTGGTAAGTGACACTTACTATTCCATACAATTACTTGCTGTTTTGTTGTCCTCATTCAGCATATGTAGCAAGTTCATGTCCCAATGCATGCTGATATATTAGTTGCAAGGCTTGTGAATAGCACCGTTTCCATGTTGTTTGACTGTGATTCAGTTGATCATTCTTTTATGTAACAGATTTTATAACTCCTTCACCTAACATGCACATCATGTTTTGCAGGTCCTCAAGTGGTTTACACAGATGCTCATGAGGAGGAACTGATGACCAATGTTTATGGGGTAAGCTGTCAGTCCTACTGGAGACTTAGGACTAGAAATAAAAAGTAGAAAGTATCAATTTTTTTTTACTAGTTGAGACGTTGTTTGTTGTTTTACACGATCTTATTGTCAAGATATTTTAAGATTAAAATCGCCAAAAATTGACCGCGGTAAAAACACTCAGAAAAAAAGATATGCTCAGACTTGCCCAAAATGATGTATATAGTGAAACAGTCTGTCTATATCTCTCGTATTCCCATCGGCTATTGCGATAAAAGTCTAGTCCTACGTGGCTCTATTGGCATATATGTTATTTAGTATTTGCTCATGATTGCTAGGATAAAATTTTTAATCTAGCTACAGATGCATAATTATAATTGGCTCAATCGCCTTAAATAAGGGATATCAAAAATTTGTCATATTCTTTTCCTCTAAATGCTGTGTAAACATTTGAGTACCAACTACGATTCTGCCAGTCTGTTGTGATTAGGTCGTCGAGTTAACTTATTTTATCGCGGCCTTTATATCAGCAAAGCTCTCAGTTGCTACTCAAACCGCAAGCTAGTTACTAAATAAAATAAGCAAGCTGCATTTTTGAAAAGAATATATTCGAATATATGGTGAAACCAACTGCATCTCTAAAAAGGTCATATATAGTCAACGTTATCTAGTCATTATTAGTATCAGTTTGTAGAAAAAAATTTACTGGTCACATTTGATTAGTTGATTCAAGTACAAAATAAATGGTTTTATGAGTTGACTGAAATAGTGAATGCAGAACAACGTCAATTTCTTTGAAATCGATTAACCCACCGATTCTGGCAATGGGTTAATAAAGCCATTTTTGCACCTGGTTGGCGGTTGTGGATTCATCTGTTTTCACTTCGTAGCATGGAATGTAACACTTTTTAAGCTCTTAATATTCAGTCCGTTGAAATTGAGTCAAGCTACGCAAAAGTACCTGTCAATACAGCTTTGATTACACTTAATAAATCAATCTATCAGACAATATTTCAGCACAGGTGGCAACGGGGCTATGATGTATTCAATATGTTCTGCAAATCATGTTTTGCATTATCTTCAACAATCTTATTTTAGTATATAATTTTCATGAGCCAAAACAATTTCATCTTGGCACAAAGTTTTTATTAAAAACATCTATCCCAGTCTTGGCCACTCACATAGTTTTAGCTCATATAATAGGACCAAGTAATCTTCTGAAGTAAACTCAAACAAAACATGTCATGGTTTGTGCAGCACACATTCATGCCTCTCTTTCCCGTTTATAGCAGTTTCCACACTGTCACTACTGCTTCCCACACTGGTGGACCACATAAAACTCCTGTAATAAATAAAACAAATGTAATAAATATATGCCATCATAGATATTTCATTCTAACGCTTATCTACTAAAAGCTTTCAATTTGGGAGTTAGATAGATTGCGAGTGTAATTTTCAAAATAAATAAATGTTTAACAAAAAGCACAAGTACGCCAAGCCAACAATTCGAAGCTTTGTTTCTGGAAGGTAAAGATGAGCATTGATCAATCGATTTTCCTCACTTTCCACAAAGGAGAAGTGAACATAAATTCTAATCATAAATCTAATTTACTAGCTAAAACTGCCAAAGACAATTTGAAGCAAATATTATAGCTAGGTGAAATGATAAAAAAGTTATGAAACGATGATTCATGATAGCAAAAAGTTATCATTTTGTTAATTAGTAAATGTGTTCATGAATACTAAAATTATTACCTTCGGTTTAGTATATATATATAGGAGACTCAAAGTTATAGATAAATTTCCCTCCATTTTCCTATCCTCCTCTGCAGCATAACGCTGCTGGCGCCTCTCAGCTTTAACCATAAGCTGTCTGCCCGAATCTTTAACCACCTGATGCTCAGAAAACTCTGAGTCACCTTCGCTAGAACTGGAAGCATTGTTTCAATTCTGTTGTTCATCAATAAAACGTGTCGATGCAGTAATTCAGTAAATTAACGATGTCAATTAATTTAGTAAATTAAATGTCGATGCATGAACTAATAATTGAGTAAAATCCCTTACGAAAAATCACAGAAAACGCGTTTTACGAGCGATAACATTTATTATGACCTATATAAAAATTTTGTGCTGATGATTGGCTAAAGAGGAGATCTTATATTTATTGCTCGTAGATCCTTGTCATATGTATTACTATACACGTCAGCAATAAAGCACCCGCTCGAATCTGAGCGTTTCAAAAAATGATCTCATTCAAATGCCCGTATCTCTGGGCAGGGTTAGTCTACAGAGACAAAAATGACATCAAATTGTAGCTGATGTTGTAGCCTTTTATTGGTCTTAATTTCATTTCATCGACTTTTTTGATGCAATCACATCTTTAAACTAAGGCAGCTTTTCAGCTGATTCTATTCTTATGATCAGTTTGATTGTAAGCATTTTCTTTCTGGAATCAGTTCTAAATCAAGTCTCGATCAGATATACATGTATAGACTCAGTAACCATTTATCCCATTAATTTTTGGTTAACTAACATAATGAGATTATTTTATTTTTGTTCTCTCATTTTATGAATCGCTTGAAAGCAGAAAATCTAAGTCTTTCTAATTCAAATGTTTTTATATAAAAATGTACGCAGAATCTATTGCTTTTTTGTGAAAATAGTAAAGTGCTCTATTATTGAATGTTAAGGCACCAGGTCACATTTTACTCGGCTATTTCAGCTATTTCGGGGAATCAGCTAACGTTCATTAATAAATGCAAAGGCTTGAAGAGTCATTGTTTCAGTAGGTATTTTAAATTCTTTAATCCGCTCATGGTGGTCTTTTCTTGTCATGAAGGTTTCTTCCGTTCATGCAGGTTGTCTTTGATAGCCTGCATGAACGGAAGGCATGCAGGCTCTTTGATTCCTTTCATGTTGTCTTTGATAGCCTGGTCTGTTCATGGTGTTTTCCCTTTCTGGCCATGTTTGGCTTTTCTGGTCTTGATTTTCTCTTTTGGTTTCGGTCCTCTTTTCTGCTCATGCTGGTCTCTTTTGGTTAAGAGGATCTCCTCTTGTTTCGGCAATTTATATTTAGGTCCTGGTCATCTTTTGTGGTGTTGTTACATATCTAGGATTATCATTGGTGATGTCCTTTGTTTAAGGCGGATATCTCTGAGCATGGCTATCATCTCAGGTCCTGGTGATCATCATAATTTTTTATTACAATGATCTCTTCTGCTCATAATGGTCTCTCCTGCTCATAATGGTCTCTCCTGCTCATGCTCGTCTCTTCTGCCCATGTTGATCTCTTCCGCTCATGTTGGTCTCTTCCGCTCACGTTGGTCTCTTCCGCTCACGTTGGTCTCTTCCGCTCACGTTGGTCTCTTCCGCTCACGTTGGTCTCTTCCGCTCACGTTGGTCTCTTCCGCTCACTTTGGTCTCTTCCGCTCACGTTGGTCTCTTCCGCTCACGTTGGTCTCTTCCGCTCACGTTGGTCTCTTCCGCTCACGTTTGTCTCTTCCGCTCACGTTTGTCTCTTCCGCTCACGTTTGTCTCTTCCGCTCACGTTGGTCTCTTCCGCTCACGTTTGTCTCTTCCGCTCACGTTTGTCTCTTTTGCTCATGTTTGTCTCTTTTGCTCTTGCTGGTTTTTTTCTGCTCTTGCTGGTTTTTTCTGCTCTTGCTGGTTTTTTCTGCTCTTGCTGGTTTTTTCTGCTCTTGCTGGTCTTTTCTGGTCACGCTGGTCTTTTCTGGTCACGCTGGTTTTTTCTGGTCACGCTGGTCTTTTCTGGTCACGCTGGTCTTTTCTGGTCATGCTCATTTCCTCTGTTGATGATGGTTTCCTCTGACCATTGTCGTCTTCTGATCCTGATTATTTGTTCTGCTCATCTCCACCATTCATGGTTGGCCTTTTAAGCATGTTACTTTCGTTATTTCTGCTTATGGTAGTGCTCGCTCAACCTTAAGGTCTCTTTTGATTGTTTTGTCTCCTTTTATTATGCCGTTATCTTTTGTTCAGAGCAATCGTTTTTTGTCAAGGTGTTGTCCTCGCTTCATGGTTTTTGTTTGTTCTTGATGCTCTGCGCTAATCATAGTTATCATTTTTCTAACAGTGGTCTCCTATGGCTATAATGGTTTCCTCTGCTCATTGTAGTTTTCTATGATCGTAGTGGGCATCTGATGATGGGCATTTCCTATGGTCACTCATTTCCTCAGTTCAGGATGCATTTATCTTCTCATGGTATTTTTGCAATCGCTATAATCTCAATCACCATACTTCTGCAACAATATTTGAAATTTAAGAACCTGATTAAAGCTTTCCAAATAATATAATTTAAGTTCTCATATAGCGCATGGCAGCCCATGGAGTAGCGCACATGGTAGATACTTTTATATGTTGTGCATCTACTGTATTTTCTGGTTTCCATTGTTTATAGTCGATTGCTCATTGTTAGGCAAAAATGTTCTCAATAACAACTGGAATGGAGCTGAACTCCCTCAATCAGCAGCTATGGCTGCTTGCGACTCCCTCAGCACGACCTGTTGAAAATGATACATCAATGGAAGGAGAAGTGACACCTACTTTACACTTGTTCTACTTGGATGATGAAGGCGTTGAGAGACCCATCATGTACAAACCGGGACCAGATCACAAGCGTGTTATTTCTTGTTCAGAGCAGGTTTGGAGTTTTTTGCAGTTATAGGATGATTATCCATATACCGTACAGGATGAATTTATTCGCGGAGTTATATTTCGCAAAAATTGAAATTTCATGCATATTCGCGGATTAATTTATTCGCGGCTGAAAATGGTCACTCTCTAGGAAGAGTTAACTCTTTTGCGGATAACAATAGAGTTAACACCATACGCATGTGCACATTGCGTGTTTCGGTTCCTATATGGCTTACAGCTACGAGTCGATCGTGCTAAGCTATAAATTTTTTGCTGCGTTCAGAAGTTTTCATGAATATTCATCGATTTTGAGGCCTTTGATGAACCAACCATTTGTGGTAAGTTATGAGTTTTTTCAAAACCATTTACTAAATTAGTTGAATTTTACTTTGGTTCTTCGGTAAAACGCAATATTTATTTTTCCCATCCCTACCGCTTCGTTATTTGTTTTAGTGTGAGAGAGAGATCTTTCATCATACACGGAACCAAAATGACTGCAAGGGTTGTAGATGTCATTCTTAGAAGATCACCAATCATTTAGGGAGATCTTGAAAATGAGGTAGAAGTCACTGCAGCTGCTAACGAGGAGAGTATATATGTTTTAACAAAAGGAACAAAAACGCCTTTACGAGCACAAATCTTTGGCCAACCGGCAGAACTTTGCAATAGTAAGCCACGAGGAGAGTTCTGATGATAACTTCCCCACCAGTCATGTATTAGCGAGAGAATCGCCTTTAACGTTTACCCGTGACAGTGACAGAGCTGCTATTACCAAAATAACTAATCAGAGAGCACCATTACACGCTAGTATTCACTTATCAAGAGTACCAGTTAAATTTTATTGCTAGACAACCGCCATATGGACTAAACTGTTTATATTTACTTCATTCATCGTTTGTAAAATTTTATTTGTATTTGAAATATTTTATTTGTACGCTCAAGTTTGTAATAAGTTATAATATATCTATACATGCAATAAGATATATAATTTAATCATGTTTGCTGCAGCGATATCAAGGAGTTGTTGTCGATAAAGGTGTCTAGGTTGACTGGTTGCTTCTCTGCCAATATTCCTGCCTTGATGAATATTACTACTTGTCTCTAGTTTTCGTAATTGGAGTAGGTTGTTTCATTCTCAATCTGCAGTAAACATAAACTTAACAAAAAATATTAATAAGTGCAAAAACTTGCTGTGGTGCAGAAGTGCAAAAACAATAGCTGAAGTATTTGATGAAAGCGATCAGTTTTTAAACAAAAGAATTAACTAATGCAGTTAAATATGGAAAAACGTATCTTCACCGCAAATCAAATACATACCATAGTGTCCAGATCAGAATCATGATCGTCCTCAACTTCAGTATTAGAGATTGATGGAGTTGATTTCAATGTAAAAAGACTAGGAGATTTTTTTGCGATGACGAAGCCATGCCGAATAACTTGTAAAAACCTTGAATAATTTTGTAAAGTTTGATGCAATGGTAATAAAACTCGAAGCCCGGCGATGATTTTAAAGAAGTTTTGAAACTCGGCTACGTTTAGTACTTCTGCCTCGTGGCTATTTTTGCGATGACGCCATTCTGCATATCTTGTGACAACTTTGAATAATTTTGTAAAGAAATGTGATGTATTGGCAATGGTGTTAGCTCAAAGCCCAGGCAATGATTTTAAAAATGCTTTGGAACTCAACTACGTTTAGTATTTATATTAAAAACTAGCCTAGCGGCTAGTTTTTAATTTGATGCAGTAGTTATTCTCCCTTGTGATTTAAGATAGAACTAATTATTTCACGGAATTTAATAATTCGCGGCATTGACTGTTCGCGAAATCGCAAATTTTTATAACCAACGATAATTTTCATCCTGTACGGTATATATTTCTCAAAGCCCATCTGTATGTCGGAAATCTGGCTATAGATCCTAAAATCTTGGAATAACTATTCCGTACCGAAGAGGATTCGATCTCGGACCGAGCCGGTCACCAGTCTTACACCTAGCCCACTCGACTACGGATGTCGAATTGCAAGCCTGCCAAAATAAGATATTTTTTATGGCAAGCCTGCCATAATATCAGAGCAATACCTAACTGCTTTACGTATGACGCGGATCATAGCATAACGTCACGAGAAGCTGTTCGCTCACATTATCAAACTGGCTAATGGCAAAACTCTCACTACTTCTCATTGTGTATAAGACAATGATATTTTTTCTCATGACATGTAGTTATGTAGTGATGAAATATGTAGTGATATGTAGTGATGAAAGTTAGAATGGCAAATGTTGTACTATGTTAAATACAAATCAATTTTCTGTCCAAATACTCTTCTACTACACGGGCAACGCCGGGTGGCACAGCTGGTTTCTTATATTTTGGGCTGGTAAGAAGTGTGATAGTAGCATTTTGTTTGTTCGCTCCACGTTATCATATCCTCATACTCTTCTCTCTAGAGATGTCCCGGTAGTTCTTGACTAACTTTTAGGATAAAGTAAGTTGAGGTGGAGAAGGTGTTGTTGATTCGCCTTAGTTATACCTTAATAATGATGAACGTCAAAGGTTTTTTGTCTTTTTTTATCTTATTTACTAACATTTACCCAGAGTAAGGCTTGTGTTGTGGCTTAAAGATGCTTATGGCCAGGCTTAGAAATTGTATTAATATATTTTTATTTGTTTTTGATTATATTAAAGTTTTTCTTTTACAGCAGTGCAATACGCTGTTGCTCTTTCACCTTGGCTACATAGACAAATTGTCGTACAAAGTAACCGTGCAACTGGAAGGTTTGGATCGGATAGGACTGTTTGACTCGGTCTTGTTTGAGGTGAGGCTAAATATTGTATACAGTAGAGAGTTCGGCTGGAGCCATTTTAATATGTTACCAAGGCAAGGGTTGTCTCGAACTAGTTATAAGATTACCTCAAGCTATTATCTGTTGGCCCAGTTAGGCTTTAATTCTATGCTCATTGCATTAGCACATATTTTATATCAGTGAGTTAAGCAGAGCTCACTCCATACTCCATAAACTTATTCAGCAAATACATTCACCTATGAATTCAAACGGCATGATCAAAAGTTAATTCATTTCAGAATCTGTTTGATATGCTAAAATCAGCCCATAATGTATCAAATATTTCCATAAAAATACACTGTAATTCATATGATAATTCCATGATAATTTTTGCAGATAAATACAAATAATAATCAAACAAATGCATTATAGGGAGATTATATCAATGAAAAAGTTTTTGTTATGATTGCTTGCTTATTCATCAGAGTGAAGTTAGAGACAAAGGAGAGATATGCAATGTGACTTAATTTAAGACTGGACATGTTTTTTTTTCATTTTTATCAGCTTCTTTGCATTTACTTAAAAAACTGTGGAAACTTCCAACATCATACATTGGAAATTACTTGTGGTTTGAAGTCTGATATTTGCTCCAAATTGATATCGTAAGTTGGAGAATATTTAGGTTAAGGTGATAGTGACTCTAGGTTTCAGGTACATTGAATTGTCGTTTCACCCGCTACAAGTGTAGTAAAAAAGATATGCACTCAAGCTCAAATGACAGCTTTTATTGAATTATAGGCTGAAAATAATATATCAAAAGGATGCTCAAAGAGTAACGATTCATAATTTTGTGTTCAATATAGTCTCCCTCTTTGTCAACTGCTGTGTTCCACCGCTTAACAAGAGTATGTCTGCTGGGTAGAAATTATTTGGTTGATGTTGTAGCCACTTTTTGACAGCAGCATGGACAGTTGCATAATTTAAGCAATGCCTCCTTCTCAAACCCTGCTTTAGTAGTTAAAAATTGTAATTGGGTAAAGATGCAAACCAGGAGAATAATGGGGGTCATTGTTGTCCAACCAAAACTGGTGATTGCCTCACAGGTCTTTTAACTTGTGTGAGAGTCTGGCATTGTTGTAATGCTGTTGTCATGTCTAAGTGAGATTTAGCTTGTCTAATTCTTGCTTGTGGCCTTTTTGGTGTCTCAACATATTTGTGAAAATCAGTTGTTGTCCCTTATGGAGTGCACTCAAGTTAACTTAACTAATATTGGTCCAATAATATCCCAAAACATAGTTACCATGATCTTGTCAGCTGACTGCTGAGATATGAACTTTTTGCTCACGGTAAACTTTTTATTCAGGTTCGAAATTGTGCATGCTTGTCTCATCTCTTGTCACTATTCAATTTAATAAGGTTTCATCATCATTGTGATGTTGCAGAAGCTTATAATAAACATACACAGGGGCCTCATGAAAATCTGTCAGTTGCTTGGGAGCTCATTGTGTATCCTAGACTATCCACATTCTCAACACTGCTATCATAGCTAATATCTGAAGATAAAGTAATGTCATCAATAGAGACAGCTGATCCACTGTTATCAGTAGATTAGCAGTTGTCGTTCTGTCAGAATTTAAGGAGATGAAGGCCTGCCATTCCTTTTCTCATCTTTGATTTCACTTTGGCCAGGCTCATTTCCATGCCTGAACTAAGCATTTTACCGTGCTGTAGTCATCAAAGGCATCGCCATTGATAGATAAAATATTCTACTGATGTTGACAGTTGTTAACTTCTCACAGGCAAGAAAGTCTTTCACAGCTCTTTGGTTTTTTTCAGCATGCTAGACAAGAGGCAATTTTTAAAATAGCTGACAGGGAGTGAAAGTGCTGTAACATGTTATAAAAATGATAATTGAAAAGATAACTCTTACAGTGGTGTTTTTTCAAAAAGTTGACACACGAGTAAAAACCTAAATATGGAAAGCTGAGTAGAGTGCATCACTTGTTGACTGTCTGTCTTACTTATAATGTTCATGTGAGGAGAAAGTAAAGAGTAATTGATGTTATGCGAAGCATCGTTTATATTTTTAGTTCAAGACTTATAAATCTGCCTTTACTCAGTTAGAGATTTGGTTCAGAGCATTCTTCTTGGCTCTTACATTTGTGGTGACGGTAAGTAGCTACTTGGACTCCTTTCACACTACTAATATCATTCTTGGACTTGCTAAACAGTATCAGCTCTCCAGCACGAATGCCTATCTCTGGCTTACACTCAAAAATGCTTTAAAAGTTAAAGATCTTGGTGGTTATAAGCATATCGATATGATAGTAAGTGAACCCAGAACAAACATTGAAAGCTTGTTGTCATTTCATCAAACTTACCAGATATCATGTCAGCGTTTAAACGTTTACACCATATGAAGATGTCGCGAAGCGGATGAGTTTTCATATTGAGTGTTCTTCACAGAATGACTTATGATTTTATGTTATATTGTTTGTTTTTATCTACATACACATTGCCTAGATTGTATACACGCGGTCATTGAGAATCTACCACTGGAAGGATTGGTCTATAGAGCAGAAGTGGATGATGTGGCTGCTGCCACTGTTGCTGCTTTATAATAGTAAGTAGTGGGACCGTGGTGGCGTCTTTAGGACTAGTCTGTCAGCTCTAAGGATACATGGTTTCTTATCTTATGCAGCTATCTAATTGTCAGCAAATATTTCATTTCCTGGCGAGGTCTGTCATGGTAGTCTGATGGGGTGATGAGACAGGGTGGTCCGATGTACTTAATACTATTGGCTTGCAGCAATCTTGCCCTATCGCAAAGGCTATGGGTTATTAACAGCAAGTGGTAGGCAGCTCTCATCACTTCTCATTGTTTATAAGCTGATTTTTAATACCCGGGCAATGCCGGGAGGCACAGCTAGTACATTATTTAATCGCATATAGCATTGAAATAAATACATTATATAATCGCATATAGCATTGAAATAAATACATTATGTAATCGCATATAGCATTGAAATAAATACATTATATAATTGCATATAGCATTGAAATAAATACATTATATAATTGCATATAGCATTGAAATAAATACATTATATAATTGCATATAGCATTGAAATAAATACATTATATTATCGCATATAGCATTGAAATAAATACATTATATAATTGCGTATAGCATTGAAATAAATACATTATATAATCACATATTGCATTGAAATAAATGCATTATATAATTGCATATAGCATTGAAATAAATACATATAATCGCATATAGCATTGAAATAAATACATTATATAATTGGATATAGCATTGAAATAAATACATTATATAATCGCATATAGCATTGAAATAAATACATTATGTAATTGCATATAGCATTGAAATAAATACATTATATAACCACATATAGCATTGAAATAAATACATTATATAACCACATATAGCACTGAAATAAATACATCATATTATCAGATATAGCATTGAAATAAATACATATAAAACTTTATGCGACAGCCCAAATAAGTAGAGTACTGAACAATAAAAAATATTTTATTGTTTCTTCTCCTTTATGATAAAGAGAAAAGAATTGAGGTGTTGCCCTGGTGATAAAAGAGATGGAACTGTATTTAGGTAGAGGGGGAGAATAGAGATAAAGGTCATCCAACCTTTACTGCATGGGCTATAAATTAACATAACTCGATTATATATTTTTTGTCTTTATAATTTTATACTTCTATATATATATATTTCTCAAGGTTTGTTTTCTTTCTTTCCTTCGGTGTGTCCAGCTATAGCTATTAAAATCTTGGAATTAAAATTACGCATCCTGATGAATTTGAACTCACGGAGATTGCGTGTGCAAGTGCTATAACCACGCGCTCTACCACTGGGCTACGCAAGGCATTTTGATCAAAGACATTATCATATACCGTATAGCGTAAGCACACGCTAAATGACTTATTATTTAAAACTCTATGGATTTTATTAACTATGAAACACGATGCTTTTTTGCGTTTTCGTGAACTTTTATTCTTGGCTTTTCGTAAGGTTCAATTGCTAAATCGTGGTGAAGGTCAATACTTTTCATGCAGACCTCACCGTTCGGTCAAACAAAGACAGTCCGATATCTGATTTTTACATTTGTACCAGTGTTAAGAGATACCAGTATTGTTCATCAAAGCTTTGAATACAACGAGGTTCTACTGCAACAGTAACCTTTTTATACACTTCCATGTACTCATTGTTTATTTTTTCTCATAAATTATTTACATAATAAATATTATAGTATTAACGTATTATTTTGTTACTATTTTTAATGATGATGACTTTTACCAGGAGGTGATTGCATTAGATAATTACTATGGGTTTCTATACCACTGTTCGTATGTCTATAGCCTACGATAGTTTCGAATGGCAACACTGGCATGCGAAAATCGACATGCCAATTTGCATGCCACTGAAATGAACTTAAGTCATATAATTGTATACCAAATGATTTTTCATTGTAATCGTAACAAAACATACTTTACTTTTCGCCATTAGGCTACTTGCTAATGATTTTACATTTAAGAACCTCTACATTTTTAGTTTTTCTTTTAATTTATTTCGACAAAACCCTTCTTTCAAGTTATGAAGTTGTTTGACAAAATTTGAAAACCTTTACAATTGTTTTTATTGTCTCTCTTAATTTATTTCAACTAAACAAGTACACTTTTACACAACTACACTTCTCTCATGATATGTAGTTTGAAAGTTAAAATGGCAAACTTTGTTATACGCTAAATAAAAATAAATGTTTTGTCCAAATACCTTTTTATTACCCGGGCAACACCAGGTAGTACAGCTAGTATGTATATTTATATATGTATTTAGGTAGAGGAGGAGAATAGAGATAAAGGTCATCCAACTTACTACATGAATTACTATTATCACTACTATAAATTAAGATAACTCGATTATATATTTTTTGTCTTTATAATTTTATACTTTATCTATAAGAAAAGCATTGCATTTCTCACCATGATGAGAACCCGCGCTAGTCTATGTTGGACCATGATTTTAAAACTAATAGATGGAGGACATGAAGCATTATTTAATATTATTTGACCACTGTCATACGTATGTACTGATTTACAAACTATAGGGTTGTGAGAATTCACTCAATGTTTTGATACAAGTATTTGCTCAAGTGTTATGTCATCAGTCAAAAGGATCATAAGTGGAGGTGCAACTGTAGTTGGCTTTACACCTTATATCACAAGTGCAGCATTGCTCAATAGAATTATATAGGGTAAATTATAAGACTGTTATGTGAGATAAAACACATGACAATGGTTTGAATGTATCCAGAGCCTGGTTCCCATTGTTTGCCATTTCTGGACACTTAATGTTTTCAGAAGGAAAAATGTATATATGCATGAAAATTGTTTTGCTCAGGGTGCGCTGCGTCAATGAACGACAATAATATGGTTTGCTAAACTATACCTAAAATTTGTTCACCGTAAAGGGTGTAGGATACAGAAAGTTTTTTGCATGAATGGTGACCAGTGTGAACCAGACCTAACACGTTTTTTAACATTCTATACGCGAGTTCAGATGAAATTTGACTTGTAAGTCTTTTCACTGATGACTTGGTGTGAAAGAGCTAATGTTGAAAATTTCCCACGGAATACCCTTTTCTTGCAGATCCGCTGTTTGCCCTAGCTTTTCTTCTATCCAGCGCTGTGCCACCAGTGGTTGATGGCATCTTCCAAGCCTTCTTTCTTTCTTCGCTACTCCTCTTCTGGCTGTGCATCTACCACAGTATCCGCCAGGTTTGCTTACCAATCTAACACGCTATTATTGTAATCAGCTATCTGAGCAGCTCGCACCTCGTGTGGGGGCCTCACGTGTTCATGGACTGGTTCGGCATGCCTATGTGGGTACTCGTAAGGGTTTCACATCTTCGTAAGAGCATTTAAAACGGTTGTTCTATGTGAATACTTTGCATGCCCATGTGAGGCCTCGGGGCAACCATTTGGTAACTCAACATGCCTACATGATGACGTCACAAGCACCACTACACCAACAGCAAAAAAGCCTGTTATGTTAATGTTTAGCGATATATTTCCCTACAAATATTTTGCAAGTACCCTTATCCATAGGATACGTCTACATTCACTAACTTCATACTGTGCATTTTAAATTTGGATTTGTCTTTCCTGATTATTAAACAGTAAGTAGTTGCGCTGGGTGTTTTAACCCAAGTTCTGACCAAGCTGATTCAATCGTCCCTCCGGGCTGATTTTATTTTGACTGGGCCGATCAAATCGGCTCTAACAAAATTGCTTTACAATTTTTCTGATTAGCTTATATTTGTTAGTTTACCCAATAACAGTAAAGAAAACAAAACAGAGAAACGTTTTCTGTTGGAGTCGTTGTTATAATTTCCGTTTTACTCGTTCATGACTATCTTATCTCCTGCTTAATCATTTATTCCAAGTAGATGGCTGGGTGCTTCCACATTTTCTATTATTCTAAGTTGCGATTTTCTTTATTGTATAGCCAAAGAGAACGTTCTGCAAGTTTTACCTTCCCAAGTTAATGCTGGTTGGACTGATATGGCTTTCAGCCATTGTGCTAGCTACCTGGCAGGCTATTAATGAGAGAACTGACCCAGGCTATAATTACAAAGTGGATACTGTCAACTTTACAGTGAGTCCAGAGCGTGCATCTTCCACTATACCAGTTCCTATCAGTAACTATCAGATGTTAGCACTACACAGCTATTAACTATCAGATGTTAGCACTACACAGCTATTAACTATCAGATGTTAGCACTACACAGCTATTAACTATCAGATGTTAGCACTACACAGCTATTAACTATCAGATGTTAGCACTAAACAGCTATTAACTATCAGATGTTAGCACTACACAGCTATTAACTATCAGATGTTAGCACTACACAGCTATTAACTATCAGATGTTAGCCCTACACAGCTATTAACGCGCTTTATATTTCTCCTGGTAAGTTTCATGTTTATCTCTTGTAGGGTTTCAAGGTTCTCCTCCTTATATTGGCCTCTTTATACACACTCTACCTCTTATACTTGCTGATTAGAGATTTCATAGAGCTAAGAAATGTGGCTTACTTTGGTAAGTGTTGGCAATCCTGTTTGCTGATATGTTTTCTATAGAGATTTTAGAGTTACTTCGTGTCAGTTCTATTTAGTGATCTATGTATGGCCTTTTTCTACATAACTCTACCATCTCTATAATTAACTCTACCATCTCTATAACTAACTATACCATATCTATAACTAACTATACCATCTCTATAACTAACTATACCATCTCTATAACTAACTATACCAACTCTATAACTAACTATACCATCTCTATAACTAACTATACCATCTCTATAACTAACTGTACCATCTCTATAACTAACTACACCAACTCTATAACTAACTATACCATCTCTATAACTAACTACACCATCTCTATAACTAACTATACCATCTCTATAACTAACTATGCCAACTCTATAACTAACTATACCATCTCTATAACTAACTACACCATCTCTATAACTAACTATACCATATCTATAACTAACTCTACCATCTCTATAACTAACTATACCATATCTATAACTAACTCTACCATCTCTATAACTAACTATACCAACTCTATAACTAACTATACCATCTCTATAACTAACTACACCAACTCTATAACTAACTACACCAACTCTATAACTAACTCTACCATCTCTATAACTAACTACACCATCTCTACAACTAACTATACCAACTCTATAACTAACTACACCAACTCTATAACTAACTCTACCATCTCTACAACTAACTATACCAACTCTATAACTAACTCTACCACCTCTATAACTAACTACACCATCTCTATAACTAACTCCACCATCTCTATAACTAACTATGCCATCTCTATAATTAACTACACCAACTCTATAACTAACTATACCATCTCTATAACTAACTATACCATCTCTATAAATAACTACACCATCTCTATAAATAACTACACCAACTCTATAACTAACTATACCATCTCTATAACTAGCTACACCAACTCTATAACTAACTATACCATCTCTATAACCAACTACACCATCTCTATAACTAACTACGCCATCTCTACAACTAACTCAACCACCTCTATAACTAACTACACCATCTCTATAACTAACTCCACCATCTCTATAACTAACTATACCATCTCTATAACTAACTACACCAACTCTATAACTAACTACACCAACTCTATAACTAACTCTACCATCTCTATAACTAACTACACCATCTCTACAACTAACTATACCAACTCTATAACTAACTACACCAACTCTATAACTAACTCTACCATCTCTACAACTAACTATACCAACTCTATAACTAACTCTACCGTCTCTATAACTAACTACGCCATCTCTACAACTAACTCTACCACCTCTATAACTAACTACACCATCTCTATAACTAACTCCACCATCTCTATAACTAACTATACCATCTCTATAACTAACTACACCAACTCTATAACTAACTACACCAACTCTATAACTAACTCTACCATCTCTATAACTAACTACACCATCTCTACAACTAACTATACCAACTCTATAACTAACTACACCAACTCTATAACTAACTACACCATCTCTATAACTAACTACACCATCTCTACAACTAACTCTACCACATATATAACTAACTACACCAACTCTATAACTAACTACACCATCTCTATAACTAACTACACCATCTCTACAACTAACTCTACCACATATATAACTAACTCCACCATCTCTATAACTAACTACACCAACTCCATAACTAACTCTACCATCTCTATAACTAACTACACCAACTCTATAACTAACTCTACCATCTCTATAACTAACTATACCATCTCTATAACTAACTACACCAACTCTATAACTAACTACACCAACTCTATAACTAACTACACCAACTCTATAACTAACTCTACCATCTCTATAACTAACTACACCATCTCTACAACTAACTCTACCACATATATAACTAACTACACCAACTCTATAACTAACTATATCTTTTCAGCTAGTCAGATTGTCTATCTTGCCGTATACCTAGGTATTTAGGTATAGGTATCAAATATGTTACTGCCTTATTGTCTTTACATTAGATAATATGCAATATTTTTAGACCTGCGGTTGAAGTTCACAGCAGTATTCATGATGATAGTATTCTCTATCAGTCTCGCTATACTCGTGCTCAGGTTTGGCACAGGGATACTAGATGAAAACTTTGTGTCAGACATTTCTACTCACTACGGCAGCTCGGCAGAGTTTCTCACCTTCTACGGTCTGCTAAACTTCTACATATACACGATGGCGTTTGTCTATTCGCCCAGCAAAAATGCTATGAATGGTATGTAGCTAATCTTTACCGCTTCCTTGCACTTTTGATTGTTATAGTGTCTAGCTGTGACCTTGAATGACCTTGAAGATACTACGTCTAGGTCAGTTTCAGTCTCACATCCACATTAAGATAAAGTATTCTTTGTTATGACACTCTAGACTATGCATGGCACAACTTTGTTACCGTGATACTATGAAAGGGTTAAAGATAATGTAAGTCATTAATGAGTGATCAGGAGTTTTTGAGCTCCAAAATCTGGCTGTTTAATTAGTTAACCAGTTTGGAATGAGAACCTAATTTAATAATTTGGTAATTGTCTCTCCTCTCACTGTTCTTAGTATTACTCACTGATACCGTTAGGGTAAACTTAAAAAACATTCATTTCTCACTGATGAAAGTGTAAGTGTATAAGCTCTGCAAGTCATAAGGAGCCCTACGATGTATTAATTTATTATGAGACTGGTAGGATGTTTAGTATTCAAAGGCTTGTAAAATATGAAAGCGTTTTACAAAAAGTTAAAATTCGTATTTTACTACAGAAATATAACTTGTTGTTCATGAACTTTTACTCGTTCAGCCCTATAGTAGTTTTTGATTATTTAGTCTAGAGATGTGTTTCACTGCATCAAGTGGCTCTACGGAGCTATCTCTGTAGACTGCACTAGTCATACATAGTGTACCCTTTAGCTTTGCACAATCAAACATCATCTATGGAGCATTTCAAATTTCTTTCCTGTAAGAGCTCGAATATCAGTCATTCTGGGTCAGCTCTGATAATCAATCTCAACCCACTGCATTTGTAGAGTCAAGGTTGCATGATAATCCAGTGATAACAATGTTGACGGACTCGGATGAAGATGTTATGTATGGCTCTGCTGATGAGACAGCTTACAGACCACTCTCTCGTAACACCTTTATGAATAAGTTTGATGCCGACAGCGATTGACTGCGCCATGCTCGCTAGTGGTCAACTCGCACTTCACACTCTCTCGGTTCAGTTCAAATTACTAGCTGAACACATGAAGTTGCTATTCAGGCTTGTTGCAAATTTTAAAGCTTGCCGTTATCCGGAGTAATATAATATTTATTCTTAGGACATTCGATGTAGATGTCTATGAGGGTGATAGGCAAATAATAGGCAAATGTGTTTTTATGCGCTATCTGTAGAGTATTTTTATTTATATTTTTATCTTGTATTTAGTTGTGGTTTTATCAGTTTTTATAGTTTAGTTGATGCTCATTGCTTCCATACTATTGTCATCACTAAACTTTTTCCTTGTTGCTGCTGCTAGCAGTCATGAGGGAGCTCAGAGGGTTCAGATCTATGTGGCCATAAGTTTACTATAGATAGCAAACGCAATGGTATGTTCATATCGTAGAACTTTAGTCGTGTAATCGAATGGATCTTCAAGTTAATCTAGCTGTTAATCTGTTAATCTAGCTGTTAATCTGTTAATCTAGCTAGTTAATCTAGCACTACCATGTAGTCTCTAAACTTCCATGTGTAACACTGAAATTCTTCTCACTTCCATCAATTTATATTGTGCATTCCATTATTTTTGCCTTTATTATTGTCTGTTTAATTAACGTTTAGACAACTGGTGTAAGAATATTTACCCTATATGAATATATAATGCTGAGAGTTGTGTTCTCCAGCATTCGGTATGCAGATGTATCTCTCAATAAACTAAAATAATTTTATTTGATTATCATTCTCTATACCACTCAAGCACATCAAGTATAATTGGTCTTTTAAAATCATAAATATTGCAGTATTTGTTTCTATTTGACACCTAAAATGACCTGGGCTACAGAAACTGGTTGATATTGTGGTAGTTTGCAAAATTACAAAATGTGTACTGTCAAAACATTTAAAGAAGAGAGGTCATGAAGGGAAGTCAGTACAATAGACTGAGCATGGTTAAGTATATTAAAGCAGTTTTAGAATCAATTTCCATAAAAGAAAAAATCCATCCAGTTCATGTTCAAAAAATCTTCCTAGTTAAACTAAACGAAGGAACAAACACACTCAGTTTACCTCATGTTTCCTGCTAACATATAGGCAGATTGACTCAACAGCTTGCTTTGGCACGTTTCATTAAGTGGCTACTCGAGAAAGGACATCGTCAGGTCACTCTTGAAGACATTTGGCAAGCTTGGAATCAGTTTTCATGTTTTCCATGACTTTGTTCAGCCAGTCACTATTAAATTCAGACCACGGAAAAGCCGGTTTTATCAGCATCCAACTGCAGAACATGGTGATGTCAGCAGCCGTCATCTGCAACGATTTCAAGTTGAGAGATAATTTTTAAAAAGCTTGAGAGAATTATTTACTTTTGTGAGCCCAGTGAGAGTATCTCTGTTAGCTAAGTAAACTATAATAACCTTGATAATAACAGCTATTAATATGTATATTTTGGAATTCAAACAGGAATTTCTAGTAGAAATAGTAACCAAAATATGTATGTAAATTCCTTGATTTTGCTCTAACAGTAAAAATTGTATCAATAATCATATTCTATCTGTAATTATTTGATTATTGCATGAAAAGTTTGTTAATAAAAATTGTTTCTAGTTAAATCACTACTTTTTGTAACAACTCAACTGAGCAACTTTGAACTAATAGTCTCTGGATTAGTTATACTAGTAGCTACTGAACTATCTCTATGGTAGTGTTAGTTAATAGTCAATCTGTTTGCAGTAGTCACAAAATTATATCCATGCTAGTTGTCAGTCAATTTAATCTGCACTAGTAGTTACTCAACTATCTCCATGTTAATAATAAAAAAACTAACTTCATGGCAGTAACCACTGAACTAGCCCCAGACTAGTTACTGAATTAAATCCATTGTCATAATCGCTGGAGTAACCTCATGATCGTATAGTATTTAGACTAACTCTGTTCTAATTGCTACCAAACTAGTAGTGAAGTTGGTCAATGAGTTAATTCCATACTAGTATTCAGTGAGTGAGCTCCATACTAGTAGTCAGTAAATTAACTCCATACTAGTAGTCAGTGAGTTAACTCCATATTAATAGTCAGTAAGGGAACTCCATACTAGTATTCAGTAAATTAACTTCATACTAGTAGTTAGTGAGTTAACTACATACTAGTAGTCAGTAAGTTAATTCCATACTAGTAGTTACCAAACTAGCTTCATACTATAGTCATTAGACTAACTATTTGTGAGTAGCGCCAAGCTAATGATACATTAGTAGCCAGTCAGTAATCTGCATTTCACAGGAACACAGTCATGTTTTTTGTTTACCCTGTCTCCAAATATGAACTTGCTTCCTTCTCTTAATAAACCTTGTATAAACTTGGTATTTGTCCTAAGTTCACATCTGGCTTGCTCTTTCAATTCTTCAATATTGTCAGGTGATGGATAATGCTGTAAACCAAAAGTCGTATAAAATGTTTTACACCACTGAATGTCGGATTGCCAGGGTTGAATGTTTTACAGTCATGTAAAAAATGGCTGGTAAGTTCATGACTCAAAGTTTATTTCTAGATAAGTTGTCTGAAGTATTATATCTCAAGAGGTTTTTTGAGGCTCAGCAAACTTCCCCTATTCTTGATTAAGAAAAGAGGCCCGTCAGGCTCCCCTTATACAGTTCCGATAGAAGGACATTTTTACTTACAAAAGCACTCAGGTCATTCAGAGTGTGCAATACGGAATTACACTGCACCCTCTCAAACTCATCATCATCATCCGATAGATAACCTACAAATTCAGCAGGTGATATTAGACAATACATCAAATCTCAACCATCTTGATTGCAGCAAAAAAGTGGGCGAAACAGCACATTGAAATTTTTTAATGTCTGATAATCAGTTTTTAACGGTTTCTTTATGCATTTACAAAGCGATGCTCACCAGTTGATTGTTGTAGTCGATGAGTCTATTGCGTGTGTATTAAAAGTTAACATGGAGGCATGTAAGTTTTACCTTTTTGTGCCTTCCTAAACAATCAATAAATTCTAATCAATGAACCAAGATAGCTAACGAACCAACAATTATATCTTATTTGATAAGTAGATAGTGACAGTTTGTTGACAGCAGTTGTCCAGAAAATTATGCAATTGCAATTAGATATTAGTTCCACATTATAAACTCAAAAGTTGGTTTAAATATTGGTAACATTGGTAATATAATTCACAATGCTATTATGCACCAGTTAAAACAGAAAAGGCAATAGACCTTGAAATGAGCTACAAAAATTAGAATCTCATCTCTCACCAGTTTTCTCAGCAACATAGTAGGTAATTAACCCATTCAGGACTAATTAGTTATTGGTTGACTGCTCCCCCAGCCCAATTAATTTTTCACTAGCCTTACAATTAAAATAGAGCTACACAAAATTGAGTATAACTAGAGTTCTTTTCAAAATAATCTTGATTTGTTTTTTGCAGCTTAACAAAGACATTCCAGGCTACAATGTGATATAAATTTTTGTGCTTCTTTACAAATTCTACTGACCACAATTTCTAATAATTCTGTGCACTTTTTTTTATCAAAATTGTTTTTCATGTTTCGTAGCAGCTCACAAGCATTTTTTTGATACTGACATTGTTGGATCTATGTTAGATTGATAGCAAACTTTATCAGCAACAAATAAAAAAAAATATTTCTCAATTCCGAGCAATAGAACAGGTGTTACTAGCTTCTAACCAACACTACGTCACTGACAGTTTTATCAATTATATAATCAAACAATTTGTTAATTTATATTGAAATGCATTGCAGAGGTTATTATGAATATATTATGCATAAAAAATACTCAAGTTACCAGCTAACAGACAATCAGTTACCAGCAAAAAAAATAGGTGTAAAAATACAGTAAAATATATTGTAAAAAATACAGTAAAAATGAATATGCATGAAAACGAAACAATATATACATGTATAATAAGTGTGTGTTCATTAAAAAATTATGACCCGGTGAGAGTTATTTGATGCCAACTACACACGCATATTTGCTGCCATTATAAGTTAGTTGATGCAGTATTCATCAGATATTGGTGTTGAAGCCCTAGGCTCATCATCAACGGCATCATCACTCACAAGCCCTTGACTGTCTTCACCTTTATGTAGCAAATATGATACAGCCTAAAAAAATTGTGCTTTAGTAGCTTTTCAGGGTAAATACCTGATAACAAATTGAAAATAAGTAGTCTACTGCAGCTAACAATTGGTAATACAAATTGCAAATATTTTTTGATACTGTAAATATAAACACAAAAAGTCATGAAGATGATTACTGTGGTAAGTGTCCCCTATCGACCAATATTAGAGCCTAGTGGTTGGGGGTAGTTTATGGTAGATGTTGATGTTGAGAACTATATGCTTGACTAATTGTGGGTTGAACAATTGGATATAAATGAAATAAGAAATTTTTATTATCCTGTAGTTCTACAAGGAAATCATAAAACTATTGTTTATTATGGGGTAATAGAGTGATGAGTTCATGCTGCAAAAATATCTAAATTTTATTGGATTGAAAATGTTATAACCATGTGCATCATGAAAAAAAATCCATATCTTACACTGTTAGAATAAAGTTTGTTAGAAATTCACAAGAAAAATTTCGGCTTTTTATCGTTTTTTTTTTCGGTAAAATTCTATAAATAGCCACATAAAACTTACCTTCTTCCATCAGAAAATTCTCATTTTCTTCTTGAACATTACTTTTGTTGCTATTTCCTTCCCCTGAGCTGATTACCGCATCTAATTCACTTAAAAACTTTGCCATCGTTCGGATAAACCTTTTCCAAAATGGCGATCATCAAATTTCCAAAACAGTTGATATCTATCACATAATTTGTTAGTTAAAACTTTTTTGTCCAATCACATATTTGGTATCAAAATGATGCCCAGACTCTTAAACTTCGTTTGGTGAATGAATAAAACCGATGTACCTAAACAGCTAAGCAATAAAGCAAATCAAAGTTTAACCCGAGTTCTTCGGGAATGGGCCCTGGAGAGCACAACTCTTCCCGAGGTATTCGGGAACAGTCCTGAGTGGGTTAATAACTAGTGTTTGACAAATCGTTCCCCTTGACGTTTCTAGGATAAGAAGAAATCCAAGAGGAGTTTCTGAAAAGTAAATAAAACCAAATCAAAGGGTTAGTTGTTATTGCTACTATTAGTAACTCTTATTGTCATTATTATTGTTATCAAGTAATAACAACAACAATAGCAAGGACAATTATATTAGCACTACGTAAAAACACAAAGGAAATTGTGAAACTGAAATCTGCAGCTTCTAACAACATAAACCTGCTCTCTATACAAGCAAGCCGGCTGGAGAGAATCGTGTAGCACTATAGCTAAAACAAAATACAGCTTTGGAAAGATCTCCTTACTTTACTTGGTTTCAGATTCTCCCAGTTTTGAAGCAAAATCCTGATGTCTTCAAAATTTTGGCCAGCCATAGTAAACATAGCCCTAGCAGGCTTTTCCCTTGCTCGCAGGTTAAAATAAGTAAGTTTGTAGGTCTCTTCTGCCATTTCGATTCAGAGCTTATACTAACAACTTTCTGAAGCACTGACCAATGATGGAACGTATGAGTGAGGCGGGCTGATATGGTGTTATTTGGTGAAAATTATAAACAATGTATTTCAGCAGCCAATCACAGGGAGTTGTCAGTTTCGCAGCCAATTTCAGATTACCACAACCTAATCAAGTCAATGTCATTTGTCATCCTAACAACAAACGACCCGATCTCATAGGCTGTAGGGCCAAAAGTTTGACATCACTGTTACAACTGATGATCAATAATATAGTAACATAATATATAATAATAATATGTAGATTAATCAGTAAACATGTTCAAACATTTAATTTATGATATTGCATTTTAGTATTACTTGATACAAAAATCGACACCGCTTTTCATTATTTCAATTGTATTATTCTTTCTGTAACTTTTTTATTTCACAACACTAAAGGAATGAAAAGTAATTAAATCAGAAAATCATATTGGTACCCCTTACCATCAGTAACAAGCTCAATACATGACTGTTTGCGGTTTAACAATAGGCGGTCCAAGCATCATTTATGCCGAAATAGATTGTTTATAGATTTCACTTATTTATTTAGTCCGCTTGTATAGTAACTGGTATTTGATTCGCCAAAGACATAGATCAATAGAAACCGACAAAGAAAACAAAGCTGATACCCTTTCTTATCCATGGCTTAACCAGTTAGCACATTTTTAGTAACACTACCTCAGGTTAAAACCCCCAACTTTGTCCAGCCCCGACTTTAATAAATTGAAATTGCTACGGACAGTAAATGAGTCCTAGTCAGTGATGCTTTAATAAATTGCGAGTGGCTGCAATAGTCAGTAATCATAATATTATGATGCTGTCGGTATATTGCTCTGTTAGCTCTGGCGATTAGCAACTTTTTATTAAGAAGGTTTTGCGACGAGTATTTCTTTCAACACTGATTTAGGTTTCAAGTTACATGGCTTTTACTGCTTGTAAACTTCCTAAAAGTTGAAGTCCCTAAACTGGCTTTTACTGCTTCTAAACTTCCTTGAACTTTCTAGAAGTTGTACCAAAGGTTAGGCAACTCCTGCATTATCATACTATTTGCCCTGCTATAAAATGTTCAGATTACTATTTGTGTTCGTTTGTCCATTGTTGTACATGCTTTGTTCCAAAAATCAAGCAAGTTCAATGAATTCGTTTTTAAAATCTACTGATATCGCCATTGTAATCTGTTTTTAGAATGAACTATGATTATGTCATTCTTTACAAAATATTTTTTTTAAAATAGGTAATAAAATAAGTATTCAAAACATAAAAACTATGTTTTGTTTTATAGGTATTGAAAAATGTTTAGTTTGATACTTTCTGTTTAAATTTTGCTTTACAACAATTAATCAACTCCCTCTTTTGGTCTTAAATCAACTCTTACCTTATATCCGGTTACTCCTAGGGATTATTATATCTATTTCGCACCATTACCTTAGATAGTATAGTGATTCACACTTTCACTATTCAGCTGGTGACTAGACTTGTTGTGACTAGACTAGAATTTGGTTCGGAAATTAGTTCCAGTACATGTTTAAATGCTACATTAACTTGGCTAAATACATTTTATCCAAGTTCTTCTGTTCCCCGACTGGTACTGTTTCTGGAGAGCAAGCTCTTATCAAATTTTTTTTTACTTTTCTGATTGTGAGTCAATCTCGCGCATCTGATTGATTAGATTAGCAAATTTATTAAATATTCAGTACGGATATCCTTTTAGATACAGCTTTGGCTATCGATTCGATCTCTGATTGGTTCTGATTGGGATTCCAATTGTTGATTATGTTTTACAAACTAGAAATCGAAAACGAAAAAGAATCGTTAGAAAAATATCATCGTAATTTCTTTTACTTTCACTGCTTAGGACATCAGCTGGAATACCGAAGTATTCATTACAAGTGTCTAAAATGTTAGAGTCCAGTAGAATTGGCAAAATAAACGATTACTTTTCAGTACTTCAACGTTAATTACAGAAACCTTTGGCAATTAGACAATGTGATAGACTGGTGAAATGTGCACGCTTTTTTTGTGAAATGCGCACAACTTAATAGTTCTACTCTCTTTCGCACCACCTTATCGGCGTTTCGTTGGCCGGTCTTAATTTTGATTAAAATAGGCTTGGCAATTTTTTATATCGACTTTTAAGCCGAATTAATCTGTCTATTTATGTATAATCCGATCAGATGGGTTAGTTTTAGGATATTGCGGTAACCTTTCAAAGACTTGGTAACATATTTAAATAGGTTTATATGCGTTTTATATCATTATTATACTTAAATGACTCTACAGAAAAATGGTTAAATTTGTTGAAAAAATTTCGGTACAAGGGTTTGGTAACGTCCGTTAACGAATAATTTTTTGGGAGTGTGTGCACATATGCATTTATCATAAATCTCTCAACAAATCGCTTCGCTCGTGTTTGGTCGTAGGATTAAGAAATTAGGTTGGCCGTACCCTGTTATGTCAAAAACATGGTAACGGTAATAGTTTGTCATTCCAGTATGACTGTACAGAAACTGGTTAACTTAAAGGCCACTGATATAATTACTACTAGCTACTACTATAATTAATATTATTCTAGTTTAAGTGTAAGTAGAACCTGTGGTGTGACGCGGCTGAAGAAATATATGAGTCAATATTATCAGTAGAGTAGAATCAATGTCACTAAATATTTGTTTTGACTTTAGAAAAAAGTAGCGCTTGACAGGAAAAGGAATTTTTTTAGATTTTCAGTTGCAATCTAAACTATCAGTTCTTCTCCGCAATTTCATGTAAGATGTTGTTGTTTCTCATTTCTCTGCAATTTCATGTAAGATGTTGTTGTTTCTCATTTTCAGCTCAATGTAACAAATAAGTTTGAACAGTAAATAGAGAGCAGGTGTATCGTTACGGGTGGGAAAATGGAAATAAACTAAAAAACATAGACATCGTGTCTAAGTAAAGGCTCATAATCAAAACTCTTACATAAGCGCAAAAAGCTTGTCTTATCAAGTTATTTTTAAAATCGGAAAACCTCTTACGCTTTTTGCTATCGTTTACACGCAATATATTTGTTTGATAGAAAAAAAGAAACAAGTTATTTTCTCATGCTAATTGCAAAGCACGCTGATAGATTACATGCATCTTATTGACCAAGGACAGTTTAAAGGCTGCGATATCAGAAGTGCAAAGAAGGCAGACGGCCGATATATTATATATGTATTTGTACTAGAGGAAACAGCAAGAGCTTATTTGAAACAACCAAAGAGCAAATCCTTCACACGAGTTCTAGGCCGAGGTTCAGCGAGTTCATTGGTCTGAGAGCTATTGTTTCCGAGGGTTGAAGGCGGGGTATGATTGGTTTCCCTTCCTTCAAACGTTGGTATAAGTGTAAAATTAAATGAGTCATTCCACTCCAGGTCAAATTGAGTCTCACCATGCTCGTTGGTAAGCTCAGGCAGGTAGCTAAACAAAGAGTTGTCATCACTTGTCACAGAGTTTTCTACAAATATATGTACACATATCAAATATATTATATATACTAGTGAGAGACATCATGTGTAGGAAAGATCTGCACAATAATTCTATAATACATCAAGGTGGTCGAGGGCGCCTGGCTGCTAAGCCGAATATTCAAGTTCAATTTCTGTGTGATGCAGTTTTTAACCTCTAAGCATTGCTTTGGACAGACAACTCTTAGTATAGTAAGATAAATACTATTATTATGGACCACAAATTGTTTTTGTTAATATGTGAAGAGTCCAAAAAATAAGTGGATATGAGCTCATACCTAGGCTGAGATATGTTTATATGAATTTAATAGAAATTAATTTAATAAGAATTTAATACGGAAGGTTGATAGTCTTTCATGTTTCATGTTGCTCAGGGACACCGTGTCATTTGCTCGCTGAACTGCTTAATATGTTTGTAAGTTTTTTGTGGCTCACGCTAGTCTGGTTACTGGCACATTACCATATTTTCCATTTGTATATTTGTAACAACTTTAATTGCACCAACTTTATGTTTCATTTTGTCAAGTTTATGCTTTGTCAAAACAATGTATATTTTAATACTAAGTAATATGAACTGATCAGCTAAACAATGTCAAGATATTATTTTGGCTAGCTTCTTTTTCAATATAGATAGACTAGCTGTGCCCTCCGGCATTGCCCCGGTATTAAAAATCAGCTTATAAGCAATAAGAAGAGATGAGAGTTGCCTACCACTTGCTCACTTGCTCACCTACCACTATTATCCTGGCACATCTCCAATGGAAAATATCAGTACACAAGGCTTCTAATGACAGTAAGCCATGACGGTGCGTCTGCATTGTTGTCTGGCTGAAACTATTCTAATAATAGCTATAGCCGGAATGCAGACAAATATACGACATACAGACATACTTTGAGAAATATACATATAGAGTTCTATTTTTAGATATGAAGCATCTATATATCATCGGCTAAGTATCTGAGATAACTGTATTTGTGTTACTAGATTACGGTGAAGACTTTTTTATTCATTGATAAGATATATAACTTCGTTGTTTGAAGGCGATGAAACACATACATTTAAGAATATTATAAAATACATGTATCTTTATTATGTTCAACTTCACTAAGTGTTGGTTTGCAGAGATAAATCTTCAGAATACCTTTATGACAAAAATTAAACATCCAAACTACTTAGAGCCTGACAAGCCTAAAAAATGTCGTCTAATCCCAAAAGTTTGACATCATTTAGTAGTTTGTTGAGACTTAAGATAATAACACAGAATTTCGTAAGTTTTGTTGGACATTTGCACATCATCTCGAAATTACTTTTAAATGAAATTTATTCTCATAAAATAAATCTCTTCTCAGACAATTATTAAGCATTCTTTTACTTATCTTAGTAGCACGCGCTACACATATACAGTAGCATTTGTAAATGTGAATGTGTTTGTTTTCTAGGCTCTATACTGACACAAATTGTTGTCAGCTCGTAAAACATTTTATTGATATATGGAGAGTTACAGTATTTATATTACCTGCAAGAAAAACATTTTTAGGAGCTGCTGGTGATGCAAAGGCTGTCCTGTCACTCATTTGCGCAACATTTTCCTCTTCATCTATGGTTTCTACAATCCATTAAAGTTTAGTGAACCCTCAAGGCACTATTTGACTATTACGAATTTCGATCAACAAAGTTTTTGAATAAAAATAGGCATATAAATTGCAAGCTCTCACATAAAACTGACAGATGATATTGAGATAGATGTCTATGTTGGCTGGTGTGACAAGGATTAAGTTGGGTCGACAGCGGAAGAGACAGTTACAAAAAAATGGAAGTCATCAGAGCAAATACATTATATTATTATTATATTATTATTATTATATATTACATTATTATATTGTGTTTTACCATGGAACTTATATTTTATGAATTACATGAATTTTATAATCTACTGTTTTTTATAGACTAGCAGAAGTGATAGGCTTGTTATAAGTGACAGAGTTGTTGACAAAGTCGAACCAAGCCACAGAGCGGATTAGATACATGTAAATTTTTTAAACAAGTAACTCAATAAGGAGTTGTCCACTCTCCTAATAGAAGTGTGAGGTTAGCAGTTCACTCATTCATACATCAATGTCAAGGGTTACTTTTTAATATTCTAATCAATGTAGTAGCTGTTCTAGTAAGTTATCAAATTATTGATTGATAATGAATTATATCCACTTAGAGCTTTTATGAACAACTTCAACTTTTTAAACCCTTATTATTATATAAGATAATGCACTGCCATATTCTATACTCGAGCGACATTTATGTGTAGCTCTAATAGTATAAACGAAAGCATTATCATAAAACATGAAAAACTAAAATTCGACGGCTAATTATACCTTCAATGCTTGAAGATGTCAATCTGCATTTTTTGCCCACAGGTCGATATGTTCTCCACCTCGCTGCCCTTCTTCTTGCTAGCTTGGTTTTTTTTGATAAAGGTCTATGGTGTCTTAAAGTCTTTCTCTCACTGAGAAAGTTTTCATACCTACAGATTGTACACAACCTGAATGAAAGGTAACTGCTGGAGATCGTACAGCACACATATCTTCTATGTTGTTCTAAGATTCCCCATCACTAGGTTTAGAAACCAATCTATAAACTCTCCATGTCAACTCTGCAGCATTTTATCTTATTAGCTCTTTCCTATTCCTAACCATATATTAAGGGCAGCATTTTAGTAAAAAGGACATTCTTTATAAACACTGCAAATGCCAAGAAAGTACTTAAATACTCGAATGAACAAATAAGAAAAGAAAAACTCTCTAAACTTTATAGGTGTAAGAAAAGGTACAAGTTAGTTCTGAAGGAACCTCTTCATTGTGAAGGTGTGGAGTTACAAGAGAAGGAACCTTTCAGATGTGAAGGTGTGGAGATACAAGAGAAGGAACCTTTCAGACGTGAAGGTGTGGAGATACAAGAGAAGGAACCTTTCAGATGTGAAGGTGTGGAGATACAAGAGAAGGAACCTTAGAGATGTGAAGGTAAGGAGATACAAATTTGCCTGAACATTCGTGCGTGTGCCTGAACATGTGCTGCAGAACCAACCGCTAAAGATATATAACGACACTCTAGTAAACAACAATCAATGGTGCTAAGGCTAGTGTGAAGAACTAAATAAAGACAGTGAATCAAGTTTTACTTACCAATAGAGGCACAAAATTACTCCGACTACTGCGCAGGCTTGAAGAACCTGGGCTAGCAGCGTGGCCAGGCGCTCCAGAACGTCAGAGAGAAACAGAAGAAACTGTGAATGCAGCCCATCTGTGAACTCCATGCTTCTTTTCACTCCATCCTTTGGCATTCAGGATATTTGATTGTTTACATAACTTGCATTTATTAGCTGGCATTGTTGCCAGAGCTTTGCTCTTCGGGACAGAAACAAACTGTTTACAAGTAGTATGGTGTACAATGTTTCTCTGCACATTATATGTTTGTACAGCACTTTTACACCTTGCTGGCTTGCTAATCGCTGTGGTTAACGCATCAATTAACTACCTCCAACCTCAGAGAAGATTTTAGTTTTAAATGTTAAGCAAGTTTTTATTGAGCTCGACCTGTATGTATTAATTAGCCACCATCAGCTTTAGGACTTTCTATTCTTGATAATTTGCCTGCTGCATGAGAAAAAAATGACATTTTATAGTCATGGAGCCTATGCATGAATTATAGCTTAAGGAATGATGGCCAATGGCAGTGCCAATAGTGGTATCAAGGGTGCCAATAAATACTGCCTTTGAACACCGGTAGCCAATAGCAACCAGTGGTGATCAATGGTGACCACAAGCAAAACATTACTTATGTTTGGCTGACACCGGACTGACCTTTGTGCTCACAGTTTTACATTTCTTACACAAAATAAATAATCAGTGAATTCTAATTCACAAATCAGCAAATCTCGAATGTAGTTAAGAAGAATGATGTCTTTAGAAATTAACGAATGAGTAAGCATTTGTGGGAAAATCTGTAAAAATCAATAATATTCTTAAAAGCCTGATCAATGTTTATTGTGACTGTCAGTCGAAGCGAAATAATAAAATGTACTAAATGTATAAAAACAGCTTTTAACTCAAAGGTGGTCAGCAGTATATGTCAATATATAATAGCATGCTTATTGTCTGATGCCACAAAGAAAGCAGCGCAAAGGCGAGCATTCAGCCAATGGGATGCGATTATAAAGATAGCCGTCAATCAATATGTACACTCGCTAGACATATTTTATTGTATGCAACTGATTGCAATGCAAAACGTGCTTGCTGGGCTCGAAGTATAAAAGTGGTGCTCTGGCAACTGAGTTGCACTCGCAAACCAGTGAAGGAGAGAGGCTGCAAGGATGGAACGCCTACCACTTGCCATGATATGGTATGCTATTCCATGTTCATTAGATGGGTAGAGAGTAAAATTTAATAATGACAATATATAGCCATAAAGAAATTATTATATACTATGATCTTAATATCGGTATTGCGTGGTGGTGCTTGACATGACATGACTGTCCATTAAATTCTTTTTTATCAAACTGGAAGAGTGTATCAGCAGCAGACTATGTTTCTGTTTCATTTCATTCTACAAATTTTAAACAAACTTTTGCATTTCAGACATCATGTTAAATAGAATAAATTAAATTATGTTAAATATGTTTGTTAAATTATGTTAATAATGTTTATGTTAAATAAATGCATATTTGCAAATGATGTATATTAAAAGTATATCTTCTATAGCTTTAATAGTTTTCATTGTCATAGCAAAATTCTTTTTCAAAAGGATGCACAAAGGATAAACTAATAAACAGCCATCTATTAAGCAATGTTCATGCAAGGGCGACCTTATGTGGACTTATGGTCCACAATGCTCTATGAGCAAACACTACATAGGACCAACTAATATGGGCTTTTTTTAAGGATTTTAACTTTTCATCTCTAAAAGAAAACTTTGATAAAAGCTTTTTACTTTACAAGAAATATTAAAATAATTTTTGGCTGCTATACTTAGAAAGCTGCAAGTGTAAGATCAGCTCATACTCTTGACATCGGGTATTATAGCTCGTGTTTTTGATTTCTGCCCAAATAAGCTGCTGTATGTCTAAATGGCTTGTTTGTTAGAGAAGTTGTCTTCTTCTAGCCACAAATATTAACTACTATTTTAAAAAATCAGTTCAATCACACAATAGAATAACTAATAAGACTGCAGCAGATCTGCCATTTCTCTAAAAGTTTTACTTTTCTAGCTTCATTAAACCAAAAATCTAGTTTAGTCGCTTGCAAAGTTAACTGCTGCTAAAGATTTATAAAGTAAATATCATCCTTGAAAAATTAACTTCAGTACTCGTTTAAATACTACATTAGCTCGGCTAAGTAAATCAACTCGATTTCAAAATAAATGCTTGCATTCTGATGCGAAAACAAGCAAACGGTTCCGAAACAGAAAAACTCCGAGCTAGTCGTGTGGCATCATTGAATATCGACAAGAGATCAAGATCAGTTGCAGCACTGAGTATATTTAGCATATCTATATACACTGTATGATAAGAGATAATAAACTTGGATATTCAATCAATCATAAGGCATAATGTGTGTTAATGGATGATTGAGTTGGTTCAATACACATCCTCGTAATCAAAAAAACACTTGCCTGCAATTAATTCTTTATTTTCAGACGGAGTTCCCCATAACCTGAGTGTTATTAGTAAATACTCATTCTCTGATTGCAGAGTGTAAAAGAGTTTTCTAAGTAGTTTGGTTATTTTCCATGCACACAGTAAATAATATTAGACGCCGCTAAACAGTCAAACCTTAATCTTGTTCCAATACTTGCTGCATATGTCCAAACCGTCTTCTAAAAATGTATTGAATTATATTTGCTTTGTTTTGCAGCTCAAAAGATAAATGATAAATACAGTATTTCATATAATAATATTATTATAATATAATAATTGTTATAATAATTATAATTATACGTGTCTCAAAAATTAATGGGTTATAAAAACTATGTAAAAATTACATATAAAACTAAATTATATGTAAAACAACAAATAAAGTAATAATAAATAAGAAGAGATTTTGATTGTCACTTCATCTTTACATTAAAAACCAGCTGATCGAGTTGTAGCCTTAGAAAAACAAAAGATGGGTGGTGCATAGGTGTGGGTGGTTCCTTATAGACCCTCTGTGCCCCGTACCGTAATAAAGATGGGTAGTGCATAGGTGTGGGTGGTACCTTATAGACCCTCTGTACCTCTGTAACGTAATATAAAGATGGGTGGTGCATAGGTGTGGGTGGTACCTTATAAACCCTCTGTGCCTCTGTAACGTAATATAAAGATGAGTGGTGCATAGGTGTGGGTGGTTCCTTATAGACCCTCTGTGCCCCGTACCGTAATAAAGATGGGTGGTGCATAGGTGTGGGTGGTACCTTATAGACCCTCTGTACCTCTGTAACGTAATATAAAGATGGGTGGTGCATAGGTGTGGGTGGTACCTTATAGACCATCTGTACCTCTGTACCGTAATATAAAGATGGGTAGTGCATAGGTGTGGGGGGTACCTTATAAACCCTCTGTGCCTCTGTACCCTAGTGGGTGGGTGCGTGGGTACGTGGGTGCGTGGGTGCGTGCATGCGTGCGTGTGCGCATGCACGCGTGTGTGTGTATTTGTCTCAGTAAGAGAAATAAAAATGTTTGTATATATGCTCATAAAAAACTGATGACAAATAATAAAGAAAATAGTCTAGATCTTAACGGAGCAGGAGGCATACGGAACCAACTTTTGGTTTTTGAAGAAAATGTCCTGTAGGAACCTACTCTTTGTAGTCTGGCCAATACCCCAATCTAATATATTGGTGATAACATGTATTTACATTCCTTGTTACGCTGACCTGTCACATAACTTCCAAACAAGTCCATATCTCATTGTCCTCAGCAACACTCGCCCCTCTCTGTAAGAATGAACTATTGAGTAACAAATAACGCATGGTAATTTTGTGTGCCTGTAGTGTATGTAAGTATGCTTGCATGTAGTGTATGTAAGTACGCTTGCCTGTGGTGTATGTAAGTATGCTTGCATGTAGTGTATGTAATTATGCGTGCCTGTAGTGTATGTAAGTATGCTTGCCTGTAGTGTATGTAAGTATGCTTGCATGTAGTGTATGTAATTATACGTGCCTGTAGTGTATGTAAGTATGCTTGCCTGTAGTGTATGTAAGTATGCGTGTAATGTAAGTATGCATGTAAGCACATAAGTAGTTGTTTAGTAGGTAACAAATTCGCATGCACTCATACAAGCTCTAAATAGCATGATGGTTTTCTTCGCAATTGTTGTTAAAGACTCATCATTCATAGTATATTTGAGGAGAGATCGTCACTCTTTCTAGACTTTGCGAGGATCTGCAGCAATATCTATGTTCTGATTAAACTACCATTAACTATTTCATCAAGCTACATAGTTGAGTAACACCTTTGTGCAGGCTCACAGGCTACAGGGTGTTAGGAGTTCCTTTACTGTGTACAGCAATTAGCTTAGAGACCAAAAAGTTAGTATATATTAGTGCCGAGCTGTTAGTGTTGTTATAGAATGTGAATAAAGAGGAAAATCATTCAGGAGTTCGTAGGAAATTATGACCTTGATGGAAGACTAATAGCAGTTCTATTATTAATAAACTAGTGCTATTACTGTGCAAACTTTATGATGGTGTTAAAAGCTGCGACAACACAAATAAATCAAAGGTTCTATGCTGATAGCCGTGATTTGTATCTTCATACTGATCTGCTAAGGGCAGAGGGTTGGTCCCTATTTCAATCAGTTATGTAAACCTCAGGCAATATCAGTGCATTGTAAGTGGCTGCCCTACCCCGTACTACTACCCCAGCCCTCTACAGTCCTGACTAGTAATGATGTGCGTTGCATTTATTTAAATAAAATTTATATTGACCAAGTTCCATTATTGACCTTTGTATAACTTGGTGTAGCGAGAACATTCTAGTCTAGGTTCCTCTAAGTTGGTTTAATGTCTTTCATTCCCAGTGTTTAGCTGGTCTTTTGGTCTTATTTACCAGCAAAGATGCTCTGCTGAGACTAGAGTCTGACTTGCTCATCATAAGGACAATTTAACTTAGTACAATATTAAAGAGGAATTACATTCAATCAAATCAGATGTCTATAATAGTAGGGGCCGTAACTAGCAGTTTAGTTCGATATGAAGTAAAGTGAAACCTAACTGGAGTAGAAGGGTGGCGCTGATATTCAGCATATGGTATGGAACTAGCTGGTCATTCCTTTTTATACTTTATGACAGAGTTACTAGCTGGTAACATTTCCCGCGCTGCTTCTGTAGTATTTCTCAATTACATTGTGAGTTGAAGATAATTTGTATAAATTCTCTTGTTTCAATTAACCATACTGACGCACCAAATATTTTACTTTTATAAGAGTTCTAAAATGCTAAAAGAATTAGTCAATGAAATGCGACCAATAAACATCTTTTTAAAACTTACAGCATTTTATTATTACATTTATTTATAAATAATATAATCTAATGATTATAATGAAATAATCCAATATAATCATGATGTTTCATTTTTCAACAAGTATGTTAATATTAGAAGAACAAAAAATCAATTTGCATCACTCGTGATGCCAGCTTCTAGTTGTGACATAAAGAGGTCAGCTTGCTAACAAAACACAGACTTATGACTTAATATGTCAAAACAGACAATTAGTCAATGCGTGAACGGGCGAGACAACAGCACTTCTATTGGTCGCCATTCTTATACATTTTTCCCATCTAAACACTACATCGCTATGGTTACTCAACATGGCAAATGATAACAAGGCAAGGTTAAACCAGATTCTAGAAGTAACGGAAAAGTCTGCGCCATATTTAAATGTCCCGTATTAACTTTTCAGTCTCTCGCACTAAACAGTTCTTGTCAATGGTATGCAAATGACGAGAAACTAGTGTTAAGACGGCTCTGCGCTGAAGCTCATATTGCGGTGCAATACCTCTTTTATGTGTAATTTAAGACACTCCAGAAAAGTGGTCTGGCTGAATCTTCTTAGTAACATAAGCAAGAGGCAATGGAATAGCTATAAGTCTATTTTTGGCCTTTCGAGTGCACTTATGAAATGGCAGTCTCTACACTTCATGAAGCTACCTGCTGCTCGGTAAAATGGTTTATTGTATAAGGAAATGATGTACACATTTGCAGATTTATAATCAAGCAGTACGATTAATCTCATCCCTTTAGAGAGTCATGGCATGTAATGCAGTATATTTATAAACACGGCCAGCTTTGCATACCAAATGTAAATATTATATAGCTTGGATACAACACTTCATATTTGCTGCATATGCATTCTGAAAGGTCTGGGATTGAATCTATCGCGCCGCGCTTGTTGGCAACTAATAGGCAGTCTCAAAGACGGGGCGGGTGGCAACTTCCAATCATGAAATCAAAATAGTGCACTCAGGGTATTAATCTGCAAGAGTGATTGACATGGACATACTGTATTATACAGTGGGAACCTTGTCACGTGGTACAGTCAGCTCCTTAGCAAACCTTATTTGTATTTTGCCATTTCCTAGGGTGCTACCATAGATATAGTAAACCCTAGATATGCGAATAATCAAAACAAGTGAGGCCTATAATTAGCATGACGCAGCGTCATGGTGATGTGCAAAGCGAATCAGCTGATCTATTAACTCCTAATGACTTAGCACTAAAAACTGCTCAATTTTTCCATAGTTTGTGCATCTGAGACTGCATATTTTATTGAAAATATGTAAAACTTATATACAGTAATACTTCAACTTACGAGTGCCCTAACATACGAGAAACTTGAGGTATGAGCCAGCTTTTAAGCAAGTTTTAGCACTAACATACGAGCCATGTTTGAGATACGAGCACATGAGTCAGTTGCCCAGTATGTCGGAGGTGTTTTATGAGAACAGCATCACTCTGTATTTTTCAACTGCTCAGATTATACTTTTGTACCATGTTTTTTGTGCGCGATTTTCAGTGCAGAATTATGTGAATTAAAAGTATCGTGCGTAGACCGAAAGTTTGCCAGTAAAAGGATAGATAATGCAAAGAAAAAGCGAATGATAAAAATTGATATTAAACGGAAAATTATTGAAAAATATGCGAAATGTGTATGCGTGATTGAGCTAGCTCGGCAATATGATGGAAATACATCCACAATTATCAAACACAAGGATTATATTGAAGGCATTTAATTTGCAAAAGGACTAATCATAGTTTCTAAACGACGCAACGATCTTCACGACCGCTGATAGAGAGACTGCTCAGGCATTGGATAAAAGACAAACACTTGGCCGGTGACTGCGTAACTGAAACCAATGATATACAGCCCCCAAGGATAGCCGACGGCGCTCATATGGGCGTGGTTTAATGATGAAGCTCTGTTGGGATTAACCGGAACACGCCACCCGAACAAACAAATATGCTGAATAAAGCACCTTGTAAATTTACGAATATTATGAACTATAGTGGTTATTTTACTTTTCTGTTGAATTCATTTTGTTGTCAAATAAATATAGTATCCCAATATTGTCACCGTTATGATCAGTCAGTTGCCATTCACAAGCATTCGTGATATTAATAGTCACAATCGTAAAATAGCTCAAATTCGGTTTTGCATTTAGATTTTGAGTATGAAAACTACACTGCACAGCTTTGCCTGCTGTCCCATCTTATTGGCAAGGTAAAACAATGTGAAACCGATGAAAGACTTTGTCATTTTATATTAGGGGTGGCAAAATATTAATCAAAAACTAGAAAAAAAATGCCGTGGTTCGGGTAATTATATTCAACTTTAGGCATATACTACGACCTTTACTAATTTTAAAATTACTAAAAGTAGGTAATTTGAAATGTTTTATTTTGATTAGATACATTATTTTGGTTAGGTATTACCCCTACATTGCAGAAATTCAATGTTTGCTATTGTGACCCGCGGGGTCTACTGGCTGAATAAGCTAATGAAACGATAACAGCGATTCGTGTTTTCTAAAACCTAACAAGGCAACGCGACCGCCCCGCGAGAGTTGTGTTTGCTTTGAAACCCAGGCTAACACAATCCTAATAGAGCTCCATCATTAAACCACGCCCATATGATAGCCGTCGGCTATCCTTTTGGGCTTTATATCATTGCTGAAACGATGCTACGTAAAAAGGCTGGTGCAATCTATCAAGACTATAAAAATAGACATTCGGACAAATTGGCTAGTGGTCGTACATTAACCCTTGGTGACGACACCTGTGTTCGTCCTGATCGCAACATGTTGAAAGGGCGACAAAGGCAAACGTCCTTAGATAGGTTTCTCTTAAAACGGCCGGCTGGTCGTGCGAGCGAAACAAAAGAAAAATTAGCTAACCAGCGAGAAACTTCAAACTATGAACGCCGAAGAAATTTTAATTACGTTAAGTTAAAGAAAAAGTTTGCTTTCAAGTTTGGCTTTTAAAACTTGGATAAAATCCAAATTTATCAAAGTCAACTGTTGTAATGAAGGATAACTTATCTCTCCCTCTCTGGCAAATGCTTGCCTTAGCTGCTATTGTATGTATTTAATTTTACATTTTAATTAATCACATTTCCTTGCATTATTTTTTATTTGTTGCTTTTTGAAAGCATGTGGTAAGTCAGGACAATAACCAACATGTTCTTTCTGTTACAATATATTGTTTTGTGTGTTTTATTTGCATTTTTAGAGTATGGAAACCAATCAATATATATTTAATTGTTCTATATATAAATAAATTGCACCAACATACGAGTAAATTGACATATAAGCTCAGTCTCTGAACGCATTAAGCTCGTAAGTCGAAGTATGACTGTAATGACTTTGGATGAGAAAGGCAAGAATCTTACACACATGGTAATGAATAATACCAATGATTTAGATTCTATTTGGTCACTCTTTGTATTATCAATGACTATATCATTGATAATACAAAGAGTGACCAAATAGAAATTAAACTAATAACAAACTGATGAATCAAATGAGATTTAGAAGCAGTTACGCCGGACCACTGTATTAAACACCCATTAGACATGACTAAAAATAACTAGACGAGATAGTTTTTGTCTAAGGTTGGTTGAACTAGATTCTTGCTTTGAAGCGGCATAGTGTATTCTGATTTTAGTATAGCGATTTACTATAGTGTTGAGTAGACTGTTGGCATGCACTGTACATGTAAAACCTTGTTTGAGGTTATGTAATAAGACATGCATGTTATTGTCTGTTACTTGTTTAAAAGCTCTCTGTGTGATACCATAGTTATCCATGTGTGAACGTAGGCACTTTTCTGCAGCAATACATATCCGGCCTATCAATCTGGTCACCAATCCTCCTCTGTTTTTAACTGAGATTAGGGTTATGTCATCACTATTTCTACTTCCCACTACATCTACATCAGTCAAGAACTTGATACACTCATCACATTTGAGTTAGGAAAAAATCCTCATCACCGAACTCCTCATCTTCACCTTCCTCAGCTTTTGTCTCTTCTTTCTTTTTCTTTCTAGCCAGAGAATGTAGCAGGAGTTGGCCAGTTTTTCAGCTCTGCTCACATCAAGATCAGTACAATTAGCATTGGGACTTGGTGTGATATCTGCTTTTATGAGCAGTGCTCAAAGTGCAGATCTAAAGCATTGCACATCCGGGTTATTGTTATAGCCACCCTTAGATTGTATTGTGGAAAGCAGAATCTCAATGTGATCCTGGTTGATCTAAAAGGTTAGGAGGTAGTTGATGTAAGGGTAGTTGCTGAAAAGATATTGAGCAATGCCATGTACAGATTTGGGTGCTGACTCAAAAGCAATGACGAAATGATGATGTTTTTCCTATTATTTGCCACTAGCATCTTTCAGCTTGGTGTCTTTAATCGGCATAGATAGCTTATGATATTGTTGAAAACTTCTTGTTTTGAGTTGAAGTTCTGTCTTGTTATGGGCAATTGAGGAAATACCTGGGGTGTTGTGGTCTCTTCTGATGACATTTCACTAAGAATTTGGTCTTATTGTTACGTTTATGACTTGAAAACTAGCATGCCAAGCGTGCTTCCACTACCAAACTTATTGCTCAATTGAAGGCCTTGATGCTGTGATGCACATCACTAGGACGTAACGTCGTGAAAACAACAGCCAATTATAGGCCTCACTTTTGCTCCATTGTAATGATAGCTATTGCCAATCTAGGGTTTTCTATATCTATGGGTGCTACACAGCTGTCACGTTCAACTCCAAAGATACAGTACCTGAACCTGACACGGGAAATTGGGTAGAAGATGATGTGATTGGAAGGAAACAAATATTGACTAAACATTGGACAGCTTGAGATCTAAGAATCAATATATTGAAACGATCTCTCAGTTCCACTGACTTGCTAAAATTTCTTAAATAAAGAATAATGATTTTTTACTAATTTTTGTTTGTTCTCTCTTCATCACTATTATAATTTAGTTTATTTATCATACAGAGTCTGATGAGCAGTAGTAATCGCTAGCATTTGTATACAGTTCTTTGACCGCGTGGTGCCTGAACAAATCAAACGGAGGTTCATCTCGATATTACAAAGTGGTTACCCTAGCGATGGCAAATGTATTGGCATATGCATGCAAGTGTGCCTAGCAGCTAAACTCATTCCATAGCAATCTGCCCTTATTTAAATACTACAGACTAGTGTCTGTGAAGCAAACTTGTTACCAAATGAAGGCTTCATATAAACTTTGAGCTTCTCAAAATATACAATACAGTTCGTCAGACCAGCACGATGCAACGTTTGTACCAGAGCTGCAGTATAAGCATGAGCCAATCAGATCTCCTCGACAGATAAGCTACAAGTCCTTCAGTTTAATAACCACCTTTGAAGGAACATTTCTTGCTGGCATTATGCCAATATAAGGTAGTTAGTTGTATATACGGTAAAAGTTGGATTTAACGATAGTTTTATATCGGTTATTCAAAAGCAGATACTAATTTGTGAAAGTCTATAGTCTATATTATTGTGCATAAATATTTATTAAAAAGGTTTGCCACTGATAGAATTTTGCCCCATAACGAGGGAGAGGGAAGGGCGCTCTACCTCCTTCCCTTCACACTACTCGTTTGTTCATTAATTAACTTTGCGCTATTCGATGTACAGATGTTTTTTGTAATTTTGGTGAGCCCTGCAAATGGTTCATTGCTGAGTTTTTAAAAACATTAAAGACATCCAAATCAAAGAATCACGGAAACACCAAAGCTTTTTTCAGATTTAAACCATTTGAATATTACTTTTACTCTTGGTTGTCTAACCTGATAAGTATACAACTCTAAGGTTCTAGCGCTTTTGAATTGATAGTCATGAAGAAGTCAATTAGGAGTACTTAGACTATGTACCTATACATCGCTCAACTTTAGCTGTTTTGTAAGGAATCACACTTTAATAACTGATATTCAGATTTCAGACAGCTTTGAGAGACAATGCTTGTAAACATGGTAAATGCATATTATTTAGAAAAACAAAAACTATATTTTTAGAGACATTTAGTAATAAAATTCTTCCTAAAATATCGCATGGCGTAAATTTCTAAAAACCTTGATGACATCACATCAAGAACATTTGCTTGTGAATATCTTAGCTAAAGTCAGCAGTAAGTGTCATCGGCAGCAGTCAGCAGAAGGGTTCGGTGGCAGAGGTCAGCAGTAAAAATCACTTGTAGGTATCAGTAGTAGTTGTCAATAGGGGAGATCAGAGAGTGGGAGCAACAGTAGGAGTCAGCATTGTTAGTGGGGGTCAGTAGTTGGAGCTAGGTACACTTATTTAAGCCAACTATTTATTAATACTGACCATTGAGCAGTTTTTAATTCCATTGTCGGCAGTTTAGTTCATTCAGTTAAAATTCATGCATAATTTAAAGTTATTTTTAATTTTACATTTATTAGAGGTATGTCTCATGCGTCTCTCTCGTGTCTCATGCGTCTCTCGTGTCTATAAAATTGATCACATCATGCCAACAATGACACTGGACAGTTTTAACTAAATTACAATAGATCAATCCTGCTATGTTTTATTGCTTGATTTCGAATATTAAGATACAAAAACTTTTCTTGTACATGCGGCAGCCATCTTAAATCTTGTTAGCCGCATCATCTTCATACTGTTTGAGCTTCTTTAGAAATGAAAAGGACTAAGCCTGAAGGCTAAGTCCTTTTTATTTCTGAATAGTTAGTCTCAACTTCTCTGGCCTGCATTTAGGCAGACGCAAGAAGTGTTGTCGCTGTCAATATCAATATCCTCTCAAACTTACAAATTAGTCTAAGCACTTCCTGTCATTTGCTGGATCATTCCTTATTTTTATGTAATCTTTAACTTCTCACGATGTGCCCACAGGCTATGTCTGGCTCTACTAGGAGTAGCTTGCAAGGAGGTGCCTAGTGAGGACAATGTGGTAAAGGCTGTCCGTGAAGTATACGAAAACTATGACAAAAACGTGCGCCCTCCAAAAGGTATGTTAGCGGTATATCATTGTTGCTCTGTACAGTGAGCCTGGAACAGTAGAATTTTTATGTCTAAAATTTCAAATGCTAGAAATAAAGGTTTTCTTACAGCTAGCCTTTGCTCATTAAATCTATAGCGAGCTAAATCATTTGATATTAGACTACTAGATGTGTATCTGTGTTTCAAAAGACTTTACCCGATAAGACCAACCACTGATGCAATACGGCCTCAAATAATACATTTGATACATATTTCTCTCTCGAAGTCAGTCGAGGTAAATAAACTGTCTATGGTTGTGACTTACATATGATAACAGATCTTTAATCAGCTCAATTACAATCAGTCATCTGCCATGAGCGTGTATTGATCTGCCTCCATTTTAACTTCCTTTTCGCTACATCTTTATAGCTGAGTCTAGGCCTTCCTGGATTTCACTAACCATCATATAGTTGCGAGTATAATAGTTGACACAGAAACCTGTCTTGTTCTATTCTGTGTACATGGCCTAACAATCCCAGACTTTGTTTCAGATACATGTTTGTTACTATAATATCTCTTAAACAAGAGCCTCCTGACTCTAGTATCTCGTAACAGCTAAGATTTATGTAATCTATTAGTCTATATTATTTAATATCACCATCATATGTTGTCTATAGGGATTTCAAATACCTTCTCAACATCCAATTAACCTTCAGAGAAAGGTTCTCTGACGATGGGTGGCATTAATAGAGATAGCCTCCAGAGAGTTTCTCGGATACAACTGTTTGTCCTCAGGCTTGTGATGACCTGCTGTCCCGCTGTTGTAGAAGCATATAGTTAAAGTTTAAGGCTACTCAGCTGTCAAAACCTTATCTTACCTGAAAAGTGAGAAGTGAGAATAAGTGAACTTCAAAAATAAATAGTAACTAGCTGTGCCTCCCGGGTTGCCAGGGTATTAAAAATCAGTTTATAAACAATGAGAAGTGGTGAGATCTGCTTACCTCTTGCTGGCAGGCAACTCTCCAGCAAATGGCGGGTCATTGCCAAGTGGCCTGGCACATTGCCAATGGAAAATTCTACTAACCTAGTTAGTAAGCTTCAAATGCCGATAGGCAATGACATTGCGTCAGCATTGTTGCCCAGATAGGCTATTCTAATAATAGCTATAGCCGGAATGCAGACAGACATAACGACATACTATGCACAGACATACTTTGAGAAATATATATATGCATAATATATATATAGATACTAGATAGTAATAGTTGTAGTAATAATAATAATTACACTAGTTAACATCGCGTGTGACTATTAGAGAAATAGAATGGCTACCTCGTTCTTTACAAACATCCTCGAAAGGGAGATACAGTTACACTGAGCCAGCCTAATATTCCTGATCACGCTTTTAGTGAGTCTATCGATTAACAAGTGTAATTTTTTTTTCAAAATTTATGTCCTTGTTCTTTCTATGACATCTCCACAAGTTTTAATAGTTCTGTATTTCCAATTGTTCTCTTTGAAATACATTGCATGTATTGCTATTGAGGTATGTTAGAGAGCTCATTGCATTAATATGTAATCTCCAAGCAACTTGAGACATTAAAACTAAATTCATGAGATAATTCTGCGTAGGAAATAATTAGAATGCCCTTTACACTGATTGAGTCCATACAAGGTGGGTGGTTAATAATATATACGTACTGTATAACATGCCTCACAAATACCTGTATTGTAGTGTCACTAGCGTAAAGCCCGAGGCTTTAGTGGAAATACAATTTGTATTGATGTCGTTTTTGTAAGCAACCTCATGAGCCCATATATTTGTAAGTAGTATGATTATGTTTATTCAGTTGGTTAATTGATTGAGAAAACATACTGCTATATTTGTGGAATTGTGTTCACTTATTTATTGGCTTATTATATATTTATTCACTCCGTCTATATCTATTGATGCTGTGCATAAAATTCCCTCAGCAAGGCTTTAAACGTATGAGATGCAATGATATATTTATCTTTATACCAGTAATTGTTAAGTTCTATAGGCATCTTTCGGTCTCCCACACGTCACAGGTGTCTCTTAGTAAACCCACTTCCTTCAAATAGTTGCCTTCATAAGCTGAAAGCAACCTAACCTAACCTATGAACAACATGTTGGGGTTTAATACCCAACCGAGGTCACTGGTGGTGACAGGAATGTCATCTAACGTTAAAATGCTCTCCGCAACGCAACTGAACATGTCGAAGTTCCCTCTCCATCGGACCCAGCCTCTGCTTGCAGTAAACTAAGCAGACGTCATACTTGATCTTTGAGAGATTGCGAGCGATTAATGTTCTATAGCTTTATATTGGTATTCATCAACAAGATGATCTTTTTGTTACAAGCTAAAAGGAATAAAAAAGCAAACACAAAAACCAAAACTTATCGAGTGAGTTGAACAAAAGCATTTTAAAAGTTGGTAATCTAATAGTACTGCAGATGAGTCAGGATAGTGAATTGAAGGTTGTAGTAACAGACATTTCATAAACTGAAACATATGACAGTGGGCGTAGAATGTTGATGTCACGGAATAGAAAACAATGTTTGTTATATATGTAAAAGGATCAATACAGATAATCTGGGCATACTTTATGCAGGAATTTGAAACCAGTAACACAAATGCTAAGGTGAGCGAGTTAAATGATGTTGATGATAATGTTACCATCTATCTGCAATCAACTCGCATGTTATACAATAATGAACATCTCTCACTGCTAACATAGACTTCGCTAGAAAACTTAGCCTCAATAATCTACTAAATCAGCAACTATCTCTAAATGTCAAGGAAAGGAATAAAGTGATGCCATCGGTGGTACTTTGTTTGAATAGAGGCTTTCTCCTCCTCATCATTCTCCTCTTTTCCCCCTTCTTTCTCCTACTCAGAGTCCCTCATCCTTTCCTTTCTCTATTTATACAATCAACTTTTCTATTCCTTCTGTTTATTCCTGCTTCTGTCTCTATTCTCTTCTTGTCTGATTCTGCAAGAGATAATTTTACAAAAACTAAAAGTGCAAGTAACTAACTTGATATGCAGCATTTGATGCTTTGTACAACATGGATTAGGTGCTTCGGCTTTTACCTGCGTGTCTGCGCTACTTGTACAAGCCTCAGAGCTAATAAAACTGTAGTTTTTTGTTGATACACTCCACTCTTTCATAAATACTCGAAATTTTTACCAATACATTTGTAAGAGTAGAAGTGTATAAATTACCCAAATCAATATCATTAGTTTGTGTTTATTTTAGTGGATACTTAGGATGGTTCAGAATTGTTTACCCTTGAGGAAATGTGAGCTAAAATATATAAAAATATCTATGACGCAGTGTTATACATGTTAAACATTGGTTCATTCGTACGCATATCCATATATGTACCTGGAGTTAGAGTCACCTGATGGCCTGCCAATGAATCCAGTAGAACATTTTCATCATCCGACGAATGCGCAAGGATTAACTTGTCGTAGCCTCAAAACTTAAAAATATTTATATAGATCACTGGTTATGGCTTTTAATGATGTCTTGCCATGCATGCGTTTATCCATTATCATTGAACCTTATCGAACTCAATTATTTTTTAAGGTATTAATTACCATACTTTCCCTATAATCTTCAGGGGCATGAGATCAGAATCTGATTATCTCACATGTACATCTACACATACCTATTCATGTAGGTAGTTTGAAAGTGCCCTCACAGGGTAGGATACTGCAAGCACCCTACTCAGGCTAGTGGATAGCTTTATAACTAGCTTATATAGACAAAAGATTACATAGAGCTCGATCTCACTCATCGGTATAAACTTGGGCATATTCGAACACAGCCTGTATTCAATTGGTTCTTGGTCTATGCTTATACGATGAGTTCTGTCTTTAGCAAACAATGTTCTTACAAAGAGATGCTGTATTTCACCATTGTCACAAAAAGGACCCCTAGGAGTAGCGGAGTTTTCTAGTGTAATTGATCAAGGACATTCAATTCTCAATGGAGCCCCTTACACTATTATAAAGCCTAAGCTAAACTGCGCAGGCGGCTGGATATAGTAACTAAAACTATACATGCTTGTAAACTAACTCATCACTTAATTAATGATTTGCCGGCTAAACTTTTGTCTACATTTAATATGGTGAATAGGTCGATATTGGTGTCAGTTCTTTTTGTAAAATTGTTCAAAATTTTTTCTACAAAAAAATATGAAGCCAAAGTGTGACGGCTTCATAGTAATATGATTGTAGCTGAGCCCTAAATATATTTCAAAGTTTATACAATGACAAACACTTAAATAGACACCAAACACCAATGTTGTTGTCTGAATGTTATAGTCTTAGTAGAGTTAATAATCGCTGACCAATAAAAAAGAGAACAGATGGCAGACAGATTCGCAGTGCCATCACATACAGCCTCTATTATTCCAGGACTTACCCGTTTGCATTTCTTTTGCATTCTCATTCTTGTTTTTTAAAGTGTGCTTGTCAGGGGTTTAAATAATTTATTTCCTACTTCGCACTCAAAAATAGTTGGAGCTGGCACCTGTTAACTCGGGCACATAGTAACATCACAGAAGTAGGTGCTTTCCAAAATCGTCAACTTCTAAACATAATACAGCCAATCGTAATATTTCTGTCCTACAGGCAGTCTAGAAGTAAGATTATAACTATGGTGGATGCAAATTTCTGCTGCCATATGCTGCCGTTAAGTCGATATTTTGCATATGTTGCTCATGTGACTGGATTATTAGAAGCGTCTTTAGCAGCGTGCTGCCCAATAGTTGCGTAATCGCTGACTAAAGCTAACAAAGCTATGAGTTCATTTTCTTAGAAGTGTTTTTATTAAGAGGAAGTACAACGGCAGCAAATACAAACATTTGCAAAATTGAATGGATAACTTCATTCAAATTAGCCTCATTTTGATCATCAAAATGCTTATAAATAACTAGTAGTCACCCCACATGTTTGAGGCTGTTATATTCATAAAACTTTGAGAAAGATGGTTATATGTTTGCTAATTAGTCAGATTTTAGTTCTACCCTTAATAGACGGGTCTGATGCATAGCCAACCTTTCTTAGATGAGTTTGATGAGAGGGTTTTGGTCTACTTCACTGTTAGGTATGAATATATTTGTTATTAATGCACAGCTTTATAGAACCTCAGTGGTAGTTGCCTAACAGCGCAAGTACTCGTAACTCCTTCATACCTCAGGACTAGTGTGTTTTGCTGAAACGGGTCATGAACCCACATCAATGTGTTATTGGAGGTGATTTGTTTATTAGTTTGTGAGAATTTTATGTTATTAAAAAACAGAGGATTTTTTCCCTTTTGGCCGTCAACTGTTGTGTAAGGTGCAGGTAGAAGAACCTGTGGTCGACACCACCGTAAATTCCACCGAACCTGTGGTCGACACCACCGTATGTACCACCGAACCAAAGAAACAAACCAACATTTGGCTTTGTGCCAAACCTTGGAAATTTCAACTTAAAATCCGACTTCCTCAGTCAATACTTGTGACAAAGAGTTGATGACTCCTTGTTTTTGTCAGCGTAGTTGCTAAAGAGTTTAGTTGCTGGCTTATTGAAAAGATGGCCTCACTGAGCTCTCTCCTCTCTCTCCTCTCTCTCTCCTCTCTCTCCTCTCTCTCTCTTCTCTCCTCTCTCTCCTCTCTCTCCTCTCTCTCTCCTCTCTCTCTCCTCTCTCTCTCCTCTCTCTCTCCTCTCTCTCTCCTCTCTCTCTCCTCTCCCTCTCCTCTCTCTCCTCTCTCTCCTCTCTCTCTCCTCTCTCTCCTCTCTCTCTCTCTCTCTCTCTCTCTCTCTCTCTCTCTCTCTCTCTCCTCTCCCTCTCCTCTCTCTCCTCTCTCTCCTCTCTCTCTCCTCTCTCTCTCTCTCTCTCTCTCTCTCTCTCTCTCTCTCTCTCTCTCTCTCCTCTCTCTCTCCTCTCTCTCTCTCCTCTCTCTCTCTCCTCTCTCTCTCCTCTCTCTCTCTCTCCTCTCTCTCTTCTCTCTCTCCTCTCTCCTCTCCTCTCTCTCTCCTCTCTCTCTCCTCTCTCTCTCCTCTCTCTCTCCTCTCTCTCTCCTCTCTCTCTCCTCTCTCTCTCTCCTCTCTCTCTCTCTCTTTGATCCTTCAACATGGTAAAAGAAATTTATGCTGAGTGTGATTAATTTAAGGTGGAAAAAAACAGACCACGCAAAAGGCTGATATATTTGTCACAAAAATTAAAACTCAAAATATTGCTTTAGAAAATGGTGCTCATAATATATAGTTTGTATACATCCATACCAATCATACGTGTCTGATTGATATGCAGGATTGGATATAAATATGTATGTCAATGTGAAAATAAATGAAACGTTATGTCATAAAGTCATTCTTATAGCAAATATTGTGGTTGTAGGCTGACCGGATAACAGCAGCGCATCCGATTTTACCATTTGTTATAATATATATTGTTGATCGTTGAGCCTTTCTTTTAGCCTTGACCTTTTACACTAAAAAGCAAAGGCGCGTGTTTTTCTCTTACCTACATAGAGCGCAGCATTTACAGATGCTTGGAGCTATTCCGATGCGAGCTAGATAGACAGCAGAGGCTGAAAATGGAATGACAGTTTATTTTCTAAGTTCTGCCTCTCATGTTATATCTTTTGATACTACTAGTATGTAAATATAAGTTACATTCGTTAGTATATAAGAAATAGGCTTGCCATCTATTATCTATGATGAGCCTTGATGAGCTTTAGTCGCGAGCTTAGACTAAGAAGAGAAGAACACAAATCAAAAACTTATACTTCTGCAAAAGTAAACAGCTAGATGACCCGCCTTATAGCCCTGTAGTCACTTAACCCTATAGTCCTGTAAGTACTTAACCCTATAGTCCTGTTGGTATTTAATCCTATAGTCCTGTAGGTACTTAACCCTATAATCCTGTAGGTACTTAACTCTATAATCCTGTTGGTACTTAACCTTATAATCCTGTAGGTACTTAATCCCATAGTCATGTAGGTACTTAACCCTATAGTTCTGTAGGTACTTAACCCTATAATCCTGTTGGTACTTAACCCTATAATCCTGTAGGTACTTAACCCCATAGTCCTGTAGGTACTTAACTGTATAGTCCTGTAGGTACTTAACCTTATAGTCCTGTAGGCACTTAACCCTATAATCCTGTTGGTACTTAACCCTATAGTCCTGTAGGTACTTAAAATAAATACAACTGCAAAAGGATTATCTACTAATACGTTTTGTAGTTTGTTAAGGTTCTCTACCGGTCACGGTAATAAATTATTAACAAGCTGTCTCGCTAAGGTTACGCTTACAAGGTTACGCTTACATTTACCATTAGAGATGTAGGAAGCTTTAAAACCCTTTAAACATGATTTTATATCGCTGCCTCAATACATCTTTTACATTTCCATATACTCTTGTAGGAGACCTACAATATAATCCCTCAGTCTAAGTGCTGTCTATTTTACATCATCATATTGGGTCTGTTCTTCACTAGAGTCTGGTACGAAAATTAGAAAAAGCGGTGGATAAGGGTGCCACAATAAGCTAATTATTGTGACACTACAGGATATCGAGTTTACCTTTTTTTACTTTCTTTACTCCTACTCTACCAAATATACTGAATTTACAAAGTTAAAACTAAATTGGCCTCAGGCATTTAGTATTAGCGATGAGGGTGGTGGAGTAGAGCCTGAAGTTGGTATGAAGAAGCTCCAGAGACGGGAGGCTATTCATGTGCGGCTATTCAGCTTTATTAGGCAGGAGTGAGAATATGAAAAGATAAAAGTACTAGAGACGCCGCAAGCGCTAATGATGATAATGGTGAATATTATATTTAATCAATGTGGCGAATGCGTGATACGCTAATGAGCTAATGAGATGTAGGCTAATATATTTGTTTAGCGAAGTAAAACAACAAAGTCACTGCACTTAAGGCTATTAAATATCGAAGAGGAAACAGAAGACACGGTTCATTTTGGTCTTTTTGAACAAACTGAAAAGGTAGCTAAACTTTTTGTCAAAATTTTCTCCTTCAGACCTCAAATAAAATATGTCTAGCGACATTAAATTTCCTGTCTGTCGAGCCGATGTTTGCGCTTTTAGTTTTTTTGTTATAAAATGCTGTCATCGGAATTTGATGTGACGCAATATCACGCCATCCTGGGTTTACTCAATTACTAGAGTGCTTCAGGAGGTCTTATAATTGCATATCTTAGGTGTATATAAATATCCATTAAAGTTAGCGGGCCTCGATATTACGGACAGATAATATAAACTACAGTACCCAGCAACCTACCCGCAGTTAGTGTTTCCAGCGCCACCAGTTGCTTCTTGGGCATCTTTTCTGATTGGATTAAAGTTCTGAGAGAAAGAAATATGACAAAAGTAGAGAGACAGTTCATAGATAATTAGAGTTTCTTTCAGCAGTCCTTATATTGAAACACTATTGATATAGTTGACTCTAGAGAGTAATGTCTAGAATAAGAAAAGAAAATGTTTAACAGAGTTTTTCAAGTTGTTATACAAAGTATTGTATAATGAGAAACTCTGGCCAGCCATATGTGTATAGGTTTAAAGGTGTACTGGTGTTTGAGCAATGATAGCACAACTCCAGTTCTGCTCAGCCATATGTGTATAGGTTTAAAGGTGTACTGGTGTTTGAGCAATGATAGCACAACTCTAGTTCCGCTCAGGTATATTTTAATGTACACGTATCTGTATCTATTCTTTTAAATAACCTGCTATAGAATCGATCAGCCAACAGTTTTCTGCTGTACGAGTCGTTCTGAACTTCATCCAGTAAATGTAATCATTAGATCTCACTGTCAATGTCTATGCTGTATTTATTTTATAGAGTTGACAACTTTCAGAGAAAGTGGTGAGAGTCTTAACCAATCGCTGCTGCCTGTAGATATGTTTGATATTTGCACCATCTATCTTTTATTTTAGACGTTTAGTGTAGGCTTAGATTTATGTTCTATTTTATAATCGCTTTCAATTATCTGTTTATACTATAAAAAGGGCTCTACTCCTTTTTATTACATATACAAAATATATTATCTCTGCTAACTTTTACTCCTGTTTCTTTAAGTTTTAGTGACATTTACTCCTTTGAAAGCTTTTTTAATTCTAACACATTTTCATGTTCACACTAAAATTCCTAACTACTTCTGTTGTGTTGGTGGCTTAACTTCATTTATACACATAGAGCTACAGCCATCACTCTATATCTAACATCTGATTGGCTTATCACTGGCTGAAGTCTCATAGGAAAATAGCCTAACACCCATTCAGAAGATGCGGAATGAATTTTATACATTTTTTGTGAAACTCATGTGTACCTTTATAAACAGGATACAATCTTACTAGAGATCTATTGATTATTCATTGAGCTTGAAAAATAATTTACCATCTTAAAATAACAATTCCATTCCAATGAAGCTTTACTAGCTCGGGGGAATATGGCTTGGGTTGAGCTAGTCATGTCTCTGTCTTGTCAAAAGTATTCTACATTACAGGAGGAGAGGCTATCAGCGTAGGAGTCGACGTGTATGTGATTAGCCTTAGCGCCATCAGTGAGAAAGATATGGTGAGTTAAAGGAGCTTGAAATAATTAGCACCCGGCCCATCAGTGAAAACGATATGGGGAATTAAAATTGGTCTAGCAACCAAACTAAGTAGCGTCAACATAAAAATCAGTTTATTAGCCCTAGCGCCCTAGTATGAGAGCAGCCGTCACCTAGTGATCTAAAACTCCTGACCTACAAACAACAAGTTGGGGCTCAATTCCAAAAAGAGGCCACTGTTGGTGACAAAAATGGTTTCCAACTTAAATTTCTCTTTGAAACTGGACACGTCTTCAGCTGTTGATAGTTTTTTGCCACTGAACTCAGATATGTCCAGCTAATATTGTTAGGGCCAAAGCCATTGTTTGGGCAACACTGCTATTAAAAACACACGCATACACGTGCACAGCCTCTGCTTGCAGTGAGCTGAGCAGACAGTACACTTGATTTTTAAGGGATTGCCCGCTCCTTATCAATGTTATAAGATTGCTACGCTCAACCCTCTAAAGTTCTCTTTAAAGCTGAAGAGAAAATAAATTGGGTAGAAAGAAAATTTTTGGTTTATAGCATATGGCTCAGCATTTATACATTTGGCTGATAGAGTTAATACAATACGTGCTATCATAGCTGGTCCGTTTGCGTTGTGATGTCGAGTCTGAAGATCTGTAACATTACACATTACACAATAATGGAACACACTAGTTAAAATTATGGGGCTCTAAGAGCCATGCAATTGAGAGCCTCATTATACACCTCTTAGACCTGCTTGTTCAGAATCAGCCTCAAAACCACTAGAGTTATCGACTTGAGTCAGCAGGTGCTTGTTAGCTGACAATCTTTTTATGAGACAAACTGATATTAGTTATGAACAGGATGGAGAATACAAGCAATACTGTTCTCATATTAAAAATACATATTTTGCATGGCATGACACCCTTTTTCATGTTCTGAGTTGGCATAAGACCGTAAAAAGAGCCAGATAATGCAATCCTCTAAAATAGCCCTAGCTTTGTTCTGACTTTCTTTATGTTTTCAGGACTTCACAGTAAATATGTACATCCGTCAGCGGTGGCAAGACATAAGATTAGCTCACCCCAACTTCACGGGTGACAACGGAATCCTCATTACTAGTCAGATTCCTCACACATGGCTGCCAGATCTCTTCATAAAAAATGACAAAGAATCCAAAAAATCAGATGTGACTACTCTGAACACATTCCTGAGGGTAGACAGCGAGGGTAACCTTGCCTACAGCATGAGAGTTACATCGACAATAGCCTGCTCGATGCGCCTCGAAAGATATCCATTTGATGAACAGTTCTGTAACATGCTCTTTGAAAGCTGTGAGTCTTCTTTTATCATAGCTGTACAGAGCTGCATTTCAGACTTTTCTCAATATTTCAGTTTTAAAGATTACTATGTGCTCTATAAACCTATGTGCTCTATAAACCTAAAAGTGTGTGCTGCCGCCTTCACAGACCATTTCACAGAACACACTGTTAAGTTCACAGAACACACTGCTAGGTTCAAAGAGCTTTCTGGTAGGTTCACGGAATACTCTGGTAGATTCACAGAGCTTTGTGGTAGGTTCACAGAATGCTCTTGTAGGTTCACATTATACTCTGTTAGGTTTACAGAATATATTGCTAGGTTCACAGAGCACAAAATTAGGTTTGTAGAATATGCTGTTTAAGCTATGTAAAACACCGCTAACCTAATGATGTGCTTTGTAAACCTAAAATGTGCTCCATGAACCTAGCTATGAGTTTTGATAGGCCTACATTATTAGATAGGCTAGCTAATTTTGGCTATATTTTTTGCTAAGCTTTACGTTAGGGAGTTGTCACCTCATGTAATAAGTACTACTTTCAATAAATGCTCCTAGATGGACATATGCTCAAAGAATTGCGGCTTCACTGGAATGAAGATACTGGCCAGCCTGTAGAGATCAATGAGCAAATCCAACTTCCTGAGCATGTCATTAAAGAAGCCATTACTTTAGACTGCTCTAAAACCTACAACACTACAGGTGCCAGCTTCCTTTGCCATCTCATGGTTTCATTACTCCGTGTTGGTAACATAACCCGTACATGTTACATAACTTGCAGTAGAATCATTTTCGAGTGATTAAAGTATGTCATGCATATCTGTATACCTTGCATATCTGTCTTGCCTTAGGCTGTGATGCACATCACTGTGAAGTAACGTCGTGAGAACAACAGCATATTATAGGCCTCACTTTTGCTCCTTTGTAATGATAGCGATTCACCAATCTAGGGTTTACTATATCCATGGATTTTTCTATTGCAGGCTCCTTCAGCTGCATAGCAATTCAGTTTGAGTTTTCTCGTAACATTAACTACTATATCATGGGTCTCTTTCTGCCTTCCATTCTCATTGTGGTGCTCAGCTGGGTAGCCTTCTGGATAGATAAATCTAGCACACCGGGACGGGTGTCCTTGTCCCTCCTCACCATTCTTACCATGCAAAACCAAGTAAGCTATGTTTACTCACTTATAGCCTAGCCGAAAGGTAAATTTATCCCCCCCTCCCGCCTTCAAGTGGGCCTTGGGACACTTTCTGGGAGGTCTAGTCACTCTCCGTTGGGTATATTACTTTGTTTCAACTAGAAACTCAGATTCACTTTCTCAGCTTAGAGCTGATGTTGCAAGTTCAGTCGCTGGCAGTTTGACCCACGACGTAGGTTGTAGCTGTCTTTATGGCTATCCTATAGTAATTACTAGTACCTTACCTCTAATAACGCAGTAACAATATGGAATTTTATAAAAGTTTTAAAAAAATCATTCGCTTGATCTTCTACATCATAAACATGGTATAACCTTTGCATCTTTATAAACCAGAGCTCTTGAAAATTTACAAAATTTCGTCTATTGTAAATTTTACCCTGTAGACTTTTGACACCAGTTGTTTACTTACTTATGATTGGTCGAGAGATTTTTTATAATCTTTATCAAAGCTCCAGATATAAAAGATATAGCAAATCCAAAATCTCAAACAAAAACCTACAAAAAAGCTGGCATTTCAATATATTGTAATGGATTTTATGACCAGTGCTTCAGAATCTGCTCTAACGAGGCTGACAACTAAGCATTGATAGCATAGTGTAGGTTTTTTTGGCATCATAGACTTCATGCCCACATATAGGAAACATTCTCATATAGTTTTAAACATCAATATATATTTTTAAGAACACGGAATTAAGATCAGAGAGGCTATGTTCATGTTTTTACCCTTTCACATGAGAGAAAATATTTCATTTAAGTAAGTTCTATCTGATGCTTTTATTTTAGGAATGCTACTTTGCATCACTTGACATTCATGACATTGAATAATATAAGTTACGGTATATTTCATAATGTTGGAGGAGGTGGGTAAAGGAGGGGGTGTGAAGGAGGGGGAGTGTGAAGAAGGGAGGTGTGAAGAAATGCGGGTGTGAAGGAAAGGGGGATGTGAAGGAAAGGGGGGTGTGAAGGAAAGGGGGGTGTGAAGGGGAGAGGGGTGTGAAGGAGGGGGAGGTGTGAAGGAAGGAGGTGTTAAGGAAGGAGGGGGGGGGTGTGAAGGAGGAGGAAGAGGTGTGAAAGAAGAGGGGGGGTGTGAAGGAAGGGGGGAGTGTGAATGAGGGGGTGTGAAGGAGAAGGGTGTGAAGGATGAGAGAGTGAAGGAGGAGGGTGTAAAGGAAGGGTGGAGGTGTGAAGGCGAGGGGGAGTGTGAAGGATGGAGGGGCACGAAGGAGGAGGGGGGGTGTTTGCGTGACTTGAGTTGATCAACAAGGAGTAGCAAAGACTGAGTGACGGGGTAAACATTAGACACGCTTTGCTTAGCTGTTTTTTTATGAAAATGTCACAACTAAAGTAAGTCCCTATCCTCAACTAACAAACAACAACAATAATTTGTAAAAAACTTGTTTTGTTTACTATTCACATCATCAAATGATGCAATATCCTGTTACAGTTATATACGTATATTATAGTTATAATTAAATAAACTTCCTCATCTATCTGTGGCAGTTTAAAAATGCAAAAAAATAATAAGTTTTAAGACAATAATAATATTAATAATAATACTAAAACAGATAATAAGTTTGCGACTTTATTCTATGATGAATAACAAGGAATAATAACAGAGCGAGATTTATAAAATGTTCAGTACAAATTTTTTGTTCTTTTCACTACTGTGACCTTATGACCTATCATAAAAAGGTAAATATTCCAACAGATGAGTTCAACTCTCGCGCAGCTACCAAAAGTCAGCTACATAAAGCTTGTTGATGTTTGGCTTACCGGATGCCTTGGCTTTGTCTTTGCTGGTTTCCTCGAGTATGCTCTTGTCAACAAGCTGGCTATTAAGGAGAAGGAGAAACAGAAAAACTATTCGGTGACGGAGGTAAAACTATGTTCAACTCTTTCTCCTGAGTTTCATCCATGTTTATATATATTGATAGAGCTTGCAAAGAACTTGTACATTCTTATCGTTAGCAAAAAACTGGGTTAAAAAAGTGTTTTTGAATAAATCTCTGGTTGGAGGATACAGTAAGCAGTTAGCGAAGTATAGTTTATAAACAACATAGACCATTGTGAGTACTTGAGTTCTTCTAGAACAACAAGGAACTGTTGAGCTCCCTATATTTTCTAAACAAGTAAATGCCAAACACCCTACATTATATTATATTAACTAGGCAAGACAATGCAGAGCACTCAATGTTCTCTAGACAAGCAAATACAAACACAGATTATGCCAAATTGATTTCGCTGTTGTCACTGGTGTTGCTTGCTAATCATATATAAAAAAATGAGCTGCTCACAAAGAACTTCTCAGCGGATGAAGACACTGCGACACAGGTAATATTCATATCAGTCATTGTTCCTGTTTCAGTTGGACCAATTTGCAGCGGTAAATATTGCTCTTAGACATGCAGCTCTTACGTTATACTTTTGCTAAAAGCTAATTAAATGTCTGGCTGACACCACAGCGTTTGAGAAAGTTAAGCATTCTTTTGTATATTATTAGGCTTATTAACCAGTTTTGTGGAGCAGAGAGAAGACAACTATTAAATATTACCAAATATGTCAGAGAAAGTATAAAAATATGGATATTTTTGATTTACAAAAGCAATCATAAAAAGGTACAAAGAATGAAGCAGTATATTGCTATATTCCATATGATATAAATCATTCTGATGTGCTATGGTTAAACACAGTTTGGTAAAACGTTATATAAACATTTGTTTACATGTTTCACGGTGTCTCACTAATATTTTTATTTTTAGATCAACTAGGATAAAATTAAAAAAAGAATTTTTGTAAAGAGTAGTTGTTGGCAGTCTATTGAGTCAGTCTAGACAGTGGTGCATTTTTGTAAAGAGTAGTTGTTGGTAGTCTATTGAGTCAGTCTAGACAGTGGTGCATTTTTGTAAAGAGTAGTTGTTGGTAGTCTATTGAGTCAGTCTAGACAGTGGTGCATTTTTTTCAATAAAGCAGACATTTAATTGGCTCATTCCAAAGGAATTTCCATGCTGCTTTCTAACTCTCAGGGCTGCATGAAGTGCCAGACAAAAACAGCTGAAAGCACGAGAAGCTGTCAGAATTGCTTTGTGTCTAACACACCGCTACACCTTATATGTTTCTTATACCGTATATGTATGACTGGTTCTTTAAGAGTTGCCTACATTTCATAGAGTTGCCTACATTCTCATCTTAGAATAGCAGGTTTCAATATAACTTTGCTTAAACCTGCAACTCTTCATAGTAAACATCTTAGTACCAGTTCTATTTTAGCTAGGTAAGAGATGACAACTCCGACTGTATTTTTAAAAAGTATTTAACATTCATGTTCGCATAGAGGGTCCAGCTTTAAAGCCTAGTTGCACTTTGCATAGTTAATTCTCTTAAAAAGCCTTTCACTTAGATAACTTAAAATAATTTTAAATCGCAGACAATTTTTATTGCGAATACATTGAAATATTCCACAGTAGTCTTGAAATTTGCATATAACTGAGCTAGCCTGAGTTCTTATTTAGTCGATCCGGGCAAAAGAGTTTTCTAAAGATTGGTGTGACATATTTTCCATTCATTTAAAACTTTAGTGAACATAGAGTCTGTCTGTGGTAGTATTGTTGTTGCTTACGCAACTTCTATAAAACACAGGCGTGTAAGCTTGGCCTCTTTACCTTTTTCCAGTTGGTTAGATTTTCAAGCTTTGGCTTGTTTTCAAGGGCCTGCGCAAGACATTTAGCGGCATAGCTCCAGTAACCGTTGATCTCGTTTCTGAAAAACAAAACACTGAAAATGGTACGCGAATGGACAATGGAGATGGTCCAGAAGATCCCCTGACAGGAACTCATGGCCAAGCCGAGGAACAACATACTAAAGGTTGGTTGTTTTAACACTGTAACTAGGAAAAGCACATCAGAAACCTTTTTTTCTTGATCAATTATACTAAACAATAAAAGATCCAAATCAGCAATGAATCATTTTGTCAACTAAAGAGTTAATTAGTAGACAAGACTAAAGATATTTAGCTAATTATTATGAAATAGCCGTTAAAGACAGTAATGTCATAACTACACATACTGCCGTAATTGTGGAGCTAAGTCTTCCACTGCCATGAGGCTGAGGCAAAACTCACATGTAGTGGCCTTGAGGTATCAATGAACTTTCAACATGTGCGAGTTGGCATTTCAAACTTTTTATCTGACTAAGAGTTTAGTGTTTAGTCGTTTATATACATAACGCTTTGCTGAAAAATGAGAGGTTGGTGAGAAAGAGCGGGCAAGGAACAGCCCTTTGAAGTTGGTCGAATGGTGGCCAATGGTGCTATCACAATATTTACGCACGCACATTTGGCACATTTTTACTTCATTTCAGTGAAGAAGAAGCGAATGAGTTTGGCCGACCAAGTAGACTACTTTTCCAGATTTGTCTTTCCACTAGCCTTTCTCCTGTTCAACCTGGTGCTATGGCTTAAATACCTTGTACCCAAATCTGATCAAGAAGCAACCAGTTTCCTCGAGAGAGGCCAGAATTAGACCAGCTGGCACTCGATATAGCAAGCGCTTCTCTAAGAATTGTTATAATTTAACCAAAGATTAACCGCCTTCTGATTCAAGGAGTCTTGGAAGCCGTTTGATATGCCACCAAAAGGTTGCTGACTGTAACAATTGCTTGCTCAATACTTGAAGAGCACACTTGTATGGTTATTGCATCGTTTAGCCAGCTGCATAATTTTGTGCAAATGTTTCAGAATGCCTTTTTAGAGTGACTTTGCCTAGAATAGATTTTGTTTTTAATGCTAGTTTTATACTTGAGTGGCATACAAATAGCTGATATATGAATCATTAGGTATCCTTTACAGTATTTTTTATAAAATGAACTGGATATGTTAATAGAGCTATTCTTCAATTTCCTATCATTCCTAATATATGCTGCTCTCATTCTTCAGCCTCTTTCATACCTTCAACAAATTCGTTGACTAATTATAGCATAACCTGATGTCATTAATGGCTGATCTCCGCAGTGCTCCTTCTATTTATGGTTAACCACAACCGATTATATTTTCTTCGAACTACTCTTCTAGTTAGGATTTATCTGCTAATTACATCGCAATCTATAAACTTAAATATAACATATTTGGAAGAATTATTTTTTCAATTGAGCAAATCTGTCAATTCTAGTTAGCTAATTGAGTCGCTGAAAGCTGCAATACATGATTGTCAGATACAAAATGCCTGGTACTAAACGCATTGATTAATCGCAAAACATTTCCTACTGTAATTCCGCATTTAGGGGCTCAACCCGGAATATGCATCTCACACTCGGTTAAAACTTGCTAGGTAAGTATTTGGCAGCGTGCCATCCAAATACAGACATCCTGCAGTCTCCCCACAAATGTGATACAAAGTAACTAAGACAGCGGCGGTGTGAGGTAAATATCTTCCATAACACTCCTTCTACGTGTAACGGTCAAAGGTGGCCATTGCTCCTAGCTCAATAGTTGGTAGAACAACAAGTCAGAAGAGCTATCATTGATTACCAACAAGATTTGTATTAGAGAAACCTATACAATCGAAAGAACTCACACCATTTTCCTGTCTGAATAAGCGAGAATAACTGCCAGGTAGCATCTGTGTTTAGCCAGAGATTTAAGCTAAGCACTTCATAAGTAAGACCATTTATCCTCGACTATACAGAGTGAGAAAATGCTGCAATACATTACTTACAAACATAAATTGGTCGTAAGAACAAGTAGGAGTTATTAATATGCAAAGTCGTGGTCTCGAGCCATAAAAAAGTACAAACAACTCAGTGAGATTTTCACTGAATGATAGCTATGAGCTATGCAAAGTTTTGCCTCAAGATTTAATTTTTTGGAAGTCCAGAAATAAAAAGAATATTTTTTATAATTTTCAAATAAACATGCAATATCTCGCTCATATCGAAATATTCAAAGAAATTGATAATTGTTAATAAATAAAAAAACAACAATGATATGACACCAAGATGCAGTGTTACTGAGGGGTAGAAGCAGCAGATGCACCTTCCACAGCAGTTATGTTCAAGGCCTTCAGTACATCTGTCAACTCCACATGACCAGCAACATTCTCTTGTACATAGGACAGCAAGAGTTTTCCCCCCTTTTCCACCACGATAGTGCCTCCATTCTGGTAGCCATCTCCCTTCAGATCTCCGCCAAGCTTTCCAGACTAGAACGGTGCAAAAGGAAATGATACATGTTCAAGGTTACAATGTGAGTTGAAATGCTTGGGGAATTTCAGCTTTTTCTAAATGCTTCATAGTTCTCTGCTAGAATGAAGGAGTGATGGCTCTCTTTATCCAGGCAAATATTTCCTGTTTCCATGAAAATATTTAAAATACGAAAATTTAAGGCTGAATTCCTTCAGCCATTCCAACCTGCAGTAAAATAGGAATGCTAGGTTTTTCAAAAGGCTGTAAAAACTAATTTTAAATGGGTAATGAAAATGTAAAAATTGACACATTTAGACGTTTGGTACAAATTCATATGAATTGCAGCATGCTGCCTTTAAGACACATGATCTCGGTAGTTCATCCATCAACATCTTCATCATGCAGCAGGAACGAATAGACCACTGATGACCTTTGTTTTCAAGCCCTGCCAACGCACTCTACAATTTTGATGAGTGTGAATGCAGCACTTCAAAGGCTAGGACCGCTTACCTCGGAGTAGCTATTCCTTGCTTCTTTCGTAAACAGCTGGCCAATGGTAGCGAAAAAGGACATCCTAAGAATAGACACAGGTCTATTAACATATGATCCATTAACATATGATCCATTAACATATGATCCATTAACATATGATCCATTAACATATGATCTATTAACATATGATCTATTAACATATGATCTATTAACATATGATCTATTAACATATGATCTATTAACATATGATCTATTAACATATGATCCACTAGAAATTCCCGTCATACAGCCAACAACCGAAGTGATATTTGAAAAAAGAAAGGGTACTGATAGTTGAGAAATGCGATATTAGCAGTCAAATGGCACTGCAGTGCAATAGGATAATTGCAATGGTAGCTGTAATATACTGAGTGTGTGTGTTATTATATACAACAAATAGCAATAATGAAAGGAAAAGATTATATGTTTATATCTCTCCCCTGCAATAGGAGAAATGCAATATTGGCCAATATTAGAAGTAAAATGCACTGATATTATTAGAATAACCAATATTATTAATATAGTAATACAGTAATAATAGAAAACCAATGCAAAATTTTGTTTACATTTCAAAACGTCATAGCTAACAATATCAAGAAGTATCAAGAAGAATATCCAAACTTCTAATTAAATATTGTAATAATGTCATAAAAATCGTTAGAAAAAAATGTAATCCTCATTTCCTTTACTTTCACTGCTTTGGAAATCAGTTAGAATACCAAAGTACTCAAAAGTGTCCAAAATGTCAGCTACTTTGAAATCCGTAAAAAAAGAAACGATTATATTTCAGTACTTTTACGTTTATTACAGAAATCTTCGGCAATTCGACAATGATATAGACTGGTGAAATGTGCATGTTATTTTTTCGTGAAAGGCACACGACTTAATGGTTCTATTCTCTGTCGATCGGCGTTTCGTTTGCCGGTCTTAATTTTGATAAAAATAAGACTTGACAAGTATTAATAACGATTTTCGGCCAAATTAATGTCTATTTGTGTATAATCCGATCAGATGGGTAAGTTTTAAGATATTGTCGACAATTTACAAATACTTTTTAACATATTTACATAGGTTTTTATGTGTTTCGTATCGTTATTCTACTTAAACGACTCCACTGAAAAATGGTTAAATTTGTTGATGAGATTTCGGTACAAGGGTTTGCGACGTTGTTGATGAATAATTTTCGTGAGTTGTGTGCACATGCATTTATCATAAAACTCAAACATTCGCTCCGCTCGTGTTTAGTCGTGGGATTAACATATAATCTATTAACGTATGATCTATTAACGTATGATCTATTAACGTATGATCTGTTAACGTATGATCTGTTAACGTATTGTCTATTAATGTATGACCTATTAACGTATTATGTTACATTTATTTGATGCTGTCTGTACAATTTCCCTCTCCCTGCCCATCTCCTCCTCCCTCTGATTTACCTCCACCAATTCATATGGATTGCTAGTGATTTTTAGCTAGTTATTCACTGTTTACGTAAAGACTTGCAGAGAAGAAACATTAAACTGGAAAAACCCAACAACTACCTGTCTACCATCAACTGGTCTGCCAGTATCACACCAAGTTGTAAACATGATATCCATTGCCAAACAGCTGGTATAATACAAACTACAGATATAAAATTGTTTCAACGGAAACAGTTAAATGCAACCAGAGTCCAAGGCAACACGAGAGTGGTACGCATACCTTTTGTAGCCCATGTCCTTATAGCACTGCTTCTTAGTATCAATATATAATTCTACAAACATAGATAATCTTAACGGCGACACATGAGGTGTAAACCGCAGTCAGGTAGTACATGTATGTATGCCAGCAGAGTCAGCGAAGAGAACAAAATGTTAGCAGGCACTAGGAGGTGAGCTAGTAGATTTATTATTAAGTAATAGTATATTAACTATTAGCACATAGACACATAGACGTCCGGGATGTAGGCATAATGTAATACTTTTGACGAAATAATATCGACATAGATTAATTGAAGTACGCCAAGCAGTACTCGTGCACTAGCTAGGCCTAATTCTAAGTATAATGTATGTTTAGCAACAACTAAATGCGAGCATTAACAGAGTTACCTTATCGTACCTTAACTTATCACCATGAGTTTTATCGTTAGTTTTGACAATTTGTAGAATGAGTGTAAAAGGTGTCCTCTGACAATGAGTCTCTAAAAATCCATGTGGGCTACAGCGGTATCATACTTATCTCAAAATGTCTTGTTAGCATTTAAAATTCTATAACTTCCCAAATAGTCCGACAAACTTTTTCTTAGCAAGCCATAAATATACTGGCATTTGTTGCCGGAATGACATACCTCCATCAAAGAACTTTCCCTCTACAAACTGCTCAACACCGAGAGACTCGAGACCGACGCCTATCATGCGCACGTTGTTGGCATCAAGCTGAGGTTTCAGCGAGCTCAACTCGCGCGCCGATAGGCGACAGTATTGTCACCCAAAGCGACGTAAGAATGTGATGACGCACGTTGAGTCAGACCAGAGAGTCTCCAGGGCCACTTCCTGTAGGTAAGAAGTTCAACTTAGTTTACAGTATGTTAAGATTATGTCATATCTGTTAGCTATCTTGAGCTCTCTTCAATCATATACCAAGCTTTAACTGGGATAAACTCACCAATGACATATATTTACTAAAGAAATGCTTACAGGACCTACAAAAAACTTGGCACATGTTTTTATTTCAAGCTTATTTCAAAGAATCAAGTGTGATCTTAACTACAACTGAATTATACAATTAGTTACAGGCACCTGGAAATTTGAGTTGACTGAGAAGCAGAGTTGCTATATTCCTGCACAGAATGCCAAAAAAAGCAGATGAAGACATTATGTAGTGAAGAAAAACAGTTCCTAGTAAAACTACTGTAAATAACGATGACCCAGGCAAAGTCTCAGCTACGGAAGAATAAGACAATAAAAAGGTAATGATTGACTCTATTTTTCTAACTAAAATGTAGCAAAATTAACTACAACTACTGGTAAGGATATCTAAAAACTGTCTTACCGAGCCTGTAGACACTGACGTTACTAGATTTTTTCCAATCTTTGCAACTTTGTCGGCCATGTTTAGTAGTGTAAAGTCCTCAGTAGTCTCTCTTCATCAACTAAAATTAAAACAGGATGATTGCCTCGACTATAACAAACTCACGTTTAGCATACAAAATGTTATATGTTCCAGAAACCCAGATACTGCTCGAAAATGCTACATGATATTAACTATGTATCTTCAAATTTTCCAAATATAAAACCTAACGATGTTCAACATCTCGACTGGCTAAACCCTCTATTTTGGTGTATGTTTTTTATCTGTGTTTGTTAAAACAAACGTGTGCATAGTTTTTTACTAGTTTACAAGGTTATCTTTCTGCATGCTTTATTTTCGAGTGAACATTTTGGTTATGAACTGCAGCTTTGCAAAAAGCTACTTTTCAATTTATTAAATAGTATAACAATTTTTAGCTTTCAATCTGTAAGCTTTTTCGCTCAACTGATGCTGACAAAATGTTTTAAAACTAAAAAAGGTGCTGATTGTTACTACAACTAGCGATGCACGCTGAAGCTAACACTTTAATAATGATAAAGACGCCATCAAGTCAGCAACTACACTGTTCTTAATCAAAAAGTCTAACATGAAGCAGGTGAAATATAGCAAAAAGATTCACACACTACTTCTTGCAGAACTTGAATACTCTGTAGCTGCCTTTTTAACTAAGAAGTGAATTGTTGTGCCGAACTATTACCGACGCCAATATAGATTATGCTTTGCACATGCGTAAAAAGTCCATGCTCGATATGAATGGCGACTTGACCGTTAGAGTATTTACTTAGGGATTTAGTCTGGCCAGGTTTTATCATTACGATTTTCATAGTCACACATATACTGCATACACATTCTGCATAACTCAAACAGGTAGGACACAACATGGTGTCTGAAGTGAACTGGTAATAGCCCACTGAATATACAACCTCCATCCTGATGCAAACGAGAACGATGCTAATTTAAGCTAATGAAAATGAATAAAAAAAATCTAGTCTCAGAAGATCTAGAAGACTTATACTAAGCTATGGCTCGCAGGTTTGACCCTCCTAATGCACTGTTGTTAGATGAACATCGTGAAGAAGCGTTTTGGGTGTTCAAGAAACAATGGGAGAGATATGCTATAGTAAGTAAATTAAGCAAGGAAGACGAGGAATACCGTTCTGCATTGTTACTATACACAGTTGATGAACCCGCAGTAAAGCTAGTAGAATCTAGTGGAAAAGAACACACAACTGTTACACAAATACTAGATATTCTTGAGTCACATTGTGTTGGAACAAAGAATGAACTGTACCATGACTTTGTGTTTGGTACTGCTGACCAGAAGGAGGGAGAGGATTTCGACACTTTTTTAGCAAGACTGCGCAGTCTGGAAAAAGTGTGCAACTTTGAAGAGTTGAAGGATAGAATGCTGCGCAACAGACTTGTGTTAAGTAATTCAAAACAATGACACAAGAAGAAAACTGCTGGCTTCTACTGAGCAAACACTTGAGTCAGTAATCAAGCTATGTAAGAGTGATGAACGTGCTACTACTACTCTTCGAAAGATACAAGCAGAGGAAGCAGTTAATGTGAATGAAATCTCAAAGAGAAGTCATCGTTCCTTTAAGGACACAAAATCGGCAACTAAGTCGATGGACTGCAAATACTGTGGCAGACGGCATGCTGCCAGGAAGGAATCTTGCAAAGCTTTTGGCAAGATTTGCAATTTTTGCAAGGCAGAAAATCATTTTGAAGCTGTCTGTCTTAAAAAGAAAGTTGGTGCGCATGCATCGACACATGCAATAGCAGGGGAGACTAATGATCATGAATCAATAGACCAGATCACAACAAAAAGCAGCTCTCAAAAGGTTTTTGCACGCTTGGTTTTGATAGACTCAGGCGCAGAGGCCAAGTTTCAGGTAGACAGTGGCTCGACTGTCAATATCTTGAGACGAGATATGTTACCACAGGGGGTACCAATCACAGCAGACAAAACAATACTAACTTCATGGACCAACGATGTGCAGACAGTCTTGGGTACCGCTAGGATAATGGTTCGTAATCCCAGAAACAACAAAAAGTACAAAGTGACGTTTCATATTGTAGACAAAGAATGATCACTCATTTTAGGCTTAAGAGCTTCTGTGGCAATGGGCATGATAACCATTACCAAAGAAATATCAATGCTATGAATACGGGTGGTCAGATTGACATCTTCAAAGAATTTCCAGGTGCTTTCGACAAGTTAGGTTCTGTACCTGGTGTTCAGCACTTGAAAGTGGCAGAAGAAGTCAGACCACATGCCTCACCAGTGCGCCGCGTGCCACATGCTATACACACAGAGATTAAAGCTTAGCTAGATGCTATGGTGAAAAAAAGGGTAATTGAGGCTGTGGATACACCCACTCCTTGGGAAAGCAACATGGTAGTGGCAAAGAAACCTAATGGCAAGCTGAGGATATGCATAGACCCACAGAGATTAAATGAAGCGTTGCAGAGGGAATCTTACCTTATGCCCACATTGGAGGATGTACTTCCACAGTTCAAAAATGCTCGACTGTTCTCTGTAGTAGACTTGAAGGCTGGATACTGGCATGTGAATCTTGACGAAGAATCATCTCTACTGACATGCATGAACACACCCTTTGGTCGTTATAAATGGCTACGTCTGCCATTTGGTCTAAAAGTCTCTTCTGAGATATTTCAGAAACAACTTCATCGTGCACTGCAAGGTGTAGATGGTGCAGTCTGTGTAGCTGATGACATCGTAGTGATAGGCTGCGGCTCAGACGATGTAGAAGCGCGCATAAATCATGATGCAAGAATGAGATTGCTTCTTGAGCGCTGTGGGGATCTAGGAATTAAGCTAAACCCAGACAAAGTACAGTTATGTCAGAAATCGATTAAGTTTCTAGGCCACATAGTAACAGACAAAGGGTTACTGCCTGATCCCATGAAAATCAAGAGTGTGGCGGAAATGAAAGAACCTCAAAATGAAAAGGAACTGAAGAGTTTCCTTGGTTTCCTTCAATATCTATCCAAGTTCCTCACCAACCTAGCAGAGATTGCAGTTCGTTTGCAAGAAGCAAACAATAAGGGAATTTGGAACTGGACCAAAGCTCAAAGTGAGGCCTTTTTGGAAGCCAAAGCACTAGTAGCAGCTGAGCCAGTGATACTAAAATACTATGATCCAAAGAGTTGACTGTGCAGTGTGATGCTAGTATAGGAGCAACCTTACTACAGGATGATCAACCTCTTGAGTTTAGCAGTCGAGCTCTTCGAGATGCAGAGACCCGGTATGCTATCATCGAGAAAGAACTTCTAGCCATTGTGTGGGCAATTGAAAGGTATCATCAGTACACATATGGCAGGCACACAACTGTACTTTCAGACCACAGATGTCTACAAAGAATCATGCTCAAACCTCTCAGAGATGGCCCTAAAAGACTGCAAGGTCTACGTATGCGGCTTCAGCAGTATGATGTTACTGTAATATACCACCCAGGAGCGCAGCAACATATTGCAGACATGCTTAGTAGACACGGATGTCACCTGAATGATCCAGCAGACAGTGCAAGGGAGAATGAAACAATAAACTGTCTCACAGAAACTGTTCAAGCCTTAACTGAAACAATAGCTGGTCCATGGAAAAAAGATCTAAAAATGGAAACTGCAAACTGTCCGACTCTCCAAGCTGTTATGAAAGTTATAGCTAAGGGGTGGCCAGAAGAGAAAGGGAGAATAAACATTCTAGCAAAACCATTTCATAGCATGAGAGATGAAATGGCTGTGCATGATGGACTTGCCTACAGAGGGGAGAGAATTGTGATTCCCAGATCACTGAGAGCTGAAGTAAAACAAAAACTACACTCATCCCATCAAGGGGCCAAGGCCACGCTGAGAAGGACTAGAGAGTGCCTCTACTGGCCTGGAATGACGGCTGAAATAGAAGACTTTATAGCCCAATGTGACATTTGTCAAAGATATAGTGCAAGACAACAGAACGAACCAATGATGAGGACAGACCTACCAGATCGTCCATGGCAGATTGTGTCTAGTGATCTCTGCACATGTGGTGAAAAAGAGTATATGGTCACTGTCGACCACTATAGCAACTTTATTGAAGTAGATAGAGTTGAGTCAAAAGACGCTAGAATTATAGTAAAGAAATTGAAAGGACACATGGCTCGATATGGTCTTACTGAAACTCTTATAACTGACAATGGTCCTCAATTTACATCAGAATTGTTTGAAAAGTTCACTCAAAAGTATGACATTAGACATCAAATCTCAAGTCCACATCATCAACAGGGGGATGGCAAGGCGGAATCAGCAGTCAAGACAGCAAAAAGACTAATAACTAAAGCTAACGAAGATGGGACTGATGCCTATTTAGCGCTACTAGCCCATAGAAACACACCTCAAGAAGGGCTTGAATACAGTCCAGCTCAGCGAATGTTAGGTCGTCGTTGCAGGACAAGGTTGGCAACTACTGCATCATTACTAAGCCCATCAAATCCAAGTACTGATAGTGTAAAATCTGCACTTAAACAAAAACGATCTGTAGACAAGGCTGTGTATGACCAGCACACAAAGGGACTAAAACCTCTGCAGGATGGGGATGTAGTTCGACTTAGACCAGTGACCTTGGGTCAGAAAGTTTGGCGACGTGCTCAAGTCACACAACGTCTGGATGAACGGTCTTATATGGTACAACCAGAGAGAGGAGCTCTTGTTCGTAGGAACAGAGTGGATATTAGAAAAGTCCCTCATCTAACTAAGTCTGAACCAGAAGTACTCAGCACTCCTGAAACAACAACATCAGAACCAGTGATAGACAACTCAACATCTACCAACACGAAAGAGAGGGAGGTATCAGAGGCAACGCCTATCAGAATCACACGCTACGGAAGAACAATCAATCCTCCTCGTCGCTACCTAGAGTAGCGGGCTGTCTTTTGGACAGCTCTGTACATACTATATTACTCTACTACTTACCTTACATATTACACATTATATCAATACTCATATCTTACTCAACTTGCTAATTACTAGCGTCGATCATATGGACAATCAACGGGGAACACAACAATCAATATATAAACAGTTCTCTACATAACAGATAGACTCAACAAATTATTAAGAGAAGGGAGGATGTTGTGCCGAACTATTACCGACGCCAATATAGACTATGCTTTGCACATGCGTAAAAAGTCCATGCTCGATATGAATGGCGACTTGACCGTTAGAGTATTTACTTAGGGATTTAGTCTGGCCAGGTTTTATCATTACGATTTTCATAGTCACACATATACTGCATACACATTCTGCATAACTCAAACAGGTAAGACACAACATGAATGAAGTACATCAGAATAGCAAATAGTGTGTAAAGTGTGTAATATTAAATTGAACAAATGGCTTTATGAGCAGAAAAGATAACGGAAATTTATAAAGCAGGGTCTCAATATGTCTGCTTGATTTATCAAAGTATTTTCTGTTTATAGTACTGTACACCTGTATGTTGAGTGAACCTTACATTAAAATGAGCTAAACTAACAATCTAAAGTTTTTAATCAACAACTCGCAACGAACAATCATAAACAAACAAACCATAACCAAATAGTGTAAATATCAATGGAGCATTGTCTTGTACAGCTGATGTAATTGCTGTTGAACTTAATGGCAGTTTATTGAAAGCAAAAGACTAGTTACTCGTTGTAAAATTCCTGATTTCCAAGCGCACATAGAAATAAATACATCATGTATTTAGCAAAGAAATAAATGTACTAGCTTCAGATTCTACTGATCGAGATTGGTTTCTGCAAACGAAAACTATACAAAAAATAAGGAATATATTTTAATTCTAAAACGAATCAAGATTTGTCAATCCTAACTATTGTGAAAGCATACCACCACTAGCACGTACGTATTATGACAGATTTCAGTTCAGATCTTTTCATCTGCGCATTGTAAAGGCGGTGTAGAACGAAAAAATCCAACGTTACGTAACTGACTCATGTGATAGTCACGTGGTCGAAGATCTGCGCGAGTCCATTTTATTGCCCGTTAATTTTTAAAAGTAAAATCTAATAAATATTCCGCTGACGCAATACAAAGCAGTTACTCATCGTCTGTAACGGCTACGACGTTCCATTAGGCAAATCTATTGGAAAGTTGGCAATGTAAGGTTTTGTGGAGGCAATAACAGTTTGATCAAAACGGTATGAATGCATTTGTTTCTGTTTTAATCTATTTTCTCAAACGAATATATTTGCAGTTTTCAAGTGCAAAACAAGAGATTTAATCAAAAAATTCGATATTCGGTAAATGCGATTTTTGGTATGTTGCTAGATAATTTTGTTGAACATTTTATTAATGAAATGGCTTCATGGAATGTTTTTTTGTATAAAATAAAGTCAGTAGTTTTATTTGGTATCGAAATTCAAGTCGGGAGTAGCAATAAGTTTGGTCAAAACTTGTAAGCCTGAGACAGTAGGTAGTTGTTTTGATTACCATGGTACTTAACTAAAGTTTGACCTTTGGTAGAAACGTGCTTTTTTAATTGACGATGTTTTGCTAGAATATTTGAAGGTTTATAGAGAATGATGAAGACGATCAAAAAACTATAATTGACCTAGGTATTTTACCGGCATACCTTGACGGGTAGGCCTACATCGTGCATTGAGATAACGGGCTAGCCGGGTCACGAACTCAAGGATTTTCGCCACGCTCATACAAAACAAAAACAACAGGGTAGACACACTTTTCGCGGTCTTCCGCACGAATATTCAAAAATACTAACAGATGTCAATTCTATCGGCCAAACACAACCTACTAATGGATGAGCAACCTATTAATGTATCCGAATACCTTATATAAAATAAGCCAACCAGGTTACATAAAGGTTAATATCCACTTTATCTCTGGAAATATGCCTGCCCGCGGTTTTTGGCCAAGATTAACCAGGGTTCATCATACACCAAAATGTCTATTACGGGTTCCGGAGGGACCCCGTTCTGTTTATTAAGTTCGGGCGTCCATATAAACACCCTGTCCCGAATAGAAGCCACAATGTAAGCTAATCACAACGCCATACAATACGGTACCTACGCGCTAGTTGTAGTAGTGGAGTGGTAGTTCATTTACGTGCTCATGATTTATTCAACGCGTGAATTTGGTTGGCTTAAAAATAGTTTAAGTTTTGGTACGGGGACAATGGACCCACCCGATAATATTAAATAACGGACTACCTCCAGAACCCGTAAGAGACATTTTGGTGTATGATGAACCCTGGTTAATCTTGGCCAAAAACCGCGGGCAGGCATATTTCCAGAGATAAAGTTGGTATTAACCTTTATGTAACCTGGTTGGCTTATTTTATATGAGGTATTCGGATACATTAATAGGTTGCTCATCCATTAGTAGGTTGTGTTTGGCCGATAGAATTGACATCTGTTAGTATTTCTGAATATTCGTGCGGAAGACCGCGAAAAGTGTGTCTACCCTGTTGTTTTGTTTTGTATGAGCGTGGCGAAAATCCTTGAGTTCGTGACCCGGCTAGCCCGTGATTGAGATAGGCGCTTCCTATCGCGACGCTCATAGTGCCATGCATTCAATTTAAAATATTGAAACATTCTGCATAGTTCAAAGTCCAATGAGGTTTTTCGCCAAAGTTAGATACGTACATTGATGTTTTTATTACTTATCAATTGTCTAATTTCATGCAGTAACTCGGTATGAGTGGCTTTTCCTACTTGATAAGTTACCTCATTTTGCTTTTACAGCCCCTAAAATATGTGACAATGAACCCAAGACCTTCCAGATGGCTTTGGGATGTTTGTATAGATCTAATAAAAATCAGAGTCCAGTTGCAAATTTGCACTGACATTTTAAAGTTGTTTGCCTTAAATCGTTTGCAGAATTGGATGTTTTAACCATATTGAGACCTAGCTAACTTGAGTCAATCACAGCAACAACAATTTTGAATATTTGGTTCATATGCTAAACATTTGTCCGAACACACGTGGCTAGCTGACTTAACCTATGTAGATGCAGCCGTATGTGACTATTAGCTGAGTCATTGTCTTATACAACACTGGGTTAGAAAAGCAAATTGATATACCACATTTTCTGACAGGACATTATTAACAGGACCAATACTAAAATCAGATGAGACAACTGATGTTGAATTGTTAGCAGTTATAACTTGTTAGGTAAAACCTGCAATTAATAGTTTGGTGGTTGAAGGTGAGAAAAAGTATTATGTTGAATTCAGCTTACACCATTTGCTCAGGGCATTAAATATATATTTGTTGTTGAATGCATATAATAACCTACATATTTTCATCACTTGTAATCTCCACTAGAATTCAGCATGCTTTTTGTTTGCATTCATGGTGATCTATTGTGTATAGCGCTTCTTCAAAATGACTATCCCTAGAGAGTTGAAGAAGAACAGCTATTTTTATTAGTAGCTGACGGGACATGCTAGGAATAGTTAGCAGTTTCTGTCTCAGTAGAATTAAAGGAGCACAGACAACATGGGAATGTCTTGGCTCGGCTTGAAGGTCTCAATAGTAACCCCATCGACTGTCATTTGGTGATATTTGAGACTGAAAGCATGACTTACCACCAACAGTAGAATTGCTAGCAAAGGAGTTGCTTCGAGTTTGTTCTGATGCTAATGCATAAAATTAATTTGACACAATTAATAAACAGTAGTCAACAAGTACTAGATGTCTAGTGAACTGTCTATAGAGTTAGGGTAGTTCATTGTTGGAACAGAACTGTTAAAAGTAAATGTGCAATTAATAATGAAATTCGTTACTTGACTTGTGTTTTATGAGGCTTGCCAGTCTGTGCTTTTCCATCAAATGGCACCAGAAAGCTGATTATTACCATTACTAAACTGTTACCCGATAGAATTTTACATTAAAAGAGGTTGAAAAATTGTATAACATTCTAACACTACACTGCGCATGAGCTACCAAACAAATAGCTAAGATATGTATCAGGAAAGAGCGCTGCTCTGGTCAGCAATATCTGGCTCTCTCATCTTACATCTAGAATCTGAAACATCTTTACTGTTTTGATTGGTCTGAGCAAATATATTTGCATCAGTGCGCATACTGGTTTGCCTGTCATGTATCCTTCTATTGAAGAGCAGTAACTCTTCTCATCACATCCTTGTGCATTCTCATTTATTATTAATTGCTTCTAATTCGTTATTCAGAAGTTGCTTTATGATAGATCATTCATCAAAGTTTATTTATCAAATCGTTTATTCGATTTTATTGGCTAGCTGTTGCCCTTTTTTGTTCCGTTTTATTATTGTTGTATGGTATAATTTATAAGGCATTTTTATTTGAAACTAACTTCTTGCCAATAAAGTAATATATATATATATATATATATATATTGGCATATAGAAAGTTGCATGCAAATACATGTACTATAATATATCATTAATCTAAGCCAGAGGTGTCCAACATTTTTAGAGTGGGGGCCATTATGTAAAGTCAAGCCTAAGCTGGGGCCACATATAGCTGCTTCGTGTATCACAAATAATTAAATTACCATAAATTTATATATTGAAAAACATGATTCCATTCATTACGTGTAATTCTCATTCTTCACAAACAATATATTTATTTTAACTACATGGAAGTACAAAAAAACAAATACATCAATATATTGGCTTTAACTACATTTAATTACAAAATCACAAATGCATCAAAATATTAGTTTTAAATTACATGTAATTACAATAAGCATGATATGAAATTTATGTGCAGTGTCTTTGTTGAAGAGATATTGCAGTGCTTGGTTTTCACTGACAATGGTACTGAGCATACTACTCTTAGTGAGCCACTTGGTACTGCTTCTCTCGTACAATCCTGTCTAGGTCAGGTTTAATGTCTGAAAATGAAATTCTGAGTCGCTGAGCTAGATGCTCATCGGTTAGTCCGGTATGATATTAGCTTTTGGTATGCTTCATGCGACTGAAGAACTGCTCACATGAGTAGGTGGAGCCGAAGTGGCTGACCATTCGAAGAGCATGTTTATGTAGAGCTGGATATGGGCCAGCTGGAAAGAAATCATGATAACACTCTATGAGTTCATAGCTGATGTTGTTGTTTGAGACGTTCGTTAGCCTGCAAGTCAATGAGCTCCATCTGTACCTCGGCCGCTACACTGCTAGGGTTGACAGAAAATATATTGGCAAATATCTTCATCTTCTTTTCAGTTTCTGCAAACTGAAAAAAACATGCAAATTCAGCGGATAGACTTGACACGAGTTGGCATATTGCTCATAGTTGACCTCAATGCATTGGCCATTTTACCGACGCTCTGACAGAGTTCTAAAGTAAGCATAATTCTCCTCTCGAAGTTGCTGCTCCGACAGCTCAAGCTGTGTCCTGAATGCAGTGATGTATCTCCAGAGTTGAGATATTTCCTGTTTTTTTCCCTGTAGCTGAAGGTTCACTACTGGCATATGCTCTGTGATATCAGCTAGAAATACCAAATCAGTGGTCCATAATTGATCTTTAAAGTCATCACACTCACAGCCCTTTTTTCCCATGAATAAATCAATCTCTGGTAGCAAACTGTAAAACCTTTGCAGTGTTTTAGTGCTGCTGAGCCACTTGACTTTACAGTAATATGCTAGATCTTTGTATTCACATTCTATCTCCTCAAGCATAATTTTAAATTGTCGATGGTTCAGTGCTCGTGATCGAATAAAGTTAGCAGTGGATACAACCAGACCCATAACATGATCCATTTTCAGAGTTTGCTCTGCTAAGTTTTCTTGATGTATGACACAATGGTACACCACAAGAGAAACATCCCAGCAGTGAGAGCTGAGCAAAAGACTTATTAGTCCAGTGTTTTTCCCTACCAATGCTGGTACTCCCTCAGTACAAATGCCAGACATCTTCTCCAGTGGTAGGCTGAACTCAGCAAGTTCTTTTAATAGACTCTCATAGACATCTTTTCCAGTTGTTTTGCCATAAAGACTCCTCATTGTTAGGAACCTCATTATCAATGCCCAGTATCATAATTGCAAGCAGAGAAGTGTCAGACAGATCTGTGCTCTCATCTAATGCTACGCTAAAATATAAAAACTTCGTAATATGGGCTTTCATTGTACGCTCAATGTCCTTACTCAGATTTTCCTCTCTTCTAGCAATGGTGTTTCTTGACCGAGCAACACTTTATAAATTGCTCTTTTTATCAGGGCAGAATTCATCCACAAACACTGCCAGTGCCTAAAAAATAAAACAAGGTTAAAATAAACGTACTTGATGGTTACTAAAATATAATGACAATGGCAAAACACACAAACTTTTATAGAAATTTTTATTTTAGCTATAGGTATATCGAGATATGCAAGAAGTTATAACTTGCCTCTGTCTTTTAAGGTCTACAACTCCATGCTTATAGTTGTTTTATGCAACTCTTATCTGACATAAATTTTAAAAAATACTTACCTCCTTAGCAAATTCTCCATGTTGAAATGGTAGTTGTCGTTGACCAATTAGTTGAGCAATAGTGAGACTGCATTTTGAGGCTTTTTCACTAATTTTTGCATATCTTGTAAAATGTTGCTGCTGCTGTTACTGCAGATTGGATGATAGTGAGTCGTTTTTCTCCTGTCTGTCACGACCTGAGTATTGCTCATATGTGCTATGACCAGTTGCACAATGCCCCTTTATGTTGCACTCTTTGAGCACAGCAGTTACTTGATTGCATATGACGCAGATTGCTTGGCTCTCCCCGTGGTATTTGATAAAGTATTGCAATTTCCAATTGCTAATTTCCAACTCTTCTCTCGCGGTCAACCTTCCTGCGTGTGACCATAATTGTAACTGAGCAATATGTATTGAGCTAGCATCCAGCAAGCTGCAGAACATTTCCCAGCTCAGATAGGAGATTCCCGTTTGAGATGTTCAATCAGCTAATAGAAATAAAGGTTGTAAGGGAATTTCCAAAAAGCAAATAGGAAAGTCGAAGTTTTCAATAATGTTAGTTGAGGCATTTTATGCGCACTACCCATAGCTGTGGTGTTCGCTAACTATTATAGCCTAAGAACAAAGATAAACTGGCAACAATTTTTTTTAAAATATGCTGGCCTTCGGGGCCGAAAAAAACCAAGCTGAGGGCTGGGTGCCTGTTGGACGTGCCTGCTCTGAGCGATGCAAAACAAGTATTGCTTTCAACTTGGTGACCTCGACCTTCCGGCAGCGCAACTTTCGGCTGTTGTTTCATTGCTGTGGCAGGTTTAATTTATTAATTTTACATGTCGATTGGTAATCATTCGCTCATCATTGTTTCATCATTGTGATTTGTAGACAATCATGGAGCCTGATCTCATTCCCAATCTTTCTTCTGTTACCATTTGCAATGGTGACAGCAAACCTGCTCCAGAGTCAGCCAGTCACATTAAGCCTGTCAATCCTGAAAGCAAAACAGAGATCCTTGAACCTTGTTCCAATAATTTCTCCAAGGAAGTGAAAGTCACCAGACAAACAGACCAAATGAGAGCGCTACAGACAAACCTACGGGACATGTGAGCTTGTCTATAGTGATATTACGTGAGAAAATTCGGTTGTGCGCTAGCTAATGTTTGAGATTATTTAAACTACCAAATCTAAATTAATCATAGTTTTATGAAGACAAGATATGCACTAAATATTCATGATGTTCGTGTATTAGTGTAGAGCTAAATCAATGTATTATTCGTGTACTTTTCACAGTTTGAACTCTTGTGCTAGTAAATTCAAGAATAGCTGCCGTAAAGTTTGACTTCGAATTTCTTCTACTTCCTAAATATCCTCTATTCTCTTTTTACAGTGGCCTTTCTATGACCTTTTATGTTTATTGTCTTTTTAAGCATGCACTGCACGCTTGTACGATTCCAAATATTTAACAAGTTTAGCGTGTGTTGTTGTAGTGACTATCTCACCATGATGACATACTTTTTAGCCATGCTATCGATTGCTATTGACTCAATCATCGGGTGCTATTCAGTATGAAGTAAGGCTCGTGTAAAGTGATGCAATTAAGGTTTGAAATACTACAAAAGCAGCTCATCACTGCTCATGCTATGGATCTATGACCGTTCCTTTTTTTATTTTGTAGAAACACATCACGAAGTGACTTCATATTCTGCGCTGACAGATTGGTAGGTCGACTTGTTACCAGGCACTCTCAAACTACTCTCAAAGTACAGAAATATTGGTGTCATTAATACTGAACTGACCTAATCCGGTGTCTTTGTCAAACTTTTTACTTGTGATATGTTATTTTATTCATTTATGATATAATATGACTGGAACCAGCGGGAGAGCGGTATTCAGAACTTATCTTTACAAACTGCTCTTCCTACAGACTCTGGAGTCATTCTGTCTATGTGATTGATTGCATTACATTTTAACCTCTGTGAACCTCCAGTTCAAACAAAAAAATTGCGTCTGTCGCTTCAACAAAAATTCAAAACTTGAACACCCTTGAGATAGCCAAGTAAACTCTCTGGTGCAGCTGATCGCCAACTGATGCACTTTCTCATTAGCTTTAGTATTCAGTCATTGTAAGCAGATGTTTGTTGGGGTTTAAGGACTGCTTATTATATTATATTATTTTTATGTTATGTTAGAATAAAACACGCAGTTTGCGTTTTGCCTCGTATTTCTAAGGAAACTATGGAGGGGCCCGAGGTACTACAGATACAGCAATACATACTTCGGCCTAGCCTACTCTATCAATAGTAGTTGTGAGAAAGTCACTATACTTTATATGTTACCTACTCTTTTAATAGACAGTTTATGGGAGGAAATTATGTTACAATGATTTAAAAAGTCATTTTTAATCTTTGAGCAGATTAAAAGTAGTTACATTATTCCAAATAGGAAAACATATCTGTAGAATTCAAACAATTCGCTTTTCAAACATTTCTTTGGAACAGATTATGGTTGGCAACATATACAGCCCGAGGTCAGGCTGAATACATATTATTAGCACTTCCCTTATCAATGTACTAGTAGTTGATGAACGGACTCTCATGAATGTCTTCAGTTTATGGCTAACTTCATCGAATGGTCAATTCTAAACATTAAGCAACAGTCAACAGCAACATAAGCAACGATAAGCAACAGGCTGCAAAATCGACATTGCTTGCAGGGCCCACGGTTTGCTGTATCACATGTAAACTAGGCAGTAGACGTGATACAAACACATCGCAAGCTACAGATTAGTAGTGGAAGTCCTGTTTCACTTGTATATAGATCACACATTGGCAGAGTTACTGGTGTGCTATATATGGACTACACATTAGCATTAGTACTGTTATGTGCCCTTTGACCTACACAGTTATCTTTTTTTCTTGAAGTTCTTCCATAGATAATCATAAGTTCATAACACTAACCCTTGTATTATATCCGCTTTATCATTGATTAGATTTATCTGCATGTTTTTGGAAGATGATGCCAAGATATGTTATTTGTTTTAGATTAGGATGGTCGTAGAAGAAGCATTAGCGCATCTACCTTATGATGAGGTCACGGTGACCACTCCTACCGGTACGTTAGTCACGGGTTTCATAAATTATAAATATTGTGAAGTTTTTAATTTGCCAAGTCAGTCTGCTGCTTTCATGAGTTAGTAAGACTGCTAGCGTTTCTTACTGGTACATGTAATACTAGCATTTCTGAGTGTTTGCATCTTTAATTTGTAAAAGTTTATGTAGTAAGAAAATTTTATAAATTGATTATGCTGTCTTCTGGCTCTGATATACCATTCATTCAACTAGTTGAGCGAAAATAAAAAACAATCATTGTTGCTAAGAGGGGCTGTCATGGAGTTGTGCTGCCTTGGTGCATTCATGCTTAGGTAAACAACAACATTGGTATTTCGGAATGTATCCTTATATGTGACAGATATTTAAGTAAAGCGAGGTAAGCTAAATTATAGGTTAACACATTTGGCCATCTACTGGCAACTTTCCTTTATATAAATTGTTAAATTTCAGGTAGTAGCTTATTCTAACTGAACATGGTTGGTTAGAGACTTGTGCGACATTCCTGCAGTCTTCTGCAAGTCATTTTGTAGTCTACTTGCAGTGTATTCTTAAAAATTGTAGGCCCAAGTTATAGGAATATAACGAATGTTTTCTGGTGTTTGATTTATTGATGCCACTAAATGATTGTTCTAGTAATTTCAATCAACTCAAAATGTTTCTTTTGCTGTAAATGAATATTCTGGTGATTGTTATTGAATTCTTATTTCTGTAAGTTCACAAACAGTGATTGGTTCTTAGGCGATCACAGTTTAGATATTTATTCTTTAAGTCATTGTAGGTTTTTACTAATATTCATAGAAATTTGGTTATATTTGTTTTACATTTACGTTCAGACATGTTTTGCAGGAGCAAAATATGCAGGAAAGAAATTCAAAAAAGGCGTTACATGCGGAGTCAGCATAATGAGGAGTGGTAAGAGAACACAACTCCTGATTTAGCCATGTACTTTGTAGCAGGCCTCTCAAGTCCACTAGTTGGACTTCCGATGATAATTACTATCTACACGCATTAGCATAATTCTCATGTCCAATAGGCTAGTTTCTATCTTTTGTTTGGGCACCTTAACAGCTCAGTGATAGTTTATCAATCTCATTTCATATCGCAATCATTCATGTCTCAATTCCATCAGTTGAGGCCTCATGTGAACATTGACAAGTTTGGCCTATGCTTATTATGGCACTAGTTCGTAGATGCTGGTGTCAGTCTAAAATGCTCCTGTATTGGTTAATTCTGTTAGCACTTGGCATGCCATTTGTGTTTGAAAATCTTTATTGAAAATTGTAAGCTTCTATAGTGGAGCAATATTCTTCTCGTGTTTAATAAAAACAGAAAGAGATCATTGAAAAACTACTTTGAATGTGTGTAAGTTGATTAGCCAACACGCAGCCGGTAGTGCTAAGTTGTTACTTTCCCTAAACCTTATGTGGCTCTTTCTAATTCGAGTGTATCCTCACCCTAGCAGATGTAGTTTAATTTGTGTAGAGCTGTGAAGTAATTGGCATGCTTGATATGTGAATACCGAGCCCTATTTTTTACAGGAGAAGCAATGGAGCAGGGGCTAAGAGACTGCTGTCGCTCGATAAGAATAGGTAAAATTCTTATACAGACAGATAGTGAGACCGGGCAAGCTAAGGTCTTCTATGCCAAGTTTCCTTCTGATGTTGTACAAAGACAGGTCCTTCTGCTCTATCCCATTCTAAGTAAGAGAGTCGGCGCTATTGTACAGGGCAAGAATATGTTGGTGCTAGTAGTGACACTGTTAGTAGTAGGGTGAGTGATAGTAGTGACACTGTTAGTAGTAGGGTTAGGGATAGTAGTGACAGTGTTAGTTGTATGGTGAGTGATAGTAGTGACACTGTTAGTAGTAGGGTGAGTGATAGTAGTAACACCGTCAGTAGTAGGGTGAGTGATAGTAGTAACACTGTTAGTCGTAGGGTGAGTGATAGTAGTGACACTGTGAGTAGTAGGGTGAGTGATAGTAGTGACACTGTTAGTAGTAGGGTGAGTGATAGTAGTGACACTGTTAGTAGTAGGGTGAGTGATAGTAGTGACACTGTTATTAATAGGCTTTGTGGCAGTAGAGACACGGTGACCAGGAGAGTGAGTGGTACTGGTGATATGAAGTGTTGACTAGGAGGCTATTCAGTATTTCTAGAAAGTAGCACAGCATTTGCTTACTTATACCACCTACCTTCTGAATAGGTCACCCTACACAAGCGTGGTTGATTTCTAGTACTGCCGGTGTCACTCGTAAAATATTAAAATAATACATAAAAATACACGATTAAACAGTTTATATTTGAGATAACATGATTTTCATTGAAAATATTCACATTTAGTTAGTTATACAATAAGTTTTAGAACTTGCAACTCTTTGCTGAGGCACATTACACTTCATAAGGTATTCAGTGAGCAATCAACTAAAGCACGAAGTGGCTTTTGTGCTGAAACTTTGTATTATTTTTCTTACCCAATTTTACTTTCAGTTTAGGGGAACTTGTACTTTCAGTTTAGGGGAACTTGTACTTTCATTTTAGGGAAATTTGTACTTTCAGTTTAGGGGAACTTGTACTTTCAGGTTAGGGGAACTTGTACTTTCAGTTTAGGGGAACTTGTACTTTCAGTTTAGGGAAACTTGTACTTTCAGTTTAGGGGAACTCGTACTTTCAGTTTATAAAGGGGAACTTGTACTTTCAGTTTAGGGGAACTTGCACTTTCATTTTAGGGAAACTTGTACCTTCAGTTTAGGGGAACTTGAACTTTTAGGTTAGGGGAACTTGTACTTTCAGTTTAGGGGAACTCGTACTTTCAGTTTATAAAGGGGAACTTTTTACTTTCAGTTTAGAGGAACCTGCACTTTCATTTTAGGGAAACTTGTACCTTCAGTTTAGGGGAACTTGAACTTTTAGGTTAGGGGAACTTGTACTTTCAGTTTAGGGGAACTCGTACTTTCAGTTTATAAAGGGGAACTTGTACTTTCAGTTTAGAGGAACCTGCACTTTCATTTTAGGGAAACTTGTACCTTCAGTTTAGGGGAACTTGAACTTTTAGGTTAGGGGAACTTGTACTTTCAGTTTAGGGGAACTTGTACTTTCAGTTTAGGGAAACTTGTACTTTCAGTTTATAAAGGGGAACTTGTACTTTCAGTTTAGGGGAACTTGTACTTTCAGTTTAGGGGAACTTGTACTTTCAGTTTAGGGGAACTTTCCTACAAGTCAGTGTTATTGGATGTTGTTCAATGATAAAATTCTACCTTAATGTACATTTCTATGTAAAACAGCCCTTTATTCAAATAAAGTACTATTTTTCTCTTCATAGTTGTTTACAATCCTCTTGTTTCCAAATGATGCCAACATTGCATTTATCAGTAAACTGCTGAATCACAGTGATTATTATCAGTCTTTAATTGTTTGTAGTCTATAAATAATAATCAATAATTACATTCTGTAATAACTAGTTAACATTCAGTTTAAACACAACAAACTGTATTTTCATCATAACTCTTCAAAAATGAGTTGACTTTAAATTGTTCTATCAGCAGGAAGACAAAGTTACAGAGATGAGGTGTTCAACTCTGACATTTGTCTCTGCTATAGTTAGTATAAATATGCCTGAGCAGTGAATCAGCAACTCGTCGGTGCATAATGGAGATCCGAGGTTTCAGCTATAAAAAGTTCTTGTTCTTATCTATCAAGCATCCGCATGACAATACATGTACTAGCTAACAGTTGTTCATCTTCTGAATGTTTATCACTATATAGCTATATATCATCTGTTAATGCACAATAACATAGATAACAAAAGCTTTCAATACTCAGACGTCAGAATCATATGCTGGGGATAGAGAATGGAACTAACCACAGTTGACAACTATTGATATGTCGGTATGCCTATTGACAAAGATATATAGATACAGTATTGATATAGATATTGATACTCATACATCAAAGCCTAAATAATATCAGTAAAGACTGTCGACATCTTGTCTTGTCCTACAGTAGGTAGGAGATTTGATCTGTCAGGTGTGGTGTCAACTGTCAGACTAGATACATAAGCTATGTAGGAAATCTAGTGACAGACTAAAGGTGTACTTGCCTGACTCTTGCATACTGCCCTTTGGTGTACCATCTATTACTATTGCTGGTCCACCTAACACCTTGATCTACTCTGTCAGCGCCCCTCAGGTCAAACGTGTATTTTACTCTTGCGCACACCTTGATGATGAAAATTAATCAAAATACATTTTTAAGTCAAAAGTATGCTTGGGCTCAGAAGGTTTAGTTTTAGCGGCGCAGAAATGGAAGATCATTGATAATTTCTTTTTATTTCCTTTACTAAGTATCTTTATAGCTGACTTGATGAGCAATTTTAATACTTGTTAGTAATTTTAATACATTTTTAATAAATTTATTAATGATTAAATTGATTGTGATTAATTACCTGTTTGATTGGTAAAAGTCTCCAAAATCGATGTGTCTTAAGGAAATGTCAACTCTACTACTTTACAAAATAAGGCAAGCACCTTTAGCAAATCTTCTAAAGAAATTTCAAGTCTGCTCTCATCTAGTGGGCTTATAACAGAGCAGCTACCTAAAAGCTGGATAAGATGTTATTGGGTTATAAATATGTTCGTGGTAGACAGCCAGGAATATTACTAACATTCCAACTGGACTGACACACCGGTGGGATCATAATATGTGCCCACATTAACAGTCCAGCGAAGGGGTTCCTCTGCCTGTTATGTCACAAAATACTCTTGCAGTATTGAGCTTGTCCATGTGTATTTCATGACTTCTTATCAGCGTGTTACTGTAACACCAGTAGAAGAGTTGGTTTCCTTATATTTTCAGCTGGTAATATACATTTCCTGGTTATTGGTAATATGCTTATTGTTGTTATTCTTTTCAATTAGTTTTATAACTTTGTGTGTGCAATTATCTGTCATGCAATTAATAGAGTTGGTTTGGCTTCTCACTACGTTTAGCGTTGTTTTTCTGAAAGTTCTAGCTGGTCCATGTTCAGGGGAAACTATCTATTAACGCTGTTCTATGTAATCTTATGTAGAATCATTTAGTTTCAGGTCATTTGAAGCATACGTTTTCTTGTAACTGGCTGAAATGTACACGCATATGTGGCCACAGCTCAAAAAGCCCCTACGATCTCGACCAGCCATTTGATGATGTATAAAAGAATTCAATGGCAAATGTTAGTCGAAGTTTCTATATACGTCTACGGATTGCAATCTATTTGCTCAGCAAAGATCTTATACTCGCAATATGTGCAGAAAACTTAAGTGGTACATTCGCGCAGGCACTGATGAAGTTTAGTGGAACTAGCCTAAGATTTGACCTTGAATAAAAAATTTCGCTTTACTTACATCACCACCTCACGTAACCTTTTAAAAGTCAGCAAACTCCTTGAAAGAAAGAAATGATTACAGAGATGCGAGTTAAGGTAGTGCATATTAAATAGGATATCTGAAGACTTCAGTTATCAGTTATTGTACAACCATTATATACATGTATGTAAGATTTAAATGCAGTTAATTCATTGGTAAGCTGCTCTAAACAACACACAATTCTTTATATACCTCACCAAATGGCTGGTAGAGAGTGTAGTTGTTTTTCAAGCCGTGGCCAAATATGCGTGTACATTTTAGTCAGTTACAAGAAAACTGATGCTTTAGATCACCTTGAAGTCGTGGCTCTACATAAAATACTCTGCCTAACAACTTGCTGTTAACATATTGTGTCACCTGAACAAGGCCCATCACGACTTAAAACTTATTTGCAATTTCGGGTGATGCATTAACAATTTGCTTACGCTAGTCATGTCTGCAGTTGAATGCCCCTTTCAATATTCTCATGCATCCACTGCGTGTCTTGTTGCTGACCTGAACAAGGCTTTCATGCTGCTTATGCAGGATTTTAAGTAGACGTGTACATATTCTGTATAAATCACCAAGCACACTCACTTTCACGTCGTAGCGCTAGTACATTGGGTACTAATAAGAACATGTCCAATCCCACTGCATGTAATGTCATGTACAAGTCATAGGATATCAAGTTTTCCTTCTCACAATGTAAGGTTACAGTTGCCTTCATGGTAGAAGCATGCGTAGTTTAATCTGTTTATTGTGCCTGACATCAGTTTAATACAAACTATGGCGAGATGTGGATCAAAGATTATGAGGCTGTCTCTTTTTGTACTCCTGAGAATTGAAATTTAGGTTGAAACTTCAGGATTTAGATTGCATATGAGTACTTTATTTCTGCACTTCTCAGCGACATCTGCTTGATTAGTTCTACAGTATGGTTACCTTGAAGTATCTAATATCTCATTATTCTTTATTATGTTATAAAACAACAAATACATGTAGCTACTTGATGAACCATTTCCTGTTCTATAGGCTCTGGGAATACGGTTAGCAAAGCCCTAGAGGTGCTCCAAGAGCATGGAGTTGACGTAAAAAATGTCTTACTCGTGTCTCTTTTCTGCACACCTTACAGTAAGTAATCTTACACTCTTGTTATGGCCGATCTCGCTCTCTATAATGGTAATTAGATTAGTTCTGCTACCTCCTGTTAATTATTACTTTCAGCTAGGTCAAGGTTGATATGTGAATAGGGATGGTTAGTATGCTGTCACTTCAATGGCTGTTTCTTCACTCAGGCTAGAGAGGCATAAGATGCTAATTTAAGACTGACAATAATAGAGCCAACACACTAACTTATAACTAACAATAATAGAGCCAACACACTAACTTATAACTAACAATACCAGAGCCAACAAACTAACTTATAACTGACAATAATAGAGCCAACACACTAACTTATAACTAACAATAATAGAGCCAACACACTAACTTATAACTAACAATAATAGAGCCAACACACCAACTTATAACTAACAATAATAGAGCCAACACACTAACTTATAACTAACAATAATAGAGCCAAAACACTAACTTATAACTGACAATAATAGAGCCAAAACACTAACTTATAACTGACAATAATAGAGCCAAAACACTAACTTATAACTGACAATAATAGAGCCAACACACTAACTTATAACTAACTCCATATTGCTATATTATATACTCAACATCCATGTGTTTTTATGCTTGCTATATTATATACTTGAGGCTTATTGAAAAACAAAAGGTTATCAGCAAAAGCATATTTGGCCATGAAATGAATGCGATCTGAAGGTACATCATTACATCTGACGCAGCATTGGCTTGCTCTGATTGGCTACTAAATTATCAAAGATGGCACCTGTGGTTTATTCGTGTGTTCGGCAGCATTTATCAGTAACTATCGAGAGCCATTGTTTTGTTATCTAGTACTTGCTTCAACAATTGTTCTTTGTGATAAGAAATATATTAGAAAAACAGATCTACCAACTCGACTATTCTGTTTGTGTAGGCTTGGAGCTGTTACGAAAGGACTACCCAGAGCTGAGGATCTTAACCACTGAGATCCACCCTATTGCTCCGAGTCACTTTGGTCAGCGATACTTTGGCACCGAGTAAACCGTCAATTTTTTTCAATGTAAATTTTTTTCTTAAATGTGCGTGTTTATGGTAGTCTATGCTATTTATCATGTTACCACAATGCCCTTTCATTGCGCAGGCTATGACCATATCTAACGGTGCTAAATATTTTAAAATTTGTATACATTATATATTTTACTTGTGAGAACCAAGGTTTTTGAGCACCGTATCAGTTTTTTAAGCCAATGGATTTTTGATTAACATATATCTTACTAAACTTGAACTCACTAATCTATTTCCTACATTTTCTTTTGACTAGTAATGATCAAGGTAGTGCAATTTGAAATGTAACAAACAAGGTAGCGCAACTCTGAAATGTGACAAACAAGGTAGTGCAACTCCAAGATATGAAGAACCAGGTAGTGGAATACAAATATTATACTGTAAAAAATCTCGCCCACTTCTACCAACAGCAAATAAGGGTATTACCTTAGCAAGTATAAATTAATCTGTACATCACTAAAAACCGTGAGCAACTAAAATGTTGAGGTCAACATGACTCACTGCCGAAAAAGAGACGGCTTCACACAAATTTCATTTGCAATCAAACGAACAGTAGTTTTTATGACATCTGCTGCCAGAGACACCTGTATTTCAATTAACTGTCTCTGACACCAGGTCCATAGTGCCTGTGACCGAACCTACATACTGTCTGTTAGATGATTCTATTGAATATTGCATAGCTACAATCACATTGGGATGACCCAACTATTAGAAATGGAAAGTGTGCTTTGTTTATTGATGTTACACATCATTTCATGCATATAAAATCTAGAAATATCCTAATATAAAGATATCGCTATCTTCCAGATGATAACGATATACAGACACTATAGAAAACTTTCATGAACCATAGATGTGTGGACGGGTTATTGATGGAAAAGTATTCTATTGCGTCACGAATAAATATCAGTCTTTGAGCCATGCAAAACTTTTTAGCAAAAAGATTATACAGAAGCAAAATAAGTAGTACCAACATGTAGTAGAAATGCGAAAAATAATGCTTTTCAACATACTGAGTAAAACATGATTGATGAGAGGGTAGGGGCGGCAAGCATCAGTGAGTGCTGGCAATGTTTTTAGATAATTCCAGATACTGTGGGGAAGACAATATGATCTGAGACTCCTTGAATTGAGAGTGATTACTTTGAGCAATACATGACTGCAGCAACTGTTTCAAGCGAGTGCTAATTGCGCATGACTAGGAAAGACGCCTGCAGACTGTTCTTTAAGCCATATAGGTAAACAGATTTATGTCATTATCATCTCTCGCTATATACTTGTTTTCAATTAGCCACTCCAATTGTTCTTTTATTAGTTTTTTCGAAGGCAGGAACATGTTCTTCAGCATTTCCACCAGTTCTGTTTGAAGTCCTGCGTTTGATAACTTTTTCCTCATCTTCATGATAGTCACGATCGCCTCCTAATCAACAGAGGTCTAAATGAAATACTAGATTACATAATATGGCCATAACTGGGTAGAAAATGTGATGGGATAATGTGAATTAGGAATTATGCGCACCTTGCAATACCATGCGACAAGTGTTTCAATGAATGTTGAGGATTAACGCTGGCCCTTTGTTACAAAAGATAAATAGTTGTATGTCAGACACCATAGCAGCGCACTCCTGTCTCATCACATCAAAATGGGAATGACCAAAATGTGAACAATGGTTAAAATGGAATAGCCTGCGCATCATTCACTAGCGCAGTTACTATCTGTTGCAAGCATGGAACAATCGATAAAGAATATGCGAGTAACGAAATTAGCTTGACTTGCAGATTAACCGCACCATGGAAAGTGCCTAACATCAAGTAAACTACTGGGGCCTCTGTAAGGGAAACACAGTTTTTCTGTTTTAGTAAACTCTATTACAACCAATTCTGAACACTGCTGGTGTGAGTTTACCAAAGGCTACCAACCAATTCTGAACCAGGCTGATGTGAGTTTACCAAAGGCTACCAACCAATTCTGAACCAGGCTGATGTGAGTTTACCAAAGGCTACCAAACATTCACAAATATGAAGTAAAATGAAATCAGTAGAGTGCAAATGACCTTAATTTGGATGGCAACATTGGCAGTCATTTATACAAAGACAACAAGGTTCAAACACCGACTAAAATTACTGTTATTCCTCAGGAATTACTTTCTATACTTCTAAGCTTGTTGTTAAGCAAGTTGCCATTTGCCTAAATTGTGCAACACTAAAAATGGTTTGATATAAACCTGTGAAATCTAACATCGCGTAAACAATATAAAATTATCCATATTAAAACTAGTAGATAACTTGAAGACATACTCATCACTAGATCAGAATATGAATGGACAGTATGCATCTTCTTTAATAGTTTATCTTAGCCTTCTTCATAATCTCTATTACTGTGTTATGCCTCCTACCTGCACCCTGAGTATCCTCAACTGTATTATAGCCTCATTATCCTCTTCACTAGACTTCTCAGTTGACAGCTGAAGCCGACCAATCAGATTAACTCGACCTCTTTTCTGCGCTTTACCATTTTTACTGAAAGTTTTGAAATACATGTAAATAGTACTAACAAATCAAATCAACCAATAAGAAAAAATCTGTCATCCAATCAACCAATAATAAATTAAAACTTCTCTATGAATTAATAAGAAACAAATATGTCATCCAATCAACCAATAAGAAAGCTACTAACATCAGAGAGAATTGTTGGTTAACAAAAAACATGGTTGTGTCCATGAAGTCTTTAGGGGTCGATACAGTCGGGCGGTACTGTAAGACTTGATTCTTTAGCTTGGGCACTGCTACCAGACTCTAAACATATGAGAGTTGATTTTGTGAGCTCGCTATTCCACTGGAGCCATTAATAACATTGGATAATGAACACCAGGTGATCACACTATTCCACAAAATGCTAGTCCAAAACAGTAGAAGTAACAAAGCAGCATATTTTCTGAAAACCAAAACATCATTTTCTAGCATTTTCATTTCAAGTGCAATCACCTACAATAAGCCTGCAAAATAATCCAGTTACCACAGGAAGTGTGGTACTACCCTTGACTGCGTAAGAATAACCATAGATAACACTCAACAGTAGCGTAGAAACTCTGCGGAAAGTGAATTTCATGGCATAAATGAGAGATGCTAAAATATTAAACGAAAGCCAAATGAGTGGTGTGCAGCTCCAAACAAACTACAAGTAGACTACCAGTGGACTACAACGAGTGGACAAAAAGGAGCACCTACCCACAAGGTTCGTCGTAACTCGCTTTCTGGAAGCTGAGTTGCAAGACGGATGCTTTCGAAAGAGATTTCATCATCAGGTCTGTTGTTCCATGAGCAGAGGATTGCCAACTGAAAGGTTGTGACTTCCAGATCGTATTTGCCAAACTCAGAAGCAAAAGTTACTACTCCTAGAATGGTAAGAGTTTCATAGCATAGGTACATGTAAGTATTCAAGGTTTGACAAGGACAACGGTGGCCTACTAGCACTCTGTTACTAAAGAATGTGAGATGTGTGTGTGATCGTGGACATTATGCTGCCATATTTAAATGTTGTCTCAAGAATAAATATCTTCTGCCAAACGTGAATGTATTACTCTCGGAAATACTACAGTACTGTGAGCCTACTAGCTACTTTATTGAACATTGAGAAGACAACTGAAAGGTTAGTCACACTCACAAATGAGGATATCATTTGTGAGCTATGCTGAAGTGTCATTGTGGAATATCAACCACACTACTCTCTAGTAAAGAGACAATGATATATAGCTGATGCTATCACTCAGGTCGCTTCAGTATTTGAATTCCATTTCAAAGACTGAGGAGCCAGATTTCCAAAGATATGACAAATCGAACAGGAGAAACCACATTTAGTTGCTATAGAAGAAATGCAAGACGCAGGCTCCCCTCCAAGCAGCATACCCGTTCATGAACAGAGGCGCTTAACCGTCATACACACGTAAGGGTTACTTTTTTGTGAAAGCATCTGGCAACTCTACACAGCAGCTGGTCGCATGCAAGCATTTGGGTTATTATGAACAATTTCCTACCCTGCATAAATAGACTGCCTCGAAGCATTGTGTATATGCAAACATAACGGCCTACCGTTAGACATAAGATTGTTCCATTGTAATTTTCTTCCATTATGCTTGCGCTTGTAGAACTCTTCAACAGAAGGAATGACATCCTCAAGGTCTGCTGGCAAACTTACTGTTGTTTTCTCACTCGACCTTGCCCAGGCCCCAGAATTCAAAATCTTGATATTTACATCTGCAAAACAATCAGACAGATACACTATTTACACTGAATACTCTGTCAACAATGGAGTATTTTAACAGAGCAAGTCCAATGCCACTTAAAAGAATTTAAATGAGTGTAAAAAACAAGATTAATGGAGCTCACTTCTTGAAAATCCTGCAAAAAAGTAAGCCAAGATAAATGAGGCTAACACTTTCACTTTTTACGCCAAACAGCACAGAAAGCCCCTACTGTACACCCCAAGTACTTCATTTGACTGAAGAGTCTCACTTCATATACATTACTATATGGCTGGGAACCAACCAATCAAACGACCCTTCAGCCTGGTTATATAGGCATTGTTGTTGGTAAGGCAGGCATTACCTAGTCCACTCTCACAGTTATTTCTAGCCAGTTCCCTGTACTCTGTGTTTAGATCGTCACTAACTTGCATGTCCTGAAACATTCTTGCTAACTTGTTAACATAGTCTGCAGGCATGCCAATCTCCTGTAAAAAAATATTTTACCAATTGAGACAGAAAAACTGCTTATTTTCTCAAAGCTTACAGGTCAACACCCCTAATTAAATACTATAAGGCGCAAAATTTTAACCACAAAAAGTTCCAGTGATGCTGTAACTCAGCATCATAAATTAGCAGATGATGTGATGATGTAGTGATGTAGATATGTGATGAGATCTTTGAGGTCCAAGCCAACGGCTGGAGACAAGCCATCACCAATTTTAATATATAATCAAGATAAGATAACTTCTAGTATTATTGCAAGGGGTTTACCATATGCCCCCCGCATAAAAGCCTATCTCACATACTAGCCGGCCCTAAAAAAACAGCCCTAGAATGGCGGAATTAATGAAAGTTCACATATACGCCACCCCTATAAATCGTAACACGCCGTACGTACCTATCAAAGCAAAATGTTGCGGAAATGGAGCAAATTTTGCAGACTTGGTACAAAACATTTCTGATTGGGGAGTAGATGTATCATGTCTCCGCTTGGTCAAAAAGAAACAATCATATGGTTGTGTTGAGCCAATGGAAAACATGTCTGCATATCACCCTGGCCTCAGTTTTACTTTGAAAAAACATGTTTTTTATAGATATTTCTTCTTGGCGATGATCAGATGCATTACAGCTACATGTATGTACGTAAGTGTCACAAATTGTAGATCAATGAACTTCTGATGATTGTCTATTGGGTAATTATTATAGTAATGGTAGAAGTAAAGTGAGTACTTATTTTTAGAAGTAATAATAATGCTGTAAGCTATAATAATAGTGGTAACTGGTCTGACTCGGAACATGCTTAACTTGTCAACCATGATAGTATGGAGACAAAAAAGTGTCTGAACTCATTCTGCAACCTTATTGTGGCTTTTTTATGGCATCAGATGATGCAAAGTTTTATGCTAACTAAGTTGCCAATGCCAAATATTTGAAATACTGAATACTTATTGTCTCCGTAAAACATTTACTTGGGAGCGACAGAGTTAAGTTTAGTGGTAACCATTATTCCTATGTTTTACTTTTACTAATAAAGTTGAGTTAATAAAGATTTGAATAGTAGTTGTTGAAATTAAGTTCTGCACAATATTATTTCATTTGCTTACAATCAGAGTTACGCGTGCATAAGCCGGACCCCTCAGTTTGGTAACATGTGTTTTGCATTCTAGAATCGACTTATATTCAAGAATATAGCGTAATTTCAACTCTGCATGCCCTTTTTAAACTAAATTAGTTTTTGGGTTGAATCAGACCTTATTGATGATGTCCTGAACTGCGATAATGCAAGCCCTAAGCAATCATGTTGTTGTAAAGTTTTTGTGCTGTGCGCATTATTAGACTGACACATAAAGCATAGTAATAAAAAAACATTTATATAAAATGAGCATATATTACCAGGCACTAGTTAGTCGAGTACTTAAGAATTTAATGTAGGAGCAAATGTAGACCCACCCTCAGCCAGTCCACCATCATTTCCTCTACTTCATTATCAGCGGATGTGCCGAGAATAAGCCGCCTGGTAAGGTGAGCCTTGTGGAAGCGCATGAAGACATCCTTGTTCTGTACATACTTGAGCACGAGCAGCTGCAGTACACGAGATCATATAAAATTACAACTGACCTCTATGCGGTCCCACTGTAAAACATGGCCAGCAAAAACGACAAAACGAAATTTTCTCTCCAGTTTAGTTGCGCTAAACACAAGTAATCTTTCCTTTAATTAAGATAGATTAACTATCTTTAGTGATAACGAACAGAGTACAGTATTACAATTCTTGCGGTGTTCAGCGCCCAAAACCATTTCAACTCACCAGATTTTTAAGGCTATGCTCAATTTCATCAGAGCTAAGTTTCTTACTCAAAGGTGTCTTCCTTAGCAACAGGTCGCAGTAGGTAGCCAGCAACTCTGGACACCGGGACTCTGGTTGTACCTTAGCCGGGCTGTTTAATCAACATAGAATAACTAGCGCAGGTCATTCGCTGACAATAATATTGGCTAAGAAATGTTGAATAAGTTATTTACTAAACTAGAGTGAAGAACAGAATCATACCGGCCAGGATAAAATATTCAGAGGGGTAAACTAGCATTTGAGTAACAAAATAATGTTGGACTGACATCGAGGCAAACAGACAACTCCTTAACAACAATGAACAAGCAGATTCAGTCATACCTAAACATACTAGTGCCCCAACATGAGAAAATTGAAATACGAGCAAAATTTCAGGGAAGTTTCTGCCTTGAGATGTGAGAAACATTTGAGACACAAGCTCATCCGGTTCTCAATGGCCACTAAATGGCTAACTATGAGGCCATTTTTAAGAACAAAATCGCTCAGTCTTTCTCATCGAATCAGTTTGGAAAAGGTATAAAAAAGGTCGGCTAAAAAATATAGTAAAAGCGAGGCAAAAAGCACCAAACCGGAGACGGGTAATAAAAATTAAGACGCAAAGAAAATTAAAGCTAAGTTTTGTAAAATATTAAAACTTGTGTGTTTAGTAAGCTAATTTCATTTATGTCAAATTTAAATTTAGTTTATGTTAAGTTACGTAGCGTCACAAAAGTCTAGTGTACCGAACACTTTGCTGTGAAGTCTCTCTCATGCCGCCATTAGCCACTACATCTGTCTCACAGGTAAAAACTCCACACAGTCCTGTACATAGCAATGTTGCATTTTATTGCAGGTTATAACTATTAAATAGGTATTTGTTATTTTGTGAGCATAGCCGGTGAACTACATCAATTAAAAACACATTTTTTCATAGTAGTGTTGTCTTTTTAGGAGGTTTTTCCTAGTATAAGAACAGATTAATTTTTATTTAGTTATTTTATGCAGAAAAATATATACCATCAACTGCTGACACCTGACAATTCAGCTGTCACAATCCTTAGACACTTGTGACATCGAGAGTCCATCACCTGCAGACACTTGACATAAAGTCTGCTGCAACTAGGTTGGAAGACCCATGAAGACCACAAGCGAATAGATGTTCACTCACCCTCTGGCTTTGGTAGGAAGCTCAATACGGAAAACTGAAGTATCATTGACTAAAGACTTATAAGCCATGTCTCTAGCAGTCAGAAACCGAGGGTCCATCATGAACGCCTCGGAGACTAGTTCGGTGAAACGTCTAAATAAACTCAGGAGTTTTTCTACATACTGCTCCGAGTCCTACAATAACAATGAAACTACATGAACTGCAGGTAAAAATAATAAGCCTGTTTGTTTTGGGACCAATTTAATGGTTTACAAACTTTTCATCTCAAATTCTAGTAATAGAAACGACCGAAAATATTATGTTATTATTAGTTATGTGTATAACTAAATGGGCCAATCATGATTAGAGTAATATGCTAGCACTGCACATCTTTGATAGCAAACACCTGGTTACAGTTCTATCGTGACTACTCAATATGGCGGATCAGAGCCATCAGGATTACATACGGTGTATAAGATAATGCATTGAAGTTCTCAGTCTATAGCAAATGATGAGTGTTACTTTTACATTTCTCCCTCTATGTTTAATGATATCAGGGTGGTTAGATTTTATAATCGGACGTATGTTGCTAGTGAAAGTACATCACGTTTGATGTATGATGATAATAAGATCTCTGGCATAATAGTTAAGCCCTGAGCTACGGTGCCAGACAAAATAGTTGGGGTGCAATCATCAGCTTTAGGCTTGAATAACTCTCAAGTTTTCACAGATAGATCACCAAAACTATATATATATATATTATATATTCTGATTCCTTTTTTTTTATTAATCTAACGAATTTAATATCATCATTTTTGGTCAAGTTGAGCAATAGTTAACTGAGCATATCTACAAGTATCACCAATTGGGGTATTTTTAATGAAAAAAAATGTCTCTGATCAGAGCTATATAATATTATTTTTTATCTTGAGATTTAAACAACTGTTTGTAAGATGGTGACCGTAGAAATGGCTGGTGGGGGTCAGGAAACATGCAGAGATGAAGAGACAAGCGATTGTGAACAATTTAATGAAGTGATAGCTAGAATGCAGTGATCACACTAGAGGAGTGGAAGGCGCGGACTGATTGCCTGGCAGTATCCATTTCAGAAAGAGAGGCAAATATGGTGAGATATGTTAAACGTGACACGCTAGGTATCTGCCCTGACACTTACCGTTACAATAGTTTTCGCACAGGCATGCATATCAGCCAAGCCTGACTCTTTAATATAGCCCTCTAGGTCTTTTAGCATGAGAGCTACACCGTTGTCAACTCTACTCATAAGCTGAAACATTAGCTTCAGTTCTAAAACAGAAAAGTACAAGCTTATGCAAAACTCTGTTGTCAATTGTTCAGTAACCAAGTTTTCAAAGACCAGCTATTGAAAACCCATACGCTATTCGCACTACACTACTGCTCTTCATATAAGTCTGCTAGAACAGTGAGCAACACGGGAATATCATGCCAGGATCTTTAGCATAGACGAGAGTTATCTCCTCCTAGATAGTACAAACCAAACACTAAATAAAAACCACATGTTCAGACAGACTTTTTATTAGTTTATAGAGGTGATGCGGCACTCTCTCAATAGAGGTGACGCGGCACTCTCTCAATAGAGGTGATGTAGCGCTCTCTCAATAAAGGTGACATGGCACTCTCTCAATAGAGGTGACATGGCAGTCTCCCAATAGAGGTGACGCGGCACTCTCTCAATAGAGGTGATGTGACACTCTCTCAATAGAGGTGAGTGGCAGTCTCTCGATAGAGCTGACGTGGCACTCTCTCAATAGAGGTGACGCGGCACTCTCTCAATAGAGCTGACGTGGCACTCTCTCAATAGAGGTGACATGGCACTCTATCAATAGAGGTGACGTGGCACTCTCTCAATAGAGGTGGGAAAAGAACCTGTTTTCCATGTGATAAACTGGATATACTGCAAAGCAACCAAGAAGAGCCTTCTACATTTAGACTTTGTAAGTTTCATCGGCCGTAAAAGTAGGATTGTTTTTTAAACCAAAAGTAAGTCACCGTTATTACTGTTTTAGTGTATGAAATTATGATTACTCTAATTAATACTCCTTTACATGTAAGAAACACTTCACTGCCAATAACAACACTTGATCTCTTAAGCTGCGTTCACACCAGCCAATTTGCAAACCGAGTTTTTGTGGCTGATCTCTGAACGATTTTATGGATTCTATCGGCGAGATTTTTTTGTTCACACTAGGGAGTTTGGACAGCTTTTATTTGCAAGGTCAGATAAGTTTAGCTGATATACTTTTAGTGAGTCATGCTTTGCATTTTGTTGACTGTTTCCTACGATGTCTATAGCAGACATTTTTAGCGAGCGAGTTTACTAACTATTTTCAGTTTTCTATTAACGATTCTCAATCAGTGGGACAATCGGCCAGAGAATCGGCCAGAGAACCGGCCAGAGAATCGGCCAGAGAATCGGCCAGAGAATCAGCCTGAAATCGGCTGGTGTGAACGTAGCTTTAGATTCATTATTGCCTAATAACTTTTATGTATAGCTCATGTATATATGCATGTATTATGAAATAACAATCAACAATAATAGCTGTAATAACTGCCAACAGAATATGTCCTTAAATTTGACCTTCAATTACATCAAGCAGCCAAAAGAGAAACTCATAGTGTAAATCGAGTCTACAGTCACCTACTTAACAGCTCTAACCAATTTGAGGCATACAGAGTCACACCAACAACTCTAGACAAAGTTCTAACCTCTAGACTTGGCAACTAAAGAAACCCTGGCAAAATAGACAATAAAGCTGTGACAATCTTGAGAATCTCCGACTCACGTTCTATGTCATTCGCCTTTATCATATCCAAGCATTCGGACAGGATGCTGTCTTTATATTTCACAACTAAGGTTTTTACGCACACATCCACCAGCTGCAACAAAACAAGACTTTTAATGAGCCAATCAGTTGAATGCGTACGTAGGACGCTATAAAACACCCCACATTGAAGTATGGCACTATTAGGGCTGTACTATGGCCTGGTTGTGTGGCGACTAGCACGAGCATCACCCTCATCAGTTCCCTCATCTTGACATTCCTTAGCAACTATGGATTTACCAACCTTGTTTACAGATGCAGAGCCCATGGCGGTATCCAAGTATCTATTTGCCATGGAAGTCTCTTCCTGTAGCCTGGTATGTGCCCAGCGCATGTAGTTGCGTACACCCTCTGTAGACAGGTGCTCCGCAGCCCGAGGTGTATAAAATTGCCTTGTAGCTTCTATATAGGCACGCTCGAAGTACTCCACATATATATTGGTCTGGCTTAGCCCGGAATCTAAGTTCACTTAAATCAAGAAAGGGATATATCATAAGAGTTTAGTGTGATGCGCCGATGTACAGAGAATAGCTTGAGCAATACTCAGCAAAGTTGACGTTACTAGTACTAGTTGATTCTACATAGCAACAGTTGATGCTGCATAGCAACATTTGATGCTGCATAGCAACAGTTGATGCTGCATAGCAACAGTTGATGCTGCATAGCAACAGTTGATGCTACATAGCAACAGTTGATGCTATGTAGCAACAGTTGATGCTATGTAGCAACATTTGATGCTACATAGCAACAGTCGATGATACATACTAACAGTCGATGATACATACTAACAGTCGATGCTACATACTAACAGTCGATGCTACATACTAACAGTTGATACTACATACTAACAGTTGATACTACATACTAACAGTTGATGCTACATAGTAATAGTTGATGCTACATAGTAATAGTTGGTGCTACAAAGTAATAGTTGATGCTACATAGCAACAGTTTATATTTCATAGCTACAGTTGATATTACCTAGCAACAGTTGATGTTAGATAGCTTATAATACCAGCCTTTAATAAAAACTTTAGTTATTTATGTTCAATATTATTAGTCCTCACTTAACCTTGAGGGTCAAAGTAGATGACTGAACTCTCAAAGCATGTAGTTAGCCAAAGACAACAAAGAACACAAATCACAAGCGAGTGAATTTTTGCGAACAGCCTTCATTAGGCTGAAGAAAATGTGCACATCTTATGGATGCATTGTGCCCAAGCCTTCCGAAGTATATCTAGGTGTAGCAAATTTATAAACACATGTGGCACGTACCAAATGACTCTCTCACACCAATGACCAGCTGAGAGTCAAAGAATTCTCCGTGTCTCTCTAAATCTATGAGATGCATAGCTGCCTCCTGCAGCCTCTGCTTTAAGTCTGTAAAAATTGTTTCATTCCAGGATGCGAGCATCAGCTGCAATTGAAATACTATGATACTAGACAATGGCTATGATGTCATCTTACAAGAATAAAATTAATAACTATTCACAATAGAAAATAAAAGTTGTCAGTCGTACTGAAAGAGTGTGAGGCCTTTTGGGTTTGAAGAAAATATATGAATAAACCTTCCAAACATCTCGTATGTGCATTAAGGAGGTACGAATTAAATGCTTTTCAACTCTCGAAGTAGTGATCACTCAGTGAACTTATGTAAAGGATTGATCTAATTAAGTCCCCTAAAAAGCATCAAGATCTCATAGTCAATGCGGCTCATGGGTATTTTGCAAGAATTTTTGCAATGTGCAAACTGTACTTTGAGGAGTGAAACAACAAACCCTGGAACAATATTAAAAAGCCTCAATCGTACCTTTGAAAAAAATTGTGTTCTGCAGAGGTGCTTCCATTATTAGGAAGTATAGAAACATTGAATTTGTTAGAAGCTGCAACTTTGTTTACTGAGTGATAAAATGACATACGAGATTTTCAGTTTACAATTGATGCGTGAGTGAATGCTGCCGCAAAGGCAAAAAGAAACCACCATTGATAAGGTGACTCAAAGAGCCACCCACTCGGCAGCATTTCTATATTTCTATTTTACTCATATCTTCCTTGGTTTAGGATCAGAATTAAATACTTGCAATAGAATTGAGGCTGACGCAACAAGAGCACACTCACAATTCAAGCTAGTCAGGTGATGATAACTAACTAGACAAATAAAAGATACAATATGATATTATATATACTATAATATAATATATACATGACATAAATATATATTATAATATATACATGTAATACATAAAATCATGTCTTACAAAAGTAATTTTATAACAAATTTTACAATCTAATGTTGCAGAGTATTAAAATCTCTTGTGTAAAGACCATTGACTGTGCTTAGAATATATGCAGACAATTTATTTGAACATGCCGCCAGGTGCTTGACACGAAGCATCAGCGCTACCAAGTGACAGATACCCTATTACTTAGCACTGAAGAGACAGCAAACCTTTTTCAACCTGGTCAGGTAGTGCCTGCCTGAGTTTGAACTACCTAAACGATGCCTTGCAATTCAAACTTTTGCATCACTGCAGGTTTTTCACAACCGCACCATAACATTGTAAACAGTAGTTGCAATGCAGTATACATACCAGTTCAGAAACTAGAATATAATAAATGACCAGCCCTTTATTTTGTTGAAATGGGATTACACAACATATGCACGATATGCATGTTAATTGCTGTTAACAATTGTTAACATATGCACGATATGCATGTTAATTGCTGTTAACAATTGTTAACATATGCATGTTAATTGCTGTTAACAATTGTTAACATATGTATGTTAACTGCTGTTAACAATTGTTAACATATGCACAGCTGTGTTAATTTAATAACCAAGGAGCTTACTGTTCTAACGGAAAGAATGTCCTTTTTATTCCTAGTGTGAGAGCCTGTCGTCCCGTTAAATATTCTTTCAAGTGACCCAAACGGCTGAGGTAGATAGCTGCATTGGGCAAAGAACTTCACCCATTCATTCGTATAAGCTCTGATCAAAGCCATGTTTTCCTGCTGTCGTAGCACCTGCTGTTGGAGTAATAACAAATAATTCAATACCTAAATATCACAATCATATTTCTTGCAGCTAGGATGCTTTAGGATGCTGCAGTTGGGCTTAGGATGCTGCAGCTAGGCTTAGGATGCTGTATATATGTATTCATACATATATTGTATATATATATTGTATATATACATGTATATATAAAATTTATTCATGTAAAACCTTAGATAAAAAACAACTTCATTACTATTAGTTTCATGTCTGTTACGCAGACAATCATCAGATAAAATTGTTTTGGTCCAGTTGTTTTTTATCTAAGGTTTTACATGAATAAATTTTATATTTAAGCTCTGATCACTCATTGAGCACTATTTGGCAGCTTTAACACACTACTTTGGAATACATGTATATATATACGCATATATATACATATATATAAATATGATTACCCTTCTCATCACAACGTTTTAGAGCATTTGGCCTTATCCCAAACTTGCCCATTTCTGCATTTATGTTACTGGTTTCAAATTCCTGCATAAACTATGCCTATATTATCTGTATTGATTCTTCCACTCATATATGACAAACATTGTTTTTATCTCATGATACCAACATACTACATCTATTATCAAGTTTCAGTTTATGAAATGTCTGTTACTACAACCTTCAATTCACCATCTTGACTCCTCCGCAATACTATTAGATTATCAACTTTTAAAACACGTTTGATCAACTCTCAATAATTCCAGATTTTTGCTCTTTCCATCACCATTTCCTTTCCTTTATCATACAATGACAAACGCCATTTTGTTGATGATTTTCAATCAAATGTTATGCATGCATACACACTACCTGCCCATAGCTTTCAATCTAGGAATGTACAATAGCTTTTACAGTACTTTATCAGGCAAAATATTCAGTCTGTTTAAACTGTGATTCAGGGCTATGTCATCAAGTTCATTTAAGAAACCTTAACATTTGATCTTTGATAATCATAGACAAGTTTGGCCTTGAGCCGATAGTTATGACCTACTATATTTGTGCCCAGCTACTTGTTAAATGTACGATAACAGAGAGTAGGAACATTTAGTGCTGGCTCGAGGTCTAACAACATCAGATGAGGTCCTTTTAATCAAACATGAGATAAACATATGATTAACAACAACTATAGTAATACTTTTATCCAAATGCAATGAAGTTCATCAATTCAAATATATGCTGACACAATTTTTGAGATAGATAGGCAGCACAGCATTGATGTCTTGATATACACCAGTCTGTATAATATTACTTATTTATCTTGTTATCAGGGCGCCTGTTTTTTTCATTATAAAACTGATGTGCAAGATACAAGTATCTGCTAGCTTTTGACCCAACTGATAGATCAGAGCAACAGATTCACATACAGGGCGGCCCCATGGTACAAATGTATATACATACGGGTTACGATGTCCCCGTTTTTTTTCGCCATACTACGAAATTTCTTTCAAAATTCAAATTTGGCAGTCTGTGTGCTGAATGTGTCAGAATAACGAAGATGCCGATAAGCTATTTGCCGAAACCCCTTCAACAACGCCTAAAAGGAATACGATGCTAGCTCTCTAACGGTTCAGCGTTATTTGTTATAAGTTAGGGTGAAAACAAAACTGAAAACATGTACGTGATAAATTTTATACGATGATAAAGTTGAAGTTTAGTAAAATACATGTAACAGCGGAGCCTGTGGACTTGGCTGCTGTAAGGGTGCTTATCAATTTAAGCCAACCAGAGTTTACAGTTTTTTATCAACTTTATTTAGCTAGCTTACAGGCCAAGCAGCTCTCTCAGTTAAAAGCACACAAAAGTTCTTACATATATATACATATATATGTACATATATATGTATATATATGTACATATATACATATATATGTATATATGTACATATATATATATATATGTATATATGTACATATATACATATATATGTATATATGTACATATATACATATATATGTACATATATATGTATATATGTACATATGTCTCAGTTAAAAGCACACACTTATTGTAAAGACAGCATTCGCTTATTTATGTTTATACACATAGTTGATAGGAAGTGATAATATCCAATGAGCTGAGCACAAGATACAAACAGGTAACATCTCAGATATAATATTATAATAATTTTGCTACAAGCAGGAACAGTCGGAGCACTTGTCAAACAGAACAGATCAGTTGTCTTACGATATCATGGATTGGCATAAATACAGTCATTACAGAGTTAATCAGCTGGATAACAGCGGTGGTTATTCAGGTGCTAATATCGATGGTGTAACTCAGTAAGCAGCAGCAATGTAGGACAACCGCATAGAACTATTCTATGTATCTTTTATGCATATTATTATGAAGATGAGTAACTCAGTTGTATAATAAATCCTTGTAATGAAATTGTAATTAAAGTGTGAATGTTATGTTGAGATACAATTATTTCAATACGTACTAAAATAACTATGTGTGTGTTTAGTAAGCTAAATTCATTTAAGTTGAACTCAAAGTTCATGTTATATGTCTGTCTCAAAGGTAAAAACTCTCTATGGTATGCACTGCACATAGTACATTGTAATGCAACATTTTATCGCATATCTTAACCACTAAATACACTAAAGTTACTGTAGGTAACTATAGTTACTAAGGTTAACATACCATTAGTTACTAATTCCTAATATATATGTACATTACGTATATAAAATTTTGATGTTTTTTTACCAGGGAATGTTTGCATTAGATAATTACAATGGGTCTTCATAACCCTCTATACGACATTTCCCTTACAAAGCCAACACCGGAACAAATTAATATTGTATGGCAAGGGGTCCACTGTACTAATAAGCTAAGTAAGTGGGAATCACTATCATATTAATACAATATATTATTATATCACCGTTATTATATCACTATTACCATATCACAGTTATAATAGCACTATTATTACATCACAATTATGAAATCATAATTATTGTATCACAATTATTGTATCACAATTATTATATTACTATTATTATATCACAATTATTATATCACAATTATTACATCAGTATTATTACATCAGTATTATCACATCATTATTATAGTGTCATTATTATGATAACGCTATTATGATAACGCTATTATGATAACGCTATTATGATATCGCTATTATGATATCGCTATTATGATATCGCTATTATGATATCGCTATTATGATATCACTATTATGATATCGCAATTATGATATCACAATTATTGCATCACAATTATTGCATCACAATTATTGCATCACAATTATTACATCACAATCATTACATCACAATTATTACATCACAATTATTATAATTTTATTACAATTATTATATTACAGTTATTATATCACAATTATTACATCACAATTATTACATCACAACTATTACATCGCTATTATTGTATCACTGTTATTATATTGCTACTATTATATCGTTATTATGATATCGCTATTATGATATCGCTATTTTGATATCACAATTATTACATCCCAATTATTGCATCACAATCATTACATCACAATTATTATAATTTTATTACAATTATTATATCATAATTATTACATCACAATTATTACACCGCTATTATTATATTGCTACTATTATATCGTTATTATGATACCGCTATTATGATATCACAATTATTACATCACAATTATTACATCACAATCATTACATCACAATCACTACATCACAGTCATTATATCACAATTATTACATCACAACTATTACATCACAATTATTTCATCACAATTATTTGATCACAATTATTATATCCCTATTATTATATCGCTGTTATTATATTGCTACTATTTTAATTATCGCTATAATACTTATCGCTATTATGATATTGCTATTATGATATCGCTATTATGATATCATTATTATAAGATCACTATTATGACATCACTATTATGACATCACTATTATGACATCACTATTATGACATCTCAATTATTATATCACTATTATTTTATCAGTATTATTATATCGCTATTATTACATCACTATTATTATACCACCATTGTTATATCACTATTATTATTTAACTGTTATTATCAATATTATATCATCTGCAAGAAGAACCTCACTAGCCGCAGGTATTTTGTTTACTCAATGAGTAAATGGCAAATCTGTTTTTGGTGCAATCTGTCTCTCTGAAAAGATAATTTTACAGTTTAGATAATTACAAAGTTTTCATTAAAATGTTGAAGCAGTAACAGAAAGACCCAGTGAAATGGTGCAAAAATCACATTAAAACTGGAGCTGCAATAGTTGTTTATGTCTATGTAAAATATAGTGTGTCATTCTCACAGACTTGAAGACATGTTTTAAAATCAAATAACTAGCTTTATGTAATAGCTGAAAGTCTAGATGATGCTAAGAGACAAGCTGTTATGAGGGGGAAGGTAAATTTATGCCTATATCGGCATCTTGGTAAATATGTGGGAGTATTTATGGGAAATCTATACAGACAGATTCACCACAAACCAATCACACCCAATAAGAACGACCTTGTGATGGATGCGCATTGAAATACTCGTTAAGAATGTGTGCCAAGAGGTACAGAAATGTTTGCTACCTTGGAAGCGCTGTTGATGTAGTTTTTTATCTCGAGAAAGAGAGTGTCCCTGAACTTGGGAGGGCTCAGGTCATCCCACTGAGAGATTTTATGCACAACACTGCAAGAGAGGAAACGGATTGCGTTCAATGTGTAAAAAGAAAAGTGTTATACACATTGCAAAGCATGGACACATTATACACAGAATACAGCACACAAAGCAGTTGAGAGACAGAAACATAAAGAGAAAGAGAGAGAGGTTATACAGTGATATAGTAGAAGTTAACACAACTGCTCACTTAAACAATGAGTGCCACTCAGCTTTGCTGATGTCATCCTGTCTGAGAAGCTTCAGCAAAGTTGGTCTCACCTCCTTTGGATAATCGTCTTCAAACACTACTTGCTAAAAACGGGTCACAGTAAATGAACGTTGGATGCCCTGCTGGGGAGGAGAAAAAACCTTGATAAATTACCAATTAACTGAATAAACTAACAACCAAATGTTCAGATACTTAAATGTTAAATAGTATCGAAGAGTATAGGTGAAGAGCATCAATCAACAATCAGTATTCAGGTCAACAATAAGAATTATTTCAGTGGTTCATGCCATTTATCGATGTAACTAAACAGCTAAATTGTGACAATCTTATGAAAAATATGTGAGCTGAAAGCAACAAAAATTTTTAATTCCAGAAAAATAAATATAAGGCAACAAATATAAAAATAAAACTTACCTTGAACAGATTTGAACATGTAACTCCTTGGCTCATGGCTGAAATATACAGTGATCTCATGAGTGCAATATATTCAAATGATCAACTTAAGAAGTAATGTTTACAAGCTGAGCTTGGCTTTTTAGTTTATCAAACAGCCAATTGCTGCTATCCACCGAAAAAGCTCCCCATAAACTAAGCTCACCGACCATAGCATAGCGACTGGCAGTTGTAAGAAATAACAAACCGATCATCGCAGGTAAAGATGCTCACTTTTAGGTTCTGCTTTTACTAAGCTTCCTTTTACCACTGATTACCACTTTCAATAAAATAGCTAAAATTAGTTGACATGTTCTATAAGATACGGGGTTGTTAGCCATTTCTTTATTAAATCCACTTATCAAATTGTAAATGGTCAACAAAACTGTAAATGGTCGTTAGACATATATATACTGATAAAAAACTTGTTTATATTATAACCACGAATTACATTCTTGTAATAAGGTTGGGGTCAGGTTGGACTTACTCAAGAAATATAAGTATCAGAAAGAAAAATAGGTCAACATTCTCCTGCGCATGCAAGATATTTACCAGTGTTCATGCAGCTTCAGTAAAACAAACAGTGTGCAAAGATGCTTCAAGTTTTACAAACCTATTCTTCTATTAACATTGTTTCAGTTATATTAATTTAAGAACAAATCAGAAACGCGCTTAACAATTTGAAAGCATGATGTTTCGTAAACTGACCTAGGATTGGTGTACGAAAACGGTTTAAATGGTTTGGCCTATTACTCGAATAAAAAATATAATACTGTTGCTCTTTGTGGGATGTACATCAGCAGAATACAATAATCCTCAGTAGAAAATACCAGTATTAAAAACTTTGGCATGTTTCTGCCAGTAACTAGTACTAAAAGTTTACTTGACTTGCTGTTTCAATAAACCTGAATAAGCAACATCTCGTCTCCTTTTTTGATTTAGAAAATGGAAGATACTGATTGAAGGTAAATCTCACTACAATAAACTACGAAATGAATTAATGATAACCATCTATGTGTCGATATTTACAACAGCTGGTGCTGTCATTTGTTTTTTTTTATTACTTTTAAACCCATCAGCAAAAATGTTGGTATTTGAATGATACTAGCAGTGAGCTTCATGTTGCTCAGGATTCTTTTCCTTTTCAACGCAACTTGCTACACCGCTTTCATGGCAGCAATCCATCAGTGAGAGTTGGTTCTGAATTAAGGCCCCAAATCAAAACTAAGAAAGGTACTACTTTTACTGCCAATGAACATTTTTAATGCTTGATTGCTCTACAATCCCTTAACATCATTGCATTGGTCCTTGTAAAACGGGTACAGTTGACTTCAAAATAACACAGCTTCAATAGTTAGCCTTGCTGTATCCCGCTATCCTACATGCAGTTTATTTGATTATTTAGACCACCTGATCAATAAAGTAGCTATGGAACTCTATACATGTGTATGAAAATGACTTGACAGAATCATTTTGTGGCTCATGACTTGTGACGCAATAGTTGGCTTTTGAAGTCATATGTTTAGTATCAATATTTTTGCAAATGTTTTTGACTGATCTAGTTTGAACAAGCACTTAAAATATTTAGTGTAATCGCTGTTGACCTTAAATATCATTAATTATACAGCAATTTAAAGTGCACCTTCAGGCTTCAAGGTAGAACAAATGTAAAAAGATTGGTCAAACATACAATTGCATACAAATGTGTAATAAAACTCCTAAAATGAAAGAAGTTTATTATTTCATTAACCCAATTGCTTATTTAATATAGAAACAAATCCAGTATGTTCTATTTAAGCCTAGCCAACCTTTTGGCATTATGTCATAGATATTATCCTCATAACACATCTGACAGTATAATTACGCGTTACTGTGTATGTAGTGACACCAGATTTTCAAGACTGGGAATTCTAAAAGAAGAAAGATTAAAAATTTTACTACGCTTGCCAATGAGATGTTATTTGACAATAAGGTGCTTTACATTGAGGCCACTGGAGTTCATATTACTGTACTATTAATGTAAGGCAGTTTTTTTACTGTTGAAAATTTGGTTCAAACAATAAAGCATGTATTCATCCGGCAATTATTTGACAATGCTAAAAACGTTTGAAATGTACATAAGCAAAATTACTACAATTTAATCACAGTGATATATGTAAGACTATCTTGCAGAAAAGCGTATCTCCAACAAGGGTAACTCTAGACCCAACTTATTCTACTAATGATGACATTAGCACAGACTCGACAAAGCCGTTCCACTCTCATTATACTTTAATGCAAATACCCAGCCGGCTAAATTACTACAGATTAACAACCAGAATCAAAATGGAGTTTTCTCACTAAGATCCTCAATATGAGGCAAAAAAGCGCGAGAACTCATTAATATGTCATGACTTTTTTATACATATTCATGAATGTTTACTTATCATTCTATAATACAAAAATACAAAAGCCACAAGTATATACATTTATTCAGTGCAACCTACGACCTCTCCTCGGATATTTCTTATAGTACGAGGCCAAAAAGAATTAAAAAGTGTGTTTGTTTAATTGTCGGTACAAAAAGACCCGAAGGTTGACGTGTATCATATGAGTGTTTTGGTGCGTTATTGTATGTATCTCATATAACCTCACTAGATTTTATTCTAAAAACAGAAACACTCTCTTCCCTGCTAAAAAAACAATGTCTGTGTCTTCCCGTGGCTTTGAAAAACTAACCTGACCTCTCAATCTAAACATGAAGTGCAGTGCTTTGTTTTGCATTTTTTCTAATTTATTTATATCTCCCTTTAGGTATGGATCCCAAACTCGGCATCCATATTCTAGTCCAGGTCTTATCAAAGTCTCATATGTAACCATCCTTGTTTTTGTGTCTGCAGTTTTTAACACTCTGCGCAACATGCCTAATAGTCTAGAGGCTTTGGCCACTATATTGTTTATGTACCTAACCCATTTAAGGTTATAACTAAGTTTAATCCCTAGATATGGATGTTAATTTACATTTGAGCCCTACATTATGTAAGTAAAATTCCTGTTGAGAATTTGTTTCTTCACAGAAAGCACTGAAAATTTTGAGGAATTGAAAGACAGCTGCCAATCACAGGCCCAAGATTGCAATTTATTGAGGTCATTTTGTAAAACTAATGAATTTGCTTTAGTATTGCACAGCAAAGCGTCATCCGCGAACAATCGACATTCGGAAGTAATTTGCGAAGGCAGGTCATTGATATATAAAAAGAGAAGTGGACCTAAGACTGAATCTTGAGGCATACCAGACAAAATATCACACCAAGAAGACTCTTCTCGATCGATCACGACTACCTGCATGCGATTTCTGAGAAAGTTCTCAACCCAGTGGACAATCTGTGAATCTATGCCTAGTTTATATGATTTATATATCTTCTTATGACTGACAAAGTCATATGCTTTAGAAAAATCTAAAATGATGACATCTGTCACTAGGTTATGTTCCCGATTTAAAGCCAAATCATTAAATGTATGTATTAACCGAGTTTCACATGATCGATAACTTCGAAAGCCATGCTGAGAGCCAAAAGTATATTTTAAGAGTCAAAATGTAAGTGAATATGCTTCGCAATGATATGCTCTAGCAATTTGCATGTAATACATGTAAGAGATACAGGCTTGTAACTATTTGGTAAATGTCTATTTCTCTTTTTATAGATCGGTTTTACATGGGCCATCTTCCACACTTTAGGCAAGATCCCGGTAGAAAGGGAGTATTTAAAGATTTCTGTCAGGCTATTAGCAATGATATGCACAAAAGTCTTCAGGACAATCGCTGCCAAGTTGTCTGGACCACACGACCTAGAAGGATTGATACCTAGCAGTAATGCAAGTACTCCTTCAGTCTGTAGCATAATGTTATTTTCATCAGTCTGAAAGGAGTCAAGTCATTTGGTGGCTCAGCATTATCATCAATAACAAAACAGACTTGAAAAAAGTATTAAACATATTAGCTCTTTCAGTTAGAAGCTTTGCTGTGGTGCCATTAGGTGTTAGGTCAGGTATAATATTACTACCACTTTCTCTGTTTTGTCTCATTTATTTATAATGAGACAAAACAGACAAACAAACCAAGAGGCATTATCATTTGAGTTCAAAGACTATGATGTCCATGCCATTGATGAAAACGTCAATAAATTTTGCTTGGACTGTAGAGCTTGTATAGCAATATCAATTTAGTTAGTTTTATTTTCGACCATTTCGTTCACTGTTTGCGTAAATGCTCCAACTGCCACAATGTACATCATTCTCTCTCATAACTCTCTTAATCTCGCATATAATAGCAAATATTGTTAGTAAAGTTGCCAATAAAAAACTAAACGTGGTACTGAGAAATACTTAAATAATTATTTGTTTAAATCACGATACATTTAGGTCAGCTGATTGTAGACGAATCTTACGTTGCTATTATTAATGAGTATAGTACTGATTCAAATGATAATTGATTAGATACTGCAAAATTAATTGATTTAATCTAGTTTCGGTTCCACGATGTACTTAAAATTTATTGAAGATGTTCTTTCGTTTACATTCCTGGAAAACCCTGCTTAAATCTCTAATGAAAGCTATCGCTTTTCCTCCGATCTAAGTCAAATGCGCACCGGATACCGAAGTGTAAAGAAAATACTGGCTCGTGTTTTTGTCAGCTAGCGTCCCTTCTACATATCTTCAGGTATATTGTATGGTACTGTACATGTTTATTATATGGTTCAGATCGTAGTCTAAAACCTTCGACTTACTCATTGCTCGAACACATAAAACGCAGGTAAAGATCCATTAAACAAAAAATCAATCACTATTTGTAAATAAAGTATAACACTAAAGCTATATTTTCGGAAAATTTGCTTTGAACAATTGTCTAATTGATAATGGAAGACAGTATGCTCGTTGACCTTCAAAACTTGCAGCATAATCAAGCAGTAATATAAAAAATTATGGCATATTATGGTTTAATCTTGTGTAATACTTTTGTAATAAAATTTGTTCAATTGAACGCAATGCTAGAAATCGACCATCTGACCCTGTGCTAAAAAATTGTTCTGTATGTTACATATACGTCTAGAATTTTTTGATGAGTGCAAAATTTACGTCTCTTTAAAAAAATTGGCTAGTAGCTTGCTCTAGCCAACTTTCTTACATCTTTGAGTAGCTAGTCATTAGTTGTTTTCGGCTAACGACAACTTGTGTTAGTGGTGGTATCGTACTAGACCAGAGAAAGGAAGTGGAGGATTTCATTCGGTTGGGTAAAGTTATTAGGGTTAGACAGGTTTCAAGATATGATCAACAGGCTTTCTGCATTTTTAATAAGTAAACAGAATGGGCATTTAGTTCCCATCTAGTAGTTGTTTTATTCAGACTATAGAATCAGACCTGCCAACCTAAGAGTGGGGCAATGCGTGAGATTTGGTTTTGGGGCAATTGATGTATCAATGATAGTATATATAAAATTGTGGAATTTGGGGCAAAAATCTCACGCATTTCTCACGCATTTTCATTTTTTCTTTGGGGTGATTGCGTGAGTCTCACGCCCAATGCGTGAGAGTTGGCAGGTACGTATAGAATTGTCTGTCAGATTTAGTTTGAAAAGTTGTTCATGTGAAGCATCAATTGGCTTTAGTACCTCTTTGGTCTGTGTTATCATAAGCTCAGTAAAAGGTTGATGCGAGTCCACTACCTCAAAAATTATTATGGTAATTTTAACTCCAAGTGTTTTTTTCTAATATGGAAGCTAATTCTAGCTTGAGTTCAGCATCAGTCATAGTTTCCCTCTTTTTAATATTCACCATGAAACGAATGCCCTTGTTTTACACCATTTTGAAAGTAGGCCTTTGAATGTTTTAATCCTAAGCTGGACTCTAAAAACTGCAGCATACTCTAGGTAAGAAAAATATACAAGCATATGCAAGTAGCTTAACATTCTCAGGTTCTCATCAGAGGGCACGTTTGATGGCTCATAGTTGGTAATTGGTTGCCTCTATTTTTTGTATTATGTGTACATCAAATTCTTGGTCTGTTTGAAGGGTCACTCCAAGGTACTTGAAATGATCTGTGTTGGATAATTGTCTGGTTTGTGGTGTATTCTGATATGCAGCTTAAATGCAATGGTTTGGCATTTGATGGATTCAAATGCATTTTGCTGATTGATGCCTACTGATATGAAGATTTAAGATTTCTAAAATCTGATTTTGTCTTTTGCTTTGGAAACAGTCAGGTATGTACACCGATGTGTCGTCGATAAAGAGCCTAGCTGAACATTCTGCATATCTTGGTAGATCGTTTAATTGGACTAAAAAGAAAATTGGGCCTAAAACTTAATCTTGGAGGACTCCAGATAATACTGGTAGAGCTGAAGACATTTTTCCTTGAAAAATCTATGATTGAATCAGTTGGTGATTGAATCGATTGAATGGTGTTTTCAGTGCATCAAGTAGTCATAAATGTTGGGTACTGCTGCTAATATCTGCATCCGCAATGCATGCTGTACCTTATTAAATACTTTGTTTAGATCCAAACTGTTGCGTGAACAGATTTTTCTGTGATTGTCAAGATGTTGTGCAGATTGGTACAAAGTTGTGTCTCAAAGTATAACCTGTTATAAAAGGTATGCTGTCTGATTTTCCAGGTTTTACATGGATGTTTGTTAGTAAATTAGGGTGGTACTTGTTAGCTACATCCTTATTACTTGTCTTGTGAATTGAGGCAAAGTTTGCAGTTTTGCATGACATGAGTATCTCGCTTTAGGATAGCGGTGTATTGCAAATATGAAAGAAACAGCCCATGTCAAGACACATGCTGTTTTCTCAGTCTATGTGGTTCAGGTTATTTGCCATTTTTTGTTCTAACTGGTCTTTTGCTCAAAAGATAGGAGTGGTTTTAGTCGTACCTTTAATCTGGAAAGTAAATGGCGCAACAAAGTGTTTGTGGAAGTACTTTAGAATGTTTACACAAGTGATCAGGTCATCAGTGGAGTTGGCATAAGCATTAAAGCTGATAGAAAAAGCTGATCACGGTAGAAAGCTTTACTCTTCTCATTTATTTGGAGATTAACGTATATTATTTTCAAAATGTTCTTACCTTTTCTTTTTGAAGGGGCGATTTTGCTTCTGGAGTTTGTTTGATGTGTTGTCTGGATTGTTTTAGTAGTAATACATTAATTTTCATATTTTTTGAGAAATAATACCACATCTCATCAACCCTATTTAATTCATCCATTTCGTGATTTATCTTTTCTATTTTTTCCGCATTCTTTTTCAAATCAGTTTTATTATATAGCATGATGTTGATGCTTGGTTTCACTTTTCTGTTCAAATTCATCATTAACAATGCTTGGATTGTTGCATGGTCATTGAGATCCAAAGATTTGACATCAATACAGTCATCTCTCTCGGAATTTGATGAGCAGTAAGCTGTCGAGTAAGTTAAGGTCGAGTAAGTTGCCATGTGAGTGTTTTTATGCTAACTTGCAACTTGATAAAAGGACAACATCATCTCCGTTTCTTATGCTGAAGCTTTCACCAATTTTGTTTTTCTAGTTTATGATATTTTGTCATCAACAAGTAGGATTGGTTACTTGGATATTCTATAATATACAAACTCTATAGCATCCGGTATAGAGGTGATGTTCCTGTCATGTTGTGGCCTGTAATAGCAGCCCATATTTATTGGTCTTTTTATTCTAACAAATACCTACTTCATATTTCCATCATTGGACAAACAGACTAGGATACCGAGTACAGAGGCATTCACAGTTGCCAGAACTCTTCCCCCAACAATGTTTTTATTTTGTATATGAATTTAAGGTGGCTATCAATTTTTCGGGGGTTATTTATAGACTTTTCAGCATCTATCACAGTTATATAATTGATATCAAGATCCACCATAGTAGGTTATTTTATCCCCTTTGTATATCAATAAAACCTGTATCAGAGTTAGTTTTGCAAGCTCCTAAAAGCTCAAAAACGAACAGAAAATCGCAGCCACACGAGACCGCCGCAGTTTAGATTCTCTTTCCAAAACGGCTCAAATGTGATGTAGTTGTGAGAGATGGTTTCTGTTTACACTTTCATGCAACCTTTATTCGTCGAAATATTTTCACAAATATACTTCATGCATTCAATAAAACCATGTCTATTGTTCTTACGCGTCTATTTTATCGTCATCGTAATGCTGTCACTTTTAGCAGTGATATCCTATAACTTACCGTAAAAATTCGTTTAATTTTTTAGCCTTAGCTTGAAGGAGTACATATCATTGTCTGATAATCATGACGAGTCTGTTGGTCACTTGTGATAATTGAAAAGTGTTGCAGAAATTATTTGCGAAGTATTGGGTCACATCATCAGATTACAACTTGACGATTAGATCAAGCTGAAACGAAATTGTAAAGTAGCGAGCATCTATATTTGATACGGGGTCTTCGGTAAAACCCGAAGTGTTTGTCATAAACTAGTGCTACGATAATTTTAATATTGAGCTTTTTATTGCCCTTTCAATTCACGGGAGAACATCACGTGACAAGACGATAACCAAATTTTATGGCTACGTCATTGGAATAAAGAGATTCCAATCTAAGGCGGCTTTTTGTTTTTGAGCTTTTAAGAGCTTGTAATCACATTTCACATACATATTTGGCACCTGCAACACAACAAAGTAAGACATGGTGAATCTTTTGATACCAAATAACTGTAATGTTAATTTTGTTGCAAGTCAACCTTTAAGTAACCTGATTTAATAACTTCAGAAATAGGATTGGTTCGTTCTGCAGAGAACTGCCTGCTAATAAATAAAAGCAAAATTTCTAGAAATTATCAAAATTATCAGAAACAAAAGCAAAGATTAATAACGATGAAAATACATGCACAGTTTATTCTAGAATTTATGATACACATTTAAGAATTCCAGTAGACGTACCAGTCGTGACGTGCTTCAACGTTTCACCTAATGCAAAACTGAACAATCAACTCATCTTTTTGTAAGCAAGTGCACAAAGAAATCATTCTCAATTTTCAGTATTTGAAAAGTATCAAGAAAAGTGGCAATAATCATCATTCCTTATTATTAATCAGGCTTTCCTCATTCATCAGGTCCAGGAGTTGTATACTTCTTGAATCCCTCTATAATTCTTTTTTGGAAAAAGTATAAGGCATTGTCTCAATAAATTGTATTAATCTTCGTTAAACGTTAAGAAACTCCTTCGAATACATTGATTTCAGTATTTACATTGCTGTTCTTTGTAGTAAAATGAGACACTGTTACCTGGAAGTATTGCTTTGTATTTTGGATTACATAATTGATGTTGAAAATGTCATACATATAAGTCTGTCCGAGATTCCATGTTTCAATTCCATTGGTACTTTTTTTAAATTGTAATTACGCACTAAACTATCCTGTCGAACAAGTAAGTTTAAAACCATGGTTGTTTTAGTACAAAGTTGTATTGCCTCATTGCAGCGTGCTAAGGATGAGGCGTTAATATTAACAACACAAAGGGCTAGCAACTCTGTATAATTGAATACACTTTTAGGTGGCTGCAACTAACTATAACACGGGATGTGGTCGGAGGTCAGCAGGCACCAATCCGAGCTCCAACAAATTCTGCAGAAATCCAGGCAAGCCTGTGCGAAGTGGAAGAAACTAAATGCTTTTATAACTGAGTGCTGGGACAGTGCGTCTGATGAAGCGCAACGACTCGCAGCATCAGGTAGTTGCGTAAATAAACAGATAGTTGTAGAACTGACAAGTCGGTTTTACAAGCTACTGTTAAAACTTTTTTGCCTGTCGCTTTTAAATATTTTTGTATAAACAATAAAGACTGCCCTATAAAAGCTATCCCACTAGGATGTGAATCCCAAAGCGGATTATCACGCAAGTACCGCGCAGAATTATTACATTTACAGTTTTGTGGTTCGTGCATAAATTGTTCAGATGACTTAGAGCTTAAATTGGAAAGTACATTCATTACACAGTCAATCTTTATGTTACATTCATGACACAGTCAATCTTTAAACAAAATCTATAAACACTGGAGATATTCATCTGCAAACTCTACTTACAGATCGCTTAACACTATTTGGTATATTTAATCTTGAGCGAATAACTTTACTGAAATGAATTAGCCTTAGCTAGCAGAATCGACAACTCTAGAAATAGAGGGCAAATACTGTACATATATTCTTGTGGTTTTCCTTTTTATTAATAGCTTCAGCTATGAGTAACTTTGCTTATTATTGTAACTTTCTCATATTGTAACATGCTTTAGGTGTAGACCAACGTAGCGCCCTCTATGGAATGCCTCTAGCGGTCAAGGACAACATTTGCACCAAGGGTATCAAGACTTCGTGTGCATCTCTCATGCTGGACAATTTTCATCCTCAGTACACAGCGACAGTCGTTCAGCGTCTCTTCGGTGCTGGAATGCTTCTTGTAGGCAAAACCAATTTAGACTCATTCGGCATGGGGTAAGTCTACAGATATGCATGGTAACTCTGTAACATGAAATTAGTTCATCGTTAATATTATTTTTGTTTTATTATCTATGTTAATATTATTATTGGTATATTATTATTGTTAATATTATTGTTGTTAAAATTATTTTGCCTCAACTGTAGTCTGATTAACAACTTTTGTACAAAGCAGGGTAAATATTTTTCAAACACCGTAAATCTTGATTTAATAATAATACTGCATTTTCAAGGTCTATAGATTATAGCAGTAAAATTGCTGGTATGGGTATGTTTACATTTCTTGCTGTAGATGTTTTTTCTGTCAACAAGTCTACATTATATTAATACATGAGCAGATATATGTGATATATACATAGATTGTACATGAGCTGTATTGCAGAGATATGTGATATATACATAGATTATACATGAGCTGTAATGCAGATATATATGATATATACAGAGAGTGGATTGTAAACTTAAATGGTGTATTAATTATGGCCAAGCTTTTTCCATTTTATTAATCTTGTTTATTCGGAGAATAAATGAGTCATCAGAGATATAAATAAGCTGATTTAAAGGAAAAGAGAGGTCTGTACCTTGTCATTCAGACGCTAGAAAGATAATATTTTTATGTATAAAGGGAACCTACTAGATTTTTATTAATCCACTGTTCTCAGTTGTGAGATTAATACGACACTTTAGTTTTTGTTGAATCTATAAATAGTTCTTTCATTAGTTCCTTTATCTTTGTCTATCAACAGGTCATCTACGGTAGACAGCACAATCGGCCCTACAAAGAACCCATGGACTTCTAAGTCTACTGAAACCTCCTTAGTAGGTGAAGTTTTTTCTTATGTAGCATTAGAGATATTTATTTTACTAGTATGAAAAAGTACTGTAAGCTTATGCGAGGCTTGTATGATTTTTTTGCATTATTTTTCTGCTTCAGGGGATCGGTGTATATTTGCATGATAGCTAATCAGTAATGGGTAGCTCACACGGTGTCGAGTTGTTCGCTTGTTAGAATTCTAGCAGGTTATAGGTCTAGCTACAGAGCACTCTAGCCATATTTAAACTGGTCACAGACATATCATTATTATGAAGGAAAGATAGACAAACTAATCACAAGTGGCAGCTGCACATGAAAGCTAAGATCAAGCATCGGCTCATTGCAACTTTGCAATGAGCAACTTTAGGAGTTTTATGATTTTGGATAAAACCATCACTGAGCTAGCACTTTATGCTGCTACTAAGGACAGAGCTGATTATAGCCCTAAACAAGAAAAGGCTGGAAGTAACACCATTATATGACTGAATGAGGTGCTTCGTCATCTATCGGACTGTGACACAGTCGAGGTAGCTTGTATGAAGTACAGCTTATTTTGAATGTGACACATCGAATGGATGATCATTGGTTCTTAGAGAAAAGGTATTTTTATTCTGAAATGTCTGACAATGTTTTGATAGTCATATCAAGTTTATGAAGATTATCACCCACCAGCTGGCCACCTTAAAAGCATCAGTTTTATAGATCAGGTCATAATATAGTTGACTAATACAACACAATAATGACCCCTCGAGAGGCGCGTGGTGAGAGATTGACATTATAATTATTGTGAAAGGTGCTGTTAAATTTGGAACAAAATCAAGATGGAGAACAGCAGTTATCAGAATAATGGTATCCTCTCATCATCTCTTGTGGTGCCTAGCATGCAGCTTTCTGCTGGTACATGTAAAAACATGAATGTTACAATTGTGGTTTAGCTCACCATCTGATCAAACATTGTTTAAACCTAAGACAGGCTATTTATGTAGTAATATTTGTGGTCTATCACAACACTCGTACAATGCCAAATGTGTTTGTGGAGCAGGCAATCATAGCAAGAATGAAGAATTTGCATACTCAACTGATAGCAGCATGAAGCTAGAAAAAGCGTGAAAACAAAATGTGCTACAAAATGTATGATGCCCGATAAATCCCAGTTACAATTATTCACATCGCTTGATCAAACTGAGACGGTAATGATAGCAGATAGTTGTGGCATCATTGCCATCACTACAGGTCAAGTTTCTATCACAGTATGTGTGAATAAAAGTGTCACTCTGATGAATTCTGTGTTTTGGGAAGTCCACTACCAATCAAGGTTCGAACACATTAGAGCTGAGGCTATGAAGGAAGCAGGCTAGAGTCATGCTATCCCTAGGAGAGTTGGCAAACTTCATCATATTGATATAGACACTTCCTAGCTTCTACCCAGCTTCCTGCAAATTTGCATGTTAAAGCTCAACACATGTCAACACATGTCAACTAGTGTATCATCTAAAGAATGTTTTGTGAATCACTATTGACTGCTGCGAAGCTAACTTCTCTGTAGATTTGTATGAGCCATGAACTAAAGACGAGATAGTCTAGAGAGCATTCAAGTTAACTGGCTATATCACATTATGTCGAGTCACGGAACTGGTGCACAGTTACGTGTATACTGTAATGCAGAATTAATAACTAGGAGATAAAAAGTACTTTGTCATAGTAATTTTGATTAGTAAAGTCATAATATATAATACTAATATATTATTATAATATCATCTATAGGACCCTGTAAAGCATGATCTTGTGATTCATTTAAATGTAATCATTGATTAGTTTAGGTTAAATACAGAAATAAACAAATAAGCGATGATTCCAATTTCGGCGTTGGCGCGCGCCTATCCTGTATGCTCTAAGCGCTTTTCTGCAGCCAAGTAGTCTGATGTAGCCAAGTTGCCAAGATGGATTGGATGGTTTTGCCATATACAGTCACCCAGCTCACCATGTCGTTGACCTCCTTCAACCCAAATTCATATAAGAAGCCATGAATGATAGAAAGCAACAAACATTGAGCATCATATGCAAAATAGAATGTGATAATTACCCAAATGCACACTTATTCACAAGTCATTAGCTACAAGTAGGCTTTCGCAGTAGAATACAGTCCAGATGTTGGTGTCAAAAGTTACAAAACTCATCTTGTGGCAAAATGCCTCGCTCAACATTTTGATGTGGATTATGACGAAATTGATGCACCTGTCATTAAACATTGCTTCCTCTAAACCATACCGCTGTCTATTAAAACATGGTAACCAATCAGGTGGATGGGATCACAGCATTTTATAATGGTGATCTTTCAGAGGACACATACATGTAACAACCTGAGAGATTGATCTCTTTTGCAAATGAGTAATCTACATATAAACTCAAGCATTCATCTTCATGTTGAAATGAAGTTCTAAACGTGCATCTCAACTTCATTGGATTCAACCTGCCCACAATGATCAATGTGTCTACCCTCATCGTGTTGATATCCAAACTATTATTGCTGTGTATGTTGATAATTGTTCTGGTCTTCAGCAGTCAGTCTACACTTGGTGGTGCAAAAAGAACTTTCTGCGCTCGATTTGAAAGAAAAGACCAGAGATATCTTACATTTTCTTTGGCAGCATTTCATGAAATCACCTTGAAACTTCAGCAAAGATGGTACGAACAATATAAATGCAAAATAACTGAGCGCAAGCCTGAAGCCACTTCATTAAAGATGTAGTTGCGTCAAAAAAGTCAATTTAATGAAATTAGGACCCTTAAAAGGCTAAAACATCAGCTACAATTTGATGCCATTTTTGTCTTTGTAGATGTAGACCAACCCTGTCCAGAGATATATGCGTTTGAATGAGGCCCTCTTTTAAAAAGCTCACTTCCAGCGGGTGCCTATTTCGTGACGTCACAAGCAAGGTATCTGAAACGAAACCACGAGCAATAAATATGAGGTCGATTCGTTAGCCAATCATGCGTGCGAAATTTTTATATAGGCCGTAATAAATGTTATCACTCGTAAAACGCGTTGTCTGTGATCTCGAAGATTCTCCTAATTAGAGAATTCATTCCCATTACTTGTTACTGATTCAACGCGTTTCAACAATTACTAAGTTATACATAGTTTTAAAATGGCTTCAAGTTCGAGCGATCGCTACTCAGAGTTATCTGAGCAACTTTTAGTAAAAGATTAGAGTAGACAGCCTATGGCCAAAGCTGACAGGCGTCAGCAGCGTTTTGCTGCAGAAGAAGACAGAATGGAGGTAAATAAACTTAGAGTCTTCTATACTTAAGTAAATGTAATATTTTTATAGTCATAAATACATATACTAATTAATAAAATGATAATTCTTCGCTATCTCCAATCATCGTTTCATAGCTTATCTGCCGTTTTACCTAGCTATAATATTTTTTTCGAATTTTCTTTGGTCAATTAGAGTCATGATTACAAATTATTTTCACTTGTAGGAAGTGGGTAAAATCGATTGATCATTGCAAATCTTTAATTTCCAGAACCAAAGCTTCGAATCGTTGGCTTGGCGTACTTGATCCTTTATTAAATGTTTATTCGTTTTTAAAATTACACTCGCAATCTATTTAACTCCCAATTTGGAAGCTGTCAATAGATTCGCTTTAGAATGACATATCTATGAATGACATATTTATTGCATCTACTTTGTTTACATTTACTTGTTTTACTGATTACAGAATCTTTATGTCGTCCCACCAGCCGAAGAAGCTTTGTCAGTGTGGAAACTGCCATAAAGGAGAAAGCGAGACTTGAATGCGTGCTGGATAAGCCATGATGTCTCGTTTGAGTTTGTTGCAGTAGATGAATTTGTCTTATTGTATCAGCTAATACTATGTGAGTGGCCACGACTTGATGAATATTTTTAATAAAAGCTTTATGCCGAGATGAAAATATTTTTGCTTGTAAAAATTATATAATAAAATAATATTGTTGAAGATAATGCAAAACATGATTTGCAGAATATTGTAGTGAATCGGATATGGTATATGGGTGTCCGCAGAACTGGAGAATGTGAGTTCAAATCCAGTTTGCAGCAGACTTCTCATCCTTAAAACTCTATCCCTGTCTATATTTTTTTCAAAGAGGTGGCTCGCTTATTTCACTTATTTAGTATTCAGTAAGAATACTACTAGTAAGAAACTAGTACGTAGGCAATAGGTAATAGGCGACATAATGTGGGCGGGGCTTATGAGAGGCTGTATATCGTTTGTATGGGTAGCTGCAGAACTGTGCTGATACAAAGACCGCGTTCTACATAAGTGACTTGACAGAATTACCGTAGACCGGTAGAATTGGTAGTCGGTACCCAAATGTTTACACAACATTTGGAGAAAGTGAGTAGAACAAATTTTCAATTTTCGTTATTTGAGGCCTTTGAAACATTCATAATAATGCATCTGTAGCAGGATTTAAAATTTTATTCTAGCCAACATGAGCAAATACAAAATAAGATATATGCCAATAGAGCCGCGTAAGACTAGACTTTTATCGCAAATACCCAATGTGAATACGAGAGATAGAGACAGGTTGCCAAACGCGTGACAACATTATGGGCAAGTTTTGGTGGCCTGAGCGTTTTTACGGCGATCAGATTTTTTCGGTTTTAATCTTCAAATATCTTGGCAATGCGATCGCGTAACACAACAAACAACATATCAACTGATAGAGAAAAAAAAGCTTTCTTTTAAGATCAACTTAAATTTGACGCAACTACATCTGCCTGAAGATGTTAAAATAGTGACAGATGATGCTAGCGAGCCTCGCATCCAGTTGCGCTACAAATATAATATTGGTAGTCTACTCCATCCTGCTTCATCAACAAAAGAGACGCACCTCACTGTATCAAAATGCGTATTGAATTAACTGAAAGGTGAATTGAGTTTTTTGCAACTGTTACAAAAAAGGCATCTAACCTTCATTTGCTTATTGTGATGCTAGTTGGCCCGAAAACATGAGCTACAATCTACATCGGGTCTTATGTCAACGCACTGTAATGGCTTGATGCGAAGCAAAGCGTAGTAGCTTGAGGTGGGGTACATCGCAGCCTATGAGTCTGTTAAGGAAACTGCCTAGCTTTGCCAAATCTGCGAAGATATCAGGAGTTTTTCATCACCAATGAACTCTCATAAGCATTGCTAGCAAGACTGAGACGTGCAAGAAAAGCAAACATAGACTTTCAATCTAATTTTATTCACCAATAAATACCCAACAACCATATCACCACTAAAGCACCAAGTACACGATTATTGACATTCTTACTAAAGTGATGAGGTGGTATCACCTTAGTAAGTCGAGAAATACTCTTGATGTACATTAGGTTATTTATGTGATCCATAAGGTGAAATTCATGAGAACATAAGGTGAAATTCATGAGAACCTAAGGTGAAATTCATGAGAACATAAGGTGAAATTCATGAGAACATAAAGTGAAATTATCATATTGTATTGGCTGTATTTAGCATTGGCATCTTTTACTCATGTTTTGTGCCAAAAAACGGCGTAGCGGCAAGGGTGAGTATTTATATCATTTATGAGGCTTGTATGTTTGTTGTACATCGCTTTGATGTTATAGTTAATCCTTGAAATTGGCACAATAATTAATAACTTTTAACCCATGCACAACCTGTTGTATAGTCATTGCGCTATCAGAATTACATCATAGTGTAGGTATACTTGAGTCTGCAATACACATGCATAAACTGGCTGAGCACGTGAATCAAAACTATCCAAGGAAAAAGCATTTAGTTGTTGTTTCGATGTACTTACTCAGTTTCTTTATGCTACTGCTAGCATGTATTTTATATGAAGATACATTTGAGTTTTTTTCTAGCAAATTCTTTTCTGATCTTTCAATAGTAAATAGTCTAGTTTTAGTAGATAGTAATAATAACTAACTAACATAGAACATAATGTCAAGGACTTTTTAAAGAACCAGCTGACAAGGTGGCCGAGTGGTTAAGGCGATGGACTGCTAATCCATTTCCCTCTGGGAGCGTGGGTTCAAATCCCATCCTTGTCGATTCTTTTAAATATCATGCAATTATTTTTGTATCATGAAATGATAACTCCAAAGTATTATGGAAAGGTATGACTAACATGATAGCTTCGGGAATTAACACCGATACATATTCAGGTCTTTTAGTGCATTTTCAGTGTACTGTTAATTTTAATATTAGTTGTCGGTTAATGTGGGTGAGATGGTATCAAGCTTTACGTTTCTGTTAGGTATTGTTCAGTTTGATGGCTATTTGATAGGATGACGGTGACTTTAGGATAGCAGGAGGCAGCAGTGGAGGAAGTGCTGCTGCCGTAGCTAGTGGAATCGTTTATGGGTAAGAACTTACCTGGTTTCACACCAAGGCTTTTCATGCTGCATATGCAGACAGTTTCACGAGGAAGCATTTAGGTGTAAACATTTATACTGCGGTCTACACACGGTTTGGTTTTAAAGGATTGTGTCAAAAGATGACATTACTATTTAAAAGTTTTCTGCTTATGTTTTCAATAATAAAATATCAATGTTTTTACAGTCTAGTCATAGAAAAGGCTCCCTAGGTGTAAGAAGCTGAGTGAGACATCTGACGTAGCAATCTAATATCTACTCATGACTAACTAGAGTTTGAAGCAAAAAACAAGATAAGCTGACAAACCTGACAAGTTGCTAGTATTGGCTTCTGAAGTCTGGTTAATAAGTTTGATTGCTGTTCCTTGCAGTGCACTTGGATCTGACACTGGAGGCTCAGTTCGTAACCCAGCAGCCTACTGTGGCATTGTGGGTATGAGACCAACATATGGATTGTTCTCTAGGCATGGCCTCATTCCCCTCACTAACAGCACAGAATCTATCGGGATCTTGACCCAAACAGTAGAGCAGTGCACACATATGCTGAGTAGGTAAAGTCATCTCTCTCTAAATCCCGGCTAGGGAGGACAATGTTTTTCATCACTAATTAATGACCTAGAAATATCTGTCATCATTTTAAACACAACAATGACCTCATTATTGTCATTTGATATTGATCAGTGCATTTTTTTACTTAAATACTATTTCTGTGGATATTTATGCGTGCAGCTATTGTTAAGCATTCACCCGGATGTTACAGGCTGACTTGCAACAAAATTCACATTACAGTTATTTGGTATCAAAAGATTCATCATGTCTTACTCTGTTGTGTTGTAGGTGCAAAATATGTGGAAATGTGATTACAAGCTCTTAAAAGCTAAAAATCGAACAGTTCACCGCGGCCATCACAAAAACGCCATAGATCGGAATCCTTTTCCAAAACGGCTCAAATGGGACGTAATTGAACACGATGGCCTCTGTTTACACTTTCATGCAACCTCATTCGTTGAAATATTTTCACAAATATACTTCACACATTCAATAAAACCATGTCTATTGTCCTTACGCATCTGTTTCATCATCATTGCAATGCTGTCACTTTGAGCATTGATATCTTACAACCTACCGTAAAAATTCATTTAATTTTTTAACCTTAGCTCGAAGGAGTGCATATCATCCTTTGATAAACATGAGGAGCCTGTTGGTCACCTGTGATAGTCAAAAATGCTGCAGAAATTATTCTTGTTTATTATTATTATATGTTGTTTTATTATAGTTAATAATTGTTTGGCAGGAAGGATGGGTCACGTGATCAGATTATGATTAGATGATTAGAGCAAGCTGAAACAAAACTGTAAAGTAGCGAGCATCTATATTTGGTAAGGGTTCTGCTTTAAAACCCGAAGTATTTGTCATAACCTAGTGCTATGAGAAGTTTTATATTGAGCTTTTTATTGGCCTTTCAATTCACGTGGAAACATCACGTGTCAAAACAATAACCAAATCGTTTGACTACGTCGGGGAAATAAATTGATTCCAATCTACGGCGGTTTCGTGACGGCAGCGAATAACTGTTCGTTTTTTAGCTTTCAAGAGGTTTGTAATCACATTCCCACATATTTTACACCTACAACACAGCAGAGTAAGACATGGTGAATCTTTTGATATTTAATAACTGTAATGTGAATTTTGTTGCAAGTAAACCTTTAAGTAACATTCTAAACACTATGAGTGTAGACATGCTGAACATAGCCCTGAAGAACCGAGGAGAAACCAACAGATCTGCTGTTCAGCTACGTGTAGAGAATTCTATCAGACAATTAAATGTATCTATTCTATCACTAGACTAATCTGACATGAATATTGTCAGAGCTCTTGGGTAGTTTTAGCTCACAGTTTGTTTGATTTTGACCTTCAAAATATCATTGACCTTAAAGGTCAAGGTAACAGTCTAAGTTGCACCATCATATTACACTACACAGAGGAGTGTTTCAAGTTGGTTTCTTCTACAACCTTGGTAAGATTATCTCCATTATTGGCAGCTATCAAAGGGGTGGTCATATTAACATTACATGTGGTGGCGAGCATCTGATTTGTTTCAGATGCTGTGGCAGGCCATGACCCGTTAGATTCAACCACATATCATGATAGGAAGTTTGAAAAAGTCAAGCTGGCTGCAGAACCTTCAGTAAAAGGCTTAAGAATCGGAATACCACAGGTACTAACGCTGTTCATCCTGTTGCAGTCGGTATATTGCCTTCCTTATTATAGGTATCACATCTTTACAAGCTGAATGCGAATATTTCGGTGTTGAAGAGTAGTTGAAACCTCAAAACTTTTCCTTTCTGTTATGCTCATGAGTATAGGAATTTCATATTCGGGGAACATCTGAGGAGGTGATAGATACTTGGAGCCAAATAGCTGATAATCTGGAGAAAGAGGGGGCTATTGTTAAAGAAGTGACCTTGCCCCACCTCTCCTACACTATAGCCTGCTATGCAATAATTAACTATTGCGATGTGGCCTCAAACATGGCTCGATATGATGGTATTGAGTATGGTACGTAGGCTAGGTTTGTTCCTATGATTGAATTTAACCTATGAAATGAGGTCTGCTATAATTATGCTTTGTGTAAACCATGGTTAACGATGTTAGTGCTGGCTATGCATCTGTAGATCAGCGCACATTTAGGACATGGTAACGCAAGGTATGAGAGTAAAGCACCTCTTTCAATTTATTCACTCATCTATAATCAATATGGACACAAATGAAAGTTTTAACCAGGTCACAGAGCGGACAGAGAAGAATCCACTGAAGCTCTCTTTGCCCAGACGAGACACGAAGCATTTAACAATGTTGTACGAAGTCGTATCTTCGCAGGCAATTACTTCCTTCTAAGAAAGTTAGTAATGTATACAGGCCGTACGAAAGGTGTCATAACGTGATGCAACAGATGTTTTGGTTTTCTCCTGTGCAAGCTGGTCTCTTCTAAGTAAAGGTGTTTGTTGGTCGTAACATTGAATGCTCTTTTTTCAGGAAGCACATTCTTTTTGGTTCCAATCTATAACCATCCCAACTGTGCATAACATCCATTTACACACCTTTTTGGCTGCTTGCGTGAATACTTATGCATGTATTACATTCTTCAGTTTGTTTTCTTATAATAATTTATATACACTGTAATTTAATTTAGTTTTTATATCATTTGTTAATTATATGAAAATGAGGCTGATCTGATCAATGTTGCTAGTTGAAAATTGATAGGTATCCTATTTAGTAATTTACATCTGAAAATTTTCAGCAATTACGACCAATACTACGTAAAGGCTGCCAAGGTTAGACGACTCATCTATAAAGACTTTCTGAAATCATTTAATGATGTGGACCTTCTACTGACCCCCGTAACGATGTCAGATGCACCACTGCATTCTCAACTCAGTCATTTGGACAATAGACGCCAGTGTGAAATGCAGGACTTCTATACACTACCAGCTAATCTTACAGGTTAGATGTTTGTACGCTTGCCTTTGGAGTTGTCTGTCCAGAAGAGCTAGTATGGCTGTTTGACAGCATAGGCGCTGCTGTCTGTCACAGTCGATTGGTAAATGAACTCTTGAAATGAACGCTGAAAAACTGTATGTAACGATAATTCTAATGTTAGTCATTTCAGAAATGCAGAAACAATGAATTTGTGCAGTTGTTAAGTTAAGTTACATGTATATCGCTAAATGTAGGTTTGTGTATTCAGTAGCAAGGACAAAAAATCTGAGATTGGTCTTAACATAAATTAAAAGTATTAAAAGTTGTTACTTTATAAATTTTGTACATTTATCTTGTCTCACCTTGAAAGATTAAAGTCAGCAGACTTTGTGACAGCCGTTTTTAGTTCAGCTGCGCCTCTCTTGGTCTGGAACGGTTTTTAATCAAATATTATATTTACCATAATTAGGCTGGAACAGAAGATAACTATTCACATACATGTATTTTATATCCTAGGGTTTCAGAATATATTCAGTTATAGAAGTCATATCTACAAAACATCAGGGAAGTTTGTTGATTAATATACAAGGGCCACAACTGCATATTATAGAAAGTATTTCTGTATCATCATTTAGGGGCTTCTCTTAAAGGTTGACTTGTCACAAAATTCACATTACAGTTTTTTGGTATCAAAAGATTCACCATGTCTTACTCTGCTGTGTTGTGAGTGCAAAATATTTGGAAATGTGATTACAATCTTTTAAAAGCTAAAAAACGAACAGTTATTGCCGCCATCACGAAACTGTTGTAGATTGGAATCCCTTTTCAAAACGGCTCAAATGGGACGTAGATGAACAAGATGGCTTCTGTTTACACTTTCATGCAACCTCATTCGTCGAAATATTTTCACAAATATACTCCATGCATTCAATAAAACCATGTATATTGCCCTTACGCGTCTGTTTCATCATCATTGTAATGCTGTCATTTCGAGCACTGATATCTCAAAACCCACTGTAAAAATTTGTTTAATTTTTTAACCTTAGCTCAAAGGAGAGCAAATCATCCTCTGATAAACATGACGAGTCTGTTGGTCACCTATGATAGTCGAAAAATGCTGCAGAAGTTATTCACGCTGTTTGGCAGGAAGTATGGGTCACATGATCAGATTACGACTAAACAATTAGACCAAGCTGAAACAAATCTATTAACTAGCGAGCATCTATTTTTGATACGGGGTCTGCGGTAAAACCCGAAGTGTTTGTCATAAACTAGTGCTACGGGAAGTTTTATATTGAGCCTTCTATTGGCCTTTAAATTCACGTGAGAACATCACGTGACAATACAATAACCAACTGTAATGACTACGTCAGAGAAATAAATTGATTCTAATCTACGGCGGTTTCATGATGGCGGCGATTAACTGTTAGTTTTTGAGCTTTTAAGAGCTTGTAATCACATTTACACATACAGTCAAACATTGATAACTCGTCCACGGATAGCTCGAACACATGGTTAATTCGAACATTTCCTTCGGTCCGTTCCCACGTAATGATAAATTGCTATAGATAACTCAAATCCAACACTGTTAATTCGAACTGTTTTTTTGCCCAACGGCTACCGAAACGGTTGTTATCGCTTTAGAAAATCACTTTATTCAAAGCCATAGAGGTAAACTTCATCTTTTCGTAATTCATAAGTGTCGTTATTACCACCATCGGCAAAATATTTCTGTCAACGACTTTTCTAAAAGTTTGGTAAAATTTGATTTATACTGCGATACGATGAATAGCACGGGCTAGCCGGGTCACGCGTGCAAGGACTTTCGCCACGCACATACAAAACAAAAATCGCATGTTGTTTTTGTTTTGTATGTGCGTGGCGAAAATCCTTGAGTGCGTGACCCGGCTAGCCCGTGATGAATAGTTTTCCGACGTTGATTCCGTGTTGAATCAACGTCGGAATGTTGAATGTTTAAATCGTCTTAAAAATTGTTGTAATTAAACGTATACGTTGTCTGAGCTACAAAAAACTATTCATCGTTTGACCTAAACACAGAATACGTGTGTACATTCAATAAGTATCTATTAAAAAAACGTGAGTGATATAGAATGCGCCGTAAAACCTCGTAAAACTTCTAATTGAACTGCCTCGGAGTGTTGCTCTTAACGAATCCCAGGTAAAGTAAGGTAATCTTTCCATAAACTTCAAGAAAAAACGGCAAAATTGATCGTGGGTAAAACCCCAAAAGAAAAAAATGTCTTTTCTTTTGAGCATTTCAACAACGATCAAGTTTTGCCAATGTCAATCTGAAAAACGTCCTGGCAATACCATCACCTCAAACAACAAACCAATCTCAAGTGATAGAAAAATCTCTATAATTTTTCATGAAAACGTTTTAAACTTTACATTAGAAGCATTTAATTTGAAACAAGCCATTTGTGCTTTTGATTTATATTATAGTTTGTATATGTACATGTATCTACTAATAAATAAGTAAATATATGGACTTGTGACAGTGCTCTGATAACTCGAACGCTCTGATAATTCGAATACTTTTGCTCGGTCCCTTGAAGTTCGAGTTATCCATGTTTGACTGTATTTGAATATTTTGCACCTACAACAGAGTAAGACATGGTGAACCTTTTGATACCAAATAACTGTAATGTGAATTTTGTTGCAAGTCAACCTTTAAGGTACCAAATAACTGTAATGTGAATTTTGTTGCAAGTCAACCTTTAAGGTACCAAATAACTGAAATATGAATTTTGTTGCAATTCAACCTTTAAGGTACCAAATAACTGAAATATGAATTTTGTTGCAAGTCAACCGTTAGTGCTTCTCTCTTCTGACAGTGTTTAAATGGCCAAATCTTTGTTGACCTGAAGTTTGTTTGGAGTTGCTTTATCTTGCTCGCTACATTTGCGAACATATGCTACAGGTGTGCCCGCTGTCTCCGTTCCAATTAAACTATCGGACAACGGCCTACCACTGAGCCTGCAGTTGATTGGTCGACATTTTGATGAAGAACTTTTACTAAACACAGCCCTCTTCCTTGAAAGACATTGCAACTTTCCTTATCTTGTGCGTCCTGTTTGGTCATAACAACTGAAATCAGTATTCAATTAGTGTTTGTACTTGGAGTTTGTGGATGAACCTTATATCAATAGACCATACCAAGCCAACAGGTGTCAACATAATGATGGCCTAATATGGCTGCTCCAATGGAAAATATATTTTTAGAAATTCAGTTTACCATAAACCCAGTTCAGTGTCTAATCTGTTATGAGAGGGAGTTCTCATCAGTTAGGCAGCTTACATCTATGTTGCAGGACACATTGCTTCACATGGACATTGATGCTCTTTCACATAAACACATGTACACACCCACTGTTTCGCATAGACACATACATGCTCTTACATAGACACATGCTTTTTCACATAGGTACACTCACTGTGGTCTATATACACACTCAGTCTTTTCCTATCTCTCTCTCACACTCGAGTAGAGAAACCCTTGTACATAAAAAGAAGGGAACCAACCAATGACAGAAGAGTAAGATGAGGGAGTGAACCAAAGACGCAAATGCTAAAAAAATCTCACAAAGATGTGTTGCCTCACTAGCAAATGTATGTGTTTATATGATATGAAGCCTTGTCTCCACTTCATACCCGCTATTAAGATATCTTGGTCAGCAATGGCTGCTGATAGACGTTTGTTGGTCTTGCACCGACCTTGATGACACTAAAGCCCAAATAATTTAGATATTTATTTCAATTAAATAAAAACTCTCAAAGGAATGATAATTACACCTTACAGAGCTCTTGTAGTATAATCTAGTAGGCCGCAGTTTTTATTCAAGTACAGCTGCTAAGCTTACAGCAAATTAATTGCCATGTGAAGAGTGTTTCTATGTTAATAACCAAAAACAGTTTAAATTTTGGTGTATAATTTCTACTGCAGATACACGTATAGCTTTATATACCATGAAATGCCTTTATACACAGGATGACAGTGTATAAGCCACGTCACCACATCAAAAGTGAATCACCCTGTCAAAAGTGAATTTTAATAAATTCACTTTTGATATGGGGTTGCGGTTTTGTTGCTCCATTACTAGCAATCTTGTAGACTTTCATAGAAAGAATACAAATTGGAGCGCTAGCTTGAAGCAAACAAACTCTGCTGCAACTATTTCATAACGTCTCAATCGCTGGATAAAGAGAGCAACTCTACTGCAGATTTGTAAATACAGATGGTATACAATTTCAGACCCGTTTTACTACATTAAGCGGGTAGCAAAGAAAAAGCAACCAAATTTTTGGAAAGATCCAAAAGTTTATAAGTGATGCAATCAGTTAGCTAATGCTGATAAATGAATGACATTTTGTGCTGCTCTATAGTGGTAATGAGAGTAGCCGTGACCTAGTCTGACAACGTCTGTCCTGCAAAAGACAGGCTGTGGCTCAATTCCCAAGAAAGGCTACTGGTGGTTACAAGAATGAAATTAAACCATGAGTCGCTCTCTGCAACTGAGCGTGTCTCCAGTCGTTGAGGTTCTCTTGCCACTGGGCATGTCCAGTCATAATCTTAAAGCATTTGCTCTGTGATTTAGGCAGAGCAGCATGAAGGTTGCAGAGCAACAATGCTTTTAATAAACAATTCGCAGAGCACAGTTTCTGCTTGCAGTAAGCCAAGTAAACATCATACTATATTTTCAAGAAATATCTCCCACACCGATACTAGTCAACTCGCGCTTACTCCTCGTGTAGCCATCCCTTTTCCTTGTCACCTCCATTTCCTCTATTATTCTTTGCAGTCATTTAAAATATGCTTCTCAAAATGACTGCATAACTCTGAAATCCAATTTTAGTTTAAGCTGAGAGCTCATAAACAGCAACAATAAATAGTATGCACTCGCTAGCCTAGCGAGTCAGGGCTTGAAAGGCATGCCTTCTCTTGCAATCAATGGGATGCCAGATTTGAGATGTTGAGAAGTAGATAAACATTGCATACGTGATAGAACAGGAACAGTGGTTGGAGATTTTACAAACTAAGCTAAACATGAGAAAATCTGAGTAGAGGCTAATGAGAAATTAAGCTGGCAGTCGACTCGACCAATAACCACCTGATAACATGACTTCTGATATGGAAAGTCTTGTGGTGATTTGTGTTATTACTGCTTATGACAGAGGCTAAGCTCAAAAACATTAACCTGGCATTTAATCGAATGAGTTTTTGTGAAGTTTAATTAAAGTATTTATTTTTAATTATAAAATCATTTTAAACAGTTTTTCTTTATTGCCTGCATCTTCAAAACCTTCACGATAACAACACGTTACAGCTTATGAAAACGAAAAACATGGAACATATTAGATCTACTAACAGTAGGGTTTGTGTAAGCTTGTTATTAGCTCTAGAGAATCCCAACTGATCAAAAGCTGGTAAACTGGTAGTCTCTTAGATTGATCGTCTTTTTCTCCAAACATTGTGCCAGGCAGCTGACAGTGCAAGTCAGGTATTAGTACAGCGGTTTGAGATTTACCCAACTGAGACTGTAGCAATGTTCCCTGCTTATAAATGGCGCAAAGTAAGTCCATTGTGCGATCTACTACATTAGATGAACATCAAGGAACAGAGGCTCAAATGACTGCATACTCAAAGAGTGTTAGTTAGAAAGGTTGTTTGTCAGAAGGTCAGCTAATAATAAGAAGGTTAGTTGAAACAAACTTTGTATTTCCAAGTCAGTTTTGCATACATTCGGTTTAGATAATATCATCCAATAGGCAAAAAGAAACGGCAACATTATCCAATTGGTAGCCAGCTGAGCTAGAGTGCAGCGATGTCCTCAATTATAAACTTAACATTTTGTACAGCGAGGTTGACCAGAGGCATATTAGTCAGTATAAGGTATTTTCTGGTCATTAGACTAATGGATCCTCGAACAGGAGAGAACTTTGCGTACTGGTCAGTCATTTTTAAAGGCTTAAAATGTCATGTCATCTATTTGTATTCTAGGTTCGGTACTTGTAAATTCTGAAAGCGACTAAAAACTAATCATACCCGCTTGGGTGGTCGTTGAGTTTTACAGAAGGCTTATAAACAGAAAATTGAAGGCCTTGACACCCTAGTGAGCTGGCTCCAGGAGTCAAACTCCAGGGGAGCGCAAGCGCTTTAGATGGGATAGAGAACAAAGAAGCACTGCATTTAGATGCATTCTCTCAATTATTGCTAGAAATTGGCCCAAATCTACCTTCATCATCCAAGTAAACAGCACGTAACCACGATGTTACATAATATTTAACTCTATTCATAAGTGTTACATAACAGTTAGTAAGGCATGGCTCTACAGACAGAATTTTGTCATCAGAAATATTATGATTATCCAATATGTAGTTGCGTTAGGTTTGGATATCCCTGAATTTCCTTCCGTATGGGAACACTTAGCAAACTGCCCAAGAAGACCTCACTTATTCTTTGTTCGCAAAACTCGAATTTATAGTTCGAGCTGTTTAGACCAGTTTTAGTGTGACTTTAACGAAGGGAGGAACAACACAAGGTATGTTGCACAATGTATTTATGCTTGCTGTTTTAGTCTATAATTGTATTAGCTTTTCTGCTAAAATTTTGCTATATTAACAAAGTTAGTAATGGTAAGTACTCATTTTGTCATGTTTATAGCTACAACTACATTGGCAAGTAGTCAGATTGATGAAAATTAACAAATACATGTTGCAATTAATAAACTTATGTTTATTCTAAAGTAGTTATGAATTAGACTGTAAATGATGAAAAAATTTTCTGACATCTGATTTTTTCTGGCGTTTCAACTGTTTTTAAAAGTTTTGTATCTTTTATAGCAACGCACAGACTTTCTATACACGAATCAACAAAAATGACCAAGAACCCTGAATCAGACGCGCTTACTTCACTGCTAACTGCAGATGTACAGGCTGACTGTTCTTCCACAGATGACAATCTGTCCCATGACCAATCAGGGGCCTCATCGACAATTTCTATGGTTGCCGACAGCACTATGTTTAGTGCCGTCTCATCAACCTCTGCTGACAATGGCGACGATAACCAAAATTCGACAGACAAAACAGCGGACGAAAAATATAGAGAGAGAAGAAATAGAAACAACGCAGCAGCAAAGCGCTCCAGAGATACAAAACAGGCAAAGTTGGACAGCCAAGTCATTCGTGCCTATTTACTCGAACAAGAGAATAAAAGGTTGCGAGAAGAAAAAAAACAACTCCAAAAAGAAATATTGAGCTATCGGGCAGAGCTCGACATACCGGATCAGGCTTACAACTTAGAGCATCATCAGCCTCTTCCCGACTACAAATATCTGCTTTAGACTATTTGCCATCCAATTTTACTTCTCTAAGATAAAATAATATATATAATGCTGTTAGTTTTATATTTGTGATTGTTTAGCTACACTTCTTGACTTTAGACTTAATTTAACATATGTATGCATCAATTTCCATTTTCATATTTTTTGGAAAATTTCTTAAAATAAATTTCTTTTCTGGTGAACTCGATACACTGTGGCCTTGCAACCATAGATGAGGCATAAAACTTGCACTAATTAATTTTCAAAATAATATCATCTATATCAGTCAATGCATTGTTTTATTCCAACATCTTTGGCATTTATAGAGTTAATTTTTCATGATTTGGCTAGTATGGTTGATAATTACCAGCTTAAATGTAATGCAGTTTTGTGGCTAAGTTGCAAACAAGAAAAACAAAGTTGTCTTAATATTTGGAAGATGCTATAAAGTTTTAAAATTGGACAAATACTTCAAGCAGCTGCTAGACCATATGTCATCAGACCTTTCATAACAACTGGGTACAAACTCATAAACAACGAGTCGTAAAATGACAGTTGTCCGCTCATGGTAATAGATGTCAACAATGAATACACATTGTAAATACAACACGTGGATACCGTAAGGATAGTTATTAAATGTGCAAGAGGTCTTCGTGTGAATGTGCTTAGTTATTTCCAAGTTTTGATGATCCTTTCTTGTCTGGTGCGAGGTCTTAGGAATCTGTTAAACGCACATTTTTCGTATTACTTTTCACTCACTTCTTGTCTGAATTGTCTTCAGTTAATCATACTAAGTTCTAATATTGGCTAATAATTACAAAAGTAGTCCATTGCCATTTTAATACTTAGAAAGTCTTCATTCGTATTAAAACATTCTAAAAAAGTTTACAGAAAATACAATTTGGAAAAGTTTGTGCAATGATATACATGGGCTGTATATCATTGGTTTGTGTAGGTAAAACATAATAGCAGCAGTTAGTATGTGTATTAATTAACATTATTAGATAAATACAGTGTTATGGATATTCGCAGTGTGTTTACCATGTTTGCTATACGCTGCTCCAATTCTTGCTTGCATGTTATGCTTGTAAACCATTAGCTCAGAAATAAATACGCAATGCCCTGCTCCGACAGTGCTTCGCTAGACGCTAATCTAAGGGTCGTGTCTTATTTAACTCCGAACAATGTTATCAAATTTAACTAAAAAACATATAGCAAAACAATGAAAGTTAATTTTGTTTTCTCTAGGCTCAACTGTCTAACATTTATACTAACTTTTGTACTAACGAGAACGTAACACTGGAGAAATGTAGTAAACCTAAAAATCAAGCGAGATGGTCTAAAGAAATAACTTTATGGAAAGTGGTGGCCCTAAAATGACGTCGTAAGAATAACTCCGAAAAGTTAATCTATTTGTATATTGTCAGTGTCAAGGACTTTGAGCACATTGAGGCAAGAGGGTTTCAAGGATTTTTAGCCACAATCCGGAAAGCAAATTCTTTTACTAGTGGTTCTCCTACCCTAAGATTTCGATGGGTGCCACACCGGTTTTCTGTGCCAAATATGCTTCAGTCTTGGAAAAAACGCTCTCGTGTTTCTTTTCCTCCGAGTATATTTTGGTCTTGTGGGCTATGTCTGCATGGCCACAGATTAACGGTGGGCGTCCTCGACATGCTTGTTCAACTTCATTCTGGTGGCAAAGAGGCTTTCGCAAAAACGACAGTTTCTTTACGTAACACCTCTTATGTCGCCGTAGTTCCATCAGCGAGGCGGAGGGCTTCGAGCATTCAAACCAAAAAAGTATGGGAAAAGAAAAAAGAACTTTAATGAGACATATACATACAAGCTGAAGCAGAAGTTAGAGTTGTCTCCACTTCACTCCTATGAGTTTTCTCCAGAAAACTTGTTAGAGTAAGCTGGAGACAACTCTGACTTTGGCGTATAAATAGGGTAATACATTCTTGAGACTGACTCACTTGTGCTCTGCTGAAACCAACAGAGTGTGCTGTACCCATCGCTTCCTAAAATGCAACCAACAGGAATTTAACATTTATACTAACTTTTGTATTAACGAGAACATAACACTGAAGAAATGTAGTAAACGTAAAAATCAAGCGAGATGATCTAAAGAAATAACTTTATGGAAAGTGGTGGCCCTAAAAGGACGTCGTAAGAATAACTCCGAAAAGTTAACCTATCTGTATATTGTCATATATTTCATATATGACAATATTTCAATAACATTGTCATATATTTCAACAGAGTGCGCTGTACCTATCGCTTCCTAAAATGCAACCTGCTGAAACCAACAGGAAGGGACTCGACTCTGTAAGAACAATAACTCCAGTTTTATTTATCGTTGTAACTTTCTTTGAGCTTGCATTCAGTTATTTAACTGACGATCAGAAGGTGATGTAATTTCTGGAACAGAAAAGACAATGTTATTGAAGTAACATATCCGTGTGTCTCCCTCAAGAGCAAAACACAGGCTGACCTGCCAAAAATATTGCAGCAGTATTTATGTTGTATAGGCGGTCGGGCTAGAGTGAAAAATTACAGAGAATATATTGTGAGCAGCACTTTCACGTAACAGAAAGGCATAGTCTAAGGGTCAAAAGTATTTAATACAAAGTTTAGTCGTGAGAAAAAGTAGGCCTATAAACAAAACAAAAACGTGTTACTTTAGAAGAATTTTAACAACTACTAACTAATTGGAGCAGATGTTTAGATTATTCTGACACGCAACCATGATCATAAATAAATTTACTAGCATCTGAACAGTATTTCAGACACTACTATATACAAGATACAGATACACATGATGTACGCTCCATATGATGCACAAACTTGCTGGCGTAGGATGAAATTCTTTAAAGCCAGTGATCTAAAGTTAGATGGAAACGTGTATATATGGGAAAAGCTTTCTGTAATTCTTGAATCTGCTTCGACCTTGCATAATAATTATTTGCCAAGTTGGATAATTATTACAATGTAGGTGACTTGATGGGTTGACATTGAGATTGGTGACTAGATAGGGAAATGTGTTAGAATTGTGGTCAGGAGTGCTTTTGGCTCATGTCTCCATCTCGGCCAAGCATGACGTTGACTTGGTAATTCATTAGGCTGAGCAAAATGGCACCTTGAACAAACACACAAACACTCATTACAGCCGTAACTTTTGAGTGTTATTTTTTTCTCCTCAGACGTGATTCCTAACGCATTACAACTTTTTAAAACATCTTTACTTTATATTGTCCAACAAGTAATACTCACAGGAAATACTATATTTGTTGTGTTTTATCCCCAGTGTTTTATATTGTTTAATATAGACACAAACCTGTGTTATAAACTGTACATCATGTTTGGTTTAATTATTCTTAGTTACCTATTGTTTTTTAAGTTATACTAATTCACAACTAAGAAAACATTTAATATTTGTATTCAAGCAAAACACTGAAGGTGAGAATGTCTTCTCTTGCAAATATATATTTGATTTTCATTCAAATAATAGTTGCACAGTATTTGTAATAATTATTAAATCTGCAATTTCAACATTTACATTCAGTAAATAACTATAACTGCAATTTTTTGTATCATGGTTTTCACTTTTATTGACCCGCTCAAGGGTTCAAATGGCTTCGCGACTATGATGGAGAACATTGGTTCATAGAATATTCACTTCTTGATTTGCGCAGAAGTATTCATAGCATGAAAACATTAGGAAGCAGAGGCTATTGCTAGTTACAGTAGAAACCACTGACACGCTTAATTCTCAGTTTAGTTTGCTCATAGTCTGTTAGCAAACGCAGTAGGCTACCTTTTTTGAAAGGGCGGGCCATAATATTAGTTTGCAAGAACCACTTGCCTTTTTTCATTAAAATGAAACGATCCATTCCTTGAACAGTTCTTTGGCCAATGATAATTACTGATTTGCTATTATCTTTGTTGGTAATATCTACTACAGTTATTTGAGCGTACTGTCTTTTACTATTTGAGTACAGTTTTTTCCTGTGCCATATGACAAACCTTCAAGATGAAGCGAAAATTCCTCAAGTTTTGCGGGTTATTTGAGCGACCAGATATTGCATAGTTATTATACAGATTATAAATTATGCGTGTTACAGGGGTGAGCTGTGTTGATCTTCTGACTTGCCCATTTATTCAAGTAAGAAAGGAAATAGAGATGGTCTTACTTTCAATAAAATTTTTGATAGCAGAGAACACCTAAACAGTAAAGCTGACACGATATGTTAACATATTCAACTTTCAGAGTAGTTTTTTGTCGAAGATTTTATTGCTATAACACATTCAGAAAATGTTAAATTAGTTTTTGAAGATAATATAGTGGCTCTTTGGGCAAATATTTTACAAATGAACAAGCTCTTGAGTTTTATGGTGATATGATTAAAAAACAGTTCATATCTTCACGTTTCTTATGTGGCAAAACGCATAAAATTTTTGCATTCGTTAAAATAACCATTTATTTACCAGTAAAAGATTTAGCAGCGTGGATATCGAGGAATTCAAGTCATTATCTTTGAGTGAAAAATTTTCACAAAGTTGCATCACAAAATCTAGAAGCGATGGCAGTTCATTTTGCGTTCATATGACACTCATGTCATATCAACTTGGCAAATAATTATTTGCCAAGTTGGATAATTATTACAATGTAGGTGACTTGATGGGTTGACATTGAGATTGGTGACTAGATAAGGAAATGTGTTAGAATTGTGGTCAGGAGTGCTTTTGGCTCATGTCTCCATCTCGGCCAAGCATGACGTTGACTTGGTAATTCATTGGGCTGAGCAAAATGGCGCCTTGAACAAACACACAAACACTCATTACAGCCGTACCTCGAAACGCGAGTGCCTCGACATGTGAACACTGAAATAAAAGCAAATTTAAGCGTAAAGTTATCCTTTGAAATACAGTAGTCCTTGTGATACGAGCATAGAGCGAGTTTTCTGTGGCCACTATGCGAGTAGGGTGGTCGTTAAAATCAGTTCCAGTTGCTCGCTAGAATAGCATTCGCGATGTTTTAAGTTTACTACAATACTAAACTTTTGAGTGTTATTTTTTCTCCTCAGATGTGATTCCTAACGCATCACAACTTTTTCAAAACATCTTCACTTTATATTGTCTGACAAATAATACTCACAGGAAATACTATATCTGTTGTTTTTTATCCCCAGTGTTTTATATTGTTTAATATAGACACAAACCTGTGTTATAAACTGTACATCATGTTTGGTTTAAGTATTTTTAGTTACCTATTGTTTTTTAAGTTATACTAATTCACAACTAAGAAAACATTTAATATTTGTATTGAAGCAAAACACTGAAGGTGAGAATGTCTTCTCTAGCAAATATATATTTGATTTTCATTCAAATAATAGTTGCACAGTATTTGTAATAATTATTAAATCTGCAATTTCAACATTTACATTCAGTAAATAACTATAACTGCAATTTTTTGTATCATGGTTTTCACTTTTATTGACCCGCTCAAGGGTTCAAATGGCTTTGCGACTATGATGGAGAACATTGGTTCATAGAATATTCACTTCTTGATTTGCGCAGAAGTATTCATAGCATGAAAACATTAGGAAGCAGAGACTATTGCTAGTTACAGTAGAAACCACTGACACGCTTAATTTTCAGTTTAGTTTGCTCATAGTCTGTTAGCGAACGCAGTAGGCTACCTTTTTTTGAAAGGGCGGGCCATAATATTAGTTTGCAAGAACCACTTGCCTTTTTGTATTAAGATGCAACAATAAATTTCTTGAACAGTTCTTTGGCCAATGATAATTACTCATTTGCCATTATCTTTGTTAGTAATATCTATTACAGTTATTTGAGCGTACTGTCTTTTACTATCAAAGTGCAGTTTTTTCCTGTGCCATATGACAAACCTTCAAGAGGAAGCAAAAATTCCTCAAGTTTTGCGGGTTATTCGAGCGACCAGATATTGCACAGTTATCGCAGATTATAAATTATGCATGTTACTGGGGTGAGCTGTGTTGATCTTTTGACTTGCCCATCTAGTTAAGTAAGAAAGGAAATAGAGCTGGTCTTATTTTCAATAAGATTTTTGATAGCAGAGAACACCTAAACAGTAAAGCTGACACGATATGTTAACTTATTCTACTTTCAGAGTAGTTCTTTGTCGAAAATTTTATTGCTATAAAACATTCAGAAAATTTTAAATTTGTTTTTGAAGATAATATAGCGGCTCTTTGGTCAAATAATTTACAAATGAATAAGTTCTTGAGTTTTATGGTGAAATGATTAAAAAGCAGTTCGTATCTTCACGTTTTTTTGTGGCAAAAAGCATAAAATTTTTGCATTCATTAAAAAAACCATTTATTTAACAGTAAAGATTTAGCAGCGTGAATACCGAGGAATTCAAGTCATTATCCTTGAGTGAAAAACTTTCACAAAGTTGCATCACAAAATCGACAAGCGATGGCAGTTCATTTTGCATTCATATGACACTCATGCTGTGGTTCTCAAGCAAATAGAAAGGGGAATACAACTCCCAAATTCAACTTCATCTTTCCAAGAATCATGAATGAAACTAATTCAGATATTTGTTTGATTGTGTTACTATTAGTATACAACAGAATATAACAGTTATAGTTTTAGCATACAACAGAATATACCAGTTATAGTTTTAGCATACAACAGAATATAACAGTTACAGTTTTAGTATACAACAGAATATAACAGTTACAGCTTTAGTATACAACAGAATATAACAGTTATTGTTTAGTATACAACAGAATATAACAGTTATTGTTTAGTATACAACAGAATATAACAGTTATTGTTTAGCATACAACAGAATATAACAATTACTGTTTAGTATACAACAGAATATACCAGTTATAGTTTTAGCATACAACAAAATATAACAGTTACACTTTTAGAATACAACAGAATATAACAGTTATTGTTTAGTATACAACAGAATATAACAGTGTTTGTTTAGTATACAACAGAATATAACAGTTATAGTTTTAGTATACAACAGAATATAACAGTTATAGTTTTAGCATACAACAGAATATAACAGATATTGTTTAGTATACAACAGAATATAACAGTTATAGTTTTAGTATACAACAGACTATAACAGTTATTATTTAGCATGCAACAGAATATAACAGTTATTGTTTAGCTTGCAACAGAATATAACAATTACTGTTAAGCATACAACAGAATATAACAGTTATAGTTTTAGCATACAACAGAATATAACAGTTATTGTTTTAGCATACAGCAGACTATAACAGTTACTGTTTAGCATACAACAGATTATAACAGTTATTGTTTAGTATACAACAGAATGGAACAGTTACTGTTTAGTATACAACAGAATATAACAGTTATAGTTTTAGTATACAACAGAATATAACAGTTACTATTTTAGCATACAACAAAATATAACAGTTATTGTTTAGCATACAACAGAATATAACAATTACTGTTTAGTATACAACAGAATATAACAGTTATTGTTTAGCATACAACAGAATATAACAATTACTGTTTAGTATACAACAGAATATAACAGTTACTGTTTAGTATACAACAGAATATAACAGTTACAGTTTTAGTATACAACAGAATATAACAGTTACTATTTTAGCATACAACAGAATATAACAGTTACAGTTTTAGTATACAACAGATTATAACAGTTATTGTTTAGTATACAACAGAATGTAACAGTTACTGTTTAGTATACAACAGAACATTACAGTTATTGTTTAGCATACAACAGAATATAACAGTTACTGTTTTAGCATACAACAGAATATAACAGTTATAGTTTAGTATACAACAGAATATATCAGTTATAGTTTTAGCATACAACAGAGTATAATAGTGTAGTTATTGTTTAGTATACAACAATGGAAACATCAAAGAAGAGTTCCTTTTTTGCAGTGCACTCAAAACAACTACACGAGCCTCTGACATTCTTGACAAGGTTTCACAATTCTTTGAGACTGAAAAGCTGTCAAGGGGAAACATATGCGGCAGCTGCACAGATGGTCCTCCATCAATGTTAGAATCTAGCTCTGGGTTCCAAGCAAGACTGAAACAGCTACATGTAGTTCCAGATGTCAAGGCGTACATGGTATGATACACAAACAAGCTTTGGCTGCCAAAACCCTTCCTAAATCATTCTCAGCAATCCTCAATCTGGTAATTCGCATAGTAAACAGTATCAAAGGCGGGTCCCTGAATTCTAGATTGTTTAAAGAACTATGCGAAGATATGGAAGCAGAGCATCAAGTTCTTTTATATCAAACAAATGTTTGTTGGCTTTCCAAAGGAAACGTAACTGCAAGAACATTGAAACTACGAGAAAAAATTAAGGTTTTTTGTGAACAGAACAACAAAGCAGAATTTGAAACATGGTTTAAGGATGAAGTTTGGCTGCTTAATTAATCTGGCCTACTTGGGGGACATATTCCACCAAATTAACAAACTTAATCGCCAGATGCAAGGAAGACACACAAACATAGTCAATTCACAAATGCCTTGAAAGAATTCCTATGCAAACTTGAATTATGGAAAAAAGGTAGCTCAAGGTAATTTTTCTATGTTTGAATCACTTTCCTTGATTCTAGAGCCCAAAGATGAAGAGCCTATTTCAATGCCTGAACCATTACTAAATAATATTATATCTCACTTGGATTCTTTGGAGTCAGAGTTTCAGCACTATTTTCCTGAAGTGAGTAAATCAAAACTGAGCTTGTCAGAAATTCTTTCCGCTGTTTTGCTGAAAGCGTACCTGATGAGCTGCGGGAATAACTCATAGATTTGCAGAATGACTCATCTGCCAAAGATGTTTATGAAGATAAAACCATTGAAGAATTTTGGCCTTCCAGAATTCATTCATATCCACAGACAGCCAAACTCGCCCTTCAAACTCTGCTCCCATTTATGTCTACATTCATATGCGAGTCCGCTTTCTCTTCCATGGTTGTTCTCAAATCGAAACAACGAAACTGACTAGGACTTGAAGATGACATGCGATGCGCTTTGTCAACCATTTCCCCAAAGATTGAGAGTTATGTGAAAAACAAGAAGTACAATCCATCCCACTAACAAACTGACTACTGAAAATTAAAAGTCGAAGCACTATATTATAGCATTGCTTTATGTAAGTAAATAAATAGAAACATGTCAAATCTACTGGCTCTTATATTATTCTAGTTTATAATGTACACCAATTTACAATGCATTGTTATAAACACCATATATTATGAGGATTATAAAGGGGTTCATGACCTTCAGATAAGGAGCTTATGGGGTCCATGGCTCCAAGGTAGTTGGGAACCGCTACAATAGACCATACCAAGTCAACAGGTGTCAACAGGTGTCAACATAATGATGGCCTAATATGGCTGCTTCAATGGAAAATATATTTTTAGAAAGTCAGTTTACCATAAACCCAGTTCAGTGTCTAATCTGTTACGAGAGGGAGTTCTCATCAGTTAGGCAGGCTTACATCTATGTTGCAGAACACATTGCTTCACATGGACATTGATGCTCTTTCACATAAACATGTGTACACAACCACTGTTTCGCATAGACACATACATTCTCTTACATAGACACATGCTTTTTTACATAGGTACACTCACTGTGGTCTATATACACACTCAGTCTTTTCCTATCTCTCTTTCACACTCGAGTAGAGAAACCCTTGTACATAAAAAGAAGGGAACCAACCAATGACAGAAGAGTAAAATGAGGGAGTGAACCAAAGACGCAAATGCTAAAAAATCTCACAAAGATGTTTTGCCTCACTAGCAAATGTATGTGTTTATATGATATGAAGCCTTGTCTCCACTTCATACCCGCTATTAAGATATCTTGGTCAGCAATGGCTGCTGATAGACGTTTGTTGGTCTTGCACCAACATTGATGACACCAAAGCCCAAATAATTTAGATATTTATTTCAATTAAATAAAAATTCTTAAAGGAATGATAATTACACCTTACAGAGCTTTTGTAGTATTAACTAGTAGGTTGCAGTTTTTATTCAAGTACAGCTGTTAAGCTTACAGCAAATTAATTGCCATGTGAAGAGTGTTTCTATGTTAATAACCAAAAACAGTTTAAATTTTAGTGTATAATTTCTACTGCAGATACACGTATAGCTTTATATACTATGAAATGCCTTTATACACAGGATGACAGTGTATAAGCCACATCACCACATCAAACGTGAATCACCCTGTCAAAAGTGAATTTTAATAAATTCACTTTTGATATGGGGTTGCGGTTTTGTTGCTCCATTACTAGCAATCTTGTAGACTTTCATAGAAAGAATACAAATTGGAGCGCTAGCTTGAAGCAAACAAACTCTGCTGCAACTATTTCATAACATCTCAATCGCTGGATAAAGAGAGCAACTCTACTGCAAGATTTGTAAATACAGATGGTATGCAATTTCAGACCTGTTTTACTACATTAAGCGGGTAGCAAAGAAAAGGCAACCAAATTTTTGGAAAGATCCAAAAGTTTCTAAGCGATTCAATCCGTTAGCTAATGCTGATAAATGAATGATATTTTGTGCTGCTCTACAGTGGTAGTGAGAGTAGCCGTGACCTAGTGATCACAACGTCTGTCCTGCAAAATACAGGACAAAATACTCAATTCCCAAAAAAGACCACTGGTGGTTACAAGAATGAAATTAAACCATTAGTCGCTCTCTGCTACTGAGCGTGTCTCCAGTCGCTGAGGTCCTCTTGCCACTGGGCATGTCCAGTCACGATCTTAAAGTAATTGCTCTGTGATTTGGGCAGAGCAGCATGAAGGTTGCAGAGCAACAATGCTTTTAATAAAACATTCGCAGAGCACAGTTTCTGCTTGCAGTAAGCTATGCAATGTAAGTAAACATCATACTATATTTTCAAGAAATAGCTCCCACACTGATACTAGTCAACTCGCGCTTACTCCTGGTGTAGCCATCCCTTTTCCTTGTCACCTCCATTTCCTCTATTATTCTTTGCAGTCATTTAAAATATGCTTCTCAAAATGACTGCATAACTCTGAAATCCAATTTTAGTTTAAGCTGAAAGCTCATAAACAGCAACAATAAATGTATGCACTCACTAGCCTAGCGAGTCAGGGCTTGAAAGGCATGCCTTCTCTTGCAATCAATGGGATGCCAGATTTGAGATGTTGAGAAGTAGATAAACATTGCATACGTGATAGAACAGGAACAGTGGTTAGAGATTTTACAAACTAAGCTAAACATGAGAAAATCTGAGTAGAGGCTAATGAGAAATTAAGCTGGCAGTCGACTCGACCAATAACCACCTGATAACATGACTTCTGATATGGAAAGTCTTGTGGTGATTTGTGTTATTACTGCTTATGACAGAGGCTAAGCTCAAAAACATTAACCTGGCATTTAATCGAATGAGTTTTTGTGAAGTTTAATTAAAGTATTTATTTTTAATTATAAAATCATTTTAAACAGTTTTTCTTTATTGCCTGCATCTTCAAAACCTTCACGATAACAACACGTTACAGCTTATGAAAACGAAAAACATGGAACATATTAGATCTACTAACAGTAGGGTTTGTGTAAGCTTGTTATTAGCTCTAGAGATTCCCAACTGATCAACAGCTGGTAAACTGGTAGTCTCTTAAATTGATCGTCTTTTTCTCCAAACATTGTGCCAGGCAGCTGACAGTGCAAGTCAGGTATTAGTACAGCGGTTTGAGATTTACCCAACTGAGACTGTAGCAATGTTCCCTGCTTATAAATGGCGCAAAGTAAGTCCATTGTGCGATCTACTACATTAGATGAACATCAAGGAACAGAGGCTCAAATGACTGCATACTCAAAGAGTGTTAGTTAGAAAGGTTGTTTGTCAGAAGGTCAGCTAATAATAAGAAGGTTAGTTGAAACAAACTTTGTATTTCCAAGTCAGTTTTGCATACATTCGGTTTAGATAATATCATCCAATAGGCAAAAAGAAACGGCAACATTATCCAATTGGTAGCCAGCTGAGCTAGAGTGCAGCGATGTCCTCAATTATAAACTTAACATTTTGTACAGCGAGGTTGACCAGAGGCATATTAGTCAGTATAAGGTATTTTCTGGTCATTAGACTAATGGATCCTCGAACAGGAGAGAACTTTGCGTACTGGTCAGTCATTTTTAAAGGCTTAAAATGTCATGTCATCTATTTGTATTTTAGTCTCGGTACTTGTAAATTCTGAAAGCAACTAAAAACTAATCATACCCGCTTGGGTGGTCGTTGAGTTTTACAGAAGGCTTATAAACAGAAAATTGAAGGCCTTGACACCCTAGCGAGCTGGCTCCAGGAGTCAAACTCCAGGGGAGCGCAAGCTCTTTAAATGAGATAGAGAACAAAGAAGGACTGCATTTAGATGCATTCTCTCAATTATTGCTAGAAATTGGCCCAAATCTACCTTCATCATCCAAGTAAACAGCACGTAACCACGATGTTACATAATATTTAACTCTATTCATAAGTGTTACATAACAGTTAGTAAGGCATGGCTCTACAGAAAGAATTTTGTCATCAGAAATATTATGATTATCCAATATGTAGTTGCGTTAGGTTTGGATATCCCTGAATTTCCTTCCGTATGGGAACACTTAGCAAACTGCCCAAGAAGACCTCACTTATTCTTTGTTTGCAAAACTCGAATTTATTGTTCGAGCTGTTTAGACCAGTTTTAGTGTGACTCTAAAGAAGGGAGGAACAACACAAGGTATGTTGCACAATGTATTTATGCTTGCTGTTTTAGTCTATAATTGTATTAGCTTTTCTGCTAAAATTTTGCTATATTAACAAAGTTAGTAATGGTAAGTACTCATTTTGTCATGTTTATAACTACAACTACATTGGCAAGTAGTCAGATTGATGAAAATTAACAAATGTTAACACGTTGCAATTAATAAACTTATGTTTATTCTAAAGTAGTTATGAATTAGACTGTAAATGATGAACATTTTTTCTGACATCTGATTTTTTCTGGCGTTTCAACTGTTTTTAAAAGTTTTGTATTTTTTAGAGCAATGCACAGACTTTCTATACACGAATCAACAAAAATGACCAAGAACCCTGAATCAGCCGCGCTTACTTCACTGCTAACTGCAGATGTACAGGCTGACTGTTCTTCCACAGATGACAATCTGTCCCATGACCAATCAGGGGCCTCATCGACAATTTCTATGGTTGCCGACAGCACTATGTTTAGTGCCGTCTCATCAACCTCTGCTGACAATGGCGGCGATAACCAAAATTCGACAGACAAAACAGCGGATGAAAAATATAGAGAGAGAAGAAATAGAAACAATGCAGCAGCAAAGCGCTCAAGAGATACAAAACAGGCAAAGTTGGACAGCCAAGTCATTCATGCCTCTTTACTTGAACAAGAGAATAAAAGGTTGCGAGAAGAAAAGAAACAACTCCAAAAAGAAATATTGAGCTATCGGGCAGAGCTCGACATACCGGATCAGGCTTACAACTTAATTCATCATCAGCCTCTTCCCGACCACAAATATCCGCTTTAGACTGTTTGCCATCCAATTTTACTTCTCTAAAATAAAATAATATATATAATGCTGTTAGTTTTATATTTGTGATTGTTTAGCTACACTTCTTGACTTTAGACTTAATTTAACAGATGTATGCATCAATTTCCATTTTCATATTTCTTGGAAAGTTTCTTAAAATAAATTTCTTTTCTGGTGAACTCGATACACTGTGGCCTTGCAACCATAGATGAGGCATCAAACTTGCACTAATTAATTTTCAAAATAATATCATCTATATCAGCCAATGCATTGTTTTATTCCAACAGCTTTGGCATTTATAGAGTTAATTTTTCATGATTTGGCTAGTATGGTTGATAATTACCAGCTTAAATGTAATGCAGTTTTGTTTGCTAAGTTGCAAAAAAGAAAAACAAAGTTGTCTTAATATTTGGAAGATGCTATAAAGTTTTAAAATTGGACAAATACTTCAAGCAGCTGCTAGACCATATGTCATCAGACCTTTCATAACAACTGGGTACAAACTCATAAACAACGAGTCGTAAAATGGCAGTTGTCCGCTCATGGTAATAGATGTCAACAATGACTACACATCGTAAATACAACACGTGGATAACGTAAGGATAGTGATTGAATGTGCAATAGGTCTTCGTGTGAATGTGCTTAGTTATTTCCAGGTTTTGATGATCCTTTCATCCTTTCTTGTCTGGTGCGAGGTCTTAGGAATCTGTTAAACGCACATTTTTCGTATTACTTTTCACTCACTTCTTGTCTGAATTGTCTTTAGTTAATCATACTAAGTTCTAATATTGGCTAATAATTACAAAAGTAGTTCATTGCAATTTTAATACTTAGAAGGTCTTCATTCGTATTAAAACATTCTAAAAAAGTTTACAGAAAATACAATTTGGAAAAGTTTGTGCAATGATATACATGGGCTGTATATCATTGGTTTGTGTAGGTATACATAATAGCAGCAGTTAGTGTGTGTATTAATTAACATTATTAGATAAATACAGTGTTATGGATATTCGCAGTGTGTTTACCATGTCTGCTATACGCTGCTCCAATTCTTGCTTGCATGTTATGCTTGTAAACCATTAGCTCAGAAATAAATACGCAATGCCCTGCTCCGACAGTGCTTCGCTAGACGCTAATCTAAGGGTCGTGTCTTATTTAACTCTGAACAATGTTATCAAATTTAACTGAAAAACATACAGCAAAACAATGAAATTTAATTTTGTTTCCTCTAGGCTCAACTGTTTAACATTTATACTAACTTTTGTATTAACGAGAACGTAACACTGAAGAAATGTAGTAAACGTAAAAATCAAGCGAGATGATCTAAAGAAATAACTTTATGGAAAGTGGTGGCCCTAAAAGGACGTCGTAAGAATAACTCCGAAAAGTTAACCTATCTGTATATTGTCATATATTTCATATATGACAATATTTCAATAACATTGTCATATATTTCAACAAAGTGCGCTGTACCTATCGCTTCCTAAAATGCAACCTGCTGAAACCAACAGGAAGGGACTCGACTCTGTAAGAACATTAACTCCAGTTTTATTTATCGTTGTAACTTTCTTTGAGCTTGCATTCAGTTATTTAACTGACGATCAGAAGGTGATGTAATTTCTGCAACAGAAAAAACAATGTTATTAAAGTAACATATCCATGTGTCTCCCTCAAGAGCAAAACACAGGCTGACCTGCCAAAAATATTGCAGCAGTATTTATGTTGTATAGGCTGTCGGGCTAGAGTGAAAAATTACAGAGAATATATTGTGAGCATCACTTTCACGTAACAGAAAGGAATAGTCTAAGGACCAAAAGTATTTAATACAAAGTTTAGTCGTGAGAAAAAGTAGGCCTATAAACAAAACAAAAACGTGTTACTTTAGAAGAATTTTAACAACTACTAACTAATTGGAGCAGATGTTTAGATTATTCCGACACGCAACCATGATCATAAATAAGTTTTAGTAGCATCTGAACAGTATTTCAGACACTAGTATATACAATATACAGATACACATGATGTACGCTCCATATGATGTACAAACTTGCTGGCTTAGGATGAAATTCTTTAAAGCCAGCAATCAACAGTTAGATGGGAACGTGTATATATGGGAAAAGCTTTTTTGTAATTCTTGATTCTGCTTCGACCTTGCATAATAATTATTTGCCAAGTTGGATAATTATAATTGTTACAATGTAGGTGACTTGATGGGTTGACATTGAGATTGGTGACTAGATAAGGAAATGTGTTAGAATTGTGGTCAGGAGTGCTTTTGGCTCATGTCTCCATTTCGGCCAAGCATGACGTTGACTTGGTAATTCATTGGGCTGAGCAAAATGGCGCCTCGAACAAACACACAAACACTCATTACAGCCGTACCTCGAAACGCGAGTGCCTCGACATGTGAACACTGAAATAAAAGCAAATTTAAGCGTAAAGTTATCCTTTGAAATACAGTAGTCCTTGTGATACGAGCATAGAGCGAGTTCTCTGTGGCTACTATGCGAGTAGGGTGGTCGTTAAAATCAGTTCCAGTTGCTCGCTAGAATAGCATTCGCGATGTTTTAAGTTTACTACAATACTAAACTTTTGAGTGTTATTTTTTTCCTCAGACGTGATTCCTAACGCATTACAACTTTTCAAAACATCTTTACTTTATATTGTCCGACAAGTAATACTCACAGGAAATACTATATCTGTTGTGTTTTATCCCCAGTGTTTTATATATAGACACAAACCTGTGTTATAAACTGTACATCATGTTTGGTTTAATTATTCTTAGTTACCTATTGTTTTTTAAGTTATATTAACTTGCAGCTAAAAAAACATTTAATATTTGTATTCAAGCAAAACACTGAAGGAGAGAGTGTCTTCTCTTGCAACTATATATTTGATTTTCATTCAAATAATAGTTGCACAGTATTTGTAATAATTATTAAATCTGCAATTTCAACATTTACATTCAGTAAATAACTATAACTGCTATTTTTAGTATCATGGTTTTCACTTTTATTGACCCGCTAAAAGGGTTCAAATAGATTTGCGACTATGATGGAGAATATTGGTTCATAGAATATTTACTTCTTGATTTGCGCAGAAGTATTTATAGCATGAAAACATTTGTAAAACATACAAAACATAATTTAATTTATATTTTTAGAATATATCTTGTAAAAACTATCTGATACATAATAGTAATTGTCCTTTGAGCTACTACGTTGAGAAAATTGTTTTTACTTGAAGCGTGAGTTAACAAGTAATGAATATTTTATCTTTAAAAAAACTTATGGTACCTTAGGATGAGGAATACACGCTTTAAAAATATTGGAAATAGCCTCTGTAGCTGACCTCTGTTATCCGGTGATTGTTAAGCTATTTAGCTCTATGAAGATATCTATTTAGCTCTATGAAGATATCTATCACACAGAGGAGGAAGCAGAGGACATTGCTAGTTACAGTAGAAACCACTGACACGCTTAATTCCCAGTTTAGTTTGCTCATAGTCTGTTAGCACACGCAGTACGCTACCTTTTTTAAAAAGGCGGGCCATAATATTAGTTTGCAAGAAACACTTGCCTTTTTTTATTAAAATGCAGCAATCAATTCCTTGAACATTTCTTTGGCCAATGATAATTACTGATTTTCCATTATCTTTGTTGGTAATATCTATTACAGTTATTTGAGCATACTGTCGTTTACTATCAAAGTACATTTCTTTCCTGTGCCATATGACAAACCTTCAAGATGAAGCAAAAATTCCTCAAGTTTTGTGGGTTATTTGAGCGACCAGATATTGCATAGTTGGGGGTCCTCCCATGTTTTGTGACGATTCTGACGACCCGACGACAGGGATATTTAAAAAGTGACAGACGAGACGACCATTTACCAATGTAGGTGACGAGGATTGCGTAAATAGGATTACTAAAGGTACGGCTGCACATAACGAATTTTTCGTTGGTTCGGAGTTCTGGCCGGAATCACGAAAAACGCAAAACTAATCGGTCAAAATTCACAGAATTATTTGAGCTGTGCATGCCCACCGAGTTCGTCGACGAACGCTTTTAACAGATTAAACAAATTATTAGCGAGCACGATTCTAGCAGCTTTAGCAATTAGTATAGTCCAAGACATGTACCGTGACACACAATAAAAATACTAAAGCATTTCAACATAGAATACACGATGTAACTGTCTAAGTCGCGCTACTATTAGTTAACGAACACGACTTTAGCAAATTTTAAGATATATGTAGTCCGAAAACATAATGCGACACACAAGAAAATTATTACAGAAAGTTATCATAGTAAATACGATGCAACTGACTTGTTTGCGCTAAAGATGTCGACATTCTCTACCACAAAACTTTTGCTACTAAAAAGGAAATATAATTAAAAAATACAAATTGTAGCTATAGCGTCCAAACAATAAATACATTCAATAACGCAATCTAAGCAGTTGCATCGTGTGTACTATGTTGATTTGCACTTATACTTTTACTATTGTGTGTCATTATACGTCTCTTTGACTATACTAATTGCAAAAGCTGCTGAGATCGTGCTCGTTAGCACGATTCTAGCAGCGCAGAATAATTCTATGTGTTTCAATCATTTCGTGATTTTGGTTAGAACCAACGGAAATTTTGTTACGTGTTGCCGTACCGTTACTAACTTATTATTTGTTAATAAATCACCACGGTCAACCGAAACTTCACTAGTTTTGGTTTGAAGCATCTGGCCCAGCATTTATAGACTGCCAAATAATTAAAGCAATGAAATGCCACGACATTGACAGCTAAACCGTTTCCAAGTCTGTGACTGACAGTGATTATTAAAGGCAATCTCGGTCTATTTTCAGTTCAAGAAATATAGCTCTAAAAACCTAAGACGGCTGTCACTCTTCGCGGAGTAATCAGCAATGCTCCCAAACATCACTAATATGTTTGTGAAGGTCGCTGGTTGAGCCATGCTTTTGGTTAGCAGAAGTTGAAACCTAGCGAGTTTCAGATTTTTAACGCAACCCAGCGCCACCAGTATAGATATTTGTATTAAAATAACGAATGTGAAGAAAGAGGTTGTTTTGGTTACCAATTTGAAAAAGGTGACAGTGATTTTAAAAGTGACGACAGTGATTTTAAAAGTGACGACAGTGATTTTAAAAGTGACTATTCTGACGACAGCTTTGTGTGGTAGGACCCCCATAGTTATTGCAGATTATAAATTATGGGGGTCCTCCCATGTTTTGTGACGTCTCTGACGACCCGACGACAGGGATATTTAAAAAGTGACAGACGAGACGACCATTTACCAATGTAGGTGACGAGGATTGCGTAAATAGGATTACTAAAGGTACGGCTGCACGTAACGAATTTTTCGTTGGTTCGGAGTTCTGGCCGAAATCACGAAAAACGCAGAATTAATCGGTCAAAATTCACAGAATTATTTGAGCTGTGCATGCCCACCGAGTTCGTCGACGAAACGCTTTTAACAGATTAAACAAATTATTAGCGAGCACGATTCTAGCAGCTTTAGCAATTAGTATAGTCCAAGACATGTACCGTGACACACAATAAAAATACGGAAGCATTTCAACATAGAACACACGATGTAACTGTCTAAGTCGCGCTATTATTAGTTAGCAAACACGACTAGCAAATTTTAAGATATACGTAGTCCGAAAACATAATGCGACACACAAGAAAATTATTACAGAAAGTTATCATAGTAAATACGATGCAACTGACTTGTTTGCGCTAGATATGTCGACATTCTCTACCGCAAAACTTTTGCTGCTAAAAAGGAAATATAATTAAAAAATAAACAAATTGTAGCTATAGTGTCCAAACAATAAATACATTCAATAACGCAATTTAAGTAATTGCATCGTGTGTACTATGTTGATTTGCACTTATACTTTTACTATTGTGTGTCATTATACGTCTCTTTGACTATACTAATTGCAAAAGCTGCTGAGATCGTGCTCGTTAGCACGATTCTAGCAGCGCAGAATAATTCTGTGTGTTTCAATCATTTCGTGATTTCGGTTAGAACCAACGGAAATTTTGTTACGTGTTGCCATACCGTTACTAACTTAGGCCAACTTATTATTTGTTCATAAATCACCACGGTCAACCGAAACTTTACTAGTTTTGGTTTGAAGCATCTGGCCCAGCATTTATAGACTGCCAAATAATTAAAGCAATGAAATGCCACGACATTGACAGCAAATCCGTTTCCAAGTCTGTGACTGACAGTGATTATTAAAGGCAATCTCGGTCTATTTTCCGTACAAGAAATATAGCTCTAAAAACCTAAGACGGCTGTCACTCTTCGCGGAGTAATCAGCAACGCTCCCAAACATCACTAATATGTTTGTGAAGGTCGCTGGTTGAGCCATGCTTTTGGTTAGCAGAAGTTCAAACCTAGCAAGTTTCAGATTTTTAACGCAACCCAGTGCCACCAGTATAGATATTTGTATTAAAATAACGAATGTGAAGAAAGAAGTTGTTTTGGTTACCAATTTGAAAAAGGTTGACAGTGATTTTAAAAGTGACGACAGTGATTTTAAAAGTGACGACAGTGATTTTAAAAGTGACGACAGTGATTTTAAAAGTGACTATTCTGACGACAGCTTTGTGTGGTAGGACCCCCAATTATGCATGTTACTGGGGTGAGCTGCCAGTTCAGCCATGCATCAGCTGCACTTATAGGGAGTTGTTATCTTCCGTCTATGCGGCTTGTTCGCGATGTTCTGTCGGTCGCTCCTTTGGTAATCATAACAAATTTTGCGCAAAAATTCATGTAGAAAAAATAAGATTACAACGTTTAACCAGCGACCAGTCTCTGCGGTAAACTTTAGTAGAAGTTGAAAACTTAGGCAACAACAGCGACTAAACATGTCGTTATTTGTGCGCTCAGTCAGTTTTAATTCTATTTTTGGATCAGTCAGTTTTATTTGTTCTTATAGATTAGTTAGTTAGTAATCTTTTATTTTGCTGATAACAAAATAACAAAAAGCCTCTATTTGCAGGCATATTATCCAATAAAACGGAAACTAGAAGAATCCTGAATGCAAGATAGTAGTGAACAATTCATATTTAGTTTGAGATTATTTGTGTAAAAGTTAAAAGAAAATTTACATGAGAGGATGACTTCAAATAAGTAATGCAGGATAGCTTATACAAAGATAAATTGATTGATATGTACTATATACAAGATTCTTATAGATTTTATTTTCAATTTATTTTATTCTTAAATTCTACTAACATTTACAACAAAGACTGGTATTTCTTTGTAATCTTTTTTTCTGCATAAACTTTTACGCAAAATCCGTTATGATTACCAATGGAGCGACCGACATAACATCGCGACCAAGCCGCATAGACGGAAGAGAACAACTCCCTATAAGTGCACCTGATGCATCAGGTGCAGTATTTCTTGTGATAAGCTGTTGTGTTGCTCGCCCGCGGACGGGGGAACAACTCCGCAAAAAACAACAGTTTGTCAAGACATGCTAATGACGCTCATACTGTGGTGCTTCAGCGAATGGGTATACAACTCACAAATGCAACTTTATTTTTTCAAGTATGTACCATGAATGAAACCAATTGATTGCGTTATTTTTAGTATACAACAGAATATAACAGTTATAGTTTTAGCATACCACAAAATATAACAGTGACTGTTTTAGCATACAACCATAGATATAGTAAACCCTAGTTTGGCGAATAGCTATAATTACAATGGAGTAAAAGTGAGGCCTATAATTGGCTGTTGTTTTCACGACATTACGTCATAGTGATGTGCATCGCAGCATCAAAGCCTTCAATTGAGCAATAAGTTCAGTAGTGGAAGCACGCTTGGCATGCTAGTTTTGAAGTCATAAACGTAATAATAAGACCAAATTCTTAGTGAAATGTCATCAGAAGAGACCACAACACTCCAGGTATTTCCTCTATTGCCCATAACAAGACAGCACTTTAACTCAAAACAAGAAGTTCTCAACAATATCATAAGCTGTCTATGCCGATTAAAGACACCAAGCTGAAAGATGCTAGTGGAAAATAATAGGAAAATCATCATCATTTCGTCATTGCTTTTGAGTCAGGACCCAAATCTGTACATGGCATTGCTCAATATCTTTTCAGCAACTACCCTTACATCAACTACTTCCTAACCTTTTAGATCAACCAGGATCACATTGAGATTCTGTTTTCCACAATACGATCTCAGGGTGGCTATAACAATAACCCGGATGTGCAGTGCTTTAGATCTGCACTTCGAGCACTGTTCATAAAAGCAGATATCACACCGTCCCAATGCTAACTGTACTGATCTTGATGTGAGCAGGGCTGAAAAAACTGGCCAACTCCTGCTACATTCTCTGGCTAGAAAGAAAAAGAAAGAAGAGACAAAAGCTGAGGAAGGTGAAGATGAGGAGTTCAGTGATGAGGATTTTTTTCTAACCCAAATGTGATGCGTGTATTAAGTTTTTGACCGGTGTAGAAGTAGTGGGAAGTAAAAATAGTGATGACATAGCCCTAATCTCAGTTAAAAACAGAGGAGGATTGGTGACCAGATTGCTAGGCCTAATATGTATTGCTGCAGAAAAGTGCCTACGTTCACACATGGAGAGCTACATGGTATAATGGTACAATGCTATAATGGTATCACACAGAGAGCTTTTAAACAAGTAAAATCACAGACAATAACATATATGTCTTATTACACAACCTCAATCAAGGTTTTACATGTACAGTGCATGCCAACAGTCTACTCAAAACTATAGAAAATCACTATACTAAAATCAGAATACACTATGCCGCTTCAAAGCAGTAATCTAGTTCAACCAACCTCAGACAAAAAATATCTCGTCTAGTTATTTTCAGTCATGTCTAATGGGTGTTTAATACAGTGGTCCAGCGTAACTGCTTCTAAATCTCGTTTGATTCATCAGTTTGTTATTAGTTTAATTTCTATTTGGTCACTCTTTGTATTATCAATGATATAGAAGCTTGTAAATCATTGGTATTATTCATTACCATATGTGTAAGATTTTTGCCTTTCTCATCCAAAGTCATTACAGTCATACTTCGACTTACGAGCTTAATGCATTCCGAGACTGAGCTCGTATGTCAATTTACTCGCATATTGGTGCAATTTATTTATATATAAAATGATTAAATATATATTGATTGGTTTCCACACTCTAAGAATGCAAATAAAATACTCAAAACAAGATATTGTAACAGAAAGAACATGTTGGTTATTGTCCTAACTTACCAAATGCTTTTAAAGAGCAACAAATAAAAAATAATGCAAGGAAATGTGATTAATTAAAATGTAAAATTAAATACATACAATAGCAGCTAACGCTAGCATTTGCCAGAGAGGGAGAGATAAGTTAACCTTTATTACAACAGTTGACTTTGATAAATTTGGATTTTATCCAAGTCTTAAAAGACAAACTTAAAAGCAAACAGTAATCTTTAACCTAACGTAATTAAAATTTCTTCAGCGTTCATAGTTTTAGTTTCTCGCTAGTTAGCTAATTTTTTTTGTTTCGCTCGCACGACCAGCCGACCGTTTTAAAACAAACCTATCTAAGGACGTTTGCCTTTGTCGCCCTTTCAATCAGGACGAACACAGGTGTCGTCACCAAGAGTTAATGCACCACCACTAGCCAACTTGTCCGAATGTCTATTTTAATAGTCTTGATAGATAGCACCAGCCTTTTTACGTAGCATCGTTTCAGTTACGCAATCACCGGCCAATTGTTTGTCTTTTATCCAAAGCCTGAGCAGTCTCTCTATCAGTGGTCGTGAAGATCGCTGGGTCGTTTAGAAACTATGGTTAGTCCTTTTGCAAACTAAATGCTTTGAATATAATCCTTGTGTTTGATAATTGTGGATGTATTTCTGTCATATTGCTGAGCTAGCTCAATCACGCATACATATTTTTCAATAATTGTCCGTTTAATATCAGTTGTTATCATCCGCTTTTTCTTTGCATTGTCTATCCTTTTACTGGCAAACTTTCGGTCTACGCACAGTACTTTTAATTCAAATAATTCTGCACTGAAAATCGCGCACAAAAAACATGGTACAAAAGTATAATCTGAGCAGTTGAAAAATGCAGAGTGATGCTGTTCTCATAAAACACCTCCGACATACTTGGCAACTGACTCATGTGCTCGTATGTCAAATATGGCTCGTATGTTAGTGCTAAAACTTGCTTAAAAGCTGGCTCATACCTCAAGTTTCTCTTACGTTAGGGCACTCGTAAGTTGAAGTATTACTGTATATAAGTTTTACATATGTTCAATAAAATATACAGTCTCAGATGCACAAACTATGGAAAAATTGAGCAGTTTTTAGTGCTAAGTCAATAGGAGTAAAGGGAATTTGTTTAAATTCAGCGAAATTGCCCCAACCTTCACAGAAATAAGCCAGCAAGCGTAGACAGTGTCTTGTATAGAAGCGATAATGTTTGTATTATGAATAAAAACTGTAGTAACGATAATAACAATATTATGGGTATAACCGTAGTGATGCAGTAAGAATATGATTCGTAGTTGATAATGTCGGTAAAAGCTGCGTGATCAAAATCTAAAGTTATTCAAGAAAAAGCGCTTTTTTCTTATATCCGGTCTTGAGCTCTTCAGTCCGGGTGAATAAAATGTAGATTAATACGAGAGGATATATCATGCATTAAATATGAGAGTAATGCGTAAATAAATTGCCACCGCCAGATTAAAAACAATCATAAAAGGTACTTACGGCTATACTATTACAATAAAAAAAATAAGCAAATGATATTAATTGATAGTCTAGGTCAAACGGTCTTCATCTATATAATTTCACTTCATCGCCCCCTCCTTAAAGTGGAGTCCGTCCTCGGACTCCGGGGAGATAACTTATCGCATGGGTCACGTAGTCTCTCTATCTCTCGGGTACTCGTCGCTCCCGCTCTGAGCGCCTTGGGCAAGGAGGAACCGCTACTTCCGGCTCACCCTCCTCATCACTAGCAGACTGATATGTCCCTTCTTCGGACCCCGTTTCTAATGCTGAGATTTCTTCGTCTTGGACCGGCGGGGGCGTTCCTGACGGTGGGTCTATGATCTCCTGGTCTTCCTGGACCGCTGTGTCGGGTACTTCTGTCTCGGCTGGGCCTGTGGCAGAAATCGGAAAAATTTCATCCATGGTTATCTCCTCGTACTCAGCTGGAGTTGGATCTGGTGGTGTTGTCGTTGTCTCGGTAGCGACGGATGTAGTTTCGAGATACAATTTATTCCGTCCTTCGTGTTGGACTGTACGTTTGCCGTGTCATTCCATCTCGTATACCTGATACGGAAGACTCTTGGTAATTTTGTATGGCCCGATATATTTCGGCTGGAGTTTAGCCGCCTTTCCTTTTCCCTTGTAGAAAGATTTCAGCCATACTTGGTCTCCAACTGTAAATAGAGGTGGAACATTCACTTCTCCCCGGGGTCGATACTGTTGGTCTCTCAGGAGTTGTCCGGCTTGTTGCAATCGCTCCTGTAACTTGACAGCATATTCCTGCTCTGTAAATTCTGGTGCCTCTACTGGATGGTGAATATCCGGGGGTAACCGAGTTTCCCTTCCCATCATCAGGTAATTGGCGGATTCGCCGGTTACGCGGTGGGGGGTGGCCCGAATAGTCCTCATTATCTGCGGTAACAGTCTGTCCCACTTATCCACCTCTTGTCCTGCTAGTAGGGCTCGCAGCGAGTTGCCCACCGTTCTGTTGAGACATTCAACCACAGAGTTGCCTTGTGGTCGGTACGGAGATGTTTGCGTCTTGTCGCATCCCAAATTTTGCAGCATGCTTGGAAGAGCTCCGACTGGAACTGAGCTTCCTGGTCAGAATGGATGACTTCTGGAATGCCAAAATATGCGAATACTCGCTCATCCAAAATCCTTGCGATGGTGGTTGCCTTCCCGTCTGGTATCGGTATGGCGTCGCTCAAACGGGTGAAATGGTCCGTGAGTACGAGTATAAGATTATTTCCAGCTGTGGTAGGGGGAAGTGGACCGCACAGATCAATTGCCATGATCTGCCAAGGCCGACCGGCGTACAGATGATTCTCAGCTCGGCTGCGGCGGTGATCGGTGCCCTTGGCTCGCTGACAAGCCATACACGTTCTGACCAGTCTCTTTACATGACTCGTCAGGCCAGGCCAAAACCAATTTCGTCTCAGCGCAGCTATGACTTTGTTTGCCCCAAAGTGAGCCTCCTGATGAGTCTTTTCGATCAAAGACCTCCTTTGCGCACGGGGGCAGATTGCCCATCGTTTTCCTTCAAGTCCCGTGATCTGAAGCTCCTCTTGTTCTGTCAGAAACACGTGGCTCTGGATATTCCACAGCTGTGCTGTTTCAGCGCTCACCACTCGAGAGTCGATGCTGGTCTGTCCCAATATGGCCTGGATGATGGGCCGTAAGTTGGGGTCATCTTTCTGTTGCTGACTCAAGTGTGAACTCTTTGAGGTTTGCACTTACCGGGCTCGGGGGAGAGCTATGTTTTTCGGAGTGGTGCGCACTACATCGCTCCATCGACGTGGTAGAGGCGACGTCGTGTTCAGCTCTTCTGGATTCTTCCGAGTTTCTTGATCGCTGGCTATCACTTGGCAGCGTTCCATAGGCACAGGGGCAAAGAACCGTGGAGGTCATGAGACTTCGAAATTGCTCTCTTGCGGTGTAGGGGCCCAACGGTTGTTGGGCTGGGGTACCATGCTACCCCGGGTTTGTGACACGACCCTGGGGTCTGCCACCCGACCTGGGTGCAAGTTCGTACTGTGATAAGGTGGTCTCTGTTTTGTCAAAGGGGATAGAGGCCACCGGTTGGTGGGTGCAAGGTTTGTATCCTCTGGTGGCCGAAGAACCCGCGAAGGTCCGACATGACTCTCCAGAGATACGTTCGAAGAGAGCAAGGGCGGTGTATATACAGCGGAGTGAGTTGGGAACCAAAGATCCTTGGTCCGGCATACTATGCCTTCCGGAAGCAGAGGAACCTGGGGCGGTCTTTCGTGGCTCACTGGTGGCAAGTCCGTACGATTCACTCAGGGTGCGATCTCCGACAATTGCTCGTGGTCCTGGAGGTGCTTGTTAGGTATATCGTGTTGGGTCATGCGGTTGCATTGCCTGCAATCTTTGCACACCTGGCGACTCAGCCCATCCACGTTATTATGCTTCCTGCCTTTACGATGTTCTATCGTGAAGTTGTATGGTGCCAGTGTCTCCATCCATCGCGCGAGTTGGCCATGAGGATGGGTGGTACACAGTAGCCACGTTAGTGAGGCATGATCGGTGCGCGCAACGAATCGCTGGCCATACAGTTGGGGCTTGAAGTGTCCTATTGCCTTGACTATAGCAAGTAACTCCTGGCGAGTTACGCAATAATTACGTTCCTCCGCCGACATCATTTTGGAATAATACGCAATGACACGCTCTTGCCCGTCTTGCACTTGTGACAGTATGCCACCTAGTCCCACGGCGCCGGCATCGGTGTCCAGGATGAAAGGTAGGTTGAAGTCTGGATACGCTAGAATCGGTGCAGAGACCAGACTTTGCCGTAGCGTGCTGAACGCCTCCTAGCAAGCGCCTGTCCATTTGAATATCGCATTCTTCGAGCTCATCTGGTTGAGTGGTCTGGCGATCTCAGAATATTCGTGTATGAAGCAACGGTAGTAATTACACGTCCCGAGGAACGATCTTAGGTCTCGTTTATGTTGGAGTGGGGGCCCGTTCTTAATAGCCTCTACCTTGTCTTCGTCCGTTTCTACACCAGCCTGACTGACAATGTGGCCTAGATATTTGACTCTATCTGCAAATAAGGCACATTTACTTGGCTTAAGTTTCAGATTCGCGGCCCGCAGTCTGGAGAAAACTTCTTCTAGTCGTTGGATATGAGTATCCACCTCCGGTGCAAACACGATGATGTCATCGAGATAGATCAAGACAGTCTGCCAATGTAGTCCTCGTAGTACTGTCTCCATGAGACGTTCAAACGTAGAGGGAGCCGAGGTGAGGCCAAATGGTAAGACCTCCCATTCGTATAGGCCAGATCTCGTCACAAAAGCTGCCTTCTCCTTGGCATCCGCATCCAGCTCGACCTGCCAGTATCCACTGGTCAGATCTAAGGTGCTGAATACCCGGCTATGCCCCAGCGTGTCGGGGCTATCATCAATCCTCGGTAGTGGATACGCGTCCTTGGACGTCACGGCATTCAGCTTCCGGTAATCGACGCAGAAGCGCCAGCTGCCATCATTCTTCTGGACTAGGACTACAGGAGAACTCCACGCCCCTTTTCCCTCTGAGATTAGCCCCTGTTGTTGCAGTTCGGCCACTTGCTTTTCAATCTCGGCCTCCTGTGCCGGTCCATGCCTATAAGGTCGCTGTTTTACTGGCTGAGCTCCTTTCGCTAACGGAATCCGGTGGCGTGTGAGACCTGTCCTCCCCAAATCAAACTTTCCTACGCTAAACACATCCTGGTTTTGCGTCAGCATTTGTTTCGCTTTGGCATGGTCTTTTCCTTGTAACCCGCTCTGGTCGAGTAACGTTTCTAACACCTCGGGTAGCTGTGTGGAAGGTGGCGTTGGTGCTGTTGGCTTTAAGGCTTGCCTCGCCTGGCTACAAGTCGCGATATTTTTTCCTGGCGGTAACTCGATGGTATTCGCCGAAATATTGCACACTCTAATCCATAGTTTTCCCTGCTGTGGTGGTGCACTGACGAGGCCACTCGTATATCAGTGTCTGGTGTTTTTCCTTCGATTAGGGCAAACTGTCCATTCCAATTCTGGTTAAGTGGGCCTGGGATGAGTATTTCCGAAAATGGAGGGATCTCTGTAGCTTCTACTGTTTGCACTCCCACTTGTAGTGGCCCGCCATATTGGTCACAGCATTTGATAACCTCGTCGTATAGATGTAGTTGCGCTTTTCTGAAATTTATGCGGCACCCTTTTTCTGTGAAAAAGTCTAAGCCAAGCAACACGTTTTCCTGTAGGTTAGCGATTAGAATGTAATCGTCGTTAGCCCCTCTAGGGGTAGCTTACTGCCATCCGCTAGTATTCCTTGACAGTGTACGGGTTCGATAGGCTTATCGTGTTTTTGCCGTATGCGATTAAATAGGCTAGTTGGCAGTATCGACTTTGAGCAGCCGCTATCTAGTAAGAAGGTGGCTTCTGCTGTTCCCGCCCAACCGGTGATGTAGTAGGCGGCCGTGTTATCGGTATGCGTGGCTTGTTGAATGCCCAGGTGTATAGATTTCTGTCCAGGATCCCCTGGGTGTTTTAACCCTGAACATAATCTTTTCCCGCCGAGTACTCTCTCTTCCCTTGAGTTGCTAGGGGAGGCAGACTGCACTGTCTTGCCAAGTGTCCCTCTCTGTGGCACCTCCAGCATCTCTTTGTTTCTCTGCGAGGTTCCTTTCGTCTCTCTGGTAGTTGTGTCACTTGATTGACTAACGCCGTCACTTTTTGTAGTGCCTCTTGTGTTTGTAGTTGTGTTTTAAGTAGGCTTTCGTACATGGCCTTTGGTTTGGCTGACTCCTCTTTCTTCACTTCTTCAGTTGCTATATCTATGTGTAGCACTCCGGGGCTACTATTGTCGAATGCCTTGAGCTTGTTTTGGATTTCTTTTAAGTTCTTGGGTGGGTCCAAGGTCATGGCCCATGTGGCCGGGTGGTTAGTTGGTAGTACTCCCAAAATTTCCTTGATAGCTATAGCTTCCCTATCTTTGTCGCTTAGCGTGGGGTGTGCTATCCTTATAACCTTCTGGAGCTGGCTGGTGAAGGTGTATATGTCTTCCCCTGGCCTATACTTTATCCTTTTTAGTAGTTGATGAGCATGTTTTCCTTTTATTCCATATTTTTCCAAAAGTTGGCTTTTTCTTTCCTCGTAGTTTGTGGCTGGTAGGCCTTTTGCGGCGTCTCCTTTCAATGCTAGTTTAAAACGTAAGTTATTTTCTTCTTCGCTCCATTTGTTGTGTTGAGCTATCTCCTCGAAACTTTCTACGAACTCCTCTATATCTGTTGCTCCATCGTACGTTGGTGCTTGTATTTGTTGCCCTATTGGTTGGGCATTTTTCTCCGCTTGTTGTTTCAAGTACTTTAGTATTTCCTTATTCTCCTCTCCTTCTGCCATTTTCGGTGTGTGTTCTTGATAGCGTTATCCCACGAGGCTGCCAACAATAAAGGGAATTTGTTTAAATTCAGCGAAATTGCCCCAACCTTCACAGAAATGAGCCAGCAAGCGTAGACAGTGTCTTGAATAGAAGCGATAATGTTTGTATTATGAGTAAAAACTGTAGTAATGATAATAACAATATTATGGGTATAACCGTAGTGATGCAGTAAGAATATGATTCGTAGTTGATAATGTCGGTGAAAGCTGCGTGATCAAAATCTAAAGTTATTCAAGAAAAAGCGCTTTTTTCTTATATCCGGTCTTGAGCTCTTCAGTCCAGGTGGATAAAATGTAGATTAAAGATGTAGTTGCGTCAAAAATGAAATTAGGACCCATAAAAGGCTAAAACATCAGCTACAATTTGATGCCATTTTTGTCTTTGTAGACCAAACCTGTCCAGAGATATATGCGTTTGAATGAGGCCCTCTTTTAAAAAGCTCACGTTCCAGCGGGTGGCTATTTCGTGACGTCACAAGCTTGTTATCTGAAACGAAACCACAAGCGATAAATATGAGGTCGATTCGTTAGCCAATCATGCGTACGAAATTTTTATATAGGCCGTAATAAATGTTATCACTCGTAAAACGCGTTGTCTGTGATCTCGAAGATTCTCCTAATTAGATCTCATTACTCGTTACTGATTCAACGCGTTTCAACAATTACTAAGTTATACATAGTTTTAAAATGGCTTCAAGTTCGAGCGACCGCTACTCAGAGTTATCTGAGCAACTTTTAGTAAAAGATTAGAGTAGACAGCCTATGGCCAAAGCTGACAGGCGTCAGCAGCGTTTTGCTGCAGAAGAAGACAGAATGGAGGTAAATTAACTTAGAGTCTTCTATACTTTAGTAAATGTAATATTTTGTATAGTCATAAATACATATACTAATTAATAAAATGATAATTCTTTGCTATCTCCAATCATCGTTTCATAGCTTATCTGCCGTTTTACCTAGCTGTAATATTTTTTTCGAATTTTCTTTGGTAAATTAGAGTCATGAATACAAATTATTTTCACTCGTAGGAAGTGGGTAAAATCGATTGATCATTGCAAATCTTTAATTTCCAGAACCAAAGCTTCGAATCGTTGGCTTGGGGTACTTGTGCCTTTATTAAATGTTTATTCGTTTATAAAATTACACTCGCAATCTATTTAACTCCCAATTTGGAAGCTGTCAATAGATACGCTTTAGAATGACATATATTTATTGCATTTTTTTTACTGATTACAGAATGTTTATGTCGTCCCACCAGCTGAAGAAGCTTTGTCAGTGTGGAAACTGCCATAAAGTGGAAAGAGAGACTTGAATGCGTGCTGCATAAGCCATGATGTTTTGTTTGAGTTTGTTGCAGTAGATGAATTTGTCTTATTGTATCAGCTAATACTATCTGAGTGGCCACGACTTGATGAATATTTTTAATAAAAGTTTTATGCCGAGATGAAAATATTTTTGCTTGTAAAAATTATATAATAAAATAATATTGTTGAAGATAATGCAAAACATGATTTGCAGAATATTGTAGTGTATCGGATATGGTATATGGGTGTCCGCAGAACTGGAGAATGTGAGTTCAAATCCAGTTTGCAGCAGACTTCTCATTCTTAAAACTCTATCCCTGCCTATATTCATTTCAAAGAGGTGGCTTGCTTATTTCACTTATCTAGTATTCGGTAAGAATACTACTAGCAAGAAACGAGTACGTAGGCAATAGGTAATAGGCGACATAATGTGGGCGGGGCTTATGGGAGGCTGTATATCGTTTGTATGGGTAGATGCAGAACTGTGCTGATACAAAGACCGCGTTCTACAAAAGTGACTTGACAGAATTACCGTAGACCGGTAGAATTGGTAGTCGGTACCCAAATGTTTACATAACATTCGGAGAACGTGAGTAGAACAAATTTTCAATTTTCGTTATTTGAGGCCTTTTAAACATTCATAATAATGCATCTGTAGCAGGATTTTAAATTTTATTCTAGCCAACATGAGCAAATACAAAATAAGATATATGCCAATAGAGCCGCGTAAGACTAGACTTTTATCGCAAATAGCCGATGTGAATACGAGAGATAGAGACAGGTTGCCAAACGCGTGACATCATTTTTGGCGAGGCTGGGCACGTTTTTGTGGCCTGAGCGTTTTTACGGCGATCAGATTTTATCGGTTTTAATCTTCAAATATCTTGGCAATGCGATCCCGTAACACAACAAACAACATATCAACTGATAGAGAAAAAAATTCTTTCTTTTAAGATCAAATTAAATTTTGACGCAACTACATCTTTAATACGAGAGGATATCATGCGTTAAATATGAGAGTAATGCGTAAATAAATTGCCATCGCCAGATTAAAAACAATTATAAAAGGTACTTACGGCTATACTATTACAATAAAAAAAATAAGCAAATGATATTAATTGATAGTTTAGATCAAACGGTCTTCATCTATATAATTTCACTTCAGGAGTTAATAGATCAGCAGATTCACGTTGCACATCACCATGACGTTGCGTCATGCTAATTATAGGGTAACTGGACTTTTGGGCGACAGTCATTAGGGCGACAGACACTTAGGCGACACTTTCGGTTTGAAAGGCGACAACTTCAGACGGAAAGGCAACACGGCAGACAAACCGGCGACAATTCTAGACTAAAAGGCGACAAATTGGTTTGCTGTTTGGTTGAAGGCAAGGTAATGAATGTACTGACAAACTATGAGATGCTGTCGTTGTGTGCTATGCTTACGTATATTTTTGAAACGTAGCCTTGAAAGTGTTATTGTTTTTTACAGACCATTTTATAAATCGAAATTGCAACATGTATTTTTAAACGCCATTGGTGGGATTGGGATTTCTCTGATTATGCTAGCCCAGACAATTAACAAAATATTAAGGTTTTTTTCTAAAAATGCATCTAGCTTATTCAATTAAAACACCAAAACTTGTTTTTGTATCAGCATGTTTGTTCAAAACTGTTCGAAAAGTCACGTTCTCAGCTGAATTGTCGACAATCTTGTCTCTGATTATTGAAACTTTAGAGTTATCCCTTCTCTGATTGTTGAAACTTTAGAGTTATCTTACCTCGAGAAGAAATAGTTTTATGGTTTCGATCGTCAAAATTCACAGTAGCTGGGAGAAGAGTTTGCTCTTTGTGTGAGATGAAAAGACAATTCCCAATTATTGTAATTTCTCATTCACTTGTGGAAATAATGATTTCCTTATCCTTGTTTCTTTGCAATTATGATAATAATTCAATGTCATTATAATGCAGACTCAATAGGCTAAATTGCGGTTCTCACTGATCTATGTTTGTTGAGATTTTATTTGAGTATGAAGAGTGAAGGCTTTTTCTGACATAGGTGTCTAAGATATATCCATATTTTACTAACTTCTGCAGCTTGTTGCAAGAAGACTAAACAGCATCACAGAAAGCTTATGGAAAAATGATCCATTCCAAAGCATAAAAATCAACTGGTCCTGATGCCATGTTACCCTAGAGTCACTTGAGCTATTTGACCGAATTACCCTTGTCACAGACCCCGATGGCACACACAACCTGTAGTTTGAGACAATGAGGAGTGATCAACACCTCAAAGACCTTTGTGATATATACTCAGTTGCAGGTTAATGCTGCCATGTACCACATCATATACTATATTTTGCATTTTAACACGCACTATGAATCTTTTTTATATGCGACTATTTTAACAAAGGACAGACTTCAGAAAAGATGGGAAGATATTACATAGACAGCCATTGGCTTGAACTTTAATAACAACTTTATTAAATAGTGGTGTAGGGAATTTCCTGCAATTAATTTTGTGTATGATTGGAAGTGCAAGTGCATTCGAGTACCTGCGAGTCACTGTGTACAATTATACTCCTGTAATTCAAATTATCTTTTCATGTAAGTTTTAGAATTAGTAGAAAGTAATATTCAGTTGCCAATTTATAACCGTGAACCTGATCTCGTCATTCTAGATAGGAAAGAGAAGTTCTATCGCTAGATGGGTTTATCTACATAGTATCAATCAGTATAAAGTCATTGTAAAAAAATTAATGCTGCAAACTATTGATATACGTATTTTTGAAAGTTATATAAATTATGATAAAAATCCGCTTTACTATTTGTATAAATATACCAGAAAGCAAATTTATTAAAATGTACAAAGCTAAACTCATATGTATGTATTTATTTTCATACTGCAATCAGAACAAGAATATACATTAATTTGAGATCTACGACTGAGGGTCCTAATACATGATACATGAGCCAAAGGTAGTATAATGACTCATCAACAGCGGTATGCTAGTGACTCAAGAATGCATCGCTTCAAAGGGGTTGAAAAAGTTGGTACCTCTATGATGTCATAAATTAAGCGGTAAGGAATCTCAGACTCTTGCCACACTGGCCACACTGATAAGCAACTTGCCAGTTTTTCCAAGCATTCAAGGAAAGAAGTGAAAAAGAAAATAGTGACTGGCTAAATGACTTCTGAGCGTGTTGACAGACTCTAAAGTTAAATTTGTGGAAAAGGATGAACAGAAGAATAGTTGGGCGATTAAAGACAGATTAATCTCAGCAGTTTTTTTAAATATTAACTATCTCAATTAAATAAATATTTGGTACATTCATTAATACAATATGAAATTCTATTGTGTGTAAAAGAATAATGTAATCAGATTAATGAGGATATAAGCAATGATATACAGCCCCAAAGGATAGCCGACGGCGCTCATATGGGCGGGGTTTAATGATGAAGCTCTGTTGGGATTAACCCGAACACGGCACCCGAACAAACAAATATGCTGAATAAAGCACCTCGTAAATTTACGAATATTATGAACTATAGCGGTTGTTTTACTTATCTGTTGAATTCATTTTTTTGTCAAATAAATATAGTATCCCAATATTGTCACCGTTATGATCAGTCAGTTGCCATTCACAAGCATTCGTGATATTAATAGTCACAATCGTAAAATAGCTCAAATTCGGTTTTGCATTAGATTTTGAGTATGAAAACTACACTGCACAGCTTTGCCTGCTGTCCCATCTTATTGGCAAGGTAAAACAATGTGAAACCGATGAAAGACTTTGTCATTTTATATTACGAGTGGCAAAATATTAATCAAAAACTAGAAAAAAAATGCCATTGTTCGGGTAATTATATTCAACTTTAGGCATATACTACGATCTTTACTAATTTTAAAATTACTAAAAGTAGGTAATTTGAAATGTTTTATTTTGATTAGATACATTATTTTGGTTAGGTATTACCCCTACATTGCAGAAATTCAATGTTTGCTATTGTGACCCGCGGGGTCTAATGGCTGAATAAGCTAATGAAACGATAACAGCGATTCGTGTTTTCTAAAACTTAACAAGGCAACGCGACCGCCCCGCGAGAGTTGTGTTTGCTTTGAAACCCAGGCTAGCACAATCCTAATAGAGCTCCATAATTAAACCCCGCCCATATGATAGCCGTCGGCTATCCTTTTGGGCTGTATATCATTGATATAAGCAGGTAATAGATGCCAAGGAAATAAGGTGGAGCAATGCGTAAAAAGTATGCTAATGCAAGATTTCCGATCTGGGCATCAATAAAGTTGGTGTCTTGTTATTGTTTACTACTAATTCACAACAACATAACAGGCCATAGCAGGACCTAATATTTTGAATTAATCCTGCCCTCAGAATTGTCGCCTCAATGTCCAGAATTGTCGCCTGTTTGTCCGCTGTGTCGCCCTTCCGTCTGAAGTTGTCGCCTTTTGAACCAAAAGTGTCGCCTAAGTGTCTGTCGCCCTCTTGACTGTCGCCCAACCGTCCATAATTCAATTATAGGCCTCACTTGTTTTGATTATTCGCATATCTAAGGTTTACTATATCTATGCATACAACAGACTATAACAGTTACTGTTTTGGCATACAACAGAATATAACAGTCAGGGCCGTATTGTTCTATGAGGCAGCCTTTGCTGTGCGGAGGCAAAATATCATCACCCAGATCGGCCAAACGGTGATTTTCTTGCTGTTTAGTATCGACAATGTTTGGACGGAAAGTGCGAACGTATCGTGCAGAGCCCGTTTTCAGGATTTTACTAGTGGTTGCAAACTTAGCGAATCCATTTGGGCACCATTTTTTACTGCTGAGAAGAGAACGGAAAACAGACGTTTCGGTTTTGTCTGTTCTGGATTCACATATTTAACGATAACGATTAAGTTTAAATATGCTAAACGCTGTTGAACAGACGAAGAGTTTTGATTCTGACGACTACCATAAATTCTTGTCTTCAAAACATTTACTTCCACTTACGATAAATATTTTGATAGTTATTTGAAGCCAATTACTTACGGGGTCATGTAGAGTAATTCTTGGTTGGCTTTACTAGCCTTATTGCTGTTTTACGAAATATTCTGACGATAGTCGCTGGACTGATTACAATTTTCAAATGATATTTGAAATGTTATCTTTATTATTATTGTTATATCGACGCTGCGCTAAGCAGACGTGTTTAGAACTATCTTGAAACATTCAAGAAAAAAAGAAAGTTGCCGCGAACTTTCTTCTCATTGCTCATATATCGAGTATGCTTGCTAATTTTTTTCACACTATCTTTACGTAAAAACATCTATTTCATTGCAAAGAAATCAACTCAGGATTTTCTGAGGCTGCATACATGTAACAGTTGATTTAAACTTCGTAATTTTGTGTTTTTATTTTTTAATATCTGCTTGACAAGCTCTAGTCACGTATTTTATGTCTATGATTTGTTTGTTCAGTGAGCTATGTTATTATCTATATTTGCATGGAAATATTTATTGTATAGTTTTTATCTTATGCTCACTCGTTGAACCTGTTTATCCATGAGTAAGGGTTGTACCATCAGCACCACACCTGATCACCTAAGGCGTGGGAGGAATCTCTAACTTTGTTATATTCAAAATGTACCATCTTCAAATTTAAGTAATCTTTAGGAAAGAACTCTGATATCACATTGAACTTTGAGTCACTCAGTTACTGGTGCTCTTATTATAGACCTAGATAGCTTAAAGCACATAAATTACATAATTTTTTTATTATATATTTCAATACATCAGAATCTTGGCTTTTGAATGAGCCTATATTTAATACACAAAGAATAATAGAACTATAAAAAACGGGGTGTCAAAAGTACGTCCTGCAAAAAAATACACTTGGTTCAGGTACTCAAAATGTGACGTCATAATTCTCATTTAGCCTTAGGTCGTCGATCCCTTTCGCTGCTATTGAGGCTGCGTTTTTCTGTAACAATCTGTGCTGTTAAACCCAGAGAGCGCTAATAATAAACTAAGATTCTAGATAATCAACAATGCCCGCGATCGTGCTAACGCCCGACCTATACAAACACATGTTCTGGGTTAATTAATTATGCTTCAATAAATGTACTGTCGTTGATAAAGGTATTGAAATCACATCAATTAAATTATGACCTGCAGTTGCGTGGCCCTAGAACTAAATGTCAATCGCACTTTCGTGAGATCACGCAATGCTTGAAATTAATTAGTCACAGTCATCACCCTCAACATCACATTAAAAATAAAGAGATAGTGCATAATATCATCGGAAAAATATAGTATGGTTCTTGGAGTCTGAGGTACTTATCATAGAAATAATATGTACATGGAGAACTAATGACATTGATTCCTTTGTCATCTTCATTCATTCTCTGGAGTTGTCCTACCTTCGCCTGCCACTAGCGTCATTATCGTAGTTGATAAATAAACGGTAAGAGCACACAACAACGAATATGAGGATTGTGATGTCACAATTTTCGAGACTAGGCCAGTAAATTTTTTCGCGGTAGAGCTCTGGGGAAATCCTATAAACACCAACCAATGTTTGTCTCACCATGGCAAACAATAGCTCAATTGAAAGCCAAGACTCTGATGTATTGAAATATACAATTAAAAAATTATGTAATTTATGTGCTTTAAGTTAGTTTCATTGTTCTACTATTATTTCTTCTCAGCAGAATCACAAACCTTCTAATATTCAATTTTAAATAATCTTGTCTTTTATTTATAGATTTGCTGTTTAGAGTTTATTATCAAATCTTAATCAATAATCGTAATATTTTTTTCTTACTCCTGGCACAAGTTTGCATACCACATGACATGTATTCAATAATTCGTACAGAAGGTGATATACAGCAATCTTCATGATTTGATCTTTTGAGAAATCTTTTTAGTATTATGCTTGCTTGTAAAAGTTGCAATAATACAATTAAAACTGCTCTCAAGTAGGGTTTCTTGTGTGTGTTCTGTAAAATCTTTTCACTATTCGGGAGGGCGTTGCACCCTTCCCGAACCCATCCTGACGGCCGCTCGGGCCTACAGCCCTTACAAGTCGCCTATGGGGGCTACTCAAGATATTGGCAGAGGCAGCCCTGATAACAGTTACTGTTTTAGCATACAACGGAATATAACAATTTTGTTCTGTATACAACAGAATATAACAGCTATAGATTTAGCATACAACAGAATATAACAGTTACAGTTTTAGCATACAATAGAATATAACAGTTACTGTTTTAGCATACAACAGAATGTAACAGTTACTGTTTGAGCATACAACAGAATATAAAAGTTGTTGTTTAGCATACAATAGAATATAACAGTTACTGTTTTAGCATACAACAGAATATAACAGTTACTGTTTTAGCATACCACAGAATGTAACAGTTACTGTTTTAGCATACAACAGAATATAACAGTTATTGTTTAGCATACAACACAATATAGCAGTTATTGTTTTAGCATACAACAGAATATAACAGTTACTGTTTTAGCATACAACAGAATGTAACAGTTACTGTTTGAGCATACAACAGAATATAAAAGGTGTTGTTTAGCATACAATAGAATATAACAGTTACTGTTTTGGTATACAACAGAATATAACAGTTATTGTTTAGCATACAACAGAATATAACAGTTACTGTTTTAGCATACAACAGAATATAACAGTTACTGTTTTGGTATACAACAGAATATAACAGTTATTGTTTAGCATACAACAGAATATAACAGAGACAGTTTTAGCATACGACAGAATATAACAGTTATTGTTTAGCATACAACAGAATATAACAGTTATTGTTTAGTATGCAACAGAATGTAACAGTTACTGTTTTAGCATACAACAGAATATAACAGTTATTGTTTAGCATACAACAGAATATAACAGTTACTGTTTTAGCATACAACAGAATATAACAGTTACTGTAACAGTTTTGGTATACAACAGAATATAACAGTTACAGTTTTAGCATACAACAGAATATAACAGTTACTGTTTTAGCATACAACAGAATATAACAGTTACTGTTTTGGTATACAACAGAATATAACAGTTATTGTTTAGCATACAACAGAATATAACAGAGACAGTTTTAGCATACAACAGAATATAACAGTTATTGTTTAGCATACAACAGAATATAACAGTTAATGTTTAGTATGCAACAGAATGTAACAGTTACTGTTTTAGCATACAACAGAATATAACAGTTACTGTAACAGTTTTGGTATACAACAGAATATAACAGTTACAGTTTTAGCATACAACAGAATATAACAGTTACTGTTTTAGCATACAACAGAATATAACAGTTACTGTTTTGGTATACAACAGAATATAACAGTTATTGTTTAGTATGCAACAGAATGTAACAGTTACTGTTTTAGCGTACAACAGAATATAACAGTTATTGTTTAGCATACAACAGAATATAACAGTTACTGTTTTAGCATACAACAGAATATAACAGTTACTGTTTTGGTATACAACAGAATATAACAGTTATTGTTTAGTATGCAACAGAATGTAACAGTTACTGTTTAGCATACAACAGAATATAACAGTTACTGTTTAGCATACAACATAATATAACAGTTACTGTTTTGATAAGCGTTCAAGATAAATATTTTGTGAAAACTACTTGGTACACATCAGTAATTGTTCATTGATCCTCACACAACTAACATCATTTGTTTTAGTCATAAATCAGCAAACAAAATGGCGGAAGAGACTTACAAGCTGATCTATTTTGACCTGAAAGCGAGAGCTGAACCAGCCAGAGCTATGTTTTTCATGGCTGGTCAAAAGTTCGAAGATGTACGAATTCTTTTCCAAGACTGGGGAAAGTTGAAGACTCGTATGTATGTATGTTGTTATTACTCGTCTTGGTCAGTTCTTGTTGTTTACTCACAATTCTAAGGGTTTTAGCATTCGCATGAATGTTCCGTGTTGGCTTGAATGATTTCTCTCTGCAGTTACTTGTAATTCAAATTATTAGATACAATATCGCCATTTGTAACGTTGCCAGACACTTGCAGCAGGTCTGTTACTAAAAATAACTGATTATGACTCTTCTAACTTGAAGATAATCTTTAATTTGACTATATTATTTCTGTTGCTATTCCTGTTACTTTGTTCTTTTCAATGTATATAAATTGCATTTGTTCTACATGCCTGCATAGCATAGAGAGAAAGAATGCATAGATGCTTTCATTATTAGTTTTAGCGTGTTTAAATATTTAGTTACCTGTATATACTACTAGCTGTGCCTCCCGGCGTTGCCCGGGTATTAAAAACAGCTTATAAATATAAGAAGTGATGAGAGTTGCTTACCACTTGCTATTAGCCTGGCCATTGCCAATCGAAAATAGTAGCAAAATTCAACTTAAAGACAATGAGAACTAGGGAGAGTTGTCCATCACTTGCTATTAGCCTGGCACATTGCCAATGGAAAATTCCAGTAGGCTAGTTAATAAGCGCTAGGCTTTTAATGACAATACGCCATGATGTTGCATCAGCGTTGTCCAGCTACAACTATTCTATTCTTCTTAATATTTCTATCAGATATCTGCATCAGCACATTTGATAGATATATCAGCACATGTCTATCTGTGCTATATTTATCTGTACGTTTATCAACATACGTAGCTGCCCTTCATCAGTACAGGCACTACAGGTAGTAGTAACACACTAGCATGGTTATCATCAGGTTTTATACCTAGGTCAGCACGTCCATTGTCTGGTATGTAGGTAAATTTGGTTTGTATATTACTTAAAAATCTATTTAGAGCACCAGTTTTTATTCCTTGCTGGTCATATTAATTATTATTCAAGGTATCAGATGCTTTTTTGCAGAAACACCACTTGGATTTCTTCCTATACTAGAGACATCTAAAGGAGCTCTCAGTCAGACCTCAGCAATTAACTATTACCTTGCCAACAAGCTGGGTAAGAAATTTTTTTTTGGTCGGGTTTTCGCTATTCCCTAAAAGGACTGCTCATGAATGTTTTATGGAGACAGGCAAAACATTCGGTAAAAATCAGACAAAACGTTTAGGCGTTATTTTGTGGAGTTGTCAGTCTACTTTCATGGAACTACAACTGTATACTATTAGTATGACTGTATTATCATTTGGTTTGCATGTAAGAGCTACCAATTACCACATTGAAATACTTGATCGCCCCAAGCTAAAGGCTGGTATTCAGTAAATAGGAAAATTAATTGGGAATATTATCATAGAGAAATACAGATGGTCATAACGAACTATTTGTGGAACAGTAAATAGTCTGTGGTCCATAATAATGTAGCCAGTAGACCTTGTCTCAACGACTCAGTTTTCCATATTCAACATTTGGCAAGTAGTTAATCTTGTCTGTAGGTTTTTTACCTGAAGATGAATATGAAAAAGCCCAAAGCAACTCTATATCTCTGACTATCACAGACTTAGGAAATCATCTCCTGGAGCACATTCTCCTTTCTGAGTTGTACAAAGTGAGTATGTTGTATGTCTGTGTAAGCTTATCAACTTTAGCTATAAGCATAATAGAAATGAAGAAGTTTACATCTTTTGGTATTGTCTCTGTCCGAAGCTTCTACAGTAGCATATCCTAGTTCGCTCTCTTCGAATCTTTGCTTTTCAGCTTCGACCTTCTCCAAATGATATCGAGGAAAAGAAGAAGACTGTTCGGGAGAAACTAATACAAACCCAATCATTTGTAGAAACCTTTTGCAAAAATGGAAACAAGTTTATATTCGGTGACAAGGTAAGCTGTAAAAGCAAGGATTCCATTTTTTTGCCTCTGTTATAGTTCTACTAGCTAGCACCTCTGAAAGACTACTGCTAATGTAGCTGCATGGACAGATCAGTTCTTGTCAATAATAGTTTCATCAGATTGTGATTAACCAGCTATAACGAGGCAGTATTTATGTGCCCAAAAACTAGCCTTACACTAGTGTCCATGATGGGATATTTTGTGGATGAGATATTTTGTGGATGAGATTTATTTTCAAGCTAATTATTACCTTTGCGTGTAACGATAAGTAGCTGCAGTGTGTAGTAGGAGTACGTGTGATTTCAGCTGCCCTAACGCTCTCTATTCTGAAAATGCAACAAAATACCTATCTCATAGATTAATCAGCAAACCACTTAGATGTATTCATAATTTGAGTGCCAGCATTTCTTCTCAGCTAGTGCTATAGACGAACATGTTGTATGTATAACTTTTTGTTAATGTTCATCAGAAAAATGATGTTTTTCGTTACGTTCGAAAAAAGAAAGAAAAATGCAAAGGTGAAAAACAGGAATTATTGAGGGAGCTGAACAAACACATTTTAAAACTTGGTAGTCTAATAGTGTTGCGAATGTTGAGTCAGTGTTTTTTTCAACTTGCTGCTGATCATTTGTTTTTTAAATTTTATAATGTTATTAATCGGTTTTATGGTTTTATTTTACATTTTTTGTTGCAGGTAACTGTATCAGACATCGAGTTGTTCACTCTTTGGACATTCATCTCTCCCATCTACCCGCTAGCTGAATTTAAAAATGCCTGGCTTGAAGAATTCATGGATAACATGAAAGCTGATCCAAAGTTTGCTGAGTATTTGGCTCAGCAATCACCTGACATAGTTGACAGGCTACTGCAGAAGGGAGTTTAGTTTTGGCTGATGTTCAAATTACTAAAGTTCATTCCTTCTCTATCCTGTGTTTATTTTACACTTTACAATGGATGATCAAGAATATCGAATAGTTCCAGCTATCTGGAGCTTGTCTTGTTAAAGCGTTGGTTTCCGTTCTCATCAATTTATAATTAATTTTATTATGGATATTTTTAGCATAATCCTTAACTTCCATTGCCTCTTTTTCAATCAGAAAATAAATTTTATTTGTTCTTTTAATTGTATTTATTTTATTTGCTTGATATTTTTCTACATCTGTTGCTGCGTTTGCGCTGTTAACATCTGTAGTCAAGCATGCTTTAGTCACATGTGGTCTACTATACTAAGAGCTGTGTCTGTCCGAAATCACACTATCAGTGTTGGGAAAAAGGATTGCACTGCACAGAATTCTAACCTAAATACTCCACTTATCAAGCCAAACACGCTACCAACTCCACCACCCAATCATCTTGCTACGAAGCTTAGTAATTGTGTAGATAGTTACTACACATGATGATCTCTCATGGTGTATGGGACTACCAGTATACAAGTTCCAATAACTTATCTATAGCAAGGATTCATACAGCAGTTTTTGATATAAAGCGGTTGAATGAGAAGTTGTCCACACATGAATCTAGAATGTATATACAAGTACACACAACAGCAATTAATAAATGCTTATTGCAAACTGATGCTGTACCATCGACCTGTATTTTAGCTTCATATGTATATTCATGTCAAGATACTGATAGGTATTAGTTTAGCAATGATATTAGATTTGTATAGCTTAGTAAAGTGCATCATTGCCTGCTAATAAGGTTTATTCAATACATTTTCCGTGATTTCTTCAGTTTGATTTACTGTACAGTATAGTTATATTTATAATTGTCTAAAATACCTTCAACCAGAACATGAGAAATATAAGTCTATCAGTTCTTCATTAACTTCCTATTGGAATTGTCAGCTTTACCTTAGCTCTCCAAATGAAAGGCAAAATTTATCAGCTCGGCTCTGAAAAGATAATTCATGAAGTTATTTTCGAACCGGAACTCTCACAGTAAAATTGATGCCCCTACCAATTCATAAGACTGCAGTTCCTCCCTATACTTTCGTGAAATGTCTCAGAATTTTTTTAGACTTTTGGAAAGACAGGGACTATGGCATTCCGCTGAAGCCTAGTTTACTGATGTATGATAATGTGGGACATAACTGATTCATGTGGACACAACTCTAAAAATTTGTTACATTTCAGATGGTTGGTTCAACAATAAGTGCTGAGCTTTAGCAAACAGTACATGTATATTGGTTAAATGAATAGAACTAGAAAAAAGTTTTGAAGGTCATTGCATAATAACATGGCTGTTCAAGTTTTGAGATTTTGTAAGCAGCCGGTAACTCAAATAAGCATGGACACTACCTCAGTGAGTCTAGCAGGTACTTTTTTAACACGCATGCTGTAACAGGATATTGTCGTTCCCAAAATATTTAGTCTGCAACAGTTACATAGTGCATTAAATATCATCAAGTAAAGGCTTTAGTATTTTTACTGCATAAACTAGGAGCTTATAAAGAAATTAATAGCTCAAGTTAATTGTTACAGAAAAAGAAGGCCTATCTGTAGCTATTAGTTCGTTAGCCCCCATGAGTTGCCTCAACAAACAAACATGATATTGGTCTAAGATGTTGTCAAAGGCTTCTATAATATGTCATTTTGGGTTAGGGTGACATTTAAAGGTAAAGAAACAGCGTTCTGAGAAAGTTTAGTAAAAATTGAGATAGACAAGGATGCAAAAAGCTGAAATTTGGAATCATTGCATCATCAAGCAGTTTGTTACAAATATTTTCTTGTTGTCACTAGACAGCCTTGAGGCAAGAGACTCACCTACTCGTATTTTGAATGACAGCACATTTCATGTATGAGCATGTGTCTTCAGTTTTATGATTTCTTGTTTGCTTAATAAATAAATAATTTAACCTTTTTCATGAAAAATAAATTTCATATAAAAATCTGACTGGAGTTTGATATGACCATGAAGGAATATAGGGAGGACTTATCAACGCTATTAAATATTCCATTGAATTGGAGTTCTCAAACCGATACTTGATCATATAGAACAGCATTCAGTTGATTTAGTTCTTAACATCAAAAAAATAATCCTCAGGGGCTGTTTTGATGATATAAATTAATGAGTGCCAGATATTTATTTGTTGTTAAATGGTAGCCATAGCGATAAGCCTTAGATTCTTCCCCTAAGCCATTTACGTTAGCAATTAGGCTGTTAGAGGGTGACAGGATGTAGAGGCTAAGACTGATTGGAGTCAGGTAATAACATTAAGTATCAATACACTAGTTACTTATTCAGTATCTAGCCAATTAGAACGTATCCTAGCCACTCTTCTCCCTCTAATGCTAACAAACATTTAATTATAACTTCAACAGTATTGTTCGTTTACACAAGAAGATTGTAAGGATCATAGGATAGATGTTTATGCGTGGCCCCAATCTCTAGTTAATGAGTGTATTATGGTTGTTTATTGTATTCTAGAGGTCTCTTTGTTCACTAATCAATTTAAGTTGCTAAGGAGTTGCCATCGAGAGCTCTGTAATTAGGATGGTGCTCTGAAATTCAGGGAGTAAAGATACGAATGCAGCGAGGCCAGGCTGAAAATTATCATCAATGATTGACAAATATACTTATAAAAGGCAGAATTACATAGTACCAATATGCTGGCAGTCTAGCGCACTCTGAGAGATCAGAATATGTAATAACTAGGCGCACACTTAATCTTCTATGTGGAAAAGTAGTCAAGTTATACTGACGGTTGTGTGCTTCGCTAGGAAACCTAATCTCTGGATTTGATCCCCGAGCGGCTTTAACTTTAGATTTTAACTGCTGCCCTACACTGTTAGTAGGTTTTTAGGCTTTCCTACAATACATTGATGGCAACATTAGCTGTCAAATCAACAATAGACAGGTTAACCCTGACAAGCCTATCTAGCAAAGAAGTCAAAAAGTGGCTCATATTGCAAAGACATGTTTGCTGAATTTTTTTTAATCTTTTTCTCTATTAAGGTAAAACAGAATTTTATATAGGCCTATCCGCTGCAGCCTATTCAGAAAGCTCGTCACAATTGTGTTGATTTTATATACTACCACTAGATACTGTCCCAAAGTAGGCTGGGAGTCTACTCTGTCCCAATATTGCCATCAAATTATCAATTGATAGAAGCTAAAGCTTGATCTACAATAAAATTATTACAGCCCTGACTTAGGAATAAAACTTCCAAGATGTTGTTGAGGCAACCGAGATGTCAAGCAATGATAATTGAGGCTTGTATATCTAGCCTATGCTTAAGTCCAACCAAACGCTTTCATAAACAATTGGCGTCTTCAACCGCTCTTTAGAACTGACTGGCAAACAGCGGGTGAGTGCTGGATCGCTCCGCTATTAGCCCATTCTAGGGTAGACTAAATCGTACAATTATATGACTGAAGGTGATCGCAAGAGGCAATCAGCGAGGTGAAGTGCTCAGCTGTGCATCTCTCTGATGGCGAATGACAGTCAAGCGAGTTTCTGTGAAACAATTGTTCTAAGAATTTCAAATGCTCAGATTAAATTGCTAGCGATCTCTTAACAGAATGGCTCTAAGCGACAATTAAAATGATTGCCATCATCTAGGATTACTCCAGAACTCGAAGGGGCTTGTTACTTCACGCAATAACTTTAATAGATTTGATGAATGCTAGCAATCACCTAAAAACAACAGTTCTTCCCATTTTAATCAAAGTGTATTTACTTACTCCTTTTCCTAATTAACTGACTTCTTCTTTGGACACCAAACAATTTGACAAAGGAAATCACTTGATGCTGAATTCTGTTTTCCAGTTCATTAAAATCTTTCTTAAACTTGGCGAGCATTTAGAAATGTTATCTGCATAGAAAATTATTACCTTCTTTAATTGCCAGTTTATACAATATAACGAGTTGCACACCATGATCCACAAGCTACGAACCCGAGGTGATGTTTTGAATGTTGTTGAGAAATAGCAGTAGTAGGTTTAGTAACGTAAACTTTCCTACCGCTGCTTGTACAAGATAGCTTGACTCTCTCTAACCCAGTCAGTCATTTTATCAGTGAGTGATGACACAACGACATAGATTTTTTCGTTACAAAATTGAGTACCGGCTATGCTGGTGGCTTTAAATATTTCATATTTATACTATATAAAGACCCTGCTAGTTCTCATATTAGCTAAGTATAAAATATTTAAATCTGTTAACATAGAAACTGCCTAATTTTATAACTAAGCAAGCTTGATCATTTACTTCATCAAAGCAAAACAAAGCAGTAAAATCTGTAGAAATATGAAAGCTTTGTTATGGAAGAAGCAAGCATTCGAAATCACATTGCAGATGCTAGTGACACTCCTTGTATAAGGCTTAAAGGTGTCAAGTTATTTGATAATATATGTGTGGCGAACGGAGCAATGGTGATCAACAGTTGTGTGGCAATATAATTCCAAGATAATTCCTCTTAAATAACCTATCATTGTTTATTGTTTGTGTCTTCTCTGTTAGCATTAGTTACTATCCAAGAACTCATTTTCTGGTATGACCAAGTACATAAAGATCTCTTTGAAGTAAATAATTTTTCATTTTAGAGTGTCTTTAAGACTTTGCTTAAATTGTTAAACTAATAAAATTGAATATTGTTGCTGTATAGAGAAAGATAAATATTTTAAAGTGGTTAGTCATTCATTATCTTGCAATAAAATTTAAATTATTTAAATTCAATAATTACAATGCATTCCCTACAGTGCTGCTAGGCTAATAGTATATACATGTAAATTCACAGAAAAGCTCGTGAACGAAAAGAATACATCATCTGTAAAAAAAGATGCTTTTTAACAATGTTAAATTTTTGGTACGAAAAATATTTGGTAGGATGTGTCAGTGACAGTATAAGTTTGCTAGAGAGTAAATATTTGTTCATTCAAACTCTAGCATCAAACAATACGAGTGGATTTTGCGCTAGATTAGGTTTGCACGTTCAGACAGTTAGAATAAAGATACTCGTGAAAGGATGCGCACGCTAGATTGCTAATGTCTTGCACTCATTTCTACAACCGGTCTAAATTGACATTTTCCCAGAAAGATTTTGATAGTATAATATTTGTCTTCAGGAAATATCCTTCGGTCATGTTGTTATAAACTACAGATTCAAGTTGTAAATTTATGTAAATATTGATGGAAATTGGCAGATTAGGTGGGATTAAGAGAAAGAGTGGCCAGTGATGTGTAATATGACAAGAGTGTCTGGCACGAGATGCGCTTACGGAGAGGCCCTGGTTACCAACAAACACCGCCTAATATTGTATACGGTTTGCTCAGCCATTCACTGCTGTTAAGTGCTTTTCTAAGTTCTACCTGAACATCTGCAGGAACAAAAATGTTTATAGTTTGTTGGCTATCGCATTGATTTACTTGAAGATCAGAATTGTCTCAAGAAATTCGCATATTAGACTAGTGTGATAATGTATAACCGTTACTATTATTGTAATTTATATTTCTTATAAAATTAAGTGTAAAACAACCCGAGTCACAATGAATAAGATAAGTTAAAAAACCTGAGAAGCAGAGAAAGATGAAGAATGTGGAAATACATCTGTAGCTAAAACAGCAGAGAAAAGAAACCTTTCTCTAAAATTTCTACAATGCAGTAAATATTAAACACAAGGTATACACATCCATTTGCCAACTAATTTTGTCTGGGATTATTCCCAGTTGGTCTCCATCAGGCCAACCTTGACACTGTTTGAGTCTATATTCCTATACTGAAGCTAAATTACCAATCTTAAATGTTTGATGTGGACAAATGGTACATTTGAAAGGATAGTAAATATGAGGATATTGATCATGTGTTCCTTATTCACACAGCATGAAGCTAAGTTAAGGGTGAGAGCTCGTGGAGAAGACAACTATCACCTCAATACCAACATGTGAATTTCAACATCTTACACAGCTTGGAATATGAATTGTGGTAACAATGAGCAGGTGCGTAATACAGCTGCCAAACTAAAATCTAGCAAACTAATTAGCTGTGAACATTTCAGTCAGTTGTTACGCTAAGTTTTTTAAGGTTTTCCCAACACAGCAGCAACTGTGATAGCTACTGTAGCTTAGACTCCAGCTGTTTTCTTAAGGGTTGTAGTAGGAGTTGTAGTAGGGACTATAGTAGAGGCTGTGGTAGAAACTGTAGTAGAGACTGTTGTAGGGACTGTGATAAAGACTGTAACAGACACTGTAGTGTAGACTGTAACAGACACTGTAGCGTAGACTGTAACAGACACTGTAGCGTAGACTGTAACAGACACTGTAGTGTAGACTGTAACAGACACTGTAGCGTAGACTGTAACAGACACTGTAGTGTAGACTGTAACAGACACTGTAGTGTAGGCTGTAACATACACTGTAGTGTAGACTGTAACAGACACTGTAGTGTAGACTGTAACAGACACTGTAGCGTAGACTGTAACATACACTGTAGTGTAGACTGTAACAGACACTGTAGCATAGACTGTAACAGACACTGTAGACTGTAACAGACACTGTAGCGTAGACTGTAACAGACACTGTAGACTGTAACAGACACTGTAGTGTAGACTGTAACAGACACTGTAGTGTAGACTGTAACAGACACTGTAGTGTAGACTGTAGCAGACACTGTAGTGTAGACTGTAACATATCCTGTAGTGTAGACTGTAACAGACACTGTAGCGTAGACTGTAACAGACACTGTAGCGTAGACTGTAACCGACACTGTAGTTGAAACCAGTTGGTAACGTACCAAGAGCTATGGTGGAGTTTGGCCCCAGACTACAAGCTATTAGCTACTTGTAACTCAATTCCTTTTAAAAAGGATCTATGCTTGCTGATCGTGTTAGTATAAAAGCCTTCACATCGGCTTAAGAGGTGCTGTGGCAAAAGAAAGCTTGCCAAGTTGGTTAAGTTCATTTCTGCAATTACAATCATTCATACCAACGCTTAGATTATCTTATGAGCTGAATAATTACCCCATTAGCTCAGAGGTGGTATCCCACAGTGACCAGCTCTGTAATTGGGTAAAACCTGATCTTTTCATAGGATGCAATAGCAATGACACCTAAAATACCTATTATTAAATAATCACTTGTTACGAGCCTTATAATTTTTTGCATTGCAGCGTGAAGGATGGAGTCTGCACCGAGGTCATCTTCTCACACCGAAGCAGAGGGCCAGTACTCAACTAAACCTTTGTTCTTTTTGTCACAAAACCCTTAAACAACATGAATAACCAAAATTATAGCTCATAACAAGAGTATTCTTCGCATTTCAGATGGCTTGCCTCAATCAAAGAGTTGCGCTCGCTCGGATATGTCAAATATTGTTGACAAGCTCTGTGAGTCTACATACCTGATTGCTGTAGAAATGGAACTGGTGGCAGTGTTCTTGTCTAAGCGTAATTAGGTAGTCTTTTATAAGAAAGCATATACAAAACATGCACTCTTACGCATACTGACTACAAGCTGTGTGCGGAACATTCCAGAGAAAATATCAGACATACACAAAAGTTTTTATTTCGATTTTGCTGAACTGCTTCAAGCTATGTGACATCAGCGAGGTCGTCTCTTTCATCCTTATATGAATGGAAAAGATTGACCTGTGGTCAGAAAAGCTAAACCCTTAACTTGGTCTCTATTCCTGCTTGTACCCTGGAAGTCCTGTATGCCGTGAAAAATCATCATTTGTAATAACTATGCACACAAATATTCGTGAAGCTGCAAGGTGCCCCAGTGGTGCAGTTAGTAGTGTGCTTAGCTGGGACCCTGTTTATAAGTGTTTAATTACCGAATTACCGTGTTGTGCAATCTTTTTTAGTGCTCTTACCATGGCTTCAGAGAGGCAGACAAACACAGTTCTTATTATAGTAAATATTTGCTTAATCCACTTTCAGCATTTTGTGGCAAAAATTTAAAAAAGCCAGTGCCCTGTGAATACCATGATATTGTATGCTTACACTATTGCCAAATATATATTTTTTAACCAAGATGTATTAAATTTGTATAAGTACGTATTTAGTTAATAGTAGCTAGTGCTTCAAATTGTCCAGACGAGCATAAAGGTAGTTAATCTATGAAAGCAAGCCTATTATAGGCAGGCAAATAACTACAACATAAGCTCTAATTGTCTCCTTATAATCTGATATAATTGTTGGAGGCTTCAAAGCTAATCCTTATTTACTTTTCATCAACCAATAGACAATCAATATTAAATAAGTGACCAATAGAAAGGCAAGGCTAGAGCAAATGAGCCAATGATAAGGATAAGGGATAAAAGATAAGGTAAATTTAGCTGTTATGTAGTTACATATGTAGATATATAAGAGATTTACTCCAATTGTTGGGAGTTTACTTGGCCAGTTGTAAGAGCACGGCGTGGACTCATTTACCTGCTCCTCATTTACCTGCTCACATGACACGAATATCTCACCCCCTGCACACGAGATACAAGGTAACTTCTGTTTCTCAACTTTAGTAGGGAAATTTGCTCTGATGTCTGACAAGTAACTAACCTAAAGTTTGCTTTGCTAGCTCTGTGTTATTGAAAAACTATGGCTTAGTTTTTTTGTTTTTAGAATGTGACAGCACATCCTGCCTAACACGAGCGTAGAATAATTGGTACAGTTTAAAAGCTGTATTATATACATGTGTATACATTTTAAAAATTTTGCAGTTTATTTTTACAATGCATCTTTGCATCTTTACTACACAAGGTGTGAAAAGCCTACCTTCTACACTTTTATGAATTGTGTTCATACATTACTCTTAAAAAGCAAAAAATGCCTTTAAAACATTTTAAAACATAAAACAGCATTGACACATTTTTTCTGTCAATTTTTTAATAAAACTGTTTAAATGAATACTTTGAAATCACCGGTTGTCAGCCGTATTGATTATATAAATTTGTCTGTGAGCAATATACACAAACCTTCCAACTTAATAATTCACTTAGTGGTTTTATTTATACTGAAATATTTCAGCAATAAAACATTTCTGCAATAAAAGGTAACACCAAACTATTTTTGCAGTAAATACAGACAGAGAAGTTTTACTATCTATGTTTTAGCTGATTTAGAGTAACGTACGTACGGCTATCAGTTGAATATAATAAAAAAGAGAAGGCCGCGTAGTATTTGTGGAACAACATAATTTTAGAAAGTTCATCAGAAAAGCTACCTAGGCACACTCATACAAGAATAGTTTGTGCTGATTAGCTAGATCAGGTTGTGGTGTTGCAGAAATAACCACAAAGTAAAAATCTAGTCTTTGACCAACAACAGATTAGATAGTTGCTGCCACTACAAACACTGCCATTAATTTCCTTTGTATGTATGACACCAGCTCTGATAACTTCCGACTCATAAAAATCAAAAGCATATGTTACTGCACTCAATAACTGCGGCAGCGACACAAAGGCTATTATCAACAAGTCATGGTAGCTCTTGGTCAGAGACGACAGCTTGGTTGGTACATTCTGATAGCTGTATTCAACTTACCTACTGTATGTATATCTCCAGTTTTACCGCTGCCATGATTGTAATAAAAGAGGGAAACTGTAAGAATCAATATGCCTCCTGTTTTCGCTAACTCTCTTACATAAACCTGTTAGAGTTAAGTGTCAGGGTCTCATCGCGGGTGATTAGGTTATTTATTTTCTGCAGATGGAAACGCCGAGGACAGCCAAGATAAAGAAAGCCAACTTCGCGAGTATAGATGACTTAGCAACATCAGATAGCCTGCACATTCCTGAAGTCGAGAGCAGCAGTGATTCTATTGATTCTGCCATGTCTCTAAAGGTATTGCCATGTTACTGGATGTTTGAACTATTAAACCTAAAATGAAATAATGTGACAGATGCTAATAGTTTGAACTCACTGTGAACTCACTTGCTGAAGAAGTGAATAGGTCAGATGACCAGATGGCAGTACAAGCGGTGCATATGGTGATATGAGGCTAAGGAGAGTCTTTCAATGATTTTTCTTCTAAAGCAGCGGCAACTAACCTTATCGGAGGTGATGAACCTTACGAATGCTGTATGTACACTCATTGAACCCTTTGTGGTGGGAAATATATACATAATATAGTATGATATACTATATTATAACATAACATAGTATTTATATATACTATACCATAATATATATATAATACATTATAACATAATATATATAATACACTGTAACATAATATATAAAGTATACTGAAATATAATATACTGCAATAAAATGTACTCATTCTATACTATAATTTTTCAGTATATAATATTTTAATGTATAACATATTAACGTATAATATTATAATTCTCCAATGTAATATAGTTCTCTACCATTCTATAATATAACCTAATATTATATAATATAACACATTATAGCATAATGTAATCTATATATATTATACTATATCTTATATAGTATAATATAGTATAAATTATATAATATATACCATGTAAGTGAAAGCAAACATGCTACTGCTGTCAAACACCTAAGAATGTCTCATCAACCCCTCAAGTTTGATCAAATGATCTTCAAGAAGCGCTGTTCTAAGATCTCTAGAAAACCACATGTAAATTTGTGTTGGAATATCTATTAATCATCCACTGTATTAAAATGTATTACTTATTTATTGGTAAACCATAATAGTAATTAAAACAACATAACCAGTTCTTAGAGTATATGGTAATTAACAAACATGGATGGGTGTTCTAGCCAGGTTATCATTCATTCCATTTTCATTCTTTTTTGACTTTTATAGATCTTCCTCCTAGTTAGCATTAGTTTCTATGACATTTGTGGCTTTTGATGTAACGCCCCAGATGATCTTGTTATCAATATTTGTGACAAATATAAAGCTTGTTCAAAAATAGAGATTAAGCCTATAGCCTATGTAACTGGTGAGCAGGCGTGGCCTAGAACACCTGACCCAGAAACAGCGGGTTGGGTTCAATTCTGGTTGTAATAGGAATGGCATCCAACCCTAAATAGCTTTTTGCAACTGAGTATGTCTCCAGCAATCGAGGATCTCTGGGCACTAGGCTCAGGCATGTTCAGGCCAAATATGCTCATTCGCTCTTCAATTGTTCAGGTAAAGATGGAACCATCTCCAGCCCAGTCTCTCAACTCTTTTTCTTTACATTCGGAGAGCTACCACGGGTCACATCATGCGACCGAGTGGGAAGATACGGGTGGAACATCACCCACAAGTCCTGCTTACAGTGATGACTCAGGCTATGGAAGAGAGTTTTGCAATCCATTGACCCTTTCATTTTCAGATGAATGTAAGTCTGAGCTTTAGAATAGTTAGATTTATATATAAATAACTACAGTGTTGGGACAGGGAACTGCACTTAACTTTTTTTGGTTTGTTGTTTTTCTCTGTAATCACTACAGTACTGTTTCCTGCTCCCGCTCTCATCAGGTGACTGATGGTTTATATGCATGTATATATACACAGATATACATGTATATATACACAGATATACCCGTCGCAATTTAGCTTTCTATATAGCAGATTGTTGCTTCAACTACTATATTACACATTTTTCATCTAAAATCTCTAAAAAAGATGAAAACCAAATATTGTTAGAAAGTATGCTATTTTAAAGCATTGCTTGCACCTTTCAACACTCAAGTTTACGGTATCAATACTAATAGGGCCTTGACCTTTGTGAACAAATAGTTCTGCCAAATTATAATAGAGTTTGGAACAATCTGACATAGCAAATCTAAAATTAGTTTTATTTGCACGACATTATTAAGCAATTAAAAGTAATTTCCCAAAGAGATGCAGAAAACTATTTAAAAGTGTCTGAGAGCCAATATCGAGAGACAACCATAATATAAGATTTCAACTGCGTTGGTGACAAAGTAACTTAAATGCCAATTAACCCAAATAGATTTGACCGAAGTGACTAAGTGCATTTTAGACTAATGGTTACACTGTCCAAACCTATTAATGGCAATCACGCAGAGCAAACGTATGTTATTATACACTTGAGAATGGAGAGAAAGTGACACCTTGAAACTATCACCATGTTAGAGATTAAAAAATTATACGCTTGACTTGCCAATACGGTTGGAAGAAGCATGGATGTCAAATGGCAATTAATGATAATTATGACAGGCAATTCACCAGATGTTGATTCTATAAGAACATTTGACTATTAGCTACAAAGAACCTTGTTTCAGGAGTTTTCTTCTCTCTAATGCACTAAGGAAATATCAAATTAGTTTAAATCTCTTTTGTTTTGATAGTGGCTCAACCCAATGACCCCTAAAGATACCTTATTATAACAATCTCAGTTGTAGTATATTATGTACATTATATCTCAGTTATAGTATATTATGTACATTATATCTCAGTTATAGTATATTATGTACTTTATACAGTAGTATTTTTTCCTATTTTGATTTCTGTCAAAATTTACTGTTGATGTTTATTCAAGTCTGGCCTTTTCACTGTAGTACGTCCAAATAACTATCAATTACGCTGTTTCACCGCTGTATATGCAGTAGTGAAATTTTTGAAATTCATTCAAATAGTAGTGAAATGAAAACCCTTTTGCTCAGCTGTTTATATATTTTTAGTGAACATAGGAAACTCTGAATGTGTGATTTTGTGTTTTTTAAACAGGTTTGAGTCAAATAAAGTCAAGTTACGAATAGCTTTTCCAAAGTGTTTTTATTATCTTTCTAAAGCAGTAGTTGGCAGCTTGAGGTCAGAGAGGATGTCAATTGCTTAAACTCGGTGATGCACTAGTTACATGCTAGTATATTTATTAGTTATTTTTATGATCTTTTTTGGACAAAACATTGTGAGCCAAATACTCACATTCAAAGCAACTTACATGCACTGCTCTACGAAAAGTAGAAATGCATTCGAAGTAGGCAAAGTCGTACTTTGCCCAGAATATTGATACTTATTCTTCCACACATATGACAAACATTGTTTTCTATTTGGTGACATCAACACGCTACACCCACCGTCATATACTTCCATTTACGAACTTTCTTTTACTACAACCTTCAATTCACTATCCCAACTCCTCAAAAATACTATTAGATTATCAACATTTAAAACGCTTTTGTTCAACTCACTAAGTAATTTCTGACTTTTCTCTTTTAATATTTTTTTTGGACATGTAATGGAAAAATAATTTTGTTGAAGATTTCTAAAGCCAATAAAAAGTCATACACACAAGTGTTTTTATTAGAGCTGCACAATGATCGCGTTAATTAAACTATAAACGCCGACTAATACAAATAAACGATTAACTGAGTTGGGCCAACTCATCTTCAATTAAAATGCAACCGAGGTGATGATCTTGATGTGGTTTCTTTCCTTTGTACTGTTTAGTACCATATGTTAGTAATACTAACGTAGCACGTTACTACCATTTAATTTACTAACAAATATTATGACACACAACACTTTCTAGCCAATTAATCAAACCACAATTATTTTGCACTCGACTATGAAAACACAGTGAGTCGCTAACATTAAACTTGTTTATACAATACGATGCACAAGCGCCGTGCTGATCTAGCTGTAAGCGGCCATGTCGTTAGTTGTTTGAACATTTTTCTAGGTAATAGCAACAAAAGTGATTTCAGTATTATTTAATATCTTACAGTTTATTTTTGTTTATTTTTAAAAACTTCCTTAAGTAAATTATACATGTATTTTCATTTTTCAAAAAAATCACAATCATATTTCAGCTTCAGAATATTAGTAATATAAGATTGACACTTTATTGGAGCATGAAAGCAGAAATATGTCTTCCACCTTAGGTAGCGCATTTCTGTAGGTTGTTGGAAGCGTAAACAAGAAAGTGAAGTGCAGTATATGCCAGAAAGAATTTGCTTACCACCACAGCACATCATCATTAAGATATATTTTAACTAATTCTCATCCTACCACGTAGAAATCATCACCAGCTGTCGCAGACAATAACTAATACTACTGACTACCGGCACTGCTGTCCCCTGTGAGCGGCTATTTTTTAAAGCTCTGGCAATAATGTATGTAGGAAGAGGGCATCTCTTTATTCAGATAATGTGAAAAAACTGTGCTGCCTCAACTCTTGGCTGACTTAATTATAGATTTTCATAGACAGTTTTCATACTCATAATAATGATTACATTTTAACTTATGTACATTGTACATAACATGTACTACTGCTAACAATTGTTTAAAATATAATTAATCTATATGTAGCTGTATTATTTGTTTTTGAATATGCAGGTTTTTGCTAGATCAATTCTAAGATTAATCGAAGATTAACTGGTTCAGACCAGTTATTAATCGCGATCAATTTTTATAGTCGTTGTGCAGCTTTAGTTTTATTGCTGATTTGGTACAACAGTAATTGTTTTTCACTAACGACCATAACAAACATCAAAACGTCGAAACATAGTTGATGTTTCGATGTTATTGATGTTATCGTGTTGTCAATATATCGGTGTATCGATAGATTGATGTATCAATCTATCATAACACAATTGTGTCAATTGTATCGATTGTATTAATGTATCGATGTATCGACGTATTAATGTATCAATGTACTGATGGTATCAACTTAAAATAATAGTAATTGTTACCACCAAATTATGTTTACTCTCAAAAGTATCTTACCAACCCCTGAAGTTTAATCAAACGATCTTCAAGATGATCAATAATCTACAGCAGATAGTCTAGAGCTAAATGCTACATGAAAGCCTTCTATAGATTTTGTACTGTTTTGCTTCAAAGAACGCTAAACCCATTTTACGAATGCTTCAGATTCGAGTCCATCAGGAGAAGACGGGTGCCGAGAATCTCGGTTAAGGAAAGTACGGAAGCAGAGGACTGTCTTTGAGACAACCCAGCTAGAAATGTTGGAGACGACATTCAACAGCAACCCGTATCCTTCTTCAGAAGATTATGATAACTTAGCTGCTAAAGTTTCCATCGATGAGGCGCGTTTAAGAATATGGTTCCAAAATCGCAGAGCCCGTTACAGGCGATCGTCAAAGAGCATTCCGAGTACAATCCTTCCATCCACTAATTTTCCATTGTCCAACTTCACCAGTCCGGTACCTCCTACTTCGCACTCCTCTGTAATGATGTTTGGTTCGTATCCATTTCTTTTTGGAAGGTTCTAAAAGGCGTGTTGCAAATGTGATTCTATTTATTATTGTGAAATGAATGATGAAGGTTGTCGTGATTGGACACTCTTTTCTGCTCAACAAGTTTTGTGCAATATGATGAATATGCTCGATTATTGTTTTCCCTCACTTTGTTAGTTTTAAGTTTACATTTATTCAGCAAATCTTTAGCAGCTATGACTATCTTTATACCTATATGCATCTACAGCATTGTCAACCTCATTTTGTGATTCATGGAATATTCCTACTAAAATATATTGACAAGGGCATGAAAGGTGCCACGACTATGTTTGCCATCAACTTGTTGAAATCTTTTTAATTTCACACGAGTCACAAGAAGTGTTTTTAACTAACGCAATATGGTTATCATGTGGTCCAATATAGTCACCATGTGGTCCAATATAGTCACCATGTGGTCAAATATGGTCATCATGTGGTCCAATATGGTTATCATGTGGTCTAATATGGTCATCATGTGGTCCAATATGGTTATCATGTGGTCAAATATGGTCATCATGTGGTCCAATATGGTCATCATGTGGTCTAATATGGTCATCATGTGGTCTAATATGGTTATCATGTGGTCCAATATAGTCACCATGTGGTCCAATATAGTCACCATGTGGTCTGATATGGTTATCATGTGGTCTAATATGGTCATCATGTGGTCTGATATGGTTATCATGTGGTCTAATATGGTTATCATGTGGTCTAATATGGTCATCATGTGGTCTAATATGGTTATCATGTGGTCTAATATGGTTATCATGTGGTCCAATATAGTCATCATGTGGTCTAATATGGTCACCATGTGGTCTAATATGGTCATCATGTGGTCTAATATGGTTATCATGTGGTCCAATATAGTCATCATGTGGTCTAATATGGTCACCATGTGGTCTGATATGGTTATCATGTGGTCCAATATAGTCACCATGTGGTCCAATATAGTCACCATGTGGTCTAATATGGTCATCATGTGGTCTAATATGGTTATCATGTGGTCTAATATGGTCATCATGTGGTCTAATATAGTCATCATGTGGTCCAATATAGTCATCATGTGGTCTAATATGGTCACCATGTGGTCTGATATGGTTATCATGTGGTCCAATATAGTCACCATGTGGTCCAATATAGTCACCATGTGGTCAAATATGGTTATCATGTGGTCCAATATAGTCACCATGTGGTCCAATATAGTCACCATGTGGTCAAATATGGTCATCATGTGGTCCAATATGGTTATCATGTGGTCTAATATGGTCATCATGTGGTCAAATATGGTCATCATGTGGTCTAATATGGTCATCATGTGGTCTAATATGGTCATCATGTGGTCCAATATAGTCACCATGTGGTCCAATATAGTCACCATGTGGTCAAATATGGTCATCATGTGGTCCAACATGGTTATCATGTGGTCTAATATGGTCATCATGTGGTCAAATATGGTCATCATGTGGTCTAATATGGTCATCATGTGGTCTAATATGGTCATTATGTGGTCTAATATGGTCATCATGTGGTCAAATATGGTCATCATGTGGTCTAATATGGTCATCATGTGGTCAAATATGGTCATCATGTGGTCTAATATGGTCATCATGTGGTCAAATATGGTCATCATGTGGTCCAATATGGTAATCATGTGGTTCAATATAGTCATCATGCGGTCAAATATGGTCATCATGTGGTCCAATATGGTCATCATGTGGTCCAATATGGTCATCATGTGGTCAAATATGGTCATCATGTGGTCAAATATGGTCATCATGCGGTCTAATATAGTTATCATGTGGTCCAATAAAAGAGCGGATGCAATGTTGTATGTATATGTGAGGCTCCATCTTCAAATCGGGAGAGAAAAATCACTGCCACAGTTTTCATCAAATTTATAACAGATTCTGAAGCTAAAATTTTGTATCAAAATAAATTTTAGATTTAAAAACTGTATAGAGAAATCTACATCCTTATTACCTAGGGGTTAAACAGGAGCCTTCTCAATGGATACGACATTATATGGCATGATACTGCAAATCGTATCAGCGGCAAGTGTAAAGCCTATCATATCAGATGCAAGTGTATAACACATCCTAAAAGATGCGGGTGTATAGCATATCATATCAGGGGTGCAGCACATCATATCAGGTGCAGGTATGTAGCATATCATATCAAGTGTATAGCATATCATATCAGGTGCAGGTATGTAGCATATCATATTAGGTGTATAGCATATCATATCAGGTGCAGGTATGTAGCATATCATATTAGGTGTATAGCATATCATATCAGGTGCAGGTATGTAGCATATCATATTAGGTGTATAGCATATCCTATCAGGTGCAGGTATGTAGCATATCATATTAGGTGTATAGCATATCCTATCAGGTGCAGGTATGTAGCATATCATATTAGGTGTATAGCATATCATATCAGGTGCAGGTATGTAGCATATCATATCAGGTGTATAGCATATCATATCAGGTGCAGGTATGTAGCATATCATATTAGGTGTATAGCAAATCAAATCTAACAGAAAAATGTGCTTTAAATAAATAACATCCATGTAAAAGTACTGTGCACAGTGTTTATGAAAATATTACAAATTTATGTATTACTTGTAGAAATATGGCATTTCGATATATATTTTTATTGCTTTCTTGACAATAATTTCATCTCTAACCCAACAGTTTGTTAAATTTTACAAAAATACAAGAATTATAAAGAGGGCATTAGTTAATCAACCAGATTAATTAAATTTATTGTATAGATGGATTGTATAGATATCATGCAGAATATTGCACTTTTGAGGCAATTTATACAAATGATATTGTATCTTGGTGCATTGCACACAGTAATGTCACATTTCGATGTAGCACCTCGACACACATTGTACTTTGATGTAATGCGTGTAGAAATATTGTATTTTGTTGTGCTTCATGAAAAAGTATGACGTTTTGATATTTGCATGCTGAAATTTTAAATCCAGACTTGCGACATGTAAAGGCGCAGGAGCTGCAATTGAAACGTATAATTTTACCCATAGCCATCAAATATTTCTCTTTATCAATTCTTCTTGCTACCACTTCAATACTATAAATAACCGTAATTGAATATTCATAATTGTGCTTATGTAATACAATATATTTATATATAATAACATAGATTAATATTTAATGTAAGATTATTGCATAAGAAAACAATAAAAGCGTGCAATATCAATAATCAATAATATCAATAATGACACGAATTCAACAGACCTTCTTTCAACTGACACCCATACAAGTTTTACAGACTTTCTAACATCAGAATATAAAAAGTAAAATAGCTGACAGAGAGTAACTAAAACTTGGGACAGAAAAGGGTGAGTATAAGATCCTTCCTATAAGTGTAGGTGTGCTATTCCACCAGGCAACTCACAGGCTAAATAATTAAAAGGCAGTCATACTTTGAGTCATTCTGTCCCGAACTGTCAACAGGCTATCTGTTGAGGATGAATGTACAGTCGCTTTCTTATTTGTATCTAACAGGTTTTCCCTCATCTCCAAGCTATCGCTCGAGTCAGATGCAGAATGGCGACGCAATGAACCAAACCGTCTTCTATCGCTGATGGACGTCGGTCTGGAACGTGGAGGAGACCGAGATCTGATAGTCGGGTGGTCTGACCATGCTGGCATGGTAGATGTGTTCAGGGAACCTAGAATGGTGTGCCTATGATATGGGTTAACATTATCTGATGTCAAAAAGTATCCTAAGACAGCGTAGCATGGAGAAACAAGGAGTTGTGCTCTCTATAAGCCATATGTGGCTCACAAATAGGCTATTTATAGTTTTTGTGAATGAATTAAAGGATGGTGGTTTGAGTAATAGATTCTTAAGTGATGAATATTTCAAATTTGATAACAGTTGTCACTTGTAGTGTTCAATTAGCAGCCTAGTATTATATGCGGCAGCTAAGAACAGACGACTTGTAAAATTAGCAAAAAATAACTCCAAACCGTCTGCTGACAAGTTAGGAAGCAGTCTAACTAGCCATATTGAGCTCATAAACAGCATCTTTAGTTATGCTAAGCGTTGTAAGATCATTGTTAAATGCTGAAATGATACAAGACATCATTGCACGTAACACATAAGTACATACTGGTAGCTAAGCGACGTGCAAACAAATATAAAACAGTTATAAACTGTAGCAATGCTGAACTATGTACACATAAAAGATATAGAAGCATAGACTGGAAAGAGAGCCATTCTGACAGACATTTGAACGAGAGCACAACTCCATGCATACATTGATTAAACAAGTTGTGTGTTTGTTTTATAGCGACGGCAAACTCACTGCTGGTGTATATCCATAAATGCGCAAAGCATTCCGCTTTTTGGCAGGCATTTTTTCACCACAAATCTTAAGACCAGGTCAATATCCACAATTAGCTGTAGATTGCTGTGAGGAATACAATGAATTTTGCATAAAGAACTTGCAAGAGTAACTTGTTTAGTCAATTATTCTCCATGCTGTTGCAGAAGAGAGACTTGGTCTGTCAATAGCAACAACTCATATCATTTACTAAAGTAGCATATTAACAGATTAATACCAAAAGTTTTATCAGCTTTTCAGAGACTTTTTAGGAAATAGTTTGCCATGCAAAAAATAGTTTTGATTAATGTTGAAGAAATATTAGTAACGGAGTGGTTGATTGGTTGATGGATGATTTGTATGCTGGCAGCATTCAGGTTAGTTTCCTTCATAACATAATTGTGTCAATTGCATCGATTGTATTAACGTATCGATGTATCGACGTATTGACGTATCGATGTAATGATGGCATCAACCTAAAATAATAGTAGTTGTTACCATCAAGTTATGTTTACTTTCAAAAATTTCTTACCAGCCCCTGAAGTTTAATTAAACGATCTGCAAGAACCACTTGCCTGAGATCTTCAGGAGACATCACATGGTTTGAGTATTAATGTAGCTACCCTAGGACACTTATATTTCGCTAGTATTTAGTTTCGTGAGTAGCACACAGAGTAAAATTTCGCTGCAACTTAATTTCGCGGCACTGATGAGTGCGAAGTTATAGTGGTGTGAAAATAAATGCAGTGGAAAAACATTATATTCCTCAGGTCCAGTTCACTAATAAGAAAAAAATTCAATTTGGGAATAGTTCGTATTTGTAAACCACAGGTTGAAATGTGTGGGTGAGATCGACAATTCAATTTGATCACTTGCTGCCATTTGTTTCTTAGACTATCAATGACATCTAGGTCCCTCCCGCCGTGACTTTCACGCTCGAATCCCAAGAAAAAGAAAATAGATAGGTAACAACCAACTTCACAACCAAAACTGTATAACCCTTACGCTGCCATAAACGCATTTATGCGTTTTCTAGGGGCCACTGACATAAACGCATTTTCTGACTTTCTCAGCAATTGTCTGGTAACCTGATTTTATTATTTGTTGACCACATAACCCACGGTCTTTAAGTGTTTTATGAAATTGACTGTGTTGTCCGAAGATTTCTCTATAAAATCAGCCTAAAACAACGAAGCAATTTTAAACTTTTGTTTGAGAATTTCTAATCCAAAAACGAAGATTTTTCTGTGAGTTAATTAACTACCCCGCGCGAGTCATAAAACAGGTAATTAGTTGTTGATGACATAATAGCCAGTTTAGATTTTTGTGATTATACAGATAATCAAAGTAGAACTTGAAAAATACTGTATACATATCATGAAGCAATATCGGCAATTTCGGTAAAATGGCTGGCACTAGGCCGGTAACCAATTTGTACATGATTGGCAGTGAAAGAGATAATGTGGTTGGACCTGATGAGGGTTGATATTGTTTTTGGATGGTAATAAAATTCATCACTGCAATAATTATTCTTCAATTTTACGACTTCACCTACCAGACTTTCATCCTCATCAGTTACAAATTCGGTGACTAAACTGATATTGCTTTGCCATGCTGCTCAGTTGGTGTATTAGCTATAATGAGTTTACCAGAAATTTCCCATTTATCCTAACCACAGACGAAAGTTGCCTGCATTTCTAATATTACGATTTTATTGTGGATATCAATGAACAAAGCTATTTAACTTCGCGTTTTCGCTCGTTGGTTATGATAGTTTAGTTTCGCTCATTAAATTTTCGCGAGAGGATTACACCGCGAAAACGCGAAAGTTAGATGCCGCGAATACATAAGTGTCCTAGGGTAGTCATGTGTAAATATTTATTAAAATTTTAACAGAAAACCTTGTGAGATGACAAGACTGAGGACTTGTCTAGAACACAGTCTAACGTAAGTCCAAAAGTGGAGTGTTTGAATTTTAGCAGGTAGATTTCTAGAAAGATTTTTTTGACAGTGTTTTAACTCTCATCCGCTGATCTTTTTAGAACTCGGGCAAAGCATAGCCTACATCCGTTGATTTATTTTAATGATTGCCTAGACTAGTGAGCTGGAAGAAAATAATAGCCTACATCGTATGATTGGGCTGTTGACAGACCTTCATCTCTTTGAGAGAAGCCATAACACTTTTCTTACCAATACTCAATGAAAGCCGGTCAAGAGAACCATAGAAGTTTTCTTCACAAACTTCTTCGTGGCCCCTCACTTCCCGTTGCCATTTAGCTGGTTTTTGGTCATGCTTCTTGCAGCAGCCTCGAGCCGCAAACTTGAGATTGTGCAGAAATTCCTCACACACGCTCATCTATTTTCATAAAAACTAGCTACTCATAGAAGTAGCCAATTCATGAATATACATGTAGACTTCCTTGGAGTAATTATGTCAACAATATTTATATTAAGGTCACTAGGTCACTGACTCGGTTCCAATTCTGCAGGCCATACATAAACTCAAAATCTGTTATTGTATTTTATTACCAGTTTATCTTTTGTCCTATTATTTATGGTAAACATATTTATTGTAATCTAGCTCCAAGATATATCACTAATAATTTATTTTTGTTAAAAAAGAAGCATTCTGACTAACTGCAAATTTACATCATATTCCAGTGCATCTTATTCAAATGAATGATCTTTTCAAATTTTTGCACTTTCTTACTTTACCTATGCTAAGTGTTGATTTTACATCAGTTAAATGTTTCAAGATACTTCATGGGTTGTGTTCTCATTTTTGCTTGACAATTACATGTTTTTAATTCATTTCAACCTACGGGATATGAACAAATTGCTACATCTAACAATTATTTTGGAAATATCATTGTTAGCTCCTTTAACAATCTTCCACCTAATATCCATTCTCCATACAAAGGTATTTAAACACTGTTTGTCAAACTATTTATTTGATTTTATTGACTAACTGTTGCTTTTTTTATTCCATGATTATTGTATGGAGTATCTTGAAAAACATTTTTGTTTAAAATGAAATCATTGCCAATAGCCTAAGATTGGTAATTTGTAGTAATAATATCAAGTAATAACAAGATAATTTGCAGCAGTCTACTAATTCAATAGTAAAAGCATTACTCTAGATTTTATCTTGTTCCAAAAAATTTTCAACTGGGAATTGAGTGTTTTCACTACTTGGTAGCTTTGTATCTTATCTTCTAAGTATTTAGTAGCAAGAGTACAAACTATTAGCTCCGCCTGATCCATTTTGACATTTCCGGAGCCGTATAGCACCCACAGCTCTGGCCATTTCTAATGAGACTCTTAGGATCTAGCTCTACTCACATAGACATCTTTAGGTCACACTCTATCTTAATCTGGCACATCTAACTATGTCTGTGGCATCACGAGATCAAGATTTGAGTTAAACAAGCGATACACATATTACTTCAAACTAACTTTTGTGAAAAAGACCTTTGTTAGTAAAAAAGTTTTTACTTTCTAGCGAACTTTAAAAACACTCATGGTTGCTTTGTTTCCAATGGCTGGCTTATAAAGTTATATTACCTGACTCTCCCGACTGGCCTTACGCGCTCCGCAGATCATCTCTATTATCAGTAAGATGAAAGCAACAGCCAACAAAAGACCAAGAACTAAGAAGACTCCAACAAAGTTTGGTAAACCCAACTGGTTGGATTCTATTCCTGAAGGTCCTTTGTTCTGGTCGGTACATGGGTTGTTGTTGACCTGAGACAAACACAAACATAATTATGGTAGAGCATATAAAAAGAAAGATAAACTTATTTATGAAAAGAAAATAAGAATTAAAACTAGCTAATCAGAGCGTCAAAAAGTTGACCTATTTTGTACATGAGTTGTTGTTGACCTGAGACAAACAAAAACATAACTATGGTAGAGCATATAAAAAGAAAGATAAACTTATTTATGAAAAGAAAATAAGAATTAAAACTAGCTAATCAAAGCGTCAAAAAGTTGACCTATTTTGAACATGCTATCAGCTTTTAATTGAAGGTTTGCTATCATAAAAAGTAGAGAAATTTCTGCTAGACTTAATAAGGTTCATCTTCTGGAAGCTTCTTCTAGCACGCTAATCATTGGCAGCAAACTTGAAGGCTTTTGATTATCTTTATTGCTGTTTTTTCTTATTTTAATTATTTGATAAATTGCATCACTATTAATAACCTCTCTCTAAAAATTAGTAAATGTTTTTAGTTAATGGCTGTAAAACTTGCAAGTTTTCCGGATACAGTTGCAGCAGCTTGAGTTTTCTAGAGGTCTAGATAGATAGCATCAGCTGACTGACTTGTAGAGCAGCCAGATATCTGACTGATATTTAGAGTTGTTAAAGTATAAATAAAAATGGTCACAAAAATATATGACTAGTTCGGGAATTCCTTGCGTTTCAACCCAAAATACTGAGTAGATTTGGTTGACCTGAATATGCATATACATGTACACTTGTACAGTAATATATCGCAGTACAAGTCCATTGTATTTGAATATCGTAATAAGAATGTGAAGGGGCCAGTTCTACTATATAGCAACTTCTTGACAAGGAAGCGTTTAGTACCCAAACACCTGGATCACGGCATGGTTCAACACAAATACAAGATGTAAAAAATGCAATAACGGTGCAATCTCGCTACAGTCATCACCTCAATAACCAAAATGCAAAGACAATGCAGTAGTAATGCAATCTCGCTACAGTCATCACCTCAATTACAGTCATCACCTCAATTACCAAGATGCAAAGACAATGCAGTAATAGTGCAATCTCACTACAGTCATCACCTCAATAACCAAGATGCAAAGACAATGCAGTAGTAGTGCAATCTCACTACAGTCATCACCTCAATAACCAAGATGCAAAGACAATGCAGTAGTAGTGCAATCCCACTACAGTCATCACCTTAATAACCAAAATGCAAAGACAATGCAGTAGTAGTGCAATCTCGCTACAGTCATCACCTCAATAACCAAAGTGCAAAGACAATGCAGTAGTAGTGCAATCTCGCTACAGTCATCACCTCAATTACCAAGATGCAAAAACAATGCAGTAATAGTGCAATCTCACTACAGTCATCACCTCAATAACCAAGATGCAAAGACAATGCAGTAGTAGTGCAATCTCACTACAGTCATCACCTCAATAACCAAGATGCAAAGACAATGCAGTAGTAGTGCAATCCCACTACAGTCATCACCTCAATAACCAAAATGTAAAGACAATGCAGTAGTAGTGCAATCTCGCTACAGTCATCACCTCAATTACCAAGATGCAAAGACAATGCAGTAGTAGTGCAATCCCACTACAGTCATCACCTCAATAACCAAGATGCAAAGACAATGCAGTAGTAGTGCGACACTAATTAAGGTAAGCAGAAATATAACTGGCGTACAGAATACACAGGTTTCTTGCAGTCATTACTAAGGTGCAGCTGTACTCAAAACAGTGCAAAGCTTATTCAAAAACCTCTGACTAACTCATATGCATATTATATTCTAATCACGGCTGACTTTAATAGAGGTATAAGAATCTGTATTTGTGATCAATATCATGGATGTGAGTTTGTCCTTTTTCAATTAATTTTAGACTTTCAAAGTACATATTTAATTGGCTAGCTATGGGGTGAGAGTCATCATGCAAGCTGCGACAGCAATGGCAATGCAAGGTTAGATTGAGAAAAGGAATGGGTCACTTACTTGCCACCACTTGTTGTACAGATTAAGAATGATCTGATTTTCCTTGAGTTTCAATATGGTATCAGAGATGTGGTTGGTATAGGGTGAGTCTGCAGCAAACACTCTCTATTTAATACACTAGGAAATCATATATAATAGCGGCTGACTTGCATCAGATGTATCAATGCTTGCTTCACAGTGTCTAACCTATATATGGTAATGTCTAATATTCCTGTGATGAGTTCTAATATTTCTGTGGCAGTGTCTAATACCTATATGACAGTGTCTAATACCTATATGACAGTGTCTAATACCTCTACAGCATTGTCTAATATTTGTATGTGTTTTAATATTTCTATAGCATTGTGCTTAATAAATTTATGACAGTATCTAATATCTCAATAGCAGTGTCTAATTTACTTTGGGTAGTCTCCATTATTTCTATAATTAGTTCTAATATTTTTATGATAGTGTCTAACTTCTCTATGGCAGCGTCTAATATCTCTATGACAGCGCTTAGTACCTCCATGGTAGTATCTGATATCTATACTGTGTCTTTATTTTTTCATAACATCTTATGTTTACACTAGAATTAATATTGTCTATAAGCACTAGCTGCAGTTTTTAAACGGATTTTACGTGACCTCTTTAATGCATCGCTTATTGTTGCAAGTACATCTACTGAAATTATGCCTGATGGCTACTCAAAAATAATATTTAAATTCTATAAAAGTTTCAGACATGTTTGTCTTTCCTTTATAGTAATCTCAGGATCAAATAAAAACTAATAATAGTCTGTGGAGGCGCACTACATAAGTAAGCTGCTTACGTTTAGGTAGTGCTATGCTGTACATGATGGAGTTAAGTTCTCCTCCAATCTGAATGAGAGAACAATTCTTTGTCAGTTCATACTTGAGTGAAGTTGATTCCATTATATATGCATAGCTACAAACAGTATATATATAAATATAATTATACAATATATATATATAAATATATATACAATGCAGCTTTACATCTTGTCGCTCGTCAGGCCAAAATTGAATAATGGAAGAGCGATGATATGATTGGTGCCATATATATAAGTCAATGCCATATATACATGTATATGGCATCGATCATATCAAATATGATCGATGCCATATACCTAAACCTATACAAATATCAATGTTTTGTTTTTTATTTGCCACTGTGTCCAGCTATGGTTGGTTAAAAGTGTGCGATGATAAACGCCTACAGCACTGGAGTTGAACACACAATGATTGCAATTACAAGCATGCAGTCCCGTGCAACTAACCACAAGGCCAAGCCATTCTTATCTGTATTAGCTTATCTACGGTAACCTTATCGTGATTAAAGCTAGATATGTACATTTTATTATGAATTAATACTACTGTTATGGCTATTGAGCTATAAGAGATTGTGACAATTATGAGATAATAGTTTATGGCTATAGTAATCCTTTTGCTTATAACAATCCTGTTTACATCTGAAGCAAGATAGCCATATAGCGCTCTATTGTATTTTTACCATATACCAAGCTACTATTTATAAAGCTACTTTTGGTTCCATATAAATACCAACCACATCTTCAGTTCAAGTTGTGTGTTTCCGTCAGTGAATAAACTACATTACAATCTACAGTACTTTAGGCTTCAATTATTTACAAGAATACAACAGTTACTGTTGTATTCTTTACAAGAATACAACAGTTACTGTTGTATTCTTTACAAGAATACAACAGTTACTGTTGTATTCTTGTAAAGAATTGAAGCCTGAAGTAGTGTAGATTGTAATGTATACTATAATGTAATACTATAAGAATACTATGTAATACTATAATACTATAATTGTATGTAATACTATAAGAATACAACAGTATTCTTATAGTATTACTGTTGTTACTTTTTGCATTTGTTCTTCATTTAAATTATTTTTTACAGCCAGTTCAAACTCAATTGTTTCTTTTTCTATTTGTAATTTTCAAATGTACCATTTCAATTTCAAATGTGTCGTTACACCCACATTTTTTGTTTCGGTTAATCTGTAAAAGCTAAATGCTTTGTATGTAGACAAATGCATAATCTGGAGTAGGCATTGCCTCTACATTCTCTCCGATCCATCAGACAAAGTATCAGACAAAAACAGTCCGATATCCCATTCTCACATTTGTACCAGTATTGAGCGATACCATTATTGTTCATCAAAACTTGGAATACAACGAGCTTCTGCTGCAACAGTAACCTTTTTTATACACACTTTTATGTACCCATTGTTTATTTGTTCTCTGAATTTATTTGAACTCACAAAAACACTTGTCTCATGATATGAAGTTTTAAGATTGGAATGGTAAATGTCGTATATGGCAAATAAAAATAAGTTTTCTGTGCAAAGACTTTGTATTGACAGGTAATGCCAGGCATTCAACTCATGTATCCATTTATATAAACCTCAAAGTTTGTCGATTAAAATCTAGGAATGAAAATTTTGCATCGCAGATGATTTGATCTTGAAACCTCCCGCCTGGAGACCAGCGATCTAATCCAATACACTACGATAACCAAACCGCTAGCAGAATCTCTACATCGGTTAAAATAATCACACTTGGTCTTGGAGTCATTAACTAGTACAGTTAACAGTTATGAGTTATGTAACGATTATTAAGCTGTATGCAAGCACGGTAATTGTTTTAGTTTTGGATTACCAGGTAAGTTCCTCGAATTCATTGGGTAATTGTTTTATTAGCCGAGCAATGCCGGGCACTCGGCTAGTATATATATATATATATATATATATGTACATAATTCTCAACGTTTGTCTGTCTGTCTGCTTGTCCAGTTATAGCGATAAATTTTGAGAAATTAAAAATCTGCTGGGCACTGGATTTGAACTCACAACCTGCAGTTCTGAAGACAGGCATTTATTCAATACACTGCCCTATCTAACTGGCTATGCTATGGAATAAGTTGGCACATACTTATTACACATGCCAATCTTTCACGGCTTCACGCTCAACACTGCAGTTAGTGGTATGCATGAAGCCATACTAGAAGAAAAACTTGTAAATCTACATGGCTAACAAGACTATTACAATCAGTATAGATCTGTAGTAGGCACTGCAGCCGGGAAGTATGGATTACATTGAAGTAAGCACAGTACACAAATAGACACAGTACACAGAAATAAACAGAACACCTTCATTTAAAATAGTAAGTTGTATAGGCCTATGTTGATTACAAATAAATGTTCTGAGCAAAAACATTTTTATTATCCGTTTAACGCTAGGCATTCACCTAGTATTATATATATACAGTATATGGCATTTATCATTTCATCGCTCTCCCATTGATCAATCAACCGCAACCTGAAAAGCAACAAGCGTAAAACAACAATGTATCTGCGGCGAGAAATTTTTGTTTATAAAACTGTGTCATTACATATCACTCTTTGTTGTCTTCTCCTTGACATTACTAATTATAAAACACTCACCCTCCATCTAGCACTTTCTGCACACCTTCTGATCCCTTTTCTACATTGTATATTTCTTTTGTGTCTACCATGAAAGCATTCATCTTAGCAAAGGTTGGTATAGTTGACTTCTAAAACCATTCATGGGATGAGTTGACATTCAACTGATTGAATAAATGACTTGCCAGTTCAGAGCTGTACAAGTACAAGCTGCAACTAAATAACACCGACAGTGAAATTTATGAAGACCATTGTATTACAGCTATGCTAAAGTTATTTTAAAACAAGTATTTATAAGATGCTGAAGCAATGTACATGTACATATTGCATTACTATTGAAAAAGATTCTAAAACCTTTAAAATCTATTTCAGCTTAATAATCTTCACATTTGCTGCTGAATATAGCTTACTGTGGTTTATGTGCTGGTCATGACAATGCGACCAGTTTAAATAATGCTCTACAAGAATATTATGATTTTTAAGACTTTTTTAAAGTTTTTTCTAAGTTAGTAGCAGCTCTGATAAACTACCATAAAGACGTTCAACAAAATGGGAAATTAACAAACAAGTAAAAACCCTTACTTCAAAAAACACTCTGGTAGATCCTGTAGCGAAACAACCATAAGTGATATCTGTTTGTCTGGCAAGGTCATCAGCACTCGTAATCTGTAGTTTCATCTTGCTTTTCGTTAAAAAGGCAGCTAAGTTAGCGGTATATGAAGAGACACAGATAAGACAGAAAAGCCACCAAAACATGGCAATTATTCTTGTTGGGGTCGACTTTGGCATTATTTCGGTACCTGCAAAAGCCAGTGAATTCAGATATCAATAGAATGAAACGTTCTTACACGCTTAAAATGAGACACAAACTATTTTGTAGTTACATGTGAAAACTAGAAAAATTCTATTCCATTATCACACTTATGTATTATTAAGTGCTAAAACTCTGGTCTAAAAAAAACAAACAAATTGGAGAGGCCCTTGTGAAGCCTTGGACATGCATTGCCATAACAATTATAGTTATGTAAGAAAAGCTATAAATAGGTATAAGGTAATAAGGAACAACAAAAGAAAACAAGCACATGATAGGAATGTAATTCTGGGAGCACATAAAATGTGCTCAATAGATAATCACATCCTATTTAGGGATGCACATGATAGTAAAGGGTTTTCAACTTAAAAATTTAAACATGAAGCTAAATGACCGAAACTATAATCGAGTCGATATGGCCAATAAAGAGTTGTCTGTCCTTCAAAGCATCGACCTAAAAGGGTAACGCGATAGGTACGTATTCTACATTGTGTTGCGTAAAATTATCTCCACATGTAGTATAGAATCAAGAACGTGAAACTGCTAAATACGTCACCGATTTATGCGTGTACAATAAAAATGGACTGGATTCCGCTCTTTTGCGCTATTAGTCTTGGTGAGCTTATTTTATTTAGATTTAGTCAGTATATGTCTGTTAACTGCATTAGGTAGTCACTAGAATATATGTAGTGGCATGTTTTTATGCACATACATATTATAGGTCGGTTAAAATTTGTAACGCTAATAAATAAAAAGGTAGGTCAGTCTTTGATGGGAACTTTAGGTTATAATAACCTGCACGAATTAAAGAAAAGCCGATAGCGATATTCGAAAATATCAAAATCTGCGTTTTTCAACGAAATTAAAGGTTTACCTCCTTAGATCGCTAATGCGAGAGATGTAGCCTAATACTAAGGAAAATGAAAAGTGAAAGTTAATATTGAATGACAGTCATAGCTTTTTTTCACAGTGGTAACCGTGCATCAATAACTGCTGATTTTTAAGTAAGTATTGTTGAACATTTGTATGTAACAGTGTAACGTAAGTTTTATAGATGTATCCTAACAAATTATAGTCTACCTGTATGTAATGCAAGCCTATTTTGTACATGCATCTAGCTCTTTATTTTTTAGCAGTGTGTTTGATGGTTAAATATAGGCCTCAGATTGATACTCCATTAGGTCTATGACATCAAGCCCCTACATTATGTTTAAGACCAGATACAACATATACTGGCAGTGCAAAAACATGATATCCATTATCCACACACAACAATAAAAATATGACTTTATTAGCTAAAGGCGTAAGCAATAAAAACCTCATTATCGAATTAAATTTTCCTCATCACAAATTCACAATCAATGATAAGTCAATGTGTGAGGAGTCTAATTTTTTTCAAGTATTTGCATTGATAATATTAGGGCTAGCACTTCCAGTAAAGCTTTTCTATTATAAGGTAAAGCTATAGGTTACAGCTATAGTTTATTAAAAGAACATTGTTGACCGTAAACAATAACAAGTAGTTTTATAATTTTATATACTAATCTAATCTAAAATTTTTTCACTACACCCTTCTAGAAAGAAGGAAAGGTGTGGGAACTCTTTTATTACAAAAATTCTTTACTAAAAACCTCTCAGGTCTCGAGTTGTTCTTGGCCAAAAAGAATTAAAAAACGCATTTGTCCGGATTGTTGGCACAAACAGACCTGCTTTCTGTCGAGTGTTATGGTGCTTGATAGTATTTTTTAAATCAGGGACCGTAAAGTTCCTTTCCACTGCTTTTAAATAAAATGCACACCTAATATCTTTTCGCCGTTTAGCTAAACTCTCGATCCCTGTATTTGCTCTTATTTCTGTAAAACTGACTTGCCCCTTTAGTTTAAAAATGAACCTTAAAGCGGTGTTCTGTATTTTCTCAAATCTTTTGATATCTTTTTCATAAACGGGTCCCATACCGTGCAACCGTACTCTAAAAGTGGCCTCACCAAAGAAAAATAAGCAATCTGCCAAGTTTTTGTGTCAGCATTCTTTAAAACTCTCCTTAGCATATGTAATGTTCTATTAGCTTTGCTTATTATTTTTACATAGTGAGTTTCCCATTTCAGGTTATTTTGCAGCTCAATGCCAAGATATGGATGTGAATCAACATTGTCTAAACGTTGGTCACATAAAAATATACGATTGAACATTTTCCACAGACCAATTAAAAACCAATTGTATCCAGACTAGTAACGCAGACATGCTATAATAGACTATAAATTTGTTATATGAGTGGCAGAGCCCCGATCAATGAGAAAGCTAAAAATTTAGATTATAGTTTCTAGAGCATAGACTAGCAAACAGGAAAGGGGAAACACAAAGTTGGTATTAGCTAACATTTAGCGTAGAATGCTATGGCTTGTCTGTGTAGGATAATCATAGTAGATATATGCACGCATGACAGGACCCATAGCTTGATTTTTAAAAACGAACATATATATATAATTAAACTCTTGTTATGCTCTGGCATATTTGATGTTCAATATATATAATGATTTTGACCAGTTTTCCTTGGGAGAGTATCCTTGCTTACTGTAATCATTCGAATTTATAAGTAGTACACCATACAAAGATGTGTTATAGTAATGATTTGTTTATATGCTTGATTGTGCAAGTGAACTATTATGAAATAACAGACAAAAGTTAACAGGTTTTTATGGTAGTAGCTCAAGGTGACAACCTATTAATGGGATCAGCTCAACACTTGCATTCCTGATGTCACAGTTTAGGAGCTAATGTGGCATTGTATTTTAGTGCTCACACTTGCATTCCTGATGTCACAGTTTAGGAGCTAATGTGGCATTGTATTTTAGTGCTCATCATTAGTGTTAAAGGGCAACAACAAAAAAAACAGTTGCGATTTTGTCTACCAACACTGAAAGGATACCTATTTGAGAACACTGTTACTCAGCGATGCTATCAATTTGTTACCGCTGAAGAGGATCGAGAGAATTGGGAACGTGCTCGGGAATACTGCCAGCTCAACAGTGGCAGACTTTTAAATATCAAGGATAATGACAAGCAGGTAGGCCTATGCAATGAATACTCCTGCTGAGATATTTCATGTATGGCCATGTGTTATATTCCTGTCTTCATCATTGACACTTGCTTATTGGCATCATTGAGCTCAGTAAATAAAACAGCAGCTAGGTGTACTTGAAAGTTATATAGCCGGTAACACAAGTCGCTGGCTATATATCTTTATACCTCTGAAATTTTCTGGGGTGACACGAGGTATTCGTGTCACCCCAACTGTTCTTGTTAGTCAAAAAGTATTTTGACATGATAGGATGTTTAGATCAATTTATGTAGCTGTTTGTTCTTATGAACTAACTTTTTATATTGTGTGGAGTTCGAGAATAATATACAGTCAAACATGGATAACTCCAACTTCACGGGACCGAGCGAAAGTGTTCGAATTATCAGAGTGTCCAAGTTATCAGAGCACTGTCACAAGTTCATGTATTTATTTATTAGTAGATACATGTACATATACAAGCTATAATATAAATCAAAAGCACAAATGGCTTGTTTCAAATTAAATGCTTCTAATGTAAAGTTTAAAACGTTTTTATCAAAAAGTATAGAGATTTTTCTATCACTTGAGATTGGTTTGTTGTTTGAGGTGATGTTATTGCCAGGACGTTTTTTAGATTGACATTGGCAAAACTTGATCGTTGTTGAAATGCTCAAAAGAAAAGACATCTTTTTCTTTTGAGCGTTTTACCCACGATCAATTTTGCCGATTTTTCCTGAAGTTTATGCAAAGATTACCTCACTTTACCTTGCTTCCGAAGGGCGATCGCTAAGCGGATGTTTGGTATAAATCAAATTTCACCAAACCTTTAGAAAAACGTTGACAAAAATATTTTGCCGATGGTGGTAATAACGACGCTTATGAATTACGAAAAGTTGAGGTTTACCTCTATGGCTTGGAATAAAGTGATTTGCTAAAGCGATAACAACCGTTTCGGTAGCCGTTGGGCAAAAAACAGTTCGAGTTAACAGTGTCGAGTTCGAGTTATCTATAGCAATTTATCATTACTTGGGAACGGACCAAAGAAACCGTTCGGGTTAACCATGTGTTCGAGCTATGCCTGGGCGAGTTATCCATGTTTGACTGTATATGCTTTATGATATGCCTTTATGTAAATAAAACCTCTAATTGAACGCCATTGCGCTCTATTTTTTAACATTTTTTCTATAATAATGGCGGTCAATTGGAGGCGGCGTTCAAATAGAGGCTGGCGGTCTATTTTTCAACTGGCTCGTCAGAATTTTCAGAAAATAAATTTAGCCCTATTACAGGCGAAACGAATGTCACCTATATTCTGCCCTCTTTTTCCGGGTGACCGATATTAAACATTTTGAATGCATTAAATCTGCTAACTTACCTCTAACTTGTCCAACATCTCTTAAAAAATGTGCATAAAGAAACCGAGAAATATCTCTACCAAGTGATGACTATTGGTTGCAATAGTTATCAACTATTGTTTGCAATTGACCTGGGATGATATTATAGCCTGTGTCTTTCTTTGCAATTTGTTGCCATTTTCAATTTTTATTTTACTCTAAATTTTAAGACGTATTTTTATTTGATATCTATAGCTAACATTGTTAAGTGAAAGCTCATTGCACTCACGGATATGTTTGCTACAGTTTGCAGCCGAAACTAGCTTTTTATGTGCAATAGAAATGGAGTTATGAGTATCGATCCATTGTAAGCCGTGTTAATATAGCTGAGATAATTAAGATAACCTCAAGAATGCCATTAAATAACATGCTGTAAATCTGCATATTTATAAGGTATGCAACAATAGTCAATTAAATGATACAAATGTATATTCATGAACAAGTGACATAAACGAACCATACTTATATTACATGCAGAAACAAAAATTAACGTTTTTAAAAACTTTTTGAATATTTTCATCGTATGTTTTTTAGTTCGCATAACTGCGTTCTGATTGTTGCTTTCGATGGAACGAACATCTTCTAGTTGTCCTAGACCTTCCGCAATATCTTCTGTCCTCAACTCTTCTTTTGCACTGCTGAACTAGTCGACATTAGCGTCCAAACAATTCTTTGGGAAAGCAAAACTTTCACGCGCTGCATTTATCAATAATGCAACGCGTAAAAGTTTTGCTCACAATAAACGTAACCTTCGGTTCAAAACTTGCGAAGCGGCTTTTATATGCATGTGCTTCGAAGTGTTAGGACCGCATTGAAAACAAAAACTCACTATTAGCCTGAGACAGTTAGTAGTCATTTCCATGGGGTTGCTTTCAATGTTCCATCTACCATCGCAAATTGAAACCATTTTTTATACTTTTTATAACGTTATTCTGAAGTATCATGACCGCGTTAAACAAGGAACCACTATAGCCTGAGACAGTAATTATTTATATAATGTTGCTCTGAAAGTTCGTTTACCATCTTAAATTTAAGCCGTTTTTATATAAGTAGGCTACTTCGAAGTAGAAAGACCGCTTTAGACAGAGAGCTACCACTAGCCTGAGACCGTTATTGATTACTTCTATGGTGTTGCTTTCAAAGTTTTAATGAAAAAAACGAGAAGCTTTGGAATTCGACAACGAGAGAATTAATTGTTATTGATATAAACGATTCAATGTTAATACGATTTTGTGGACACTTTTCTACTGATCAGTTGATATTATGGGCTCGTAAAAATCAAACAGTGTCAAAGTGGTAGTCAAATAGAGGTGGCGTTCAATTGAAGTGTGGCGGTCTATTTTTCAACTCTTCTCTCATGTTGGTGGTCAAGTGGAGGTGGAGTTCAAATGGAGGTGGCGTTCAATTAGAGGTTTCACAGTATGTATATATATATATATATTAGCTGTGCTACCCGGCGTATTAAAAATCTGCTTATAAACAATGAGAGTTGCCTGCCACTTGCTATTAGCATGGCACATTTCCAATGGATAATTTGAGTAAGCTTACTAATAAAAGCTACCCCTCCCCGTGACGTTACGCCATGACTTTGCGTCGTGATCTAAAGCGGTAGCCTATTTGCTCCCATATATCGCCTAGAGCCCTAGATAATAGCCACATATATCGCCTAGCAAATCTACCAAGCTCTGTGGCATAGTTAATAAGGTGTCGGACTGGTGAACAGGAGGGCCCGAGATCAAATATTAAAAACTGGCTTATAAAAAATGAGCAGTAATAAGAGTTGCCTGCCAATTGCTATTAGCCTGGCACATTGCCGATGGATAACATGAGTAAGCTTACTAATGGATTCTTTATTCCAAGGTTTTAATAGCTATAGCTGGACACGTACAACGACGACAGATACACACACGACCAACTTTGAGAAATTTGTATATAACATATATAGATATATGTATAAATATATGCTTTATGCAAATGTTTTTAGTTCATGATAGAGAATTTTCTCAGTGATCCAGCAAACACATATAAGCCTGAGACTGACTATGACCCCCTTGATAGTACAACGTGGAATGGGTATGACCCTGATGTTTGGATAGGTGCAATGAGGGACAGTATTGGAACAACTTGGAGGTTTGACCAGTACGCGACGTCTCGTACTGGTAAGTCTTAGACATAAAATCGCGTCATGGCTATTTAAGTACTTGGGCTCTCTTATCCAGATTAGCTATGAAAATGTATAGGAGTGGAAGGCCACTTTGAAGTGTGTTGTTTCTATAGAAGTATTATTTTGACTTGGATTTATAAATTTTTAATAAAAGTACAAACTTTGGGATGGCGTTTTTGCAGCAGCGCAACAAATTCATAGCTAATGATGGTTTCAAGTGAGCATAATGAAGACATTCAAGTTTCAAGTTGTAATATTGTCTAGGATGTTATGCAAAGGTTGGCCAATTGCCTGTTGGATCCTGTTTAATTAATTTGTTTCTTGTGATATTGCAGTGCAGTCTGTCATTCTCAATTGGTTCAACTATGGAGAGGACCGAGATGTGGTAGAGCAGCACGCCAAGCCAGCGCGTCTCTCCACTGACGCGTGTCTTTTCATGAGATTTCATTGGAAGAAGGGTTTCCCATCGATCGTTCAATATCCATGGTATGATCATGGCTCATGCACTGATCCGGATGGACATAAACATCCATTTATCTGCGAGTATGAAGGTAGATATCTAACATCATGTCTAGTCACCCTCGGGTTTTATATGCCCATCATATTGTTGGTGTCCTACATTGAGTGTCTCCCATCCAGAGATATGTCCCATCCAGGGATTTCCCATCCAGAGATATGTCCCATCCAGAGATATGTCCCATTCAGAGATATGTCCCATCCAGAGATATGTCCCACCAGAGATATGTCCCATCCAGATATATGTCCCATCCAGAGATATGTCCCATCCAGAGATATTTCCCACCAGAGATATGTCCCATCCAGAAATAGGTCCCATCCAGCGATATGTCCTATCGAGAGACATGTCCCATCCAGAGATATGTCCCATCCAGAGATGTCTCATCCAGAGATTTGTCCCATCCAGAGATTTGTCCCATCCAGAGATATGTCCCACCAGAGATATGTCCCATCCAGAGATACGTCCCATTCAGAGATACGTTCCATCCAGAGATATGTCCCATCCAGAGATATGTCCCATCCATTCTCTCTCATCTTCTGTTACTAATCTATTTATCCATTTGTGTTTATCGTTGATATAGATGGTTATGCCTATCTTTCACCCTTGCGAATTTAGTAAGTTTCTCAGTATTCCTTTGCAAGGCCTTGCGAGACGCACTACATGCTGTACCCTTTTTCTTTGCAGGCTATGAGTACTTAGACGCCACAGGTACCTCTAAGTGGCTTATAGTCATCATTGTACTCGCTGTCAATGTGTGCTGCGGGTTTGCTGCATGTGCTACATACTGCCTATGGGAGAAGATACATACGAGCTATAACGTGCTACAGGTGTGATTATTGACCTGGCCTTTTCCAGGTCATGTTTTATACTTATTAGTGGCTCCACCAATCTCCCTATCTTCCTAGCTTTTCTACAGACCTCAACATACTGAAGCCATTTTGTTTGTATTAGATGTTTTAACAAATGGAGGTATTTACCAATGTTTAGACTTGGGCAGTTGATAGGGCTGCATTCATATCCAGTGTCATACATTTATATAGTTTTTGTAGAGACCATTTTAACCATGGCACTCAACTAAGAATAGAACTATATGTATGGCATGAAGGGTAGTTTTATTCCTGGCTGTTTACTATAATCATTTGTTTATAAGAATATTAATTTTGTCTGCTGATTGATATCAATCTCTCACTCTTGCATTCCATTTATCTTTCGTATACAAATTTATATTTCAATATTAATTATTGTACATTTGAATACATTCCTGTGCATTTGTAGAAAATGTCATGTTTTTATTCCTTTCAGCTTTTTTTTTCACCATGTTTACTAGGAACTTGGCAATATCGTGCACCATGAGAGATTGTCATGAGGGATCAGTATGTGCATAATCATCAGGTGAGGTCATAAGGCGCCCGAGTAGGGTAGTGTTTAACAAGCCGGGATGTAAAACAGTGTCCAAGATCAATTCCGCATGAAGCAATGTTTTCCACTAACGCTGTTAGCGTGGCATTGGACATACATCGCTCTTATTATAGTAAATATTGCTGTGTTTATTAGTAAAGGCCACACAACAGCCTTCTGTGTCAGTGATGTGAAACTGAATGGATTATAATCACTAATTTGGCAGCTGTAGCATAATAACCTAGTTTTAATGGCGACATAACAACATGCCCTTCCACTTTTGTATTTATTTCTCGGGATACCGTGTTTCTACTGCGTTGTTCACTAAAGGAAGTCTCAGGTAAAGCAGGCAAATTATTGAATAACAGCAGCAAATGGCTTAGCATGTAGCTCTCATAGATATACGTAATAGATATATAGAAATAGACGTAAGTGCCATTTGCCATTCTAATGTTTTTATCAGCTATTTTCCATACCTTGTTGTAGAAAAGATCCAATAGTAAACCAAATGCTGTTGGCAGGTCCCAAGTCATTCTCCATTAGGTCAACATCAGGGTTGCATGGGTGGGGGTTATCCCATTGTTTAGGACTGAACCTGCAGAAAGATGAGAGGTTGCAGCGTACTTACCTCCAGTCATTTAAGCCAAAGTCGGGTACAGCTCTAGGATATCAGGTACAGCTCTAGGGGGTCAGGTACAGCTTGAGAATATCAGGGGCCGCTCTAGGATATCTGGTGCAGCTTTAGGATGTCAGGTACAGTTATAATATGTCAGATACAGCTCTAGGATGTCAGATACAGCTCTAAGATATCAGCTACAGCTCTAAGGAGTCAAGTACAGCTGTATGATACATTGTATGGATCTAGGATGTCAGGTACAGCTCTAGGATGTCAGGTACAGCTCTAGGATGTCATGTACAGCTCTAGGATGTCAGCTACAGCTCTAGAGTCAGATACAGCTCTAGGATATCAGGCACATTTCTAGGATATCAGGTGCAGCTCTAGGATGTCAGCTGTAGGCTTTCAGATCATATCATGTCAGCTATAGCTCTAGGATATCAAGTTCAGCTCCAGGATGCCAGCTCGCCAGGAGAGAACTAAACAGCTACCATTTCAGCTAACCATGTTTCTCTCGCAACCCTAACAACTACTTCACCCAACGGTCGTAGAAATTTATTCCTAGAAAGATAATTAGTTGGTTGATTAAGTGGTCGGCTCTCTTACATAGGAGAAAACATACGTTCTAATTTTCTTCTAAGAAGCTGAGGTTTACATGTTTGTTGGCCTGGATCTGTCACGAATGACAATGCTTGGCATAAATATTCATTCGCACCTATGGCGCATTAGTCGCTTCTATCGCAGATCATCCAGGTCTGTATAGTATCATGAAGGTGACCAGCATGGAGTCTTGACCTTCAGTTGTCCCAGAGAGGATTGTCCAGGTGATAGAATTTATGTTGATGTTTTTGAGGTGGCGTTTCATAGTTTCTTTGAGCTTCTTGAGTTTCTTTGTGCCTTCCTCCACACTCCGTGGAGTAGGAGACAAGGGAGTATGTAGTGGCATGTCCAACCTAGCAGAGTCTGAAGAACTTCAACCTGTTTGACAATGGCCCAGAGCCAGTAGTATTGAAGATCTCTCTATTTGTCATTCTTTTTTCCAGGTCTTACCGAGGTTAAAATGGAGGTTAACATACTCTAGGACACTTATATTTCGCTAGTATTTAGTTTCGTGAGTAGCTCACAGAGTAAAATTTCGAAGCAACTTAATTTCGCAGCTCTGATGAGTGCGAAAGTATAGTGATGTGAAAATAAATGCAGTGGAACAAACATAATTAGATTCCTCAGGTTAAGTTGACCGATAAAAAAAATTTTAAATTTGCGACTAGTTTGTAATTGTGAACCGCAGGTAGAATGGTGTGGGCAAGGTCGATAATGCAATTTGATCGCTTGCTGCTATTTGTTTTTTGGACTATCAACAGACCCGTTTTCACTGGGGCGGCTGGCCGGCTGAGCCGCCCCATCTTTTTGGGAATTTTTTACGGTAAGTACAGTCCAACTCGGATAACTCGCCCTAAGATAAAATGTAACATTTCATCTCAAACACAAGGTCAACTCAAATGGATTTGTTTGGTCAGTTTCAACGCAATGATAAATTCCTTCAGATAACTCGACCTCAACATCATTTATTCGAAAAGTTATTTGCCCAACGGCCATGGACGCGGTTTTTATCGCTGTAGAATATCACTTCATTCCAAGCCATAGAGACAAACATCAACTTCTTGTAGTTCTTAGGCATCAATATTATCATCATCAGAGGCAAAATATTTTTGTTAACGACTTTTATAAAGGTTTGCAGAAGAACACCTGCTATCAAACACCCGTTATCAAACACCCGCTTGGCCATGTCCCATCAAAAGCGTAAAAGCCTCCGAATGAACTTAAAATAAAATCCGCAAAATTGATCTTGGTTAAAACGCTCAAAAGAAAAAGATGTCTTTTTTTCTGAGCGTTTTAACTGCGGTCATGTTTTCCCTATTTTAATTTAAAAACGTCTCGGCAGTCACATCACTTAAAACAAAACAAATCTCAAAAAATGACAAGTTATTGAAGAGGTGTCAGTGGTGAATCCAAACCTTTCCAGAGCCATGCTGCTTGTGTAGTACTGCGAGTGTCAGTGTGTCTTTTTTTTTCAACACACGGTGCTCACTGCATTGATTGATGTCCCCAGCAAACGATAACGCTACTAATGCATGTGCATTGACATCAAATTCCTATCATTATAAACCATTCTTAATGGGAAAATAATCATAATTAATTGCAAAATAATAACGTAATAAAATTTTGGCAGTCAAATTATTTTGTTGCTTTATATTTTAACGATGCTATGGTGGTCGTTAAAAACGTTAAAATAAATGTCGTTATAAAATTCCATTCTACTGTATCAACGAACAAAGCTATTTAGTTTCGCTTTTTCGCTAGTTTGTTATGGTAGTTTAGTTTCGCACATGAAACTTTCGCGAGAGGATGGCACCGCGAAAACGCGAAAGTTAGATGCCGCGAATACATAAGTGTCCTAGGGTATAATTGGCATAGTTAGTAGGGATATTGGTTTGATTTTCAGATAATGCACGTTGAAACAACCCAATAAGTTGCCTTTTACATCCACATCTACAGATGAACTTATTTAAACCTGTTATCTCATTTTGCATATCCAATAGTTCCATATCCTTTATACCATCTTGGGGCTGTCAATACAGTGCGCCCACGAACAGGCTACTTGGTTACACATTACTCGTGTATATAGCGTGATGTGATCAGGTTGAGGTGTGTGCCCCCCTTTCTTGAGCAGTTGTATTGTAGCTGATTTAAGCAGTCGTGTTACAGCTAGATCATTTAAATTCTACAGAAGCCTTGGATAAAGGCCTTCTCAAAATACAGAGTAGCAATCTTCTAATATTCTTCGCTAGCATGTTAAATAAGTAAGAATTTTGTTCCAAAAAGAGCATACAAATATTCCTTTCAGCCTGCTGATGTTGGGCAGCGTGTATGTACATGACAAAGCTAGAGAGTAACTGACAGAATTTAACTACCAATAATATCTAGAGCACAGCGACTATCTCATAGTCATCAAATAAAACTACAAACCTGCCAATCAAATGCAGGAAGAAGCTTGTCATAATAAAAGCTCCAAAGATTGCCCCCCAAAGTGTTTCTTGAAAGGGCTCCATGAATTTAAAAAGCTTGATCTTTTCTTCTGGCGCTCTTGTGTATAGTATGCTTATACCTGTCGGGTAGAGCATTATAGAACTGTTAGTTTGACGTTGTTCTTTCGCGAGAATTCCTTCGAGAGTAACAATCTATATATATAAACCTCAGCGCTTGTTTGCCTTTTGTTGGTCTGTCAATTTGTGTATCTAGCTTTAGCAACAAAGTTTTAGGAATGAAAAATCTGCTGTGCACTGCATTTGAACTTTAAACTTCCAGTTCTGCAGACAGGCATTCATCAATACACTGCACTGTCCAACTGGCTATACTATAGAATAAATTGTGCATATACTTATTACAAATGCTAATCTTTCATGGCTTCACTCTAAATATTTCAACTAGCATGATTCTAGAATCATTGGCTAGAAGAAAAATGCTTTAACTCACATGGGCAACAAGACTATTGCAATCAGTATAAATCTGTAGTAGGCACTACAGCCAGTACAGTATGAATTACATAGCAATAACCACAGTACACAGAAATAAACACAGTACAGAGAAATCAACACACTCCTTTAAAAGTCAGAATGGTAGATGTTGTGTGTTGATTAAAATTAAATTTTCTGTGCAAATACTTTTTTATTACCCATGCAACCCCGGGTGTTCAGCTAGTCTATCTATGTATAAAAATCTCAGTGTTTGTCTTTTTGTTATGCCGGGTGTCCAGTTATAGCAATTAAAATCTAGCAACAAAAATTCACACAGCTCTGCATTTGATCTCGACACCTCCAAATTTAGAGGCGGCTAACCTAACCAGTAAGCTTCACGGAATACAATGGATTCATTGGTCAAATAGTCATTACATTGGTTAAGATATTCACCGCGCTTGCTTGGGGTTAATAACTAGCACTGCTGATCGTTACGAGTAATGCTTGTTAAGCTGGCCAAAACGCGAGTATTGTTTTAATAAAGATTTTGGTAGAGAGTTTTTCAGGTATGTTCCTCAAATTCATTGGGGCATTCTATTACCTATGCAACGCCAGGCATTCAGCTAGTATATGTAGATATTAATATTGATGTTGGTCTGTTCGTGTATTCAGTTATAGCAATAAAGTTTTGATAATGACGAATCCACTTCGTATTGCATTTCAACTTGGAACCTTCAGTTCTACAGACACTCATGTATCCAATACACCGCGCTGTCGAACTGGCTATACTATGAAATAAATTAGGTACATACTTATTACACATGTCAATCTTTCATGGCTTCATGCTTAGCAGTGCAGCTAGCGTTATGCAGATAGCTCCAACAAGACTAATGCAATCAGTATAGAGCTATGATAGTAAGCACTGCAGCGGTGCAGTATGAATTACACAGAAATAAACACAGTACAGTACACAGAAATCAACTAAACATATTTATTTAGAAGTTAAAATGGTAAATTTTGTATATTTTTGCATAAAAGTTTTTAATTAAAGGACAGAATGAGAACATTGTTGTCATTCCCCGTAGCAAGGGGATTGCTGCACAACAATGTTTATTCGCGCTACTAGTTTCAGTGGTTAGTAGCTAGTTCTTCCTTTTATTTACTGCCAACTACAAAACATTTCCTCACGGCTGTTGTAATCACACATACCTAGGTTTATGTACTCGAGGGTAAAGTCAATGACTTCACTTCTCTCAACATTAACTGTAATGGGTGACAATCCAATGTCATACTCCTACAACACACAACAAGGCATGCTGGAAAGAGTTGATTTGAATCCCACTGGGGAAATTATTTTTTAGTACTTGAGCCTTGCAGTCAAAGAAAAAGAATTCAATCTACGTGTAACAATGCCAGATAAACTAATCGCTTTATGTTTTTTCCAAACTTACTACGAACTAGCTCGCTGGATGGAAAGGGCAAGGAGGTAAGAGGAGGGATGACCTTAAGCTATTGATACTTTCAACGTAGCAAGAAGTTTGTTGTGCACTATATATCGACAAAAAGTAATTTTCAAAATTTATTCAACAAATTTGTTACACCTTTTTAATGAAAACTGCGCCTCTCTTTTTGTTGAGAGAGGTAAATCTAAAGATTATTACCCTCGTCATTAGCCCTCCCACAATTCCTGTCCATGAACCATCATCATTCATTTCACTGCCTTTAGTCACCTCGACAAAGTGATATGCTGCAATTTCTAAATCCTCCGCTATCTTTTTCATCAAGTCGATGCTGAACCCAGAGTATCTCTCATTGGCTAGAAAAGATAAAATGGAAAATACATAGAGCTCACTCAGCAATACTGGAAATCTCATGACATGCACTGCCTATCTTATGTCATGCACTGGCTATATCATGGCATGCACTACCTATCTTATGTCACGTGCTGCCTATCTTATGACATGCATTACCTATCTTATGACATGTGCTGCCTATCTTATGACATGCACTACCAATCTTATGGCACGCACTGCCTATCTTATGACATGTGCTGCCTATCTTATGGCATGCACTACTTATCATATGACATGTGCTGCCTATCTTATGACATGCATTACCTATCTTATGACATGTGCTGCCTATCTTATGACAAGCACTACCAATCTTATGGCACGCACTGCCTATCTTATGACATGTGCTGCCTATCTTATGGCATGCACTACTTATCATATGACATGTGCTGCCTATCTTATGACATGCACTACCAATCTTATGACATGTACTACCTATCTGATGTCATGTGCTGCCTATCTCATGGCATGCACTACCTATCTTATGACATGTGCTACTATCTTATGACATGCACTACCTATCTCATGGCATGCACTACTTATCTTATGACATGCACTACCTATCTTATGACATGCACTACTTATGTCATGGCATGCACTACCCATATCAGGACATGCACTGCCTATCTCATGGCATGCACTACCTATCTTATGACACGCACTGCCTATCTTATGACATGTGCTGCCTATTTTATAACATGACAGGCACTGCTTATCTTATGACATGTGCTGCCTATCTTATGATACACAATACCTATCTTATGACATATACTGCCTATCTTATGACGTGTAATACATATTTTATAACATGTACCGCTTAGCTAATATAATCTACTCATAGGGAACTTTAGGGTGAAACTTACAATATTCTGGAATGTACTTTCCATCATCTGTGAATCTTTTAATATAAACAGCAGGATGTTCCTGTAATCAAGACAGGTATGTGAAACAAACAGGCATAAAACAGGAAGTCACTGAACCATTTCAGAGATGTTATAAGAATACTTAAGGTGCACCCGCGCTGGTAGAGCTCCAAAAGGTAAGTTATCAAGTCATCATTGTGAAGACACTTGATATCGATTAATGCAACAGAAAGAGTTCTTGTAACTGCATAAATAACAACACAAGTAACGATAACAGTGATAATCGTTCTGATGATATTCAGCATCTCTAACAGTATGGCTTTTGCTCCCCTACATATATTACTTACTCAGCTAATCAGGAGCAGGTTGTAACAACATTAACAGTTACAATATTTTTAGACACCATGTGAGACCATTTCTAGACACTAGGTGAGGCCATTCTAGACACTAGGTGAGACCATGCTAGACATTAGGTGAGACCATTGTAGACACTAGGTGAGACCATTCTATACACTAAGTGAGACCATTCTAGACACTAGGTGAGACCATTCTAGACACTAGGTGAGACCATTCTAGACGCTCGCTAGGTAAGACCATTCTAGACACCATGTGAGACCATTTCTAGACACTAGGTGAGACCATTCTAGACGCTCGCGAGGTAAGACCATTCTAGACACTAAGTGAGACCATTCTAGACACTAAGTGAGACCATTTTAGGCACTAGGTGAGACCATTCTAGACAATAGGTGAGACCCTTCAGTCTTGTGATTAGTAAGATTGTAATAATAAAGATGATGCAATAATAGTAATAATAAAAATAGTGATAGTAAAAATAATGATACCAAAAGTGTCTAAAGACACGAATAAAATAAAAGGTGGAGATTTCATGGAATATGACTTGAATATGCCGACTGACCATAGTGTACAACTATTGGAAGACATGGAGCTAGATCATACATGACAGCTGGATATAGCAGTGAAAGAGCCAAAAGAGTGGACAATCAAGAGAAAAACTGAAAAAAATACTAAAAGATGGTTGAAACATTGAGGGAAATGAGGAAACCGTAGCAATAGCTGCTCATATCGTGGTAGAAACATTAGTTGCTGCTCAATCTTGAAAAGGACCAAAGGAACTTCAACAAGCAGGCAAAACTCCTAGGTTAGATTCTCTGACAAAATACTCAAAAACGTTTATGGCAGTTCAGCTTGACAGATTACCATGTGTTCTATCAATAAAACGTATTAAATATTTGCTAACTTTGTTGAGAGAACAGAACCATATGATAATAAAATCCTTTTAAGACTCACCTCCTTTACAGCGATAGTAAAATTTATTCTTTTAAATTCCTCTCTGACATCTTTCTTGAATTTATCAAACTTTTTTGTGATAACTAGCCGATCTTCATTATTCCAATGTCCAACCTGTTACAGATCAAACATTGAAAGACATGCATAACTTTTGATCTTCTACCTCACTTTTATAACTACACTGTGATTGAATAACCTAATATAAGATAATAATAATGAATTTGTGCAGTGCCCACCTTAGTAAGTCAACCAGTAGGTTTGGACTATGTACCGTATATATGTATATAAACATATATATATTTATAGATTTTGTGTTCGTGTATAAATATGTGTTTATCTGCCTCATGTGCGCATTAAAGTGTGCAATCCACTCGCACAGGAATTGAACTCGAGACCTGCAGTCCTGCAGGCAGGTGAGCTAACCACTACACCACAAGGCTTACTTGCAATGCAATGGAATAATTGTGCACCTTATTACACCTGCTAATCTTTGATGGCAATTGATTGAAATGCCTACGCTTCATGTTTGAACCAATATACTAAAAGAAAAATTTTACTAGAAGAAAAATATCTGCCCAAACTCCCCAAAGTGCTACAAATATATATATACATGTATATATATATATATATATATATTAACTAAAAGCAAGTGCAAAAGCATATAAAAAGAGAACTCTACACTAAAAACCTAAAAGATTATTAGTGGAGTATGAAATATTTGAAAAATTATTGCGAAAAAAGTAAACTTTTAGTATTTGCGTTACAAATTTGTTTCGTGCGAAGCACTCCTCAGACGCAATTGTACTAAAATGAAAAGCTTTACCGACATTCGGTAAAGCTTTTCATTTTAGTACAATTGCGTCTGAGGAGTGCTTCGCACGAAACAAATTTGTAACGCAAATACTAAAAGTTTACTTTTTTCGCAATAATTTTTCAAATATATATATATATATATATGTAGCACAGTATATGCTCCCTCACTTCGGTTTGGTTGAGCACTCTGTGAGAGGTGCGGCACTATTAGCCTTTGTGCAAAGCTCATCACTTTTGTGATTTGAGCACTGTAGTGCCAGCACATTGACTTTCTTAAAGTCTGTGAGGCAACCTAGTTGTTTCATGGCAGGAAGTCAACTCTCATTGGTAATGGGATTTGTGTCCCTTGCCAAAGCTCTGAGCTGCACTGATGAGGCTTCAATAGCCGAAACAGTACTGTCTGTAGCATGAGTATATGCTCCCTCACTTCGGTTTGGTTGAGCACTCTGTGAGAGGTGCGGCACTATTAGCCTTTGTGCAAAGCTCATCACTTTTGTGATTTGAGCACTCTAGTGCCGGCATATTGACTTTCTTAAAGTCTGTGAGGCAACCTAGTTGTTTCATGGCAGGAAGTCAACTCTCATTGGTAATGGGATTTGTGTCCCTTGCCAAAGCTCTGAGCCGCACTGATGAGGCTTCAATAGCTGAAACAGTACTGTCTGTAGCATGAGTATATATATATATATATATATATATACTAATATATACTATATATACTTTTAGTATATATATATACTAATATATACTATATATACTTTTAGTATATATATATATACTAATATATACTATATATACTTTTAGTATATATATATATATATATGTATATATATATACTATATGTGCTACCTGACGTTGCCCGTGTATTCAAATCAGCTTATAAACAATGAGAGGTAATGAGAGTTGCCTGCCTTTTGCTATTAGCCTGACACATTGCCAATGGATAATTTGAGTAAGCTTACTAATAAGAGCTACCAGCTTCTCGTGACGTTACGTCATCACCATGTGTAGTAACGGAAAGCTGTTGCGTACTTGCTCCCATGCACCGACATATATCGCCTAAGAATCTATCAGGCTTGTGTGGATGAATTAGTAAAGTGTCGGACTGGTGAACAGGAAGGTCGGAGATTAAATATTTTGCGATGCGGATTCCTTATTCTAAGATTTTAATAGCTATAGCCGGAACGACACACCAACATTGAGAAATATATACATGTGTATATAACATAAACTTAACAAAATTTATAGCACACACAGGAATAAACAACCACTTTTGTTTAAATTTTAGATAGTAAATAAGTGTAGATTTTCTGTGCAAAACTCTTTTTTAATACCTGTCTGGTATTCAGGTAGTGTATATATATACTAGGTGAATGTCCAGCGTTGTACGGGTAATAAAAAGGTTTTTGCTCAAAAAATTCATTTTTAATCAACAGATGCAACACAAAACACACTTTTTGATTATTTATGGCTTTTGCTGACACACCTTTCGAACTTTTCCATTTGTGTCAAACTCTAACAATTGCATGGTGAAAGATCTACGAACTCCATCTGGGTCCAGCTTTATTTGCCCAGTCACCTCATGATCTCTCCGCCAACTGACGTTTTTCTGGAAGAACATATTGAGGTAAATGCAAATGACGGATGCTGAAGAGAAGGTCAAAAAGACAATTTGTACAATTGCTTTTTTCCTATAAAAAATATTTGAAAAATAACTATAACGATGACACGTTAAGTAGCACCTGCACACGCTGCCAAAGGAGAATTGAATAGCAAGCCCTTGGCCCCTCTTTCACAAATGATACTTGGCAACAGTAATCAAGGCCGATCTATATAATGGCGTTATAACAGGTTATGAAGCGAATCTTTAGTAAAGTGTGCAAACAAAGACCAGCTTGTTTGTCAATAGATTATTTTTTAGGAATGTTATGCGAGTGTGAGCATGTATGTATCAGTGTGTTCTTGTAAAGGCATGCAATAGCAGATATACATAAGTACATAATCCACAGAATGTGTGGGGGGATAACTGCTTCTCTAATAATTTTATGTAGTGTTGATACTTATTAGACTAACAAAACCGCTGGTTTTTTACTGGGCTAGCTCTTTTATGGCAGCATCTTTTATGATAGCAATTACGTTGGACTGAAACATTGGCTGTGCAAGCCTATGCAGCTTCAGTTGAAATAAGCAGCGCAATTGATAAAAGCTAGAAAACGGCTGACCATGTGAGGGGCTTCTAGCTTTCTGTCTGGATGAGCTTATGACTAAGCGAAAACATAGAGGAAAGCATGTTGGCCTGTCTGTCTGTCTGTCTGTCTGTGAAGCAACAAGCTGTTTAATTTGGGTATTCATGTATACACTGTATTTCCATCCTTTGAATGAGTTCGGAGTTGCTTCCACTCCAAATCATGGTAATGGCACAATCTGAACACGTTTGACGCCATATCGCTTCGCTAGATTTGTGCAGAGGCATTCGCTGTGAGAGTACTTCATTCTTCTAGAAACACTCACAGCTGATGGATCTGAGTCAAGAACACTCAGCTAAGCTCTCGTCAGTGGTGGTAAAAAAGTTTCAGCTTACAACCACGCAGGTCTCTGCGACAAAAAATTCTATCGCTATGCACTACTGTTTCTGCTTGAATTTTTGTCTTACGTACGTCTGTCTGTCATCCTCGTGCGAGGATGACAAGATAATTACTTTTCAGTGCAACTAGTTAACTAGGCATTAATTGGAAAGTGACCGTGACCCGAAAGTGAGTCTATTTTGACAAGCTGTGTTTTTAGGGGTACATCGCGAATCTTGGCAAGATCTATAGTGCAGTTATGAATTGATGAAATATTAGGGTGCGAATTCATCAACAGCGTGCAACTTCGAACCCATTTGAAGCATGGATGTGCAGTGACAGTCATTAGTCGTTGAACAGATGAAATGAAAATGACTTGCACATAAGGAGGGAAAACATTCCTATATCTATAGTTAAACTCTGTAAATTATATAAACAATAATTTCTAGAAAATTTATGGCTAACCTCTGGGGGGTTTTCCAAAGCAACCATGACTTCTGGTGAAAGCTGAAATGTATTGAAAAAGCATATAAAAGTGCAAGATACATCAAGTTGGCACCAACTTTTTAAACTCAGCAATCACCGTACTGAACTTTGGCATTTATTGACATGAAGGCGCTAAATTGTTTCTGTGTCAATAGCATGATACTAGGTGCTTACCGTAAGGTTTCCGTAAAGAGATCTACCGTGGCTCCACGGCTGAGGCTGCCCTGCTCCATTGCAACTTACTCTTTCAGTAGGATAACTTTGTGATGGATCTTGGCCGAGTTGGTCGTTCAGCAGAAGGGACACATAGTAAACACTGTCATATATGAGAGCATTCTTTGTCTACAATAGTGAATGCCAGATATAAAAACAACATAGCCATTGTTTGACAGAGAAGCTCAACTTTTTATCAGTCAAATAGTCACTCAGGTTTAGCAACAGTTTTATATTTCAATATACTTGGCTCATGATCTGCAAGAAATCATCTCCTGATGAATGCCTTGTCCACATAAGCTTCAGGTTCTTAAAGCTTTCACTCTCAAAGTCAATCAGAGAAAATGCGGTGACATTTACTGTTCCTGTCGCTTCTGGTCCAATCGCATCAGCATAAGCGCATAAATCCTTTAAAAAGATGCAATTTATATATATTATATCAGCACAAGTATGATGTAATTAGGGTTATACACAACAAGGTTATCAGTTAGCTCAGTGGTTAAAAAATGATCAGTGATGCAACATTAGAACGTGTAATCACGTATACCTATAGCTATAATAGTCTAGCAGCCGCATTTAATTACAAAGTGTGCATAGAGTTATAGTGTAGCTAAACCTGGGTGAAGCGCTACGCTCGGTCGACAAGCGGATCATGCTTCCATAGGACGCTATAGTAGAGCCATGGTTGTGTGATGCCTTTTGGAAAGCTCTATAGCATACACAAACACGACGCGGTTGGTCGCCAAGGTCGTTTCAAGGTCGTTTCCATGGCACAAAGATGGCACATCGCACAAGGGCTTTTCTTCTAAACAGTGGCACTGGATCATGAAAAACATGAGGGCGATACGTCTGTTTCCATGAGTGCATTGCAGTGCTCATGAGGGGATGAGTCGTTACGGTATCATTGTAGGGAAGTTTGGAGTTTCTGAGTATCCATGAGTGCATTGCAGGGCTCATGAGGGGATGAGTCGTTACGGTATCATTATAGGGAAGTTTGGAGTTTCTGAGTATCCATGAGTGCATTGCAGGGCTCATGAGGGGATGAGTCGTTACGGTATCATTGTAGGGAAGTTTGGAGTTTCTGAGTATCCATGAGTGCATTGCAGGGCTCATGAGGGGATGAGTCGTTACGGTATCATTATAGGGAAGTTTGGAGTTTCTGAGTATCCATGAGTGCATTGCAGCGCTCATGAGGGGATGAGTCATTACGGTATCATTGTAGGGAAACTTAGTAAATATGGAACTAACAAGACTGGAACTTTTACCTATATCCTAACCTTTACACCACCAAAGTACCTATCAACTCTAATTAATAACTGTTATTGTTATTATTATAGTAATAACAAATGTTAGTCATTATTTAACAATTACCAGATTATATTAATTAATCAGAATTATAATTAGTTATAGTTTACATTTATTACACAACAGAGGGTAGAGAATGGCCCAGCAGTTACTGTACCATTGTTGTAAAATGATAGTGGTAGTATCCGGAAAGAAGACCGGCATCCGAGGCAGCTCTAGTGAAAGAAACGCAGTCGTCTGCCAAAAGATCTACTATAACATTCTTATAGAGAGTGTAAGTCTTGATGGCTGCCACAGCCTCTTCATTGTTCTTAATTGTTCTCACCATCACATCCCGTCTGCCTTTGTTTCCACTTTCCAATACGCGTGTAAGGACAGATAAATAACCTGCATGTGACAACACAACTGTGAACATATAGCTAATAGTCATATAAAATCCGACTAATGGAAAATTTAATAAGCTAGCCTTTTATTTGCTTATTAAAGTCACGGAAATCTATGGCAGGTAAAAACAAAGTGTACGGTGAACACCATTTCACTCCATCTACTTTTACACAACACAACGTAGTCAGCTGACCTCTAGACTGATGCATCATAAGATAGAAATGTAAGCCTGTGCGTACACATACAGGTGAAATGTGAGGCTAAACTTAAGCTTGACTTTGTGGATTTGAAAAGCTAAGACCTTAGAACCTTACTGACTCTATGTTAATGGATTTATCTACTCCTGTTAAGGTATTGCAATAGCTATATACCCTTGACCTCATTCTGTACCGTTGTTTTAACCTTGCCCCTTTTTCTAAGTCTTGAACAAATAAACTCAGTGTAATTATGAGTAGAGGAAATGACTTAGTCTATTAGTACATCAAATTGAACCATTAATTATCAAGTTATCACATCATTGCTCCTATACTTGCTACTTGACAACACAAAGTATACTCCACATCACAACATGTCTCACACATAGCAGCACCATCATTTTATATAATAAAATGTTCTTATAGTTCACCTGTTGGTTTGTTCGTAGAAGTGATGATCATTATTTGTAGCCAATCGAATTTGGAGACCAAATCATCATAAACCTGCCTCATCGTCAGCAGGTCAGGCCAGAGACTGAGGCTAAAGTTTCTCAAGCTTTGACCTCTGTGGCTCTTCAAAACTGACAAGTCGGGAAGCATCTAAAATGATTACAAATAGATCGGATAAGTGGCATGTCGTAGAATGGAAGGTGGTTTCTGTGTTAACAGTTTGTGTCATTATTACTAGTATGTTAACAGTTTGTGTTATTACTATTACTTAGAGCTATGCTACCTGATATGAACAGTTATGATCAGCGTCTAAATGTCCTTAACGATGAAGAGCTAAATGTCTTTTTAGATATTCGCTGTTTAAAGTACTCAAATCGTATCTCCGATCTGCCTGACTATTCGTTACATCCCCTCATCCCTCTTTCCGATCTGCCTGATTGTCCATTACATTTCTACTTCTCTAAAATAACCTCTACACCTTATACCAGACACCATGCCTGTTTACATTATAAAACTGAGTTATGCAGAAAGAGCTTTTTTCAAGACACATAATTCAGTTTACTACTTCTTGTTTTTGTCTCCGGATCTAATTTACTGTAAATGACGTTAGTCAGTGTAAGTATAGTTAATATCTATCTTATGATTACTGAAACACTAGCAGTTCTGTGCGCAGCGAGTGACAGATCATCGTGTGTAATCAGTATGTCTACAATTATTCCGCGATGCCGCAAGGTGGTCCAGTGGCAGATCGTTAGTGCGCTTGGTTGAAAATCTGGAAATCCAAGTTCGTTTCACAGGCAATGTAATCGTTTTTCCTAAAGCTTTTTGCACAGCTTCAGACAAACGGAAGGACAGACAGACGCAGCTTCTATTATAGTAAATATTAGTTTTATAAAAGCGCCAAAACTAGTCTATCAAACTTTTACACACATTTTATACACTTCTTACATTTAGCAGTTGTCTACTCCTAGTACAGTTCAGCTACAGCTAATCAAACCTTCTATTTATCATGACAAATTATTCAACTTTAGTAACTACAAGTCATCTAAAGACTATTTCACAGCTAGATGTAAACATAACAGAACATGACCTGAGTATAGGAGTTGCCCACCTCTATATGTGGAATTTCGAAAAATGTGCTGAAGGACTTTACGTAGTCTGAGGAGAATTGATCAGATGGCCCAAATATTGCTGCCACTCCTTGCCTTGAGCTAGCTACTGAGCACACTGCAATCAAATCAAGCAGCTTAATACAGAGTTGCAAGCGTACAGCATAATGTGAGTTGTACAAATCATTTCAAATAATTTTAAGCAGAGCATAACTTCTTGTTTGATCCCACGATACTGCGACTTTATTTTTTAGATATTAGTTATATTAGATGTACATGATTATAATTTCTCTTGGTATTGTTAGGACAGCTTTATGTAAGAATAGTTAACTATTAATCTGGTTTACTTTTATTCCACTTTACAAATGTGTTATACTTGTTATAGTTGTGTACGTACTTATTAGAGAAGTGCCAGTACTAACTCTAATATGTCTCTAACGGTATTTGGTAGTTGTCTACTAGCTGGAATTCTCATTGACTGCTTTTCTTACAATAATAGACGCGGAGGAGATAAAGCTAGCACAACAACCAGGAGAGAATAACTATAGAATAAAGAGTGTTGGTCTGAGCAATCAACTCTAAATTATGATTTAGATGCCGCAAATAATATTACCTCAATTTATTTTATACACATTCTCTTATAGCAAATTGTTCTACTCTGGCCCACTCAAAAAATCCTACATAATCCAGTTTATATTGGATTAGAAAGATGAAAACAATTTTTAAATAAAATAAAATTAATTCAGTGATGCTATTTTTCAACTACAGTAGTTTTCTATATTTTACTAGCTCAATGTTCACTGTAATTGTATTTAACATTTTGAAATTTAACTTTTTTTTGTCTATTTGGACAAATCTACCATGACCTCTGGAAAAGCTGAAAATAAAAAACTAGTTTATACTTCTGTAACAAGTTAACAACCCAATCAATCTGGTAGAATGAATTAAAACACAATGTATGGCCGACTATTTAACACTCATATGTTTTTAGCTAGGCAAAGAACTGACTTCAAAGAATCATCGCTGATTTGAGACAGCCAGGAGATGCTTTTGCATGCATTACATCATTCAAATATGGCAGTCATGAGGGAATCAGATGAAAACATATGATATAGCGAGCAGATAATCAGAGAAAAGAAAGAGAAACATGCGATATAGAGTTGGTTCCCAGCGCAGAGTTTTAGAAATAAACAAAAGCACTCACCTTGCTTGGAGGTATCAAACGCGTCCGTAATATCGCGAGTAACCAGTGCTATGTCTTCCGACACGTGGAAATCTACGTTCGTGTCAACAGAACTACGTGCAAATTCGAACACTTTCCTTTCGACATCGATGTGATCATTGGTGTTTAGAAGAACTCCTGCATAGTAAGCAGAGAATCCATGTGAAACAGTTTAACACACCGAAACCAACATTATAGGAGTAACTAATTGTTGACAGTATGTAAAACCCTTTGTATTCGATTGTCAAATGATAGAGATGGGTGAAGCTGGGAAGGAACTTACTGGAAAAGTTGTAGATAATCTACACCGCGTGTGCTCATAACATTAACTTCATGTTAGGACGACATATTTGGTTACATAGCAGTCTTTAGCTCACTACCACTCAGTTGCTATATAATCTCAATTCTGATCAGTATACCTTTTAAATTTACCAACTTTTATTGGTAAATCTGCAAAGAATTTTATTACCCGGGTGTTGCCCGGGTAATACAAGCCCGCACAGAAAATTTATTTTATTTATCAGATAACAACAGTTACCATTCTAACTTTCAAACTTCATATCATGAGAAATGGTCAAGCGCGTGGATTGGAAGATTGGGGTTTTAATCACCGTGAATTCAAATACAGCAAGCAGCAAGCTTCTAATCCAAGATTTTGATAGCTATAGCTGGACATACACAAACACAGACACACACACAAACTTTGAAAAATATATATATAGATATGCTGGCAGTCCAGGGCAATATGAGAGATCACCATGTGTAATATTATGTACACAATTATTCATAGATGTGGCAAGGGGCTGGACTGGTGCGAATGGTAGCACGTTTGGCTGGTAATTCCAATATCCTGGTTTGATCCGGGATAATGGTCCAGTCAAGAAAATGGGCAAGCCTAGGAAAGTTCTACAATACCAATGCCCTAAAGAGCCGGACAGCACCACTGCCTTAGAAGCGTTCTCACCAGTCAGGAAAATCAGACGTGACCCCCAAATCGCGCCAATAAAGAATCCAAAGCTAAATTATTCCCACTGTTCTAGCATAACTGGCCGGAAAAGCACTAAATAATTTAAGATTGTGTGTCATGCAATAAGAGTACATTGAGAAATTTATTGTTTTTCTCTTCAATCTATATATATAATATATATATAAATCTCAGTGTTTGTTTATTGTTTTGTTTATTTGTTTTGTTTAGTCTCAGTATGGGCTTTCCTATAGTAAAGATTTTACTAGCTTACGTTACTAGCTTGCAGGAAAATTAATCAAATTCATTGAGCAATTATTTTATTACTTGTGCAACCTCGAGAATTCAACTAGTAGTCTTATATAGCATAGTTCTTTTTACACAGATAACTAGATAACATTAATAATTCAGCTCATTAAATGGCCATGCTCGCCCTGTTTTAAACATAGTTTTTGAGTGAACACAATTTTCTTTACTTTTCCCATCTCATCCATATCTACATGTACATGTACGATTTAAAATGTATTGATTTGTTGCTTTGAGAAACGCAGATGAGTTTGCTGGTTTTTAGCAGTGATCTTTAGATGCCATTTTGTCATTGAATAACTTATAAATAATTTATTGTAGACAGAGTATCAGGCCTTTTAACCAGAGCCAAAACCTGAATGAATTATTTTCCTTCATCTGAATTATTTAAGCCGAACCAGCTGCTAGCAATATGATTACATGAATTAGAATCTATAACACTCACCAAATGAAAGGTGCCTATTTTCTTCACCTCTGACCCTTATAGTCCAAAGAAGAAATAATGCAGCGCATGATGACAGTTGCCTCTGCAGCCTCATTGCACACCTGTCTTCCAACCTCGTGCAGTAAAATAAAATTAATTTCTCTCAATTTTAAAGAGGCTGAGATGTAATTTAATCGCCGAAGTGTGCTTTAACTTGACCCTTGAAGTGATGCTGACAGCGGTCAAGATGATAAGGAGTTACAGTGGCAGCGTGGGCATCAAAGCAGACAGCATTACATAGCATTATGCTCTGGGATCTACCGAGCGTTTTCTAATTATTAGTCATGAGCTTGTTCCATTTACTGCCTGTCACTAACCAATCCAAACTAAAGCCCACAGGTGATTCGCTGAAAAAAAGCAAACTTGTTCTTCAGAGGTTTACCTCAATGAGCAAAGTCGCCAAGATAGAGATTGTTATAAACTAAGTTCATAACGATGAAACTATCTTCCTTAGCGCCTTGGCAATATGTTTAAGTGGATGCTATGAGATACAGTTACATAGTGTAATGATTTAATCAGCGCATCCCTAGCAGTGTTTATAGCCAAATTATGAGCAAATGCGGACAGACGGACGTATAATAACCGGTTAAGAAACCATCTTTTAATAATCATGACAGCTGATTATGGCCGACAAATAAACGTGAGCTGCTAATTAACTAGGGAAAGAGAAGGCTTTGAACTTGTTTAGCTAGTAGTAGGTGTAAATACTGTACTGGGTGGCTGCACTTTGGCTCCAAACCAATCTTTCAGCTTTTTTTGTATATTTTAAGGTAGACATTGTAGCACTCTATCACCGATGTCAGATAGACAAATGAATAAGGAGATGTTGTAGCACATTTGCAATTATCGAACTTGGAGATGTTTAAACTTAAAAAGGTGGGCATTTAGTTGCGCCAGTAAACGGATACAAAAAGCTGAAGCTGATTTATATCCAGCTTAAAGACTGTATATAAACTATAAAGATTGCAAAAACCCAACTATACTGAACAAGTGATAAACAATACAGTTTGCAAAATGTACTGAAGGTCATAGCCTCAGATTGTGAGATTTGTTCTGTGTAACCATTAAGGCATCGCATCGGGTCCAATAGGAAGTAATAAGCAGAATTTGTGGCTGTTGTAAGTGTCTGAGGGACCAGACTGACGCTTCCACTGGTCACGTGAATGATTCATCAGTGCTAGACCAGTAAGGGCTTGACTGAAAATTATTGAATATTTAAAATAAATTGAAAAATAAAATTTAATTGAGCATCTGAAAATTATGCCTTGAGTAATAGTCAGTTTTTATGGCGGATACCACATTTTTGTTGTTGGTGCTGATGGATTGGAAACCCGTTTCTTGCACAATCGAACTTAGCACAATAATTATAATGAAAGATGAAATGTTTATTTGTTTAAAAAGATGTACTTGCAAGTACCTGACTCTGATTTTATGAAAAATTCTTGAGAGCTTCTAAATTGTATTCAATGCAGTACACCTATTTTTGAGTACATGAAGTAATGTAATGATCAGTGAGGAGCAGTGAATACATTCTCTCTAATCCGTAGAATGTATTCTCAAAGTTTTAAGGACGAGGAGAACGGTTAAGTGGAGAGAGTCATGAAATAATTTGAGAGGAACAAATCTGTTAGAAACAGAGAGGAACCGAAAAAGACACTATTCAGTGACACAATGTGTCACTGACAAGTGTCACAATGTGTCCTCTTACAGACATGTCACGTCTGTAAGAGGAATGATTACTTATCTGTGTACAGAGGTAGATGGCGATTGTTTGAACCTAACATCGATGATAGTATTTATTAAAGTTAGCATTGTGCATGTATATACATGTATATGTCCACGTGCAAACTTAAATATTTGAATGTGTAACTGTATGGTTCTTTTCAACTTCTATAGACTCAATTCAAAATTACCCTAAATTGTATTTGACTGTATAAGGCTGTTATTGGCTTGCAGTAAAACTTGCCTTATAAAAAGCAATAAAAGCCATATCTCATCTAATCATCAACATAATCAGCTAATCTATTTGGGCTTGAGAGTTATTCTTATTCATAATAAGACAATTTGTATTCAAAAACCATTCGAGCTTGACCAATCATAGCGGACCTCTATTTCACGAACTGTGAGTACTACGGTACATTGCACCGTACAGCAGCATGGATGCCACTTTTTAACGCTTAAGATGGCGGGGTGGCGGCCGCATATAATCGTAAAGTAATTACAGCTCTACGAAAAATGTTTTTATGTAACTAGCGTGTCTTATGTCTACATTGTATCTATAACTCGTATTACTGATCTGCGGGATATGGCGCGTAACGTGAGCTTCTGGGAAAACAAAAAACATTCGATCTAACACTTTCCCTCGATGTAACATAGTGCGTGCATTACGTGTATTTACATGTAGGTACACAATGAGAGTTTTTTGTTTGGGCGTTGATATTGTCTAAAATGATTTGTAACAGGTTTGGATAGTTCTACTTTTAAAGTTACTATAACTAGTTTTTAATAATGAATGCTAAAAATAACTTATAGTTATAGCTCTTATACACTTCTCAAAAATAAGATAATAAACCCTAATTAGAATTATGACAAACATACCCATTTACAGCCTACTATCATTGGCCATTAATATGAACTTGTTTCCTATTAATAGCCAAGTGGTAAGTGGAGTTTTACTAGTTTCTAACTACGACGGCACTTCTGTTGTTTCGAGAACCTTTTCAATATTTCATCTTGGTGGAAAAATGTGTATGTGTTTTCCCTAATTTGTGCCCTAAGTTAAATTTAAGTGCACGTATCTATGTGTGCACTCAATTTTTTCGGTGTAACCCTGTCAATTTCATTGGGCCTATATACAGGCCTGCCAACCCAAGAGTGGGGCATTGCGTGAGATTTGGTTGTGGGGCAATTGATGTATCAACAGACCTGCCCACCCAAGAGTGGGGCAATGCGTGAGATTTGGTTTTGGGGCAGTTGATGTATCAATGATAGTATATATAAAGTTGTGGAAATTGGGGCAAAAATCTCACGCATTTCTCACGCATTTTCATTTTTTCTTTGGGGTGATTGCGTGAGTCTCACGCCCAATGCGTGAGAGTTGGCAGGTATGCCTATATAACTCATTAGCTTCTTAACAACACCTACACATTTTTCTCAACAAAACAGATTATCAAGACAAACTATACAACGACTCATCATTTTTAGCTTTGTAATTTAGGTTCAGACAATCTACGACAGACATACGATTTTATAAAATATTTCATGCAAAGAAAGCATATCATCATGGTATAGACTTATCATATTTCAATATGAAATTACAGGCTTAAAAGGGTTGTTGGCTAGGGGAAACTGTGATGACGTCCATAATAAAGTTTACAGCTTTACAAGGTGCCTTAGAGGAAGGACCTCTGGCATACCATCTGCAGGTAACCACAGAATATTGATTTTTATACTATTATTCACAGCTGAATAATAATATAAAATAATTTAATAATAATAATAGTCATAAATATTTTATTTCTGTATGAAGCATTGCTCTTACCTCGCTGTTTTGAAATAGTGATAAAGATGCCTTGTATAAGTGATACATAATGCTTTTTCTAGTATCCATTTAGTAGAAGTTAGGCGCCTCAGTAGCTGTGATATTTGTCACAAAACATTTTAATCCGAGAAGACAATAATTTTATTACTGTGATAACACACTGATTCTTCAAATTTATTATTTACTATTTTTATAATGGTTTTTACGGATATCATTTATTTATGCTTGAATTATTTCTATCTTTGGCGTTTCTGCCAACCTCAATTCTTAAGCTAGCAAGTTTTTACGATTTGTGCACCAGACGATTTGAATATAAAATATTGGAGCTTGGTTTAGCAGTTCGTTTTTGTTACATTCCTTAGCCAAAATAGAATGTTAATATTTTCCAACTTGCTATTTTAATAAGAGAAGTGCAGTTGATTTTAAGTAATTCCTGAGTGTCAACATTTATTTTTTAATTCTGCTTAGAATGTCAGACATGAATATTCTGCAGCATAATACTGACTTTGCTGTAACTGACTTTGCTGTAACTGACTTTGATATATCGTTGAAGGTTTCAGTAGTACCCTAGGACACTTATATTTCGCTAGTATTTAGTTTCGTGAGTAACTCACAGAGTAAAATTTCGAAGCAACTTAATTTCGCAGCTCTGATGAGTGCGAAAATATAGTGATGTGAAAATAAATGCAGTGGAACAAACATAATTAGATTCCTCAGGTTCAGTTCACCGATAAAAAAAAAATTCAATTTGCGACTAGTTTGTAATTGTGAACCGCAGGTAGAATGGTGTGGGCAAGGTTGATAATGCAATTTGATCGCTTGCTGCCATTTGTTTCTTGGACTGTCAACAGGCCCGTTTTCACTGGGGCAGCTGGTCAGCTGAGCCACCCCAACTTTTTGGGAATTTTTTACGGTAAGTACAGTCCAACTCGGATAACTCGCCCTCAGATAAAATGTAACATTTCATCTCAAACACAAGGTTAACTCAAACGGATTTGTTTGGTCAGTTTCAACGCAATGATAAATTCCTTCTGATAACTCGACCTCAACATCATTTATTCGAAAAGTTATTTGCCCAACGGCCATGGACACGGTTTTTATCGCTGTAGAATATCACTTCATTCCAAGCCATAGAGACAAACATCAACTTCTAGTAGTTCTTAGGCATCATTATTATCATCATCAGAGGCAAAATATTTTTGTTAACGACTTTTATAAAGGTTTGCAGATGATTAAGTTTTATCAAACACCTGCTTGGCCATGTCCCATCAAAAGCGTAAAAGCCTCCGAATGAACTTAAAATAAAATCCGCAAAATTAATCTTTGTTAAAACGCTCAAAAGAAAAATATGTCCTTTTTCTGAGCGTTTTAACTGCGATCATGTTTTGCCTATTTTAATTTTAAAATGTCTCGTCAGTCACATCACCTAAAACAAAACAAATCTCAAAAAATTACAAGTTATTGAAGAGGTGTCAGTGGTGAATCCAAACCTTTCCAGAGCCATGCTGCTTCTGTAGTACTGCGAGTGTCAGTGTGTCTTATTTTCTTTCAACACACGGTGCTCACTGCATTGATTGATGTCCCCAGCAAACGATAACGCTACTAATGCATGTGCATTGACATCAAATTTCTATCATTACAAATCATTCTTAATGGGAAAATAATCATAATTAATTGCAAAATGATAACGTAATAAATTTTGACAGTCAAACTATTTTGTTGGTTTATATTTTAACGATGCTATAGTGGTCATTAAAAACGTTAAAATAAATGTCGTTATAAAATTCCATTCTACAGTATTGATGAACAAAGCTATTTAGTTTCGCTTTTTCGCTCGTTTGTTATGATAGTTTAGTTTCGCACATGAAACTTTCGCGAGAGGATGACACCGCGAAAACGTGAAAGTTAGATGCCGCGAATACATAAGTGTCCTAGGGTAGTTGACAGCTATGAGAATGAAAAAGTTGATTTAATGAACTATGTTTACTTCGGTAAATTTGCTGCCATATTTATATGGATTTTTGCTTAATGTAATACTTGATCAGATTCTCATTTGTAATTATCCAGTAACACAGACAGACTCAATTGGGCCAAGTATGGCATGAATAATCTTTAATGTATTAGTAATTATTTGTGTATTACCGCCAGCTAACTGAATAACATATTTCATGCACACCATGCAGATGTAACAGGTAGTCAGTCTGCATTGCTGAGTCGCTATCTCCATCCATTATAGACTCAAAATTCACCAACTGAAGCAGTAAGAAAAGTAGAAGTTGTCTTCTTTCATTCGTCTTGAAGCAGTGATCTGAAATTATTAGCTGCCATAAATTGACTCTGCATTGAGAAAGTCATGATGGTTGGTTGATAGCTATCTGAAGAAATAGTTTAATAGGAGAGTCCATACTTGCCTCTAATATAGAAACAAAACATCATCTGTCAAACTTTTTCATGTTGTTGGTGGTCTTCAAGCTGTACTCTTTGTATATGGCTAGTCCTCTTAACCAGTGATCTCGGCTAGAGTGTGTTGCAATATGTGTGCACTTTGATGCTTTCAATGTTTTTGTTTTGCATTGAATGAGAGGAAGCTTGATGTGGAGAAAGTAAAGCTTGTTGTACGAGAAATGCTTGAGTAACTCTATTTTAGATTGATGACTTCAGCATTCTTCTAGACTGCGGGTGGGATGAGGATTTTACATTAGGTCGCCTCGACCCCATACTCAAGTAGGTAGTTTCACTAGTTTACACTAGCGCAGATTTTAATAATTCAATTGACATCCTTCGAGTAGAAACCAACAGAGTTTAGCTAGGCCCTAGTGAATAAAACCATTTGACCAACTTGCCTGCCAGTGGTTAGCAGCTAGCAGAGAGTAGACCTACAGGTGAGTTAGTGAGGTGGTAGCTGAGTGCTATGCTGCTATGTCAGTGAGAGATTCCCACACCACAAACTCAATTTACATTGCACTTGTCTCCTGATGTGGCTACAAAGATGCTCCAATTACAGTCAAACATGGATAACTCGTCCACGGATAGCTCGAACACATGGTTAATTCGAACATTTCCTTTGGTCCGTTCCCACGTAATGATAAATTGCTATAGATAACTCGAACTCAACACTGTTAATTCGAACTGTTTTTTTGCCCAACAGCTACCGAAACGGTTGTTTTCGCTTTAGAAAATCACTTTATTCAAAGCCATAGAGGTAAACTTCATCTTTTCGTAATTCATAAGCGTCGTTATTACCACCATCGGCAAAATATTTTTGTCATTGACTTTTCTAAACGCATTTTGTTATGTATGTGCGTGGCGAAAATCTTTGAGTGCGTGACTCGGCTAGCCCGTGATGAATAGTTTTCCGACGTTGATTCCGTGTTGAATCAACGTCGGAATGTTGAATAGTTAAAACGTCTTAAAAAATGTTGTAATTAAACGTATACGTTGTCTGAGCTACAAAAAACTATTCATCGTTTGACCTAAACAAAGAATACGTGTGTACATTCAATAAGTATCTATTAAAAAAGCGTGAGTGATATAGAATGTACCGTAAAACCTCGTAAAACTTCTAATTGAACTGCCTCGGAGTGTTGCTCTTAACGAATCCCAGGTAAAGTAAGGTAATCTGCATAAACTTCAAGAAAAAACGGCAAAATTGATCGTGGGTAAAACCCCAAAAGAAAAAAATGTCTTTTCTTTTGAGCATTTCAACAACGATCAAGTTTTGCCAATGTCAATCTGAAAAACGTCCTGGCAATAACATCACCTCAAACAACAAACCAATCTCAAGTGATAGAAAAATCTCTATACTTTTTCATGAAAACGTTTTAAACTTTACATTAGAAGCATTTAATTTGAAACAAGCCATTTGTGCTTTTGATTTATATTATAGTTTGTATATGTACATGTATCTACTAATAAATAAGTAAATATATGGACTTGTGACAGTGTTCTGATAACTTGAACGCTCTGATAATTCGAACACTTTTGCTCGGTCCCTTGAAGTTCGAGTTATCCATGTTTGACTGTACTTTAATCATCATGTCAAAGTTATGTTCTCTTGTAGACTTGACTGCTCTACATGATTGTTTTAAACTGCACTGTTTTATCTCGTAGAATGTGTAGTAAATTTGATGCTGTCTTGCTGACCTTTCCTGACCTGTACCATCTTGGCGCTATTCCATACTTGGTGGGCAAAGGTCATATAACCTGTCCTATATATGCTACCATGCCTGTTCACAAGATGGGACAACTCTTCATGTATGATCTGTTTCTTGTAAGTATTCAGCAGCCAGGTAGGCGATGACTTGTCACTTCAATGTTTGAATTGAGTAAGTGACCTTAGCATATCTCTATGAAATAATTAGCTAGTATCTATACTTGGAGGGTTACTATTGTCTGGAGGCCGTAATCTGGCTCATTCATTACATTGCCCTGTGGTAACAGAGACTCATGATCTACCAAAATAGTCTTTTGCAAAGATCGGTGGATCAAATGTATGAAAAAACAGCAGAGCTGACACTTGCTAAGCAATACAAGAGTTAAGCATTGTCTTCTCGTAGAATAGTTGTCACAAAGAGAAAACAACTCTGAATTCTGTCCATCAGCATACTGTCATACCTTGGTTTTCAACCATAATCCGTTCTATAAGGCTGTTTGAAAGGCGATTTGTTTAAAATCTAAAACCATTTTCCCATTATGATTAATGTATATGTGAAATATTTCAATCCTTTCAAGTCCAGAAAACAAATTTTTAAAACATTTTTACTATTGCGCACCATTACTTGTATCCATATGTAGGAAGAGAACAGTTAAAATGTGAAATACAAAGATTGTCTCATCAAAAATCTATTAATAGACTATTCAATGCTGGGAATGTATTGTACTGCTGTATCTGTAGCAATTGTCCAGCCTTGTGCATAAATGTATCGACTGAGTGTTTACTTTTATTAAAATATACATGTTCATGGAAAAACCATAAAACATTTTGTATGTTTTATTTTTACCGATTTTAGAATAAACAACCAAGTAGTGAAGGCTAGCCTACGCCGAAGTTACGATCTGAAAATTTTTTAATGAAAGAGTACTTCAATATAGCTTGTGTGCAAAAATCACTGCAGAAACATTTATTATCCGTTATTTCTACTAATTCGAATATAAAAAATATAAGTATAGGAGAATATGTCAAAAGCAAAGTTTGTGATGCACGTCTGAGGCGGAAACATTTAAAATGTTCTAGGCGTAATGCAATCTGGTTAAGACTGGAAGCATTTGAAAGTCGACGTATGACTGTACCTGTGAGATAAATGTTCATTGGATAGTGCATGGTTATCAGATTTTTCATAAGTTATCACGAGCAGCATGCGAAGTTATTCGAGAAAAACCATGTTTGTGACAATAGCTACAATTGTAAACACGGCTCACGCAATGTCATTAGTTAAATTCAATTGATTTAAATATTTCTGTGATAGGCTGGCACAAGTTCAAGGTCTTTTTGAATCGCAGGGTTTTATAGACTTGGATGCCTCCACCTTAAACAGGTCTCAGCTCCCTTTGCACATTTGACTAGGGTTTCTCATGTACCTATGATTATCATTGGCGTTTTGAGTAAACATCAAGTGGTAAAACAAGTGGAATAGTTGAATTATTATCTTGAGTGACTCTATCAAGATCACATGATATGGTTACAATGTACCCATTAGCTGTGAGGGTTCACTTACTATCATGTATGAAATTCAGACTTCAAAGGCTGCGACTGACTCTTCCATTTTCTCCTTTCTAAAGGCAGTTGGAAAATTAAGAGACGATTCCAATTATCAATAAAATTGTATGATGATATACAGCGGCCTCTGTTTTCATTGGTCAAGGTTACCACAACGCTTTTTGTATTTAATCACGAATGAATTGTCCTATGATTTTTCGTTACAGTGAACACTCGCTACAGTGAACACCCGTTACAATGAACACTCGCGTTTGACCGAATATTGGACAGTTTTTTATATAGAGCTGTGTATAATTGCTTCTATCTCCGAAATGTGTAGTTCTGCTAATTAATGATGAGTGGAATCACAGTAAACTGCTATTGAAGTATCTATCGCTAGCATCTTCAGAATCCAGACTGATCGATTCCCTGTGGTCCACAACTAATGAATTATGACATACATAGAAGGTTTAGCCATTTGCAGTGTCATGGTATGAGTTTGTTGTAGTTTCGCTTTGTTGCAGTCTCGCAACAACTATGAAGACTTTAACCTATTCACATTGGACGATGTTGACAATGCATTCGATAAGATGACAACCCTGAAATATTCGCAGACAGCTAATTTTACCGGTAGGTGCAATCGTGGCTGATCTTGCTGACTCGGCTTTAACTGTAAATGGCCTATCAGCTATTAAAGATGGTAAAAACTTTTCGGGTGGAAGTTTGTCTTATACACACGGAGTGAATCAATAAACTTATATAGTTTTGTCTATTTCACTGACATACCGACCGGCGACATACCGACCGGCGACATACCGACCGGCGACATACTGACCGGTGACATACTGACCGCCGACATACTGACCGCCGACATACTGACCGCCGGCATACTGACCGCCGGCATACTGACCGCCGACATACTGACCGCCGATATACTGACCGCTCACATACTGACCGCCGACATACCGACCAGTATGGCACTATTGCTGACTTCTTGCTGCTACAGGAAGAGGCCAAGGTATCCGTGCTATTCCACTCGCCGCTGGTCACATGCTTGGTGGTGCTATTTGGAGAATTGTGAAAGATGGAGACGAGGAGATAATATATGCTGTGGACTTTAATCACAAGAAGGAAAGGTGAGTGTTGTATTTGTGTACTGTTATTCTTATTACTGTATGTCTCCTCTTTGTCTTACCTATCGACGGTTATGGAAAGTTAGTCTCATCACCGCGGGTTTAACCGAGTTTATGTGAGTGTTATGGATAGTTAGTCTTATCACTGCGGGTCTAACCGAGTCTATGCGAGTGTTATGGATAGTTGGTTTTATCACTGCGGGTCTAACCGAGTCTATGCGAGTGTTATGGATAGTTAGTCTTATCACTGCAGGTCTAACTGAGTCTATGCGAGTGTTATGGATAGTTAGTCTTATCACTGCGGGTCTAACCGAGTCTATGCGAGTGTTATGGATAGTTAATCTCATCACTGCGGGTCTAACCGAGTCTATGCGAGTGTTATGGATAATTAGTCTTATCACTGCGGGTCTAACCGAGTCTATGTGAGTGTTATGGATAGTTAATCTCATCACTGCGGGTCTAACCGAGTCTATGCGAGTGTTATGGATAGTTAATCTCATCACCGCGGATCTATCCTAGTCTATGCGAGTGCTATGGATAGTTAGTCTCATCACTGCGGGTCTAACCGAGTCTATGCGAGTGTTATGGATAGTTAGTCTCATCACTGCGGGTCTAACCGAGTCTATGTAAGTGTTATGGATAGTTAGTCTCATCACTGCGGGTCTAACCGAGTCTATGCGAGGGTTATGGATAGTTAGTCTTAGCACTGCGGGTTTAACCGAGTCTATGCAAGTGTTATGGATAGTGAGTCTTATCCCGATCATAGTTTACGTGGTAAGATTGTCTTTTAAGATGGATTTACAAAATGTTCATAGGTTTGGAGCTGGTTTTTGTTCTATAATATGTCCTTGCCTGTGCCGGTTCTGGTCAGTTCTCCAGCAGTAGCACTCTTTACACTGTTGGCTTGATATTTTCTGAGTATTACGGAGCATTTTGAATAAAACCTTTTGGCAGTTGATACTCGTTATACTCCTGCTCTAGCTCATGCCTGAGAAATTTATACATTAGTTCTGTACACTCTTACGATTCCCATGATTCCACGTGTCAAGATATTCTTACTTATTATATTGTAACTGCTCTCACTTGTTTTTTTATAGGTTTTCTAGCGGCATCATGGGTCTATCTATAAAATACATATAGGGTGGTTTTGTCTATGGTGTCTTTTTTTCTCTACAGGCATTTAAATGGCTGCAATCTTGATGCTCTCTCAAGGCCATCTCTCTTCATCACAGATGCATTCAATGCTAATTTGCAGCAGGAGCGCAGGAAAGCTCGAGATGGACTTTTGCTGAGTAAGCGTATTTACTTTTTGCGATATTTTGCCTTGCTTCTGACTACATGTACAGTCCATGTACACTACATATACAGTTCATGTACACTACATGTACACTCCATGGACAGTCCATGTATGCTCCCCGATGGTGTATTTACACATGATCTATAAGCAGCATCATGGAACAAACTGCTTGCATCGATGAAAATGGTTTATGATGTCATGATTCTGTTCTTATATGCAGCTGAGATGATACAGGCACTGAGGAAGAAAGGCAATGTACTTGTTGCGGTAGACACAGCTGGTAGAACTCTTGAGCTTATTCAGCTTCTAGTGAGTATTTCCGCATGTGGTTATTGGATAATATTTAGTTAATGCTTAAATATTTAGTATAACTTAAGCTGTGTATAGGTGTGAGTCAATGAGTTTATCAAGTGAGAAGGATATATTTCAAGCGTGCCCCCGGAGCGAGCGTGCCCCCGGAGCGAGCGTGCCCCCGGAGCGAGCGTGCCCCCGGAGCGAGCGTGCCCCCGGAGCGAGCGTGCCCCCGGAGCGAGCGTGCCCCCGGAGCGAGCGTGCCCCCGGAACGAGCGTGCCCCCGGAGCGAGCGTGCCCCCGGAACGAGCGTGCCCCCGGAGCGAGCGTGCCCCCAGAGCGAGTACCATCAGTGTGTCATTGTTGTAACATAGTGTACTTCATGGATTCCTTAGTTAGTGCAGTCTTCTACTGTTCTTTGTACAAGCGATAATAGTCTGTGTAGTTGTAAGGATTTTCCTTCTACAGGAGGTGCTGAAACTTATCTTCCTGGCTGATAATTGTAGCTACATGTATATCTGTCAAAGGATTATTCCATATTCTATTTTAAATACTGCAGGTACAGCCCTGAAAGATCTCTACTTTTTAGGCATTTCTAAAAAAAAAATTTTTTTTTTGGCACGTAAAGAAAAACATTATTTCGTTGATTATCAATGCCAATAAAGTTCTACCTACATACCGGTACATTCTGTATTTTTAGTGTTGTACTTACGACATAGTGTTGTCTAGCTTGCGTTTATGACTGACAGAGACTATCTTTTCAACTTTGCATGACCATCGAAGAGAACCTCTGACATTGTCCCTATTTTCATCGCCATTCTCTATATGACAGGAGACGCTCTGGAAGAACCCTGACTCTGGCCTGATGGTCTACAGTATAGCGCTGCTCAACAATGTCTGCTACAATGTGCTCGAGTTTGCAAAGTCACAGGTACCTAACTATTTGTGAAGCTTGTTCAGTGTAGGCTAATTTGCGCCAGCATCAACATTCATGGGCCAGTTACATCTATCTCTGTATACTACAGGTCTTCTAATAAATACAGATGAAACAGTTGTGGGAGTTGTGGTCTCATTTGAGTCTAAGTCATTCAAATATAATTCTAGTAGTAGCTTTTAGATTCAGGTTAATAAATGATATAAACAATTCTACTATGTAACTCAAGTTATTTTAATGTTTTTGTCTGAAAAAATTTCAATAAACTAGACCATGCATTTAGAAAACAGGCTTTATTAGAAATTTCATGTGCTGCTTGGTAAAACCAGCTATATAACACTAGTGTACCTTCAAGAGATCAGATATATAACTATGTGGGACACTGACAGGTTTCCTTTAAATGTGAACCATACGACTATCATTTGGGTCCTTGATGTTTAACACAGAGAAAAAACATTCTTCAAATAACGTTTGGTATGAAAACAGAATTATATAAATATATTGTTGGAAAAAACATTGAATGCAAAAAACAAGGTTATATATATTGAAGGAAATTATTGTTTGGTAGGATTCCAATGTGACATCCCTGTGACCTTCAATGTCCTTCCGTAGTGCAGACAACTCCATGTTCAGAAGCAGTGGATTATAAAAATTTGAATAAAAGTGCCAGTCAACATTTAACATCTAAAGCCATGCACTAATTGTACAAATTTTTTTCTGCAGAATATTGATTCACAAAACTGACAGTTTTAATTTTGAGGTGAGCCATACTTTCGTTACCATGTGAGTGCAACTTTTGGGTAGGCTGTGACCATAGTAGAGGACATTAGGATTACTTGCAGAGCAGTAACCCTATTGGGTTGGCTTTTGCTGGAGCAATTATCAATTCAAACTTGTTTGTTTCCTAATCACTTCGCTTTTGCTATGAGTTTTTGCTGCTAGACTAAGATCTAAAGATCTAAAATTTTGCTCATTCCTCTCAGATGGAGTGGATGAGTGATAAGATAGTCAGAGGTTTTGAAGACAAAAGAAACAACCCATTCAGCTTTAAGTACATCAAGTGCTGCCATACTATCGCTGATGTTGATGAACTCCCAGAACCAAAGGTAGGCTTATCACGGTTAATGCTCAGGGCCAAAACTAAATACTTTTTACAAGGGCAGTTGTATTTGAGTTAATTTCTCTTTGACAGAAAAAAGATCTGGTATAGCATTCTACACTATAGTATTTTTAGAAGTATTTAAAACATTAAGGAGTCCACAGTGGCATAAATCTATCCATCTTTACTTTTTTGCAAAAAAGAACTCTGATTGGTACACCCCATAACCTAACTTCAAGCGACCACTGTAATTGGTACACCCCATAACCTAACTTCAAGCGACCACTGTAATTGGTACACCCCATAACCTAACTTCAAGCGACCACTGTAATTGGTACACCCCATAACCTAACTTCAAGCGACCACTGTAATTGGTACACCCCATAACCTAACTTCAAGCGACTACTGGAATTGGTACACCCATAACCTAACATCAAGCGACCGCTGTAATTGGTACACCTCATAACCTAACTTCAAGCGACCGCTGTAATTGGTACACCCCATAACCTAACTTCAAGCGACCGCTGTAATTGGTGCACCCCATAACCTAACTTCAAGCGACCACTGTAATTGGTACACCCCATAACCTAACTTCAAGCGACCACTGTAATTGGTACACCCCATAACTTAACTTCAAGCCACCACTGTAATTGGTACACCCCATAACCTAACTTCAAGCGACCACTGTAATTGGTACACCCCATAACCTAACTTCAAGCGACCACTGTAATTGGTACACCCCATTACATAACTTCAAGCCACCACTGTAATTGGTACACCCCATAACCTAACTTCAAGCCACCACTGTAATTGGTACACCCCATAACCTAACTTCCAGCCACCACTGTAATTGGTACACCCCATAACCTAACTTCAAGCGACCGCTGTAATTGGTACACCCCATAACCTAACTTCAAGCCACCACTGTAATTGGTACACCCCATAACCTAACTTCAAGCCACCACTCTCACAAGTACGGTATGTTAATTTGCTTAAAACCATAAAAATATTTAAAGACGAAAGATTATTTGGAGTGTAAAACACAAAACAAGGATTACTGAGTGTAGGTTGTTACAAACATGAAAAGTTAAACATTTTGAGGGCATCAATAGACTTAGAAGAAGAAAGCTTAATCATTTTTCCTTAATAGCAGCCCTTACTCATCCTCGATGTTCCATTCACTATCCACCTCATGTTATTCTTCATATTCTATGGATTAGTAGCCTTCCCTTTATGTTTATTCCTGAGAATCTTACAAGAGATTAGGTTGACTTATATATACCAAGTCTTGTCAAGTGTAGTCATGAAGTAACAAATAGCATCATTCCAATATGGGCAAACACAGGTGAAAGTACATTTCAAGGATCAACCATGAGAAATTCACAGGAAAATTGGTAAATATTTAAAAATTATCAATATTCCCCATTCAGCTATCTTCTTGCAGCTGCAGAATTATATTAATTCGAAAAACATAGCCTTTTGGGTATCTGCACATGTTGAAAGCACATGCAAAGCCCTAGATGCACAAGCATACACATTTTAGCAACTTACATGCAGAAGAGGTGTATGCAATCCTATGGAATGTTTATGTATAACAACAGAACTCATTTGCCTAGCAATAAATCTCCTGCGCATAATATCAAAGGTTGTGAGGATAGTAACGATGCTGGTAAGTGTAACAACAGAGCTCATGCGCATAGCAACAATGTTCATGCACATAGCAACAATGTTCATGCACATAGCAACAATGTTCATGCGCATAGCGACAATGTTCATGCGCATAACAACAATGTTTATGCACATAGCAACAATGTTCATGCACATGATAACAACAGCTCACATGCATAATAAGAAAGCTCAAGTGTCATGTCAAGCAAAGACATCCAACATTGTAGTTGTCATATTCACGACTAATAGTTTTTATTAAATCAATAAAATGCTAAGCCCATTATTTTCTTACCTATTTGGAGTTGTCATGAGTTGTAAAATTTTCATATAATTTACTCAAATTATCAAAATGTTAAAAGTGACAGTATGTGATGAAGTAAGAGTCAAATTATATCTTTAATGTAAAGTTCACTTAGTTCAAGGTGGACTTGTGTATTTTCATAGGAGGTGTGTGCCATGCACCCTAACATTTTGGTCAATAAGGCTGAATTCGGTTACTTCCGGTAATTCGAACCCATGATTTTTCATAGCTGTTTGAGAATAAAATTGCCAGTGATAAACCTTTTTCGCTACTTTTTAATATCTTGTCGATCGAACGTGACCTCATCATTAAGCAGCACCATCGGAAACGGAACATTGCATCTTATTTCAGGACCTTTGTCAGGTAGGTTCACATTACTTACTACTCACCATGATCTCAGTTATAATAGCATCTGCTTATGGGTATAAAGCACTGAGCCTGAGATCTCAGTTATAATAGTATCTGGTTATGGGTATAAAGCACTGAGCCTGAGATCTCAGTTATAATAGTTTCTGGTTATGTATATAAAGTACTGAGCCTGAGATCTCAGTTATAATAGTGTCTGGTTATGGGTATAAAACTTTGAGCCTGAGATTTGACTGGATTGTTTGCTGGGACTTTTTGCTATTTTGAACTCTATTGCAGGCTTTTACTTTGCAGTCTACTAATGCTTGTCAACAGTTGAAAAGGATGGCATCCTTAGAAGGAGAAAATTATACTAAGAGGTGCTCACAGAGGTGTGCCGATCCTTGGTGACCACGCGAATGGAGCAGACATGCCAATGTTGTTTTTAGATGCTTCTTACGATATCGCTAGTAATTCGACAATAATACCAGTGTTAACTGTATATTAACCAATACAGTTATATGTCCATTTTAAATAATAATTTATTTTTGTTAGTCATTGAAAAGATTACTGTAATAGCAGTTTGCTATGCTTATTATATCTTTTAGATTGTCAAAAAACTCAAAAAGTATGTTTGTCACTGATATAATATACGAGTGAGACACAAATGCTGCAATAGCGCTCCAAACAAACATCAATCTAATAGATATTATACCAACCAACCCTATTGGAAGCACGCTGAAGAAATGATGTCAAGTGTGGACTTGCGTAGCATCTGTCAGATACAAGCTCACATTTGTTTTAAGAAATCAGATTTGTCTCTGCTGTATGGTGTTTGCTACACTCGAGCTATGCATAACTGATCCGCACCTTGAAATCAAATTCAAAGGCTTATGCATAAAGATCTGTTGAAAGTGGGTACCCCGCTAATTTTGACATCAAGAAAGGTTAATTACCGGTATGCTATCCTATGTGTTTTTATTATCTCTATGCAGACTATGACCAATATATTGCTAAAGATTCTCAGATGTCTACTCAGTCCTTTAGAAAATAACTACCCGCCTTTAGCAACAACGCCAAAGTCATTGACATTTCCTCTGCAGTTACGTTTTTCTCCTGAGACCTTCTCAAAATAACCCTCAAGCTCTCACACTTCCCTTATCTTTTCTTAACAGCCAATCCTCCAAGGACCATTATTAATGACCCTCATGCCTTTGTCCATCGGTTTTTCATAACCAACCTAATGGATAATCTCATCAATACACATTTATTTACCCAAATACAAAGAATGATGTTATGTTAAGTTGATCTAAAGGTGACATTCGTTTTCATTCGGCCCTCCTATATCAAGCACATCATCTAATCTCACAATACAACAGCCATGTCTTTTGAGGCCGTTAATCACCGTCTCATCATCCATCATCAGGCTTGGGCAGTCAGCACGTATGCTTTTTTCTTTAGGCCCTTCATTATTGAGCAAAGGTTGTTCCAAGTTTGGTCTCTCAGACTGCATTGTTATTAGATTTGGTGTTTGCCTGCCGCTGCGTTTTTTATTATCTATCTCGTCTAATGTCAGATTTTCCAAAACCTGTGATTTCTAAAAATATATAAGTGAAATTAGAACGTGGCAAATGGCTTTGATAGTGCAGAGCTTTGTGCGTTTTAGTATAGCTATAGCAAGGGAAAAATTGTTTTTGAATTAGATATGTAATATAATCCACCAGTTCATACATAATCACACACTGCTGTTAGGCTTAAAAAGCCATGTGGTTGCGCAGTGACGTGCCTTGTCAAACATTAACTGCAAAACAAAGTGGGGCAAGTTGAAGTATTTAAATAATAAGGTGATTTTGCTCGTCTTTTGGATTATGAGTGTGCCAACTCACAGTAACTGACTTTTCTCAACATAGCTGATCTCTGGTGTCTATTTTTGCCTAAAAGTATATTCGTTGTCCCAGATGTCATTCTTCTACTCATGTGATAAGTTTTATAGCATTGTGGGGCTACTTGTACCATCGTTTAAATCTTAAATTACTCTGTACCACATGTTCTGGGAAGCTGAGTTTTGATTGATAGTAGCGAAATCGTTGCAAAAAAATATTGCCTTTTTTAAGCCAAATATCATAATCTGTATGCGTTTTCTATCTACCAAGTTTATAAAAAGTTGAATGTTTTTATACATGTACAAGGTCTGATCCAAAAGTTCCCGGAATGGAGTTGTATACTCGTGCACATTCACACGATGGAAAAACCCATTGCAGGGTTAGCTGGGAAACACCTCGGGTTGGCTGGGAAACACCTCTGGAGTGTTGCCACAAAATTTCAGGTTGCTATGACAATGCGTTCTCATGTGAGCTAAAGATATGTCAAGGTCTGTCCGGTGCTTCCATCTTTTTTTTTTAATTTTATCGTCATGTCTAATAAACCGGAACAGCGCATTGCATTAAATTTTGTGTGAAATTAGGAAAAGCAAGGAAATTACGATCTTTAAAATAAAGTTTTGATTATTCCTGAAAGCTTCTTTAAAATCGTTGCAAGCGTGCATCCTGAACTCGTTTTGGTCATCAGTCAGCAAGCTTGGCACGAACTTTGCTGCGACTCGTTTAATTTGTTAAAAAATTGTTTAAATTGTCAGTTAAAACTTTTTGAACAGTTCCAAAACTAAGTTCAGTCTCTCAAGATATCTCTAATGGTTAAACGTCGATCTGGCATGACTAGTGACCTCACACTGTCAATTTACAAGCAGGTTCTTGCCGACGCTGGTTTGCCAGATCCCGCGTCATCTTCAGTGCTGTCTCTACCTTCACAAAAACGTTTGTACCACTCAAAAATTTGTGTTTTTAATAGACCAGCATCTTCAAAAGCAATAGTTAACATTTCAACTGTCTGAGTACTTGTTTTCCTTAATTTCGCACAAAACTTAATGCGAATACGCTGTTCTGATTGATTAGGCATGACGATAAATTTGTTAAAAAAAAGACGGAAGCACCAGACATACCTTGACATATCGTTAGCTCACATGAGAACGCATTGTCATAGCAACCTGAAATTTTGTGACAACACTCCAGAGGTGTTTCCCAGCCAACCCTGCAATGGGTTTTTCCATCGTGTGAATATGCACGAGTATACAACTCCATTCCGGGAACTTTTGGATCAGACCTCGTATATACCCAATATTTATATATCAACGTTTCACCTTGTTTGCAGCATTTTTTCTAGTTTATTTTTACTTAAGGAGTTCGACTACTGCTACATGTTACAATTAGGTGCTCTTTTATTGACAGTGTCAGCAAGTCCTGTTAAATGTATTGTCATGCAGTTTTCAGAGCAACAATCCTAAAGCGTTAGCAAACTCGCAATCTTTGTGCATAAACATAATTTGTTATCTCTTGACTTTTACTTGCAAATCCTTCTCCGACTAACAATAGACACTAGATTGATTATTCCTTCTAATACAAAGAATAGAGTTCTATAAATCTTTTGTTTTGATAAGAAGTTGCACAATCCCCACAATCCCAAGGAAGTTAAACAATCTTTGCTTCCTTAGCTTCAGTATTGATTTCCAGATGTGTGGTGTTACTAAATAAGGTTTTCTCTACTTACCTTTCGGCAGACGTTCTGTATGTTATGTAAGATCTTTAATCCACTGCAGGCATTAAACAGGTTGGAAGCAGCCGTTCTGAAGGCTTTATTGCTCCAGCCATAGAAGATAGGATTGATGCAAGCCGAACTTGTTGCCAGAATCATTAATATGCAATGGATAAGTGGTATCTAGAACATATAGTGGACAACATATAACTGCAAGATATAGTAGAAGTGTGTTTATAGAATTCAGTAGATTAGCAGAATTTCTAGAAGCTTGTGAAGCAGTATCATGCGGTTTCCTTCTGTGCAAAAGAGTTAGCAGGAAACTGATGGAGTTTGTCAAAATCTAGGCTTGTTCAATGCTCGAGTTATCTATTACTTAATCTTCATGTTTCAGCCAACTTTTTAGATATTGAATATATTATTATTAATACATTCTGGATATTGAATACCCACACCCAGTAAAAAATTATTCTCACTTTTACAGGTTGGTAAGAGTAACATTGGTAACATTAGAATGCTTGCTTAATTGCCTTACACCACATATAGTAAGGTATGTAATATATGGGTCTTTCCATAGAACTCGCCCACAAAGTGTGATTAAACAAATAAAATGTTTCAAGTTTAAATTATCACAAAGTAAAAACATGGTCATAACGGATCAGTGTTTGCTGGGATAGCACCAATCCAAACATCAACTGACACAAAGTACAACTTCTAGCGACCAACACTTATTGATATAAAAAGCATTATTATCTGGTGTCCCCGACAAGTTTTGTGGCAAAATGTGTGACATGAAAGCATTGGGGTCTGAAATGTAAGATAATGTATTTGAACAGTGTAAAAACATGATATATATATATATATATATATATACATACATGATATGTATATATATATATATATATCATGTATGTAGTGGTACTAAAGGTTCTTTAAGAGAACCTTTTTTATCAGGTAATATTTTCCCGACACTATCAAAATAATTAATAACTGTATCCGGTTAACAAGTTTTTGGTTGAACTTGTAGTTCTTTTTTAACTCGATTTGGTACTTTGGTGGATACGAAAAATATCTTACCTTCCGTGTAGGTAGGATGTTAGGGTTTGTGTCAAGAATCATCATGAAGATATTAGCTGGACTCCAGCATATGACAAACACGACAACTATTCCTAAAAGTATCTCTGACGCAGACTTCTTCTGTTTGTATGACTTCTTGGCCCTCTTCTCCTCACTTGTCATTCCTGTGGCATACCTTGTCACTGTCACAGCAATCATCTTTTGTGACAAAATGTACCTGATAACATAATATGCCTTATATAACACAGATTAAACCCAATAACATTCTCTGAAAAGACACAGTTATTTTCTATATCTAGATTTTTTTTCTCAAAGTTGGTATGTGCATGTCCAGCTATAGCTATTAAAATCTTGTAATTTAAAACTCCGCCAATATGGCGGATGTAAACTCACAGAGATTGCAACCATAAGTTTTAAATCCAAACGCTCTACCACTGAGCTATACAAGGCGTATAGATCAAAGGCACTATCATATACCATATACCTTATGCACGCGCTAAATGATGTATTATTTGCAGGTCTATTCTATCAACTCTATGAAACACCATGCTTTTTTGTTAGGTTCAATTGCTATATCCGCCATCAAGGCCAATTCTTTTTACACCGACAATTCTATTATCTCCGTAGGAAGAGCCGCAACATTTTCTCTCCATTCGGTCAGACAAAGACGATATCTCGTTCTTACATTGGTACCAGTAGTGAGAGGTACCAGTATCGTCATATTCAAAGTTTTGATAGATAGCTTCTGGTGGAACAGTAACCTTTTTTATACACATGCATTTCTATGCAAGGATTTTTATTATTAATTCAACATATTCAGGGTTTTTATTTTGTTTTCTCAGCTCGTATTAATTGTATAATTACCGAATCGTCTTTTATTGAAATCGTAGCAAAACAGACTTAATTTCGCTATTACATTTTACTTGCTAATTATTTTACATTTATATTTAAATCTTTTTATAGTTGTTTTATTTCTTAAAAGTTATTTGATCTGCACAAAACATTTCTTTCATGATATGAAGTTTGAAAATTACGGTTGTCTGACAAAGTTAGAAAACCTTCAGAGTTGTTTTTATTTTCTCTCAATTGATTTCAACTACATAAAACACTTTTCTCATTATATGTAATTTTAAAATTAGAGTGGCAAATGTTGTTGTATTTTCAATATAAATCAATTTTCTGACCAAAGACTTTTTTATTACCCGGGCAACGCCGGGTAGTACAGTTAGTATATATATAAATCTCAAAGTTCGTTGTTCGGCCTGTGCAGCTAAAGCTATTAACATCTAGGAATGATCCGCTTAATGCTGGATTTTATCTCAAAACTTCAGGTTCACCAGGCGATAACCTACCCAATTAAGCTACAAAAGATGCAATGGATTTAAAGATGTGGTTGCGTCAAAAAGGTCGATTTAATGAAATTAAGACCAATAAAAGGCTAAAATATCAGCTACAAGTTGATGTCATTTTTGTCTTTGTAGACTAATCCTGTCCAGAGATATATGCGTTTGAATGAGGCCATCTTTTAAAAAGCTCAGATTCGACCGGGTGCTTCATTTGTGACGTAACTAGTGATACATCTGAAAAGAGTCCACGAGCGATAAATGTAAGATCGCTTCATTAGCCAATCATCAGCACGAAATTTTTATATAGGCCGTACTAAATGTTATCACTCGTAAAACGCGTTGTCTGTGATCTCAAATTTAGGGCTTTTACTCTACTATTAAATTGCATGGACATCGATATTTAGTAAATTGATTAACATCGTTACTTTAATAAATTACTCGATCGACACGTTTTATTGACGAACAACAGAATTGTAAAAATTACTGTAAAGTTACTGCGAAGGTGACTCCGAGTTTTCTGAGCATCAGGTGGTTAAAGTGCTACATAGGAAGATAGGAGAATGGAGGTAAATTTATCTTTTACTTTAAGTCTCTTATGGATATACTGTTGAGTTTACATTCAGATTATATTTCCCTGTTTGAGGTTATAATGTAATTTCCTGTGTGCGCGTGCGAGATGCATATGTACAGTGAGTTCTTGACAGCTTCTTTTTAACCCATAGCATCTAGCAATACAATGGCTTAGATTGATGAATATACTAAAGGTAATAATTTTAGTACTCATTAATACATGTACTAATTAATAGAATTATAACTTTTTGCTACCATTAATCATCGTTTTATAATTTTTTATCATTTTCCTAGCTATATTTGCTTCAAATTTTTTTTGGTAGTTTTAGCTAGTAAATTAGACTTATGATTTGACTTTAGATGTTCACTTCTCACTTGTAGAAAGTGAAGAAAATCGATTGATCAATGCACATCTTTAACTTCCAGAATCAAAGCTTCGAATCGTTGACTTGATGTACTTATGCTTTTGTTAAACATTTATTCATTTCTAAAATTACACTCACAATCTATCTAACTCCCAATTTGAAAGCTTTCAGTAGATATGCGTTAGAATGTCATATCTATAAATGACATATATTTATTGCATTTGTTTTATTGATTACAGGATGTTTATCTGGTCCCACCAGCCAAAGCAGCTTTGTCAATGTGGAAACTGCCATAAATGGGAAAGAGAGACTTGAATGTGTGCTGCATAAACCATGATGTTTTTTTTTAGTTTGCTGCAGTAGATGAATTTGTCTTATTGTATGAGCTGAAACTATGTGAGTGGCCACGACTTGAATGGATAGTTTTAATAAAAGCTTTATGCCGAAATGAAAATTTTTTTGCTTGTAAAAATTACATAATAAAATAATATTGTTGAAGATAATGCAAAACAAGATTTGCAGAACATTGAATACATCATAGCCCCGTTGACACAATATTTCTGTTTTTTTAATGCTAACAAATATTCCTTTTGCTTCAAACTACACAAAACCCAGCTAAATTAGATTTATTGAGTTGCAAATGTCTTTATTTTGTCGAGGTAAAATTATAGCTAGAAATCGTCAATTTACCACTCTTTGAAAAATATGTAAAGCTGTATTTTAACTCTTATATGTTGGCTCTAATTATTTTGATAAAAGTAAGAAACTACTCAAAATGTATATCTTTGTTTAAAGCTATCTTCAGGAAATCTCATCAAGGAATGCTATTATCTTCTTTAGTAACAGGTTCTTTAGTTATTACTATATAAAATATTCATTGAATGTCACTTCTTATGAATTTTTCTTGTTTTTACTACTCGAACTAAACATTAGCAATTCACAGACAGTTTTGTCAAAACAGTGAATATTCTATACTAGGTATCTACTAAGTGTAGTTGTGATTGTTACTGGCAAGAACCATTTAAATCACTTATCGCTACCAGCTCTAACTAGTTTGCTGCTATTAGCCTTCCATACAATATAAGTTGTTTTGCTGTTCCCTAAAACATCAGGACGCTGCTAAAGGATTGGTAAAAAATTTTATTACCGGAAGGTACACGTTTATTCTATTCACTTAGATGGAATTGCTGCTGGTTGATCACTTGGGATTGAAAGTGTTGAGCAGTCTAGTGCGTATGTGCGTGTCTAGTGCGTATGTGCGTGTCTAGTGCGTGTGTGCCTGTGCGCGTGTGTGTGCCTGTGCGCGTGTGTGCGTGTCGTGTGTGTGTGTGTGTGTCATGTAGTAATCAGATAAAGTGTGAGTGTGGAATATTGATTTCTATCAAGTTTAATTTTTTAGACAATCCGGACCTCTTTGAGGGTTTGTTCAAATGTCTTAAACTGTCGTAACATAGACTGAACACAATCAGAACATAGACATGCTTATTTTAAAACTATCAAACGAAAACATCTAATTGCACTTAACAACATCGCTGATATTGGTATGAGTGCCAAGTGCAATAGCGGAATTGTTGCCAAAAATAGGTTGTCTAAAAAATGGTTACTTAACTGACCTTTGACCTTTCTGTAAAAAGATTTTGCTAGCAAACTGAGGAGCTCCTCATTATGCTGTAACTTGTACTATACACTTTGATTGCACAGTGTTTCAGACAGCATAGAATTGGAAAAAATCAAGGCACTATATTAATTTTATAGACAAGTTTGAATAGAAATATTTTTAAAGTCGCGCATAAGCTGGTTGTACTCTTCATAATCTTGATATTTAAATTCTATTCTACACACACGAAACTATACAAAGAATCTGTATATTCACGTAACTCCTGATCTTGTGCGTATATTCTTCTCATTTTTATCTTCTGTTATCTTTATGACTTCTCCAATATACTAGCAACTAACTTAATTCATTTTGTGTAATTTATGTATCTGGTAATATGCTCCATAGCTTCAAGTGTGGTTTTACTGTATGTTAGTAATATACCAGTGCAATCTATTGCATTGCATTTCAACTAAATGTGTATATTTAATAATAGAATACAACTAATTTGCAAAATGTTTCTTTCTCCAAAGGTATACGCGTTTATAATGCGTCATCAGATATACTTTGATAACGTAGGATAGTAGGCTGTACAGTGAGAACTAGTTGTTTTAATCTGGAACAAGTCATGTAGAATCTCAATACCTTATGTTGGTCAGTTTCTTAAGCTGCAGCCAGTATTTTATGCTGACCTTACTAAGAGTTGAGATATGATAGTAATTAGTATTTATGAACATACTTAACTATGCATCTAAAAAGGGTTATTGAAAAGACCATTTTGTTGAAAGTTTAAACTCCTTGTTTTCCTACCATTTTGAATATACTAATTTTTATATTCTCTATTTTTCACTTGTTGAAGCATGCTTCAACTGATGTAGCAGCTTTTATATCACCGCTCTCGACATGTGGGTCTTTCCTCAACTGCTGTCATCTCGTAAGCTTTACAGGAAAAAATTAAAACATCGGTTGTCTGTCTTTGGTTAGACTTTGGCTTTAACCTTACGAATACACATGGACGATGTGAGATAATGTAAGCTATTTTCAGAGCATGGAAATGATAAATTTCTATAGCAACAATGTGAATAGTATATTCTTACCTTTTGTGGAATACTTTGTATATCCCAGCATGCAGTGCAATTGTGAGAATTGTTGGTAAAACAAACTGGGTCTGAACGATAAGACTCGAATAGAGGGCCTGGGCTTTAGCTGAAGGCCACGACTCAATGCAGAAAGCTCTTTTGCCCTGTACACATAAGTTTAGTTTTCACTGAATAATCAACATTTGCACACAGCTGAGACTAATCATTATATTCTGATCGCTCAGCGCAGTAGTTTAACATCATATGATATTGTGCTAAATGCAGCCTGATAAACGATTCACTGCGCTCATCTGTGCAGATTGCACTCAAAATTAAGTTTTTTTCGTAGTGTTGGACCAGCCATATTCGTTGTTGTAATTCAGATTTTTTCTATGTCCATTTGAAAACATTTGAAGACTTTTTTTTTCATAACCTACAGGCTCAATTGAGGGTTCAAGAGAGCAGCCTCAAGTTTGACCAGACACATTGCTCACTAGATAGAAGCATTCGATACATGCATTATATTTTTGCCTGCATTATACAGAGGTTTAGAAATGATGACACTTTTATTGTTTATATTAACCATTTAAAAGAACTGGAGTCAAAAACAACAAAAAACAGCCTATTAGGATGGACTTGGTACTGTATTGTTTCTGGTCAGAACATAGAAGCCAGTAATTATGACGATGGAGGTCATTTTTGTGACAGCATCGTGAGAAAACTAGCAGTTTTATTCCAGCAGGCTTAATCAGGTCACAATTAGGTCCTAATTGGTACAATTCCTTAGTTATTACTGTTTTACAATTGCAACTATGTAGTCAAAACTTAAAACGCCCTTTGGTTAGTTTTGTTGATAGATTCTGAGTGTCCTCTCAACTGCTGAGTGGGTTCCTTCTAGCTCACCCATTTCATCCAAAAATTTTACACAATACTTCTAGTACATATGGTTAATTTTTTTATAGTTTATATATATTCTTTCAGACTAGTTTTATGTTTCTCCGCAACGTTTGTTGAATGTAGTAGAGTGGTTGTAGCATAGTATTACTAGAAATTCTTCATCATGTCAAGGCTTCTAACTAACCTTTAGGAGATCCATCGGGCGGTCATAATCTGTGTACATCATCAGCGGTATAGTGAAGAGAATCGATATGAAAATCACTCCTCCGATCATCAAAATTGCCTAAATGTTCACCAAACTCATAAATTCTAGAAACAGCTTGAACATCATTTTTTTTTGTTCAAGAGATACATACACTTTAAAGAGAACTTTGTGAAATGTTCACCAATTACTTGCTTAGATTCTTTAGCTCAACTTTAGTAGTAATTCATTGAACATATCATGAAAATGTTTTACTATCTACTAAACAAAATTTAGTAATTGTTTTTTTCTTTTTGTTTAACTAAGCTTAGCAAAAAGTAAAAAACTGTTTGTATAGCAAATTTGTATTTTATTGCTGTTCGTCAAACTTGCTTGAATACTGCTTCAAGTCAATATTTTAAAAATATTCCTAATGTGCACGAACATCAGTTGTGATGTTTACAAAAGGGCTGTGTTAGTGCAAGCTTTATATGCTAAAAGATTTAGTAGATGAGCTTATAATAAGACAGAAGTCTGAAGGTTTTTCATGCGTGGCCAAGACTTTACCTACCCACAAGTCTCTGCACGTGTTGCTAGGTTTTTAATTACCTATTTTTGATACTAAAGATGAATGTCTTACATCTGATTATGTAAGGTAAAACTGTAAAGGTACGGCTACATATGACTATTTTATCGTTGGTTCTCACCGAAATCACAAAATGAACGAAAAACACAGAATTGTTCGGCCAAAATTCACAGAATTGTCAGAGCTGTGCATGCACCGAAACGCTTTTAATTGGCTAAACAAATTAGTAGCGAGCATGATTCTAGCAGCTTTCGCAATTTATATACCCCAAGACACATAATGCGACACGCAAGAAAAATACTAACGCGATTTGCCATAGTAAATACGATGCAATTGATTTGATTGCGCTCAAGATGGCAACTCTTTTTACAACAAAACTTTTGCTGCTAAAAAGATATTGTTATTATTAAAAAGAAACGGTTTGTAGTCATGCTGTCCAAACGATAAAAAACCAATAATAGCGCAATTTAGCCAGTTGCATCGTATGTGCTACGGTATGTTGAATTGCGCTGGTACTGTATGTCATAATAAATGTCTTGGATGAAACTAATCGCAAAAGCTGCTAACATCGCTAATAATTTGTTCAACCAATTCAAAGCGTTTCGTCGAAGATTTTGGTGTGCATGCACAGCTCTAACAATGCTGTGAATTTTGGCCGAATAATTCTGTGTTTTTCGTTCATTTCGTGATTTCGTTCAGAACCAACAATAAAATCATCATGTGTGGCCATACTTTACCAAAACAAGAGCCAGGCCTAGTCCTTTCAAAGCATATGAAAATTATTTTAAATTATGTGAATGCTAACTTGCCAAGTGGCTCTGCGTGCCTCACTAGCTACGCATGAGCCACTTAGCCCTCAGGTTAGCCTTGATTTCGTGTGCAACGAGCCTGGCTTTGTCATCAGTCAAACCTCCTGTTACTATCACCTCTCCATGGGAATTTTCTGATACACCTCATCAAATGTTAGCTAATATCTATCTTGACATTGTAAGTAACTCCAAATACATAACCTTTGTCGACTCATTTCAATTTAAGAATTGAAAAAAGGAATGTTAATAGAGGTTAATGATAAAATATAATTAATAAAAAATATATAACATGAGTTTATGTAAATTTTATCTAGCTTAGGCTAGAGTAAATTATGCCATATATTTCTGTCACTTACTCTACCGCCAAACTGAAGCCTTGCACAACCCGTATTTCCATTCATGTTGTTCTGAGAAAAAGCAACAAAAACCTTTTTTTACAAATTATTACTTTATTAACTTATTTCATAAATATACATTTATTTTTTGCATAATTGTTTATATGATAATACCTTTGTTTTAATGCTTCATGTAATATCTTCAAGAATTTATTGCTGTTTTGGTCGCTCGGTTAAATCATGCTATAAATACAATATATTCTTACAAGAATAGTTGCTGCAACCTGCAACAGTTTCAGGTTACAAGGCTAATATGGAAACTGATTAACTTCATAATGTATGTTAAGGTTTAGCTATATTTGGTTGGAGGTTTGACTGTATTTAGTCGGGCTTAACTGTATTCCGTTAGAGTTGTCACTGTATTTGGTTAGAGTTTTAACTGTACTTGGTTAGAGGTTTAATTGTATTTGGTTGGGGTTTTAACTGTATTTGTTTAGGGTTTTAACTGTATTTAGTTTGGGGTTTAACTGTATTTGGTTAGGGGTTTAACTGTATTTGGTTGGGGGTTTAACTGTATTTGGTTAGGGGTTTAACTGTATTTGGTTGGACATGTTGCATTCATAGCAATCTTGTATTAAAACATACATACCATACAGACCTCTTTTAAGTTTGGTACAGTTTTTAAAATGTTCTTTATACACCTATTTAAACAATTTTGTTTTATTTTGTAATAATAACACTAGCTTACTCTCTTTACCATTAAATCTTTTCACTTTGTACGTGTATAGTCTTGGTGTTTAGGAGAACAATAATATAAATTACTTCTAACAATTTTTTATGTTTCAGCATTTAATGTTTAAGAGTTTGTTGGCACTTACACTATCTAATCAAAAAAGGTTTTGGTGACTTCAAAGATCAACTAGTTGACACGGTCCTTATTGGATCGCAAATATTTCATACAATATTACAATGGTGTGTTTTCATTTATAGCAGACATATTAATATCGAACATTGTATGTGCTTATAGCTGGCATAGAGACGTATGGGCCACCATTTCATTTTAAAATAATAGCTCATCTAGACCAGTTTAGTCTGACACAAATAGTTATAGAGAGATGGTGAAATCCTACCTTGTTCCTTCCTAATCCAATTCCCGATGTGTTGTTGGAGCGAGTCACAAAATATCTTTCAAGGGCTATGAACATCATAGTCCAACTGGACACATACACTGGTAGGGCAAAGGTTGGGTAGGCGATGTGGCACATGGCTTTGCCCAACACCCAGTTGTTCAACATGACATATGATAGATTGATTGGTGTATTCACTGTGAGCATAAACACATCGGCGCATGCAAGGTTTGTGATGAATATGTAGGTTACCTACAATAACAAAAGAATTTTTATGTTTTGCACCATATCATACATAGTTATGTGTATTCGTTTCACTAAGGTCACTTTGGATTCCCTATGCATAGGGAGTACGCAGTTAAGGTAAAAGAGGGGGCTCATACGTTTATCACGTATTTCTTTGCAATTTTAGTATAAATTATGGCAGTTTCCACCTTGATGTATCAGGTTATCTTGTACCATCATGTAGGGTACATGATGGTACACGATAACCTAGTCGGGTAGGGTCTGTAGACAGGAGATAAGCGGATGCATGATGGTCCATCACTAAAAGGCGGCGGCTCTAGACTTTCTCAAGTTACATGTATTTAATGTTTTGCTAGCTTGCTAACTAAACACTTGTTTTATAGCAAGCACGGTCTATTAATATTTGCTCATTTTTTATTAAATTCTTTCATGAGTCATCGACAGAATAATCACTGTGTCAGTCACGTGTCTCTGAAGGCAGCAAGAAGAAAATAACTCTTAGTTTATAGATGGGCTTGGAGTTATTTTCAAGTTCATCTGTAAAACTTAGACTAAACATTTAGAACGTTTAGTCCAGCGTTCTAAACATTCAGTCGTTGGACTAAACGAATGTCTATTCCATAGCCCATACCATGATAGATAGTTTTTAATATCTTGCCATGTCTACCTCTCTAGCAGCCTAAACGTAATGCTACTTTAAAATCTTCAAAGCTTTACCTTGTTGACTCATCTTTTTAAGGTGACCCTCTGTCAGCAAAAGAATTACTGTGGTCAGACCCGCAATCAACAGCGTTGAGTCATATAAATATTAGTGGTCAAGAGTTTAAAAGACTACATCAGTAACAGTCTGTACGAAACAGACATCATTGATTGAATTTGTCAAATGCACAGTCCACACTAATATATTTCACAAGGTTAAGGTCATGCTAACCTTTTTCCATTTCTTTAATGGCCAGTTAACTCCCTAAACATTGACCAAATTGAGCACTCGTGACATCATATCAACTTCAAGATTCTATGAATATTTTTACCCAGGTTCTATACTGCCGTAACTTTTATTGGAATTATAATAACCGAAAATAAATAAGTCTTTGTTACCAAGAAGTGATGATATGACATCAGTCACCGTTCTATACTATTAAATGATACCTCAAATTAAACTTTTTAATGCAGCCTAAATCTTTACCATCTTTTATTACAATGAAACTTGAACCACACTGCTTCCATATAGATGAAATACCGTAAAACTGCAAGCTCACTAAGCAACAATTATATTCCAAGGAGTTAGAAACTTTCCATACATGAAAAGTTCCTAACGAACATGAAAATGTACCTGAAGCGAAGGTAAATCTGTTAGCTTAACGACTTGTTTTATTTGAAAAAAATATTCAGAGCATTTTTAATCAGAGGCTGTTAATGCTTTTCATGTTTGGCTTCCATTTATTTGATTTGGTGAAAAGCAAGCTACTGAGGTGTAAAGCAGCAAGGAAGCTAAAATAACGACTGGCTGCCAAATGTTCACCCGAATCAGCTCACTTCTGGCTCACAAAATCTTCTTAAGCAAATTCTTAGCAAAACCTAGTGAACTGAATAGAAAAATGGAGACGAAAGACTTTTGGTTTCATACTAGTTACTGCAAGTTTGAACTGCCAGTAATAAATTTTTTCTTTGTTTTAACATTATTAACGAGGTGTACTTCAGCCATCTTTTTGCTAATATAGTAAATCTGATGTCACAACTCAGGAAATAGCATGTTTCCGTGATGTGGTTAATTTTGTCTTGTTTTCTTCTCGTTTCTAATGCCACCCTATACTCTTTAATGTTTTAATAGATGTCACATAATACTATTTTTATAGTTACTGAAGGTTTAGAAGGCTTTGCTGTAGACATTATTTCCATTGGCATCTGTTTCCTGACACTGATTAATCGTGTTATACTTCTAAATCCTTGCCCTATATTTTTTATATATGCATTAAAGAATAGTTGGCATTGATTATGAGAATGCGATGACTTATGTGCCCATAAACTAGCACACATCTTTTACAATGTTAAGCATCGCGATTGAGGTCTGTCTATACACACTGACGATAAGCAAAATTGACACAGAGTGTAGATATTTGCTATATGTACCTACATGAGTAAATATTGTTGAAATAACGTTAGCATGTTTATTATTTAGTATAGGTCATCAACAAGTTGTGATATCAATAGTGTTTACGCAGGTGTTTTGCTTGCTCTACTTCTGTCCATGGTAAAAACACTACATGTTAATGATAAAATCGTACAAATAAAAAATAATTTGAGTTCACGATATAAATTAAACTATAGAAAACAAATGTGTATCAATAGATTTAATAGCGTAAAGAGCTATTTGAAGGTTTTCATGAACAGTTCCTATTTATACTAGTGGCATTCATATACATGTTAGAACTCAATATACGTGTATCTTTGGCTCTATATAAGTACAATATCTGTTTGTGGGATGCCCTATTATCATCCTCATTCCAAAGAAAATCCTAAATGAATGCAGCTTTCTCTGGAAACTGATAAAATGAGGAGTCAAAATTACATTTGTTGGAATCAGCTATTTCAACCAATAACAGATGCATCAGTTGTATCTCCTTCAATGTAGACCAACATGCTCATTTCGATGCAATGCATCTACAAAGCGTTGCCAATGTGATGGCTACACAAATTATATATTTCATCAGTATATGTAGCCAGACCTTCGGTCTATTAATTAGAGGACAACCTGCAGATGAATGCCATGACAGTTTTTTAGTATATGCTGAATGCGCTTGTTGTACCGTGTGATGTTGATTATCATAGCCCTGAAGATCTCAGACAACCTTTCTTATTAAGACATCGTAGAGGCATATATACATATCTACTGGCAAATGTTTCTCTTGTACGTATGTGTACAGTAGTCTTGACATAAACTTGTATGAGAAGTATGTGATTTAAATCTGAATCCTGATTAGAGCTGTGTTTGGGCCCCCATTGCATAAACGGAATCTGAAAGCACCCATGTGTGTAAATTCTGTCTTATTTTACACCACTTCTGTGGTTTACTATCTGTCATACCAGGAGCTGTAGCAATCTAGCAATACTCCAATGTCTGACAAGTCAGCATTTCATCACTTGGATCTGAGATATTCAAGTTCTGCTAGAGTATGATATACATGTAATTACGTAAGGGAGAGAGTTTATCATATTTCCTCGTCATAGTGCGCATATTTTATTGGTATTTAAGCTAAGTGAAATTGATAGTTAGTTTTAATAAAACACAAAAAGGTTTGTTATTAAGCTTTACTGGAATTGACACCTGCTTCCACTTGTCAAATGAATGTCGAGTCACTTGGTGTTACACTATCAATAGCTTCTTTCTCCTCCCCCCTCTTCACCCCCTCCTCTCCACCCCCTTCTCTCTCCCTCTCCCCCCTCTCCCTCGAGGCTTTGTTGTTGCTTGTGTGTAAAATATCTTGAAATTTTATTTTCCTTTATTGGGCTTAATCAGCTCAATCTCTTTGGCAGCTGTGAAGTTTCTATTATAACTCACGCAGTAGGCTTTAATTTTTCTTTTCAATGTTCATTCAAGTTAAAATTATTGATTATCTTTAATTTGAATGAGGTCTGTGATACACACAACCTTCGAGGGCAAACTCCCATTTAGCTATATGCTGTAAATATGTGACTACTAGTCATATATTTACACTGTCTGCAAATGTGGAATACGCAGCTCCTTATGGTCATGAAAGATCTATAATTGCTACAGGTGGAAGCGCGTTGTCGCGCTCCCCTTTCATGTCCATGGACAAAAGTCTATTTCCATCCATTCCAAGAAAACGGATGCAAATTCATATGCCAAATCATTGCAACAGACATAATCAATATATTATTTTTAATATGTGTGGAAATTATTTGTTTGCATAGACAAACATACTGCTTGTAACAAATGTTTTTATTTATGGCAGTCATACCCCTGTTGGTTTTCTTTGAGCCTCTTCATACTCTAGCAACTTTTATAGATAGGAGCAAATATTCTAGCAAAATATTAGATAGGAGATTCTATCTAATAAATAGGTAATAACAGTGGCATCCCAACACGTTGAAAAGAATCATTCCAAATGGCAGTTGGAGAAACAGCATAAGTTTTATTTTTGAGAGTAGCTCTACGGTAGTTCATATTTTCATGAATCATTGCCTTGTACAGAAATACCCCTCGTCTTTCGAACGCTTCTGTTCGTGATCGAATCAGATGTCAACCAGAAAAATTCAAGATTTTTACGCCTCAGACTTGGAAGAAAAATTCAGTTTTTGATCATATCTAACTTTACATAACTCTTCCCTATGTCACTCTTGGCAAAAATAACACACAAGAAATGTTGTTGCTGTGCTTTTTATTTTATAGCATCACTGCTAGGATGCGTTATAGCATCTCTGCTAGGATGCATTACTTCACTCTTTCATTAGATTTGTTTGTGTAAGCCTTTGCTGCTTGAATGTTTATGTTAAGGTTGACAAAAATGAAAGCGTACGGAAATGTTTATGCCTTTTTACAATCTTAGATAGGATATTAAAATAAAACATACAGATAATTTCTACTCTTATTCATTGTATACATTACATAAGACTAAGAGTAAATGAGGCTAAGGTGTGAGTTGCTCCAGATACAGCGATGCAATACATTACCAACCTAGTCTTTTCTGTTAATAGATTTTTTAAGCAACCACTAAATTAATTTACCTGCTCTCTTATTACATGTGTATACAGTTTATGGTATACAAGAATATAAAAAAGTTGTTTTGTACACTTGGAACAGATTGAAATTACTTACATTAACTGTCATGAGAAAATTAGTTTCAGATTTTGAACAAAGCGGTATTCAGCTATCAACTTCTGGAACGGATTATGGATTGAAATCAAGGTGTGACTGTATCACATTAGGTAGCAAAAATAATTATTTTGATTCTATGGTATCAATGTGTGAAGGTGAGAAAGTGAGAGTGTTTTCAGTCAGCGTTGTTAGGCTTATGATAATGCATTTAACTCATGGGTTTAATAAGTATAATACCAATAGTATTAGCTGTGAATTACATGTTGATGTCGTAGTTAAATATATATAACACGTATGAATACTAAGATATTAATTGTCTATAATTATCAAACTATTTCTAATTAAATATCTTCTTATTTTTATGGTAAGAGAAGTGGTATGTGACTGACTGCTGCATCTGTAATATCATCTTACTCATTTTCTCAGCAGTCAGTTTTAATTTCTCAGATTTCATGTGTTGAAGACTTGCCGATGTGTCATAAATTCACCCTGCCAGGTTCATAACCAGTCAAAAAGTTGTTTGAATAAAAGCAAGTTTTGCATCACTCTATTTTCAGTTTTAGAGCTGAGGAAAGCGGTTTTAGACAAAGAATATTGTTTTCAAGCTTATTTGGCTAATTTTCTCTTAATTTCATGTTAGATTAGAAAAGTATATTTATATATGTATGCAATTACGCTCTGAAAGACAATGGTAGTTAATGCCCAGGGCTTATTACTGACCACTTTCTCTCTAGGGTATTGATTGGAAACTTACACAATGACCTCTCATTACTCACCTTCTCATGCAACTTGTTAGTAATGATAGTGACTATAATGAATATATTCATTGAGAGTGCGGCGGCTGCCATTATGCAGTAGATTACAAGCAAGATCTTCATTTCTGTAGGTGTCATCGAAGATCGTAAATCAAGACCTAAAACAAAGATGTTTCTGTTAAACAAACTAAAGTTAGGGCTGATCAGGAGCTGCATGAGCTAGTAGTGTTTCCAACAATTCTGTACTGACAGTTCTGTACAGACAGTTCTGTACCGACAGTTCTGTACCTACAGTTCTGTACCTACAGTTCTGTACCTACAGTTCTGTACCAACAGTTCTGTACTTACAATTCTGTACCAACAGTTCTGTACCAACAGTTATGTATTAACAGGTCTGTACCAATGGTTCTGTACCAACAGTTCTGTACCTACAGTTCTGTGCCAACAGTTTTGTACCAACAGTTTTTTTGAAAATTTTTGAAACCAGTCTAAACACAATAAAGAAAGTAGCTACTGAGGTTTTTATTGGACAGAAGGCTTATCATTCCATCAAGAAATGGGTTGCGAGCAGGACATGTCTCAGACAACACAATGATTTCAGTGAAGCGTGACCTAATTTCAAAGGGTTTATAAGCCCACGCATGATCATTTAGGTGAATAAAAGGCTAGATTACTACTTTTAATCAAGAGTAAGAGGTTGAATATAATATTTGCAGAGCCTAAGTGAGGCTGTACTAAGGATTTATTATTATAAAATAGCAGTTATAGATCAACTAGGATTAGACTTGTTTATAGATTCTTATTTAATAGCGATATAAATGATTATCATTAGTCAAACAAGAAAAAAGTAAACATTTTTCACCAAAAGAAGGCTCCAAATGCTTAATGTTAAGCTTGGTTGCTATTCTGCACCCATAAGTGCATTGCAATTCTGATAAGTAAAATAGTCAATCATGCTAAATGGACAAACTGTGTCTTGGTCTGTGACAGTTGAGAATTGGTGTTTTGCAGATTCGGGTTCTGCCAAGTTTAGAAACCTATAAAATTTTGAATATAGTGAATATTTGTAAATGTTATAAGGTTGTTTTACTAAGGTGAATAATGACATTTGATTACATGTATTGCCCATCTTGCTGCCAGACAGTAGGTCAAATCTTTTGCATCTTTTAAAGTCCTTCGAGTAATGTTGGTAATGCTAACGAAACATTGTAGTACCGAAACATTGTAGTAACGAAACATTGTAGTAACGAAACATTGTAGTAACGAAACATTGTAGTACCGAAACATTGTAGTACCGAAACATTGTAGTACCGAAACATTGTAGTAACGAAACATTGTAGTACCGAAACATTGTAGTAACGAAACATTGTAGTAACGAAACATTGTAGTAACGAAACATTGTAGTAACGAAACATTGTAGTAACGAAACATTGTAGTAACGAAACATTGTAGTAACGAAACATTGTAGTAACGAAACATTGTAGTAACGAAACATTGTAGTAACGAAATATTGTAGTAACGAAACATTGTAGTAACGAAACATTGTAGTAACGAAACATTGTAGTAACGAAACATTGTAGTACCGAAACATTGTAGTAACGAAACATTGTAGTAACGAAACATTGCAATGTTAAAGTCAGTATCAAGTAAATTACTATTTCAAATTCCTTAGAGTTTATGTTGTGGTATTTTAGCATGTTTATAAATTTTATAGATGTTGAATTTACCATCATGGAAGTCAAATAGTATACCAACAGTAAGGTTAAACCATTTGTTATATAATAACAATGATACTATCAAAACTACTTTGACAGAAACAGTCTTCGTTGTTTTTTAAAGTTCAGCATTAATCATTCAGATATCATATAAACACCACTGTATTGTGATTGTAGGCTTTCTGACAGTGTGTGGTCTAGAAAAAGAACTATTTCACTTCTAAACCACTTACGATAGCCTCTTAAAATGGCAAGTGTAGTTTTTAAAGAGGCAAAGAATTTAACGCAATAAAATTATAGACATTTCCTCTCTACAAATGTTAACTTGTGATCATATTAATAGTTTGTATAATTGCAAAGAAATAACTTAGCAAAAGTTCCAGACACTCAATCTATACAAAGGTATAATATTTTGGTTGTTCCAACATTGATTGTAATTATTTTAGCTGAAACTAAGCCTTTGTCATAAGTCTAAGTCTCACAGTTATCTTTTAAAAATGGATGAAAAGATAATGCTAAACCCCTAGTTGGAATGAAATATAATTGACATCTCAAACTATGAAACTCACTGGATTAGGTTTTTAGGGCTTTTCGAAAAAAAAAAATTTTTGACTTAGGTTTATTTTTCTCTTTATTTAAAGAAAACTGACTATTTTATTTCAATTGAATGCAGTTAGATTAGAACCCCAACAGTTCATCGCCCTGCCAATATGGATTCATACACAGTTGCTTCACTATTATAAAAATCTTGTACAACTTTAGCTACATTCTAGTCAGTCATGAGGCGAGAAAGTATTTCTATTATTAACCATAAACAGACAGCTACACTAAAAAATATCCCTTTTGTCATGCAGTACTTTCAGTAGCACAAAAATTTTTTTTTTTTAAAAACATTGACTTTTGACATGATTTATTATTTGATATAATAGTGCTGAGTAAAATTTATTTACTTGTAAATGCCAGCTTGGTGAATGTCGATGAAAAAAATAGATTGAGATCGTATGATGCTATGCTTGAAATGAAATCGCATGAAATCGGGTAGTCGTAGACCCTTAAATTGCATAGATGATATGAAGCTATTCTTATATCAAGTATATAGCAGTTCAATCATGATAGGATGCTTTTAGGTATGGTTGGTTTGGAGTGGTGCTCTTCTTTAGATGGATGCAGAGTCTAACAGTAAATTATTGGTTTTATTTCTGCAACGTCGCTTAAACAAGTGGACGAGCTTTTGTATAGCTGCAGACTTGGCTCCATCACATTATTTGTAAAAGGGACTTTCAGGACATACGCATGGTTTCTAATAGATACAACACAACATAATGCTCTAGACATGCAGTCCTTGAAAAACCATTTTTTAAATAATACTCTATGACTCTGATGTGCTAATATACTTTACGAGTATGCTGCAACCAATCATGCAGCATTCAACTAGTCGATGAACGTCATGATGACGCTAGTTGAGTTAGGATGTCTTTATAATTTTCCCTGCCTCCCCCTTTTTAGGTAATTATAAGGAAATTTGTACAAACTCTAATAATATAAGTACCTGTAATGGATTATGGTTGCTATCAAAGCGCAAGGTATCCTATTAAATTCTTGGGCGCATCTCAAAGGCGTTCTCATCTCAATTTGTAAACTCTTTAAGCATTTGTAACTAGACAATGAATATTTTTCTACTTCGCCTTGTCTTCCTTAAACTTCAACTTCTTCTGGTAATCTTTAGACTTCATTTTTCCAGCATTCTCTACATTTTATCTTCTGTTTTAATAATTTTATCAAAGTTTTAGGATAGGCTTTCTGAATGCTTGTTTCCTCACAGCAACTATCCGAGAGGTGTATGGCTGCATCACACCCTTCTGCCTATTGCAACTCATTTGACCTGTTAACGTACCTCAAGATCTAGTCGCAGCAATCTCCTCTGCTCTGATTGTCATGTGATTGTGTCTTCCGGCGTAAACTATCCGACAACTTTGCTATAACTTTTCACTAAATGCACTTGTACTGCTATAGATCGAGTGCTATAATCCCTCAAGTTTACTCTGCAGCTATATATACTGATATGTTTTTGGTACAACTGCTGTCTCGCGCAAGCCCTTTTTATCAGATTCTTGTCAGCGTTCTAATGTTATAGCGTTCAGTTTAAATAAACTGTCAAGCAATTTATCAGCAGATGAAGAGAGCAAATCTACTCCCTTGGGGTCTCCTTAGAATGAGGCAGCCATTGTTTACTACTAGGCAAAACTCAGTCAATAATCGTTTCACCTAAGTCAATGTTAATGCATTGATTGGTCATTTTATTAAAAAAATATACAATGCTAATTATTATTGTATGAACATAGTAGTAATATTGTTTACATTCTGAAGTAGGTACTGAAACGGAAACAGCTGTTGGTAGCAATCGGAGCCTATCTTTTGCTATATTCTTGTTTTCATGCTTGCTATATCTCTTGCTCTATCTTGGCTGCAATCTCTGACTATGAGGAACTGCAGGAATTATTTATTGTTGTGAGCTTAATTGGAAATCTGCCTCTTTTTCCATTTAAGGCACAGGTGTTTTGTTGATAAAATCACTTGTTTATTAGGTGATTCTGTCAAATAAACAGGTGATTCTATGTATCTAATAAACTGGTGGTTTTCTCTAATAAACAGGTGATTCTCTCTAATAAACAGGTGGTTCTCTCTAATAAACAGGTGATTCTCTCTAATAAACAGGTGATTCTCTCTAATAAACAGGTGATTCTATCTAATAAACAGGTGATTCTCTCTAATAAGCAGGTGATTCTCTCTAATAAACAGGTGATTCTCTCTAATAAACAGGTGATTCTCTCTAATAAACAGGTGATTCTCTTTAATAAACAGGTGGTTCTCTCTAATAAACAGGAGATTCTGTCAAATAAACAGGTGATTCTCTCTAATAAACAGGTGATTCTATCTAATAAACAGGTGATTCTCTCTAGTAAACAGGTGATTCTCTCTAATAAACAGGTGATTTTATCTAATAAACAGGTGATTCTCTCTAATAAACAGGTGATTCTCTCTAATAAACAGGTGATTTTCTCTAATAAACAGGTGATTCTCTCTAATAAACAGGTGATTCTCTCTAATAAACAGGTGATTCTCTCTAATAAGCAGGTGATTCTCTCTAATAAACAGGTGATTCTCTCTAATAAACAGGTGATTCTCTCTAATAAATACCCTACAGGATGAAATTATTCGCGAAGTTAGATTTTGCGAGAATTGTCTTTTCATGCATATTCGCGGCCTAAATTATTCGCAGATGAACACATTCGCGAATAAATTAATCCGTGAAAGCAACTAGCAATCGACTAAAAACCTTCACATGCGTATACCACATGTTTTGGTTTCTATTTAGCTAGGAAATTTATGTTGATCATGCTAAGCTATAAATTTTTGACTGAATCCAGAGGTTTTCATATTTATCAATTTGGAGGCCTTTGTGAACCAACAACTTGTAGTAAGTTATGAGTTTTTTCAACGTAAAGAACAGCAGGACAGATCTTTGCGATGATGACGCCTTGCCGAAATCCAAATAACTTGTGACAACCTTGAATAATTTTGTAAAGAAGTGTGATGCATTGGTAATGGGCTTAACTCAAAGTTTGGAACTCAGCTACGTTTACTAACTCTGCCTAGCGACTAGTTTTTCAATGTGAGGTAGTAGTTATTCTTCCTTGGGTTAAAAATAAAACCATATATTTGCGGATTTTAATAATTTGCAGGATTGACAGTACGGGAATTCGTGAATTATTAAATTCATCGAATAATTTCATCCTGTAGGGTAATATATAGGTAGTTCTATCTAATAAATCTGTGATGTCCTTTAATAAATAGGTGATTGTTTGTACTAAATAGGTGGTTTTATCTGATAAATAGGTAAATTCTATCTAACAAATACGTTTTATCGAATAACTGGGTAATCATCTCTAATGAATAGGTGATCCTATCTAATATATAGGTGATTTTCTCTAATAAATAAGTGATTCATAAGCATAAGAGTGTCCTTCTTGACTTGATTATGTTTTGCTAGAAATCAGGGCCTAGGTATACGCATCTAATCGGATTCGAAAACAGTAACGTCTTAAGTATCGGGTTTTATTTATTTCTGATGCTGGCAAACAAGGAATTCTCAAACAGTTAGAGTTAAGACTAGTATGCAATTGCGGTGAACAAATGGAACACTGTTAAAGGACGCTTCAGCAGCCTCACCTATTATTCTATAAGAATTGATAGACTTAAGTTTTTCTCCATTTTGCGAGGCCAGGCTTTACGCATTTCATTAATAGTTTGCAAGACGCTAGCTATCTCCCATACGAAACCATGAATCAGATTTCACATAGGAAATTAAAGGTTGACTTGCCACAAAATTTATGTTACAGGTATTTGGTATCAAAAGATTCACTATGTCTTACTCTGCTGTGTTGTAGGTGCAAAATATGTGGGAATGTGATTACAAGCTTTTAAAAGCTCAAAAACGAACAGTTAATCGCCGCTATCACGAGACCGCCGTAGGTTAGAATCTCTTTCCAAAACGGCTCAAATGGGACGTAGTTGTACAAAATGGCTTCTGTCTACACTTTCACGCAACCTCATTCGTCGAAATATTTTCACAAATATACTTCACGCATTCAATAAAACCATGTCTATTGTTCTTACGCGTCTATTTTATCGTCATTGTAATGCTGTCCACTTTCAGCACTGATATCTTATAACCTACCGTGAAAATTCGTTTAATTTTTTAACCTTAGCTCGAAGGAGTATATATCATTGTCTGATAAACATGACGAGCCTGTTGGATACCTGTGATAATCGAAACATGCTGCAGAAATTATTCGCGAAGTATGGGTCATATGATCAGATTACGACTAGACGATTAGCCCAAGCCGAAACAAAACTGTAAACTGGCGAGCATCTATATTTGATATGGGGTCTTCGGTAAAACCCGAAGTGTTGGTCATAAACTAGTGCTACGAGACGTTTCATACTGAGCCTTTTATTGGCCTTTCAATTCACGTGAGAACATCAAGTGACGAAACAATAACCAAATGTAATGACTACGTCAGAGAAATAAACTGATTCCTATCTACGGCGGTTTCGTGATGGCGGCGATCAACTGTTCGTTTTTGAGCTTTTAAGAGCTTGTAATCACATTTCCACATATTTTGCACCTACAACACAGCAGAGTAAGACATGGTGAATCTTTTGATACCAAATAACTGTGATGTGAACTTTTTTGCAAGTCAACCTTTAAGTATATATGAACCTGGATGTTGATGTGCACTTGGTTTACCTGTAATTGTGCTGTCACCGTCTGAGCAATTGGTGTCAAATGTAAAGTTCTGCGCCAGCTCACCCAGAAGTATTATGTCTGCATCTGTTAAGCACAGTTTACGTGTCTCATAATCAGTATATCCATATACGCTGGTCCAGGTTGAGCTTTGGTTGATCATCTTTTCCATGCTGTCTAAGGATGCAAACAACTGGCAGCGGAGATTCTGTAATATAAGCAGCACGAGTCACTCAAGGTTCAATAGCTGATGATAACGTGATGATATACATGGCCTAATTGCATGGATGCGAGCAATAAGCTTGCGTGGAAAAACGATCAATATATGGATTCTCTGAGGAAACATTTTATTTATACCCCTTTCTTGCTTCAAGACTTTTAAACTACCTTATTACGTGGCACAAATTAGTAGGTGTGGCTGTTACATTGTTGCTCAACATACGTAAACTCGTCAAAAATAATGTCATGAGCAGAGCTAACAGCAAGCACTTGAGACATGATGTCAGTTAGTTCTTGATAATTTAACCCCCAGCTTCGTGAGATCTTGACTTAATAGCATTTTATTCCTCGTGGCAAGAATCTAATTCAGCTCTTGCTTATGTCCGTCGTCTCCATTGTTACGGCTAGGGACATCAATCTAATACTTTTTTGGCAAGTCTAGCATATTAGCTATGTTTTCTCTGCAAATTTTTAAGTGAGCCTACAAAATAATTGTTTTACTGTCAGACTTATTGTTAACGGTGAATTTCTCAAAAGGCTCATCACTGGCAGGATTAGCTAAGGAGATACTGAACTAATGCATACATGCTAAAAACGCTTTTGAGATCATTCGAAGCGTGTGCTACCATTTTAGTGAAAGCAATCGTGATAACATAACGGATAACATTTCATGTCATGAATGAATATTGGCATGCTCACTGCACACGCGCAACTATAGTGAATATGTAGTGCAATTATTCTGTAGAGCTTTACGTGTATTAGAATGGAAACAAACTTCAAAGTCACATCACAACATGGAGAAAGTTTTTGAAAAATTGAGTTTAAAAAGCTTCTTGTAAATATCGAAGCTTTTAGGATTGATGTGAACGTGTCTAGAAAGTGTCCGTGTTGCAATAGTAAGTCATGGCTTAGTCTTTTATCAATACATGAGGTGATCTTGGTAAATTGTTTATTTGCTCTTGGAAAGCTGCATCCTCTTTTGCGAATATAAATGAATATTATATCCATTTATATTCACCTATTATAGGTAAATCTCACATCATTCTATGAAAACAATGCGTAGCTGTGTTGCTCATGTAATTTAATAGATAATAATAATAATTGAAGATATGATTTATTATTTCTGATGTCTATGGAAGGGATTTTTTTAATTTGTTAAGTGGAATTTTTGACTCAATACTTGTTTGAATTGTGACTTGAATTGGGTTTTTGATTCAGATTTGATAGAGCTTTGTTTAAGACTGCCTATCTGACTATAAAAAAAGAAGAAAGATTTAGTTGGGCCTCTATGCATGCTCTAATATTATATCACACTTCTCTGAATACTGTAATCTTATGTCGCATTTATAATATGTAATAATTCCAAGTCTTGTTTAGTGATGACAAATTGTAATAAAAATTAGTACAAAATAATAATATGTCTATAAATCTGTTCGTGAAAAGAGGCAAAGCTTGCAATTCAATCTCTCCAATTTCAGCGTAAGGCAGTCTTATTACATGTTTGATATAAAAACTCTTGAGCAATTGATCTTAGGCATTGCAATGTGTCCTTCCCTTTTCTAGCATGTTAATGATTTGTAGAAACATGTGCGCTGCTCTAGTTTGATTGTCATCACAGCTTGCTAATGTGCTGCTATTTGAATGGATGGGGAGGTTGTAGACCTGTCACTTACTGTGTGGTTCCTGCTAATGATGCATGGCTGTATTCGATCATTAGCAAAACATTCTCAAGATAGTGAATGTTCATTTTAGTCGCTTTTCTCTAGCCAGCTATTGGCGGCAGCCAATAAATTTAATTCAATCACTCAATTATTCAATAACTCCTCTGCATTTACTGTATATCAAAATTAAACCAAATTATTGAAGACTCTTTCCTTTCTGTCGTGTATCATAATTTGTGTAGTGACCCAAAATATTAAACTGCTTTCTCTTTCTTCTTAGTAATTGGATATTCTTTTGTCTTCCCGAGGGTATTAAGTTTTGTCTGTACGTATTACCTCTAGTTGGTTACACTCAGTCATCTGCCTTGTCAGATGCGCGGTATGATAGGAGTCGTGTCCTCTACAAAGTCAAGAGCTAGTCATGTCTTGATAAACTTAAGGCAATGTTAGTCCTTTGAGTATAGCTGCCAGAATCATAAATTGATAGTTTTTTCTTCATCAAGGACTGACTGCTCAAACATAATTTACTTTTCATGTACACCTGTGTTGGTGTAGATTAATTTGCTGGGCTCTCTCATATGTAGGTTGTTATCATATCAACAATGCACTTAACAATAAAATGCTACAATCAAGCGTAATTGACCTCCAATGCATTTATATGGCACACCATTGAGTCTTGTGTTGTACAGTTTAGGTGTGTCATGTGTCAACATTTTACTACATGTGGTAATAAGACTCTTTGTGGATGTTATAAACGAACTGCTGTAGAGGCTTACTTATCAGCTATTAATTATATATATACTGCATTCATTGAGGTGGTGCTCTCCAAATGTACTGTATGTCACCTTTTTAATACTTGATACCACCTTTTGTTGCGTCTTTGGATGGTTTACTTTAGAATTAGTGAAAACGGAGTTGTCTGCATTTTTAAACATAATGCGCGTGCGTACTTATGTATAATCTACATACATTGTGCACACATATATATATATATATAATAAAGGCAGGATTTGCAGTCTCTTGCGCGGAAGTGCTCAATAATAAAATAGAGCAATGTCAAATTAAGCAAGATGAAAGTTTAAGTCAAGTTTAAAACAATTTTATTACTAATAGTTTCATATTGCAAAGCAGTAATCTTCAGATAAAATTGCTAACACTAAAAGCGCCATGTATATATAGGTTGAAATAAAAGCATAGTTGTTAAAATACCTGAAAGCATCGCTGATTAGTAGGATTAAAATTAGAAAGCAATGCGATGATGTACAATGTAATGAGACAAAGGTTAACAATCTAGGTGTTAAAAAATTAAGTTTTAAAATTACTCAAAACGAATCTGCCAACGTGTCTACATGTTAATACAAGCTCACACTTTTTGTTCAAAGTAGCGGTTTCAGGTCTGCATATGATGTAGAATATCTCATATAGACATAGGTTACATCTGCCTGTTGTCTTATTATAAGATGTGGTTCTTCTCACTATCTCCCACTTGATATTATAATTTATGTTTTTGTCCTTCAGCGTCCGTCCGTATATAATTACTTAGCTAGGTGATCTTGTGCACTCATTTCTAAAGGTTGACATATGGTTGTAATATCGTTGTTTAAATGTGGTATAAGTCAAACTTATGTAATGCTCATCTGGTAAGCTATTATCGGTGTTGACTGTTGTTCTGTATATATGATAGACATGCCCAAGCACTTTCCTTGTAGTGGGCAGCTACTACTATCTCGGCAGTTGCAGTCTCTCGATTCTGTTTTCATTAGCGTACTATTATGACGCTGCAGTAGCCTAGTGTTCTGAGCACTGATGATATTGCTCACATTGTTCATGCAACGGTAGCTAATTTTAACTGAGTTTTCATTGAAAATTTTATGTAGAATATGAGATTTTGGGAACTCTACGTCTAGAATATGAAAAATATGTCTTACCGATGTTAGTTGCTACATTCTTGTTGAAAGGTGAATTATACCATAGTACCTTTCTTGGTACCTGGTCTTTTTCCTGTTACTTGGAGCATTAATCTTCTGGTCAGGTTGAAACAGAATGTTGTAATTATGTCCACTATGATAGAGTGTTTGCTGGTATATGTCAGTTTCGGCAGTGAATGTAGTGTGGTCTGATGATGTCACTAAGTCTCTTGTTTATAACTAGTGGTATGTTATTTATTAGTCTAGGTGGATGGTTAGACTTAGTATGTACATAATGTGGATGTGCATTAGGCTTGTGCTAGATTCTGTGTATAGCTGTAGTTGGGTTGAGGTTTATTTCTAAGAAGTTGATCACCTTTTTGTTTGCGGATACGGTTAAATGCAGTCCATTTGTAAGAAAAATGGAACTGAGTTTTTTCTCAATTTTTTCTGCTTCTTTTGGTGTTTTGTTGGTTATTCCAAGGCCGTCATCGCGATATAATCCAAAAGTATTGCCTATTTCATTATTAATTCGGTTTGAGTATGTACGCCCAGACTAGTTCACAGCATTCCGCCCCATCAAAGCTTCCCATAGTAATGTCAAATAATCTATTGGATGTGTTCTTTGGCCATGCTATATTTTGGCTGAACAAAAATGATTTTTTGGCGTGTGTGATGGTATTTTTCTCATTCTCTGATATGTTTGTTATGGAGGAAAATCCAGTGCGTCATTCATCAGCTGTTTTGTGATCGAAGGATAAAAGTTTACCACATCAAACTCTAAGAATGTATACCCTACAGGATGAAAATATTCGATGGATTTAATAATTCGCAATTTCGCGAACAGTCAATTCCGTGAATTATTAAATTCCGCGAATAATTAGTTCTATTGTTAAACACAAGGGAGAGTAACTACTGCTTCAAATTAAAAACTAGCCGCTAGGCAGAAGTACTAAACGTAGCTGAGTTCCAAACTTTTTTAAAATCATCGCCGGGTCTTCGAGTTAACCCCATTGCCAATGCATCACACTTCTTTACAAAATTATTCAAGGTTTTCACAAGTTATTCGGCATGGTGTCGTCATTGCAAGAATCTCTCTTACAGCTTTTTACATTGAAATAAACTCCATCAACCTCTAATACCGAAGTTGATGACGATAATGATTCTGATCTGGACATTATGGTATGTATTTGATTTGCAGTACACATACGTTTTTACATAATTAACTTGCGTTAGTTCATTCTCTTGTTTAAAATCTGATAGCTTTCATTCAATACTTCAGCTATTGTTTTTGTACTTCCCTTACACTTGTTAATATTTTTTTGTGTTTACTGCAGATTGAGAATGAAACAGAACCTATTCCGATTACGAAAACTAGAGACAAGTAGTAATATTCACATAGGCAGGAATATTGGCAGAGAAGCAACCAGTCAACCTAGACCCCTTCATCAACAACAACTCTTTGATATCGCTGCAGCAAACATGATTATATTATATATAAATTCATATGTAGAGATATATATATATTCAGAATATATATTTATACATATTTCATAAATATAGAGATTTTTAAGGATTTTTAGAGATATTGATATGGAGATATTTTTATGTATAGATATATTACCGTAAAATTTATTACAAGCTTGAGTGTACAAATAAAATATTTCAAATACAAATAAAATTTTACAGGCGATAAATGGAGTAAATAAAAGCAGTTTGGCCCTTATAGCGGCTGTCTGGCAATAAAATTAAATTGATACTCTTGATAAGTAAATACAGTGAAACATGGATAACTCGCCCTCGGATATAGCGAACACATGGTTAACTCGACTGGATTTGCTTGATCCGTTCCCACGCAATGATAAATGGCTCTATATAACTCGAATTCAACACTGTTATAACGAACTGTTTTTTGCCCAACGGCTACCGAAACGGATGCTATCGCTTTAGAAAATCACTTTATTCCAAGCCATAGAGGTAAACCTCAACTTTTCATAATTCATAAGCGTCGTTATTACCTCCATCGGCAAAATATTTTTGTCAACGACTGTTCTAAAGGTTTAGTGAAATTTGATTTATACTGCTATACGATGAATAGCGCGGACTGGCCCGGCCACGGGCGCAAGGATTTTCGCCACGCACATACAAAACAAAAATCTTTTCAAACTGTTGTTTTGTATGTGCGTGGCGAAAATCCTTGAGTGCGTGACCCGGCTAGCCCGTGACGAATATTTTTCCGAAGTTGATTCCGTGTTGAATCAACGTCGGAATGTTGAATGTTTAAAACGTCTTAAAATTTGTTTTTATTAAGCGTATACGTTTTCTTAGCTAAAAAAACTATTCATCGTTTGACCTAAACACAGAATACGTGTGTACATTCAATAAGTATCCATTCAAAAAGCGTGAGTGATATACAATGTACTGTTAAACCTCGTAAAACTTTTAATTGAACTGCCTCGGAGTGTTGCTCTTAACGAATCCCAGGTAAAGTAAGGTAATCTTTCCATAAACTTCAAGAAATATCGGCAAAATTGATCGTGGGTAAAACGCTCAAAAGAAAAAGATGTCTTTTCTTTGAGCATTTCAGCAACGATCAAGTTTTGCCAATGTCAATCTAAAAAACGTCCTGGTAATAACATCACCTCAAACAACAAACCAATCTCAAGTGATAGAAAAATCTCTATACTTTTTGATAAAAACGTTTTAAACTTTACATTAGAAGCATTTAATTTGAAACAAGCCATTTGTGCTTTTGATTTATATTATAGTTTGTATATGTTCATGTATCTACTAATAAATAAGTGAATACATGGACTTGTGACAGTGCTCTGATAACTTGAACACTCTGATAATTCGAACACTTTTGCTCGGTCCCTTGAAGGTTGAGTTATCCGAGTTTCACTGTATTCTCCTCGTTAGCAGCTGCGGTCACTTCTACCTCAATTTCAAGACCTCCCTGAATGATTGATGATCTTCTAGGAATGACATCCACCACCTTTGCAGTCATTGTGCCTCCGTGTATGATGAAAAGCTGCTTACTCTACTTATTTCACAGGGTAGATGACCAACCGTTGCGCAGTCTGCGTTTACTAGCTTTACTGCTAATGGGCCGTGCAGATTATTGGGCTCTCTCTCACTCTAAAACAAATAACGAAGCGGAAAGGATGGGAAAAATAAATACTGCATTTTACCAAAGAACCAAAGTAAAATTCAATTATTAATTTAGTAAATGGTTTAAAAAAACTCATCACTTACCACAAGGTGTTGGTTCATCAAAGGACTCCAAATCGATGTATATACGTGAAAATCTCTGAGCGCAGCAAGAAATTTGTAGCTTAGCATGATCGACTCATAGTTGTCAGCTAAATAGAAACCTAAACGCGTGGTGGACGCATGTGAAGAGTTAACTCTATTGCTCGCCGCAATAGAGTTAACTCTTAATAGAGAGTGAGTGTGTTTATCTACGAATAAATTAGTCCGCAGATATGCACGAAAAAGGCAATTTGCGCGGAACTTAACTCCGCAAATATATTCATCCTGTAGGGTATTTGTTCTTATTTGCGATATTGTTAAACCAGAATACTACAGCACTGCTGTAGTATTCCTCCATTGATGAATTTAGAGTTTGTCGTTTATATCGTTCATGATGCGCTGCAGCCATAGCTTACTGACTTTGCCAATCTCTGACTTGGTCAGGTTAATCAGTCGGCATGATGGGTTATTTTCAAAGTTAGACTTATGGTCCTTTAATGTGATGTAGGCTTCTCTCTCCACCATAGTGTTAATTCTATTGCTTATGTCTAATTTATCCGTAGTAACTTTAGCTTTACCATTGATAAGCGTGATAGTGTCCTTGTCTGCTTTCTTGTAGTTAGTGGTCATGTTGTTTTTGAGCAGATTTTTGTAATTGTCCCCCTCTAATTTGTAATAGTTGTTGGATTTATCAGCCGGTACTACTAATTTGTACATATATATATATACAAAATAATGATATGTCTATAAATCTGTTCATGAAAAGAGGCAGAGCTAGTAATTCAATCTCTCCAATTTCAGCGTAAGGCAGTCTTATTACATGTTTGATATAAAAACTCTTGAGCAATTGATCTTAGGCATTGCAATGTGTCCTTCCCTTTTCTAGCATGTTAATGATTTGTAGAAACAGGTGCGCTGCTGTAGTTTGATTGTCATCACAGTTTGCTATTGTGCAGCTGATTGAATGGATTGGGGGTTGTAGACCTGTCCCTTACTGTGTGGTTCCTGCTGATGGTGCATGGCTGTATTCAATCATTAGCAAAACATTCTCAAGATAGTGAATGTTCATCTTAGTTGCTTTTCTCCAGCCAGCTAGTGCCGGCAGCCAATAAATTTAATTCAGTTACTCAATTATTCAATAACTCCTCTGCATTTACTGTATATCAAAATAAAACCAAGTTATTGAACACTCCTTCCTTTCTGTCATGTATCATAATTTGTGTAGTGACCCAAAATATTAAATTGCTTTCTCTTTCTTCTTAGTAATTGGATATTCTTTTGTCTTCCCGAGGGTATTAAGTTTTGCCTGTACATATTACCTCTAGTTGGTTACACTCAGTCATCTGCCTTGTCAAATGCGTGGTATGATAGGAGTCGTGTCCTCTAAACCGGGTAATAAAAAGCCTTGAATTTTTTATTGCCCGGGCATTCCTCTAATATATATATATATACATATACATATACTAGCTGTGCTACCCGACATTGCCCAGGTAATAAAAAAGTCTTTGGTCGCAAAATTGATTTATATTTAACATATAACAACATGTGCCATTCTAACTTTCAAACTACATATCATGAGACAAGTGTTTTGTGTAGTTGAAATAATTTAATAGAAAATAAAAACATCCGTAAAGGTTTTCAAAGTTTGACAAACTGCATCTTCCAAACTACATATCATGAGGAAAAGGTTCAAATAAATGTGCAGGTCAAATAAATTACTAAAAATAAAACAACTATAAAAGGGTTTCGATATAAATGTGAAATAATTAGCAAGTAATAGCTAAATTAAGTCGGTTTTGCTACGATTACAATAAAGGATGATTCGGTAAAGATTCAATTATTACGAACTGGGAAAACAAAATAAAAATCCTGAATATGTTGAATTGATGATAACAATTCTTGTATAACATCCATGTACAAATTTAGCTATCGGCCTACGGCCAGTCATTTTACCGAAAAATGCCGATATTGTTTCATTATATGTAAACAATCTTTTTTTAATTCAAACTCTATCCAAAATAGTTTTGTTAAAAACTATTTTGGATAGAGTTTTGGACATAGGTCATAGCTCATAGCTCATAGGTCACCTGTCCAAAGGACATAGGTGACCTATGAGAGAAGGCCTATGTCCACAATTTTGAACATAGGTCTTCTCTCATCAGGTGATAACTTTCTCAAGTTATCACCTGATAAGAGAAGACCTATGTCCAAAATTGTGGACATAGGTCTTCTCTCATCAGGTGATAACTTTCTCAAGTTATCACCTGGTAAGAGAAGACCTATGTCCAAAATTGTGGACATAGGTCTTCTCTCATCAGGTGATAACTTTCTCAAGTTATCACCTGATGAGAGAAGACCTATGGATAACAGTACTTTTACAAGAAGATGATGAAGAGCTCACATTTCTGACATTCCTTTACAACGATTTGCTTACTTTTTTCTAAACAGTCAAGTCTATTCTGCAACGTAAAACAAAAATATATTATATGTTTACTATAAAGCAGAACAAAAAATATTTTTATTATAAAAAGAGCGGTAGACCTACTACCTGTTAGTCATTTATTTGTATCCAATGGTCAAGGTTGGGATATAAGATAACTTCTGATGATACTTCAACTCGTGATATTCAGATTGGTAGACTGACGTCGTAACACCTGCACCAATCGATCGCCTTCAACTATTAATGAACAATTGCACAGCCACCCTATTCTCTGTTTTGTCGACACACCTAACGATCTACCATGACGAACTAGAATGTTTCGGAAGTTGTATACATATAATGCTGTAGATATAACGCTATACGCACGTCATTTTCCTCTTGCAGCGGCGAGATAGGTGACCATTCGAATCGAATTGGAGAACTCGCCTGACTTGACACTGCCTTACATGGAATTTTTTACGTAGTGCGAAGCAAAAATTTCACATAAATTCTTTACTTTTTCTGTTTGCATTGTAGGAGGTATACGTTATAGGAGGTATACGTTATAGGAGGTATACGTTATAGGAGTGTCTACTATATATACTATATGTATACACTATATACATTATATATAAACTATTCATACTATATATATACACTATATATATATATACACTATATATGCACTATATGTTCTCTCCCACTCGGCGAGGAGATTAAAAAGTGCTTGTTTGTAAGAACAACTGTAATTCCGGTAGTCATTGGAGCATTATGTATGTATATTATGTATATTGGAGCATTATGTTACATGCGCACATGTGGCTTGCACATATACTGGCAACAATCAACGCAAGTCAGTTGCAGAAAAGCGCGTTATTGTGAATGATTGTTTAATGATTCACTTGTGCTAGGTCACAGATTCCAATACTAGTGTAGCGTTGTGTGTTTGACGTCGTGTGTTTGACGTTGTGCGTTTGACGTCGTATGTTTGGCATCGTGTGTTTGACGTCGTGTGTTTGATGTTGTGTGTTTGAGGTCAAGTGTTTGACGTCGTGTGTTTGATGTCGTGTGTTTGATGTCGTGTGTTTGACGTCGTGTGTTTGAAATGTTCAACATTGAATATAGCCCACACGGATATATTGCACATTATTTGTACAAAATATTTCAAGTAAAAAGATACAAGCTGCTCACAATCTTTACAAACAGCTCTGCATTGTTCCTAAGATAGCTGATGTGTCTGAGCACAAAGTCTTTACTTACAGACATTCAGGCAACCAAAGTTGAATGCACCGAGAGGTGTGATTCATTTAAAACTGTTTAATTTTATTTTATATCTGCTTATAGCAAAAGTCAAACGTCCTTATTTTTAGTAAAATAAAGCAGAGGTGTCAAGCTATGAACTCAAAACCATTATAAGCAGGCAGATGACTTTACTCAAGTCAGTCTAAAAATTATTTCTGGTGCACAAATTAAAAATGTGATTATACCTAGAATGCTAAGCCTGGTGAGTCCGGTATACCATGAGTGAGTGGTGCCAGTGAGAAATGTAGAAACTACAGTAACGATTTTTACTCTAAAAAATAGTGAACAGGAAACAAAAAGCGTTTGTCGAACCACGAGTTTAGTCTCAGTGCATAAGTCACCTAGAAGTATTTGTATACACCTGTGACTTCTCCTTCTGAGAATACCTAAGAAACAGAGTTTACTGTCATTAAATGGGTTTTCAGCATTGGCCTGCCATATTCCAGCAAATATGTCACTAGCTGTCTGCTAATATTCTAGTACAATCAAAAATTTAGGCTGACAATCTTAGCAAGTGGGAGTTATGCCAACACTCATATTAGAAAGATAATATAGACAAAAATATTTGATAGTTAGTGTTTTACTCACTATTATTTCTATTATCACTTGATTTCTATTTCATTGTTTCAGTAGTAGCTCTACGTGTAACATATTTTCTAGTACTGTCTTCCGAATTGTGAAATAATAAATTATTGAGATCTCTAACTGTTCCTTGAACTACGCTGTTAATAGTGTATTTAATTGTCATAATGGCACACAACACATCAACTCTGTTTTGAAGGTAGCCTTATATACGGTGAATGAGCTTATTTAGAGGCACTACAAAAACTCACGCAGCAATAATGATGCTATTAACTGTTGTGTAAATAGATCCTTGAATGCTGCCACTCCTTTCTGGTATTTGTTGCAGCCTGTGCCTTGCTTCTAGGTGGTGCTGACAAGTGTACCAGATTTACAGTCAGGATTTTCAAGGGAGTTGTTTATTCGATGGTGTGACAACCCACGAAACACCATAGTGCTTACCAACCGAACATCTCCCAACACACTAACACGAAAGCTTATGGAGAAAGGTGACGTCAAGGAATTAGAGTTAGAAGTGGGTAGTTTTCTTATTAGTTGCGTTGTTGCTCAAGAAAATCGCCAAGAATATTATAGACTTTGCTGTGTTTATTATTGTAATAGATAGATGAAGAACAATGACAACTACTGTAAAACCTCTATTTGAACGTCATTGCGCTCTATTTTTCAACCCTTCCTCTATAGTGGCGGTCAAATAGAGGTGGCGTTCAAATAGAGGGTGGCGTTGTATTTTTCAAATAGCTCATCAGAATTTCGGGAAGATAAATTTACCTCTATTACGGGCAAAGCGGATGTCGCCCATGTTTTGCACTCTCTTTTGGATGGAGCAACATTAACACTTGTTGATGCACGAAATCTGCTAACTTTCCTCCAACTTGTAGATCTCTAAGTAAATATGCCTTGGGAAGCCGAGAAATAGCTCTACCAGTTGATATCTATTGCTGGTAATAGTCTGCGATGATGTTATAGCCTGTGCCCTGCTTTCCAATTTGTTGGCGCTTTCAATTTTTTTATTTTATTCTAAATTTGAAGGCATATTTTTATTTTATAACTACAATATGACATGTAACTACACTTGTATATTTGACAATGTTGCATGAAAGCTCATTGTACTCACTGATATGTTCGCTACAGTTTGCAGCCAAAACTGTTCAACTAAATCAAAGAGGAGTTATGAGCATCAATCCATTGTAAGACGAGTTAAGATAACTGTAAGGATAGTATCAAATAATATGCTATAAATCTACAAATTTATAAGTTACATAATAATCTATCAAATGCTACAAATACATATTCAGGAACAAGTAACATAAACAAATCATGCTTATAATACATGAGAAACAAAATTAACATTTTTGAAACAAAAACATTTGCACCGTTCGTTCGGCCAATACGAAAGCCGAGTGAAAGCAACTAGCGAAATCATTTCATTTTCTTTTGGTTTTTTAATACCTTCTACAATGTCCTCTGACCTCAACTGTTCTTCAGCACTGCTGAACTAGTTGATATTAGTGTCCAAACAGTTTTTTAGCCGAGCAAAACTTGTACACGTTGCATTTCGCAAAAATAATGATAAACTTTTAGTCTCATGGACGTTAAGCACAACTTTTAGCCTAAAACTAGTTGTTCACACACCATCATAAATGTAAACCATGTTTCACATACAGTATGCACTCTTACAACGTAAATAATCCGTTTCAGAAATGTTTACGATATACAGATTTTATGTTATAAGAACAGTAAAATACATGTAAATTACTTAATCCGTTCCAAAATCTTTCCAAACTCACCCCTTCGGGCTTACAAAAAGGAAAAACTTTACTTAACCTCTTTTAATTTGTGGGCTGTCCCGTAACTGCAGCATTATTAGTTTGCACGGACAACTTTTTTCCTTTTTATGATCAATCTCACTGGTTTTTGTAGACCATGTTTGCGGTAATTCTACAATATGTTGATGGGGAGCTCATATCTTCGACGCTCATTTACAACGATTTGCTTATTTTTCTAAACAGCAATGTGTACTCTTCAAAGTAAAACTAATAACAAATATTTCATACGTCGACACAAGAAAGCAACACAACAAAATATTTCACAAAAAAGCGATACTACCTGTCCGTCGACTATCTGTATCCAGGTGTCAGGGTTAGGATGAAAGAGAACTTTCGACGGTACTCCAACTCGTAACATTCAGATTGGTGGACCGACGCTGTAACATCTGTACCAATCGATCGCCTTTGTATTTACGAACAATGGGCAGCTTCCCTATTCTATGATTTGTCGACACATCTGAGGATGGATCACGACGAATTAGATTGTTGCGAAAGTTATATACGTATATAATATGTAGGTACAAGGCTATATGCACGTCGTTTTTGCTTTCGCAAGTGCGACGAGATAGATTAACGTTCAAATAGAATTTGAGAACTCGCCCAACTTAGCATTTTATATTATATGGAATTTGTTACGTAGTAGGAAGTAAAAACTTTGCATAAAATTTTTACGCTGTCTGGATTTTGCGTTATAAGAGGTATATGTTATAGGAGCTTCTACTGTACGTCAGAGTATCAAAGTTGGCATTAAATTAGAGGTTTTACGGTATATACCATCTTGTAAATTAGGTAATGTTGACATACTGGTTTCAATATTACCAAGTAATTAATACAAGGATTAAATCTGTTGAAAAGATTGAATAGTTTTATTTTGCTATTCACTGGTGCACGAAGTCTAAATAGTATGAAATACTGGTCAGCATTTACAGACTGGGACATGTCCTCGAGGGTGAACAACTCCTATAAATTTTGTATTGATGAAACTTTCAGATAAAATACGAAACAGATTATCATGTTAAGAGTTATTGTTCGATAATTAGCCGTTTGTGAAGTTATTGTGAGGTTTTTGACTGCCCTTTTATTCCTAACCCATGGCATAAGATCTACTTTTCTGTTTCATTGAGATCTGCCTGCAGAAATCTGTAATATAATTAAAAATTTAGTACTTTACTTCACGCGAAGCTTTGAAACTGTAAAACAACTTCTTTGCCCTCGTAACTCTCAGGCAAATTGGGGTGCTCAAGTATCTAGTCTGCTGTTCTGACCCTCACCAGAATTGTCAATGCTGCAGGTATGCAATATTTGTTTATGTTGCAGGTAAAAGCAAGAGTTAAACTAGATGGTGAGGAGTTGGAAGTGTATCAGAAAAAAAAGTTGGAGGAAAAGCTGGAACAGCAGCGGCTAGAAGCCGAGCGCGAGGCTTTAGAGTTAGTTTACTTCCCTTCATTTTAGTTTTTAATTTTAGAAATATTTTGATAATGCCATTTGCTTGCTTGACCATCGTTCATTACGGGTTAAGATTCTCAACAGACTTTCTCTTTTTATTCGCGAGTAGCGCTCTATTTAGACTTTGCTCTCTCCTAGGGAGTCTGACTCAGATATATCAGACGAGGAACCTGAGGCTCACATACCGGGTGAGAAACAAGACCAACATGACCTGCTACTCACAAGCAGCCAGGCTAAGTCTCGATCAGGCTTCTTCAAGCAGGCCAAGAGGATGTTTCCCATGTTTCCATATGTGGAGGAAGTACTCAAGTGGGACGACTATGGCGAGATCATCAGGTGAGCCACTCAAAGGTTTAGTCAATAAAAATGCTATAGAAGATGTTCCAGCAATTTTGGTAAAGATGTTACCTATCTGTGGCATGTGTTGATTGTTGCCATTTCTGTAGTTGTTATTTTATTATAATTATTATCAATTATCCGGTTATTACGTATTTTGTTAATTATCACTTTATAATTCGTATAACCTATAGTGCTGTTCATTTAGTTTATTGTTATGCCATTTGAGAGTAGTATTTGACAATGGCTATGTTAGGGTTGTCTACCTTCTAGACATTAGCGGATAGCCTACTGTAATAGTCAGCAATAAAGGGCCATTCAGCTGTTAACTCCGCCATTTGTGGCTAGATAGCCAAACCTCTCTATGGGTTTGCTCTACTCATTCTGCTATGTGCACACGACTCACTTGTATAAAATCTAGTCAACAAGTGTGTACATGTATAGCTCCGCTCCGCTTTATCTAATATTCAAGGTGCTGGTGTTCGCGGTAACTTCTTTAATGGCAGATCTCGTTTCTTAGCGTACACCATTTAAACAATTTAGCATTTGTGAATTTGGAGTATTGGATTGCGTTCTGTTTATACATTCACTATATTTAGTTTGGAGGAGTATAACTTCTCAGATGTGAAGTTAGTAGACACTCAAATGATGGCTAGTGAAGAAACGGAAACCCGAATAGAGGAAGTCATGGAGGTGGAACCTGAGCCAGAAAAGCACGTCGAGGATGAGGTGATGACATATGAATGCTGACTTGTTGTTATTTGAGGGTTAGAAAACAACTGACCCGCTGTTGTTTCTTGATAGTCCTAGTAGCTACTGAGCTAGCAGTTTAGTCTATGTAGCTCTATGTTTCTACCTAGGTTATTATTATACCAAGTGTAATTGAAAGAAGCTGCAGAAACTAAGGGGTTTTCAGTTGTGGTGCCACGCAGTAAGATGCTTTGTAATCATTAAAGATGAACTTACACAAAATTTAGTAGATTGTATCAGAAGGTGTCAGTATTTTTCTATCACTTGCAATTGATTGTTATTGATGTCTGGGGTGATCTGACTGCCAGGATGTTTCCAAATCAAAATCAACAAAGTATGATCGCATATAAAACACTCGGAAGAAAAATACATGCGAAATGATGTCACTAGTTGCAATCATTGTTATAGCAGGTATCGGCTATTACGTTAAAGTTGCAGCGTTATGCGTCTCTATTCTCTCGGTCGCTTTGCAACTATAGATGTCATATTCACACTTCTGGTTGATCTAAGCGTTTTAACCACGTCCAAGTTTTGCTGACTTTAATCTTGAAACATCCTGGCAGCCAGATCATCTCAAACATCAAACACAGCCATAAATGATAGAAAAATACCGATACTCTCCGATAAAATTTACTGAAATTTTGTGCAAGTTCATCTTTAACTGGCTGACAGGATTTCTTGCGTGTCTTATTGTATGCGCTACATGTAGATGGAGTTATCCATATTAGTACCCAATGACACCAGCTGACTGTTACCAACACGGTTTCTGTAGATACCTACCAAGTGTGTAACCACAGTACAGACCGTGCACATTGCCGCCAAGGTTCTCTACATCAACTTTGAAGGCAGGTCTGATAGCAAGAGTATCAAGGAATTGCTTGAGAAGATCAAACCTCGGCAACTTGTGAGTGAATCTTGTGCTTGCTCCGGTCAGTTTTGCTCTTTCAAGTGCTTGTAATGGATTGTGGAGTATAAGGTGCCTGTCATGAACTGAGTACTCTGTAGCTGTAGTAGGTTGAGTATTTGTAGTGTTCGTGCGTGGCACGAACCGGGCTCTTAGTGGGCTGTGTATCTGTGGTCCGCTGAATATCTACTAGTAGGTTGCTGGGAGCTCTCTGTTTTGCTCAACAACCCTTTGTTGCTTTTGGTGAATTGAAACAACAAGCAAATCGTTAATTCAAGAACCTACTAAATATTAGTCGTCAAATGTTACATGATAGATTTGATACATTTTATCAAAGAAAAATTCATCGAACAGCCCTGTCCATTGTTTATTTTTGTGCTAGCAGTTGGTAATGGCAGTACTGCTGCCATTCAACTCGGACTCATGCTTAGACTCTCTATGCTTACTGGCGGCCTCTTTTGCAGGTATTAGTTCATGGTAGCAAGGACTCAACAATGTCATTAGCCAAGTACTGCCAAGAGAATTCTGTTTGTTTAGGTGAGGTATTCAGTCCTGCAATCGGAGACACCATAGACGCCACAATGGAGCGTCACATTTTCCAGGTAGAGCACCTGTCACACTCTACAACACCTGTCACATTGTACAGTACCTGTCACACGCTCTTGTACCATTACTTCAACCCTAAATAATAAATTATTACATTCATATTCTGCTGACCAACCTTCTGACCTCATTTTATTCGTAGTCCAGAATCTGGTGGGTGTGTTTCCTCTACGGTCAGGCATAGCCATTTATGCACATGAGAGAAAATCATTACATCACCTAAAGAGATCTAATTGTTCATTTTGCAGGTGAAGCTCATTGATTCACTCATCAGTCAAATAAAGTTTGCAAAGACATCTACAGCAGAACTTGCCTGGGTAGATGGACAGGTAAATGGCCTTTTCTATCCATTTCACTCGGTTTTACGTTCACAAACATTTTTTATTTATACAAAAGCCTGAGATAGAAGACAGCAGTCTGTCCTTTATTAGCAACTCTACAGGTAGAGTAATAAGGGGCAGCAGGTAGAGTAATCAGGGGCAGCAGGTAGAGTAATCAGGGGCAGCAGGTAGAGTAATCAGGGGCAGTAGGTAGAGTAATAAGTGGCAGTAGGTAGAGTAATAAGGGGCCGCAGGTAGAGTAATCTGGAGCAGCAGGTAGAGTAATAAGGGGCAGCAGGTAGAGTAATCTGGAGCAGCATGTAGAGTAATAAGAGGCAGCATGTAGAGTAATCAGGGGCAACAGGTAGAGTAATCAGGGGCAGCAGGTAGAGTAATAAGGGGCAGCAGGTAGAGTAATAAGGGGCAGCAGGTAGAGTAATAAGGGGCAGCAGGTAGAGTAATCAGGAGCAGCAGGTAGAGTAATAAGGGGCAGTAGAAATGTGAGAGTTTCTGAATAGCTATTTAGATTTTAATTCTGGAATTTGGAAAAACATAAAGGGAGCTTTTTCGAAATGGTGTTGTTTTTGATGGCATTTTTGACTGGCGTTCGTTCAATGATTTATCATTGAATAGTTCTATTAGATAGCCTTGGGATTAGCTACTTGGTCATGAATATCTACTATTGATACCAAAAGTACAGTAGTTAAGGCTATTGCGCTTTGCACTTTTCTTACAGATAAAAATACCAGAAGTAACCGCTTCTGATGAGAATGTTACAAATGAGGACGATGAAAATTTGTCGGAAGAGGAGAAACTGCAGAGAGCTACTGAGTTAAAAGAGAAGTTAGGTAGGACCTGCCTTGTACTCTCTCTGGGTTTGTCTTCTCTCATTTTTATCCTGTAAGGAGGATTAGCCGCGAGTCTGTCTGTGATGGGCCACTCAGTTCCGATTACATGTTTGTTGTTTTAAAATGAATAGTGTTGACAGACGTCGTTCAGCCCTATTCACGACCAATCACTGTATAAAATATGTGAATAATATTTGCCATTCAAGAGCTTCAAGGGTAGGTAAAGCACTCAGAGATAGTATATTTATATATTTACATCTGTTAGGCTTGTTTGAAATGAAAGGTGTAACCATGTTCTTTCATAAAACTTAACTATTTGCTAAGTTTAGTCTGTATGATGCAGTGAAATGGGTTCAAACAAAATAAAGTGTAGGAAATTGTTTAGAAAACAGGCCTTCACTATCGTGCTAGTCGCATTGGTAATTAAACAGATGGTTTTTGTGCCTATTGGCATGTTGTACGAGTAGATGAGAAACAGATTGTGGTTATAGATACATGTATGTATAGGAGTGCAAATAAGTGTAGATAAGGGTAAACATTTGTTAGCTTGTGAAGACATGTTTAGACGTGTGTAGATGTAAGTGGACATGTATGAATAACTGTAGACATGTGTTACATGTGTAGATGTAAGTGGACATGTATGAATAACTGTAGACATGTGTTACATGTGTAGATATGTGCATATGAGATGAGCAAACATGGTTGTAGACAGTTGCAGACGAGAGTAAAATACTGTGAGCGCTGACAGCTCGCGCTTATTAGTGCAGTTGTGATGTAACAATACAGTTGTGATGTAACAATACAGTTGTGATGTAACAATACAGCTGTGATGTAACAATACAGTTGTGATGTAACAATACAGCTGTGATGTAACAATACAGTTGTGATGTAACAATACAGTATATATGCTGTTGCTGGTCTTCTAGCTCAACAGGCCGCAGTGAAGGCTGATGTAGTGCCGTCCCTTAATCGATTGCCTGCAAGCCGTATTCCTCCTCATAAGGCTATATTCTTCAATGAACCCAAGCTTGCTGATCTAAAGCAGGCACTAGTCAAGGCAGGATTTCAGGCTGAGTTCAACAAAGGAGCCCTCATTGTCAATGACTTGGTCGCTATTAAAAAGGTCTGTCGCTGTTATACACACCTTTTGCATAATGTAAAACTATTATTGAATCGCTGATGCACTAGGCAAGTACGAGGCAAACAATCAGCACATCCAGCTAATAAAAAAAATGAATGTTAGCACATCTCATAAGGAAACAATTTTAATGCATCTGTTAAGTGATGTACCTACTCATTAAAGTTAATTTACATTACTAGTGGCCATTGTCTGCTAGCACAATTTGTGCAAATGCATGTTGATGGTTACTAGCTGAGATGCCACGATTTTAAATACCGGAGTCAATCCAGCCCAGATATCGTGATATCGGTATTCAGATTTCTAATCCTCTGAGTCTCACTAAAAGCAAACTAGATCCAGATATCTCATATTGCATGGCTGATTTTTGGATTACAGAAAATATTTTATATGTATTCATTAAGGGTGCGGGATTCATCCTGGTGCCTAACTCTTAGTCTCTTCTGACGGAAGTGAAGTCTCTGAAAGGAAGTGAAGTCTCTGAAATGTTTCGTTTTATTTTAATTGATGCTTTGCTAGTCATTATTATCAAGAGAAATGATTTTATCAAAACTGAATGCAAAGCAACTTGTAAAGCACACTCAAACCACTGAATCAAATTATATTTGCAACTGGTTGGGGGTCCCAGTAATAATTGGCCGGTAAGCAGATATAAATTAGTTACTTTAGCAAAGTTACATCCCCTTGTCAAATATCGCACAGCATTCCTTTGATGGTTTTAGGAAACCTTTTTATTATTTGTAGTTTAGTTTTGGAGTAAGTTATAATAACTATTTCTTGTTTTATTTTGATCTGTTGAATCTAGAGTTCATTTTAGCCTGTGAGCTTTTACTCCATCCAGTAATTGAATTGGATCGAAGTGTCTTCATTGAGCTTTTAACATTTATTTGGACAATAAGGCGTTGTTTATATAGGTACCACGCAGGACTAGTATAATTTATTTTTAAAATTTTGGCGTTTTATACTTGGTTAAACAGTATTTCAAGAATTTTTCAGATAAACTGCTTAATACTGACAAATATTTATTCTCGCCTCTTGATTAAGGTTGTCGCTTAAGATTTAGCTGATTTAGCTCGTATTAAAACTGGCTACGCTAAGGCTAACTGTAAACTCAGCTAGACGTTACACATTCATAAAAATAGTTTGGTATGCATACTGTTTGGTAGCAAAAAAATTGCTAGTGAGTCTGTCTTAATAGAATTATACTAGTTTTTGAAAGAAAACACATCTATCCAATTGTTTAAATTTTTAAGCTTGTCTTACGCTCATCTTACAGACTGTGGCTGGAGTAATACAGCTCGAGGGATGCGTCTGTGAAGTCTACTACGCTGTTAGAAATCTCTTGTATAGCCAATATGCTATAGTATAGCATTCACTTCTTCACCAGTTTTATTCATTGATATTTCATTTGTAATATATAATGCCTATCATGATCTCTGCATGAGTCAGTTGGCAATGTAAATATAAAGTGCATCCTGTACAAACTCGACTTTGGAGCTTACTCTTAACAAGTAATAAACAAGGAAGGACAACTCCAATAAGATTTGCTATTAGTCGGTGTTTAAGCGACTAAATTCAACACTGGTCATTATGGAAAATCATGAACTTTGTACTTACACCTATTATACTTTAACAAAATAGGGAAATATACTCTGTCTTCCCTTATCAAGTAGTCATGAAAGAGGACAACTCCTGTTTTAAAATTGCTACAATGTCTACATGTGTTTATGTTGGCTGAGAGCCTCGTCCAGCTCTTTCAAGCTCACCGTCAGTCAGTGTATATGCAGGCCTATACCTAACAGTTCCATCTGAGTCCACGTACTTCAACGCTGGATTCATTTTAGTTGAGCTGGCACTGCCTAGCGACGTGTAGCCATCATCATAGAGAGTACAATACGGTAAACTGAGGCCCCGTAGCAATGTCCAGATGTTACTGTAGCTGAAGCTAAGTATTGGATTTACACGCATTACTGTTGGCCATCCTTGATCAGTTGGTTGGAATGCTGTGAGATGTTGCCCATGTGGGTCAGTCAAGCGGGTTCCCATGATAATTGCCTTTATATTTGGGTGCTGACGTTTCATCTCTGCCAACTGTTCCTTGATTTTTCCAGTGAACTTCATGATAGTCAGTTCATACCTACAGTTAGAAAATCTTATAAAAAGGTCGAAGTGGATTTTTTACAGCTAAAGCAGAATTATATAAAACTTGATATTACGTCATTAAATCCATGCATGATCGCAGGAGTTGATGGCCATGGCATAATTTGTTACGCTTATCGGAGATATGGCAATAGCTGCGTATCCCTAAGTAGCTCCGCTCAAATTATTTGAATTTCACAATTTTCTAAACTACTTTTTAAATATTCTACACCTATTTGCAATTCTCGTCCTAGCCATCCTGTACTCTAACAGTCGTAATTATCTATTACACTATGAATTCGGTGAATCTCAGAATTCGGGCGGTTTATATAAAATTTATTTTGAGTAATTGAAAATGCCGAATTTTGGAAGTAATTATTGAAAATACCTAATTATCAAGACTCTTAATTGCAATGAGTTCATTTCTATTATGACAATGACTGCACATGGGAGTTGTGCTCTCGGAATTGTTTTGTGGGGAGAAAATGACAAATACAGCATCATGCTTAGAATGATTTCGCAACTAAAGTGCTACTACTAGGTGTGCATCCAAACTGAACTGAATCAAGCGTCTGCCTTTCATTTCCTATTCGAACAGAAATGTGTTGAACTTTGAAGAATTATTAATTCACGCATAATCATAATAAATAGTAGAGGCAGACGGAAAGAAAGGAAAATTTTATCCTAAAGATATTTATGGCTAGTATAGCACGCTGGGTACATTTGACAGCAATGATGCTAGCTAGACAAGGATGATGTTTGCCACTTCAAAAAACTTGTTTTATCTAGTAGAACTAAATGAGAAATGGCAAATGAACACAAGTATAAGCATTAAGTATGTGTTCTAGCTCATATTCTAAGAAAAGTTAGTCATCTTGTGTTGTACTTTCTCATAGCCTGAGTTGCCAAGGAAGAATGTTGTTATATAAGTACACTTGTGGTTAACCTAATGTTTACATGACCAGTATAACAGAATGGCTGATGTGAGTCAACGTTGCTTAGAGAGTATGCAAATTAATATGCAAAGTCATCATCAGCCTGGCTTTAGACTCCTATATCTAACTGCTGCCAGCGTCTCAAGCTAGACTACTTGTAGAAAACTAGTTAGCTTTAAAGGTTGACTTGCAACAAAATTCACATTACAGTTATTTGGTATCAAAAGATTCACCATGTCTTACTCTGTTGTGTTGTAAGTGACAAATATGTAGAAATGTGATTCCAAGCTCTTAAAAGCTCAAAAACGAAAAGCCGCGGTAGATTGGAATCGCTTTATTTCGATGACGTAGCCACGAAGTTTGGTTATCGTCTTCTCACGTATGTTCTCACGTGAATTGAAAGGCCAATAAAAAGCTCAATATAAAACTTACCGTAGTACTAGTTTATGACAAACACTTCGGGTTTTACCGAAGACCCCGTATCAAATATAGATGCTCGCTAATTTACAGTTTTGTTCCGGCCTGGTCTAATCAGCCAGTCGTAATCTGATCATGTGAACCAATACTTCGCAAATAATTTTTGCAACAATTTTCGTCATGATTACCAGACAATGATATGTACTCCTTCGAGGTATGGTTAAAAAGTTAAATGAATTTTTATGGTAAGTTATAAGATATCACTGCTAAAAGCGACAGCATTACAATGACGATAAAACAGACGCGTAAGAACAATAGACATGGTTTTATTGAATGCGTGAAGTATATTTGTGAAAATATTTCGACGAATATGGTTGCGTGAAAGTGTAAACAGAAACCATCTCTCACAGCTGCGTCACATTTGAGCCGTTTTGGAAAGAGAATCCAAACTACGGCGGTCTCGCGTGGCTGCGATTAACTGTTCGTTTTTTAGCTTTTAAGATCTTGTAATCACATTTCCACATATTTGGCACCTACAACACAACAGAGTAAGACATGGTGAACCTTATGATACCAAATAACTGTAATGTGAATTTTGTTGCAAGTCAACCTTTAATGAAATTCTAGCCTCAGCCTTAAGTTCAGCATGCTATGTAAGTGAGAAATTAACATAAAGTAGGCCCAAGTCATAAATGTATCTAAAAATAAAAGAAGCACCTACAGGTAGAAAACATCACTGGTTAAATTCGTATACATGTAGATGTTACCTGTCCAAATAGTTTTTTTCTCTGATAAAAAATTCATTGACTAGACATGAGATGAGTGTGCATTCACAAGCTTCAAACTAATTTACACACATTTATAAATCATATAGAGTTACATATTGGTACAATAAAAATAGTATGGTTTGAAACACTAGCAACTTTGAAATACGTCTGGATGTTTATTGGCTTCCAAAATTACCCTTGGCAGCAAAGCAAGTGCGACTTGATCCATTTTATGACTTTGTCAATTATATAACCACTAAATGAAGGTTCTATCATGTTACCAAAATACAAAAAAAATACGAACTTATTAACGTGTATGTCCGTCTCTTCGCCAAAAAACTATTACAAAAAAGTTATTTTGGGGATTGTGGTAAATTTCAGTGAATGCCATGGATTTTGCTGCCTTTAATTTTCTCCTAGCGAAAGTCCATGGTCATCCTTAAATGTACAGAATCTCCCAGTTATTATAAGTTTGTATTAAAAGTTCACCTTTTGTAATGTTACAAAATGGTTTGGATCATTGTAAGAACATCAGCTGGCAAAAAGACCCTCGCCGTTAAAGAGCCGAAACAGTAAAAGCCTCTTATGTTTGTAAAGAATTGTGTGAAAACCTGCTAAAAAGCAATGTAATTGGAAGCAATACATGACTTGCATTGGCAGTCCAGAATCAGAGAATTAACTACATGTATAATCAGATATGAAAGAAAAAGTGAAAAGTGATAGCTGTTATCGGAGAGACTAAAATATTTCATCAACAATGAAAAATATTTTTTCACAAGTACCTTATCTAAAAAAAATGTTTCTGCTAATCTGAATAATAGAGCCATTTAACTAGAAGGCAAACGAGCTACAAATACTTTGAATCCTTTCCAAGAAGTCAAAATTTCCCTCTTTATAATACAAATGAGTTGCTAATGCATAAATTTATGACCACCTGCTCCTTACAGCCTAATTTTAATGCTACTTAACGCAGTAATGGTTCAGCACCATAACTGTGAAACATTCTAGCATTAGAAGCCCATCAACAGAAATATTGTATCTTTTTACATCGTCTGACACACGATCTCACAAAACTTTTATCATTAACACTACAGAATTAACTGCAAAACCAAGATGCATGAATGTATAGTCAAGCAGGTAATGCAAACAAATAACCTGTCTTTGGCTGTCATTTATGCTAAAAAAGAATTACATGCAAGTCACCTGTTGATGCATTCCTCTATAAATTTATCTTCTTCAGGAAAAGGTTCATTGTTCCGTATATAGAGTGCCTGTAGACTGCCTTCTTTACCAAAGTCAGGGTGCTGGCTAGCGACTGCGTACCTACAATATTTATAAATAATAAAAACACCCAAAGGCATGAGTATACAAATTCAGTAAACTACAAATAGTCCATAGAACACCAAGAAACTAGGTCCTTGGTCTAACTATGAGGTGAGCAATTCTATGTGTCAGAACGTGAATCCTGTTTAGCCAGCACGCTATGTGGATTTACCGGCAATATTTATTAAGGAGTTATTCTAGGCTCTGGGGCGGTGGAACAGTTTAAACAAAATTCAGCCCATTCTCAAGGGAATACTTGCTTCAGCATATGAAGGGTTCGCCATAGGAAGAAAATCTCAAAATGAATTAAATTCATTTCCAGAGGTTTGACAGTACATATAGGTCTTTCAAATCACTAAAAGTACGCAGCACATTTCCGAATGAAAAATGAAGACCTCCAATAAACTGAACTTGAGTGATCTTTAACAAAATGGCAAATATATCCCGATATATTTTTTCTCACCAAAAAAAGGTGCTCTTTAAAGCTGTGACAGCAAGAAAGCCAATAACTTTGGCAAAAATGATAATGGAACAGACAACTCCCTCATTGAGCAGCTTGTACTCATTCAGCTGACTTAAGCATGAAGCTATCATAGCTTTTACTGTAGAGCTAATTATCTAGTTGGCCAACTAAAGACTCGATGGCTAAACGTTGTTACATCATCCCTTACTTCCTTTTAAAAAGCATTAAATTTGTAAAAGAAAGAAACCTAACCAAGTATACCTGATAAGTATGGTTTGCAAGCACAGTCTAATAATAGTAATCAGCAGAAGGCCAGGTGAAAAACTAGGTGAAGTTCGGGTAGATACTAGAGAGTGTCACGGCACCAAATTCCAAAGCTAAATTTTACTATTGTAATTAAACCATATATAAAACAGCAATAAAAGACTTAGAATATTATATATATTTTAAATTTCATCCTGAGAAGAGTCATCAGCAAACCCAAGCTTCTGAAACTGAAGACATCATAAATATCTAGAGGGTGAGTACAGGCCAGTTCTACTGCTAATTTAGACCGTAACCTCTAAACAGGTCTGCATATAAAGGTAAAATAGTTGTTTGATAGGATGTGTAATACGAATATGATACGGCGACATTATCAGCTGAGAAATGAATGTCCAGGCCTGAGACAGTTTGAGGAATTTGGGAACTTTTCAAGGGTTTAATTAATACCAATAGAGAGGTTCAACAATGCTTTTACTAAAAATATATACGTGCTGATCCTAGGCCCCTTTAAATAAATGTTTACAACTTCCATTCTGAGTTTAGCTACTGATATAGTATCACCTAAACCATAAACAACTTCTAAAGCACATCCCAAGATTTAAAAAGCATGTTTGACTTTTCAAGGTTATAACCTTTTCATGACTATGAAAAATTTTATAAAATAAAACTTAGTCAATAAAGTAAATACTAGATAGTCTTTATCAATTAGGTTTGTCAACTGGTAACATTGGTGCCCTTACAGTCAATACAGTTCATCACACCAGCTGGTCAAACCACACTGGTACAAATATACATCTTTGTTGCTAAAACATCAGGCACTACGAACCAGATATGGAGTAGCGCTGTACAGTCCTTTCCTCCATTGAAGCTGATGCATATCTCATCCAACTTATATCGCTCTAGTGCCTCAGTGCATACGGACATGGCTTCTGTAAGGGGAGCCTCTAGCTCTGTCCTCAACATTTTTTTCAAGTCGTGACTCGCCGAGTCTAATGGATTCTCGTTGTAGTCTATCTCGACGCCAGGCAGTAAACTTTGCCTAAATTTGCTAACACATTGTTCTACAATATCAGAATTCAATGACTCAAAGGTGATTCGCACCTTGTAGTAGTTGTTGTCAAAAACTGGGTAAGAGCCAATCGTTACCTCTGGAAACTGTTGCGCAACATGGCTAAGCTTTCGAGCTATGCTCATTTCATCTAGTGTTAGGTACACCGTCTGACCAGCCGCTGATACAGCGGAGCTTCCAATATGATCCTCTACAGCTTTAATTGCTAACTTCAAAAATCGAGGCACGCCCGGTAAAATAAATATGTTCCTCATTTGCACTATTGGAAAACCTTGGTTATTTGGAAACAATGAAGCCATCCTTGGAATAGTTGAGAGTTTCTTGTGAGTTTCTGTGTAGTTCTCCTTGAAGTAATTTTTGTAAATACTCTCCAAGGCCTCATCAACTTTCATCTCATCTCTAAAAGCTTTTGCAGCTGCCTCAAATGTGATATCATCATGGGTGGGGCCAATTCCTCCAGAAGTAAGTACAAAAGTAAACTTACTCGAAAATTCTCTTAAATAATGTTCAATCATGTTGAAATCATCCGGCACCATCACAACCGTCTTCACCTGAACTCCTTTCTTGTGAAGCCTTTGGCACATATAGAAAGAATTGCTATCTTGCACCTGCCCTTTCACTAGCTCATTGCCTATTATGATGAGCCCAACAGTTACTGTTTTCGAACCACTAGTAGAACTCATCATGTGTTTTCTAAGAGCCCGCAGTCTCACAAGTCCGATGTTGCTACCACTTCTGCTAGGAAATCTAGAGAGCAGAATATTCATTCCTCGTCTAAAAAAAGTTGATAGCACAACTTATACCTTAAAGTAAAAACGCAACGTGGAAAACTTCAACAACAACAGACCCGTTGATAAATAGCCCAAATATATGCCAGAAGGACATCAACCTACAAATACAACCCATTGCTATTTGAGGTTATGGATTAAGATTCCAAAATCACTAGTGCATGTATGACTCTGTTGTATATTACTATGAGAACTAAAAGCCATGGAATGTTGTTATTTTAAACCTGAACACAAGAATTTTTGACTATTGCATCTGTGGACAACGAGAGTCGTGACTATTTCAACTCTGTGCAACCAGCTACATAGTTTATGATCACATGAAAATTATAATACGCAGAAGTTGCAATCATAGAACATAGACTAGTCATAGACTTAGAACCGATAAACTTCAAAAGCTCATCGTTGTCACCAGGTTTATAAGATGAACAACGTTAATCTGTCGCAGGAATGTAATTCAATTTATATACGTCTAGCGTCTCAGCAAAATATCAAACAACCTGATCGAATAACTTCTGAAAAAGGATTTGATTCTTACTGCAGAGCGCTGTCTGTTTATAAATGAAAGCAAAGCATCTAGAAAGTTCCTAAATGGACATGTGCATTTGACATCAATCGTGTAGTCATGAGAAACGCATGATGAATAATGCAGAGGTCACATAGAAACATAGTCAAATAAACTATGCGGTAGTCACAGCAAACCATGCCATATATCCACAAACAACACAATGTGCTAGTCCACAAATAAAATTATCAGAAATATAAGCAAAGATGAGCAATAATAAAACTCCATATAATGGTACATCTACATGTATTAGTCATGTGCAGCCAAACCTCAATTTCGTGACAATAGTGTTGTAAGCTTATTGTTCATGACTCAAATGTTTGCGCTGCTCCAAAATTTGTGACTATTTCGCACCTGCTAGCATCAAACCTAGTTCTACTCCGCTTTTAGGCCAATGATCAAACAATGATATTCTTATTTACTCCAGTTTTAACTAAAAATCACAAGGAAATAAACTGCACAGTAAATAAAGGAAATTGGGTTTAATTGAAAAGGCTATCATTTGTATGAATTCTGGTGAAGAACTAAATACTGGATCTTCTAGGTGCACCATTCAAAAGGAACATCCGCAGAGAAAGTCATTAAAAAACTTAACTTTTTTCTCGTGATACAATGAGCTTTATGTTTATACTTACACAAAATACAGTTATTGCATACATCAGAAAAACATACCATTCAATATTGAGAAGCTATCATCTCTCAATACTTTACTCTTAATTAACAGTAGTCGGCCAAACCTTTTTGCCGCACGCTAAAGCTTAAAAAATGTGACGGGGACCAACAAAGCGGAAAAGTGCACGCCCATGACTCATATTGCGACTACAAAAAAGGACAATTCGAGGAGATTGTTGATCGAGCGTTTCTTTATACCGACCGGAGTCCACGTTACATTGAATCCTGTTAGAAATCTTCAAGCACATAAAATTAGATTAGCTAATTATATAACATAGTCGGCTTCGATTGTACTTATTTCAAAGTGCTATTTGTGTACTGCCATAAGTTTAATCTTGAAGGAAGATCCAGGACGAATATATATGGCTGGAGTCCACTAACGAAGTGTTCGTGACTCGACAACGTCTCATCGTCCCTCAAATGATTCTTCTGCAGAAGCTAAATCTTGTACATTTTGGGTATGTACATTTGAAACGCCTAATTATATCGTTGAGATTGAACTAAATTGTTTGTGTGTTTTACTTACTGAAATATTTTTAAAATTTTTTAGATCATAACTCATTTTTAAATGAGTTCTGCTTCGACAAACAATAATTCAGGGTGCTTCAGTCAATGGAGTCGAATTTCTGCCTAAAACGCGTGCAACCTATGCCTTATATATGCTCGCTTATTTTTTTCAACAGGATTTTAAATACATAAATGAGTATCACTTATTGCTGGCTTGTTTGAGTGTAATTATTACAAAATTATTCATCTAGCCTTTGAACTAATTATTAGTACAATTAAAAATAGCAGGTACTAAAACTAAGCTTGTTGTTTACGAGACCCTAGTGAGATCTGGGTTAAAATATGGGTGTCAAACATAGGGTCCTACTCTTAAAAAAGATATGAAAAATTAGAAAAAGTCCAAAATAAGACTCTGTTGAGAAACAATGCAATATGCCTCAGTGAATATTAATCGACTAATTGTTTATTTCATATTACGATCTGATTAATCAATTATCTTTTCTCTCAAATTATTTCACAACAACCTCGTGTATTCATATATTCCGTTTCACGTTTTATGTTCTCAAAATAAAGTCAAGAACCATGACGAATTTATCGGGTGGGCTCTATAACTTGTTTGGGTTTATGGCTGCTTACTAGCTAAAGGCTGACCAACAGAATTTTGAACATTACCCTTCGGACAGTATTTTGGGGGCCATGTTTTGTCACCAAGCAGGAAACCAAAAGCGGCGCCTGTGTGACTTATATTTATATTGGGTGTGGCCAAAAGGCAAAACAACAGCACGTGCGTAGCATCGGTAAAAGCAATACCGTAAAGTCTGTGACTACGCACGTGGACATACAGCTACAACATGTAACAGGTTCTTTCCAAATAGAGAATATTAGTCATTTACCAGCAATTCCACATTCTGCTGCCATTCAGTGACCTACCATTGATTCATGGCTACATCAACAGGTTATGGGCCCAGGGCCAGTGAAAATGAACTACTGCAGAAACTGCATTTCAATGGTGACATGAATTGCTAGGACATTTGGGAAACCAGATTCCTTGCTCACTTATACACTCAAAATGAACTTGTTCATCAGTCAACTTTGCCAAAAGAAGATGTTGATTATCATACAGATTTTAATAAGCACAGTAAACGAGCCTACGCTGAGTTAGTTCAATACATAGATGAAGGCTCTTTACAACTTATCATGTGAGATGCTAGTAATGACGGACGTAAGGCATTACAAATCCTTCGTAATCACTACATATCCATTGAAAAACCAAGAGTATTTACACTGTATGAACAACTCACTACCATCGAGATTAATGAAGCTGAAGACATTACAGGATATCTAATTCGTGCTGAAAATTATGCAACTGGTTTGAAATCAGCTAATAAAACAATCAGTGACAATCTGATAAAAGCCATGATTTTGAAAGGCCTCCCTTCTTATCAATCATTCATTGTTGTACATACGCAACTTGATAAAACTCACTTTCGCTGAAATCAAAGCCAAACTCACAAACTTTAATTGACACCAAAGAAGCCAACTCGCAACTGCTATGACTGTTAGCACACAAAGGCGAACAAGGAACCAAAATCCTTCCGGAACATTCTCTAACCAGAAACCAACAAAATTCCACAATATTTCAAGCCAAGTTTGTCAGGCATGTGGAAGAAAAAATCATAACGCATCTCAATGCTACTCCAGAAATAAACTGAAATGTGGCCATTGTCACCTAAAAGGACATGTGGAGATAGTTTGCCACAGAAAAGAGAACTGTTATGTCAAATACTGCCAACACAACACATGATGATGATGACTCATTTGCATTCAAAACAGGTACATTCAACACCACAAACCCTTCATCCCAGGATTCTGAATCATTCAAACTCATGGTCTACTGTTGCGCAACAAGCCATGTAATAAACACCAAAGAAGCTTTCATTGACTTTGACCACTCTGTCCAGCCAACAAAGCATTTTATTGAAATGGTTGATGGTCACTCATCAAATGAGATCATCAAGGCTCGTGGGACCACCAAATACACAATCATAGACAAGCAGAATCAGGGGAGAACCATGTTCCTCAAAGATGCACTCTACGCCTCTAGCTTTTCTCAAAGCTTATTCTCAGTACGCGCAGCCACTGCATGCGAAGCCAAAATCTCATTCTCACCAGAAAGAAACATCCTAGTTACAAGAATCACAGAGTTCCCCATCATAAGCAAATGTAGACTGTTCTTCCTACAAACAAACAACAGTGAGAAACAGAGTTCTGCCTATGTAACGAAGTCACTTGATGAATGGCATAAAACTTTGAGACATGTCAATCGTGAAGACATAATCAAACTACAGGAGGTGGCCGATGGCATGAGAGCTTCTGGTCAAACAAAGTATCGTAAGACCTGCATCACTTACCTAAAAACAAAGCTATCCAAACAACCGCACAAACAAGATGAACAACAGATCCTTGCTACAAAGCCCCTCCAAAGAGTACATTCAGATCTTTGTGGACTGATATCTCTGACATCTAAGAAAGACCACACATTTGCTATCAACTTCATAGATGAATTCTCAAGCACGGTACACACATACCCACTTCGTCACAAAGATGATGCCACAACAGCCCTGAAGCTGTTCATCACAGATGTTGCAGCAGTTGGAAAAATCCAAGCGCTCCATTCAAATGGAAGAGGAGAATACATTGGTGCATCTTGCACAGTCATAATGAGAGGACATGGAATCAAACACACTACCACAGTCCCATACTCATCTTACCAGAATAGTAAAGTTGAAAGATCCTCGCGAACACTCATGGAAAGCTCAAGAGCGATGATTAAAGATGCAAACCTTCCTAAGAATTTGTGGCCCTACGCACTTCGTCATGCCCAATACATCCGCAACAGAAGTTATCAGAGACGAACCGGGTCAACTGCTTTTCAACGGATGACAGGTATCAAACCAGACATGAGGAAGCTTCATCTATTTGGCTCATCATTCACCTACTACTCAGAGGGTCACAAAACAAAGTTACAGGACCGAGGCCAACCTGGTACCTACTTAGGTATACACACAAGAAGTCAGAGTTACATAGTGTTGATAGAGAGAAACACAATCATAACCTCAAAAAATCTTCAGATCCATAAAACTGGAGCCTCGGATATGGATGACGATTTAATTGAAGAACCAACAAATATCAGTGGAAATGACACTAATTATTTTCATATCGCAAGAACCTGAAGAAAAAACAAATTTTAGCAGAAATGGCACACCGATAGGGGATGTCTTGCCATAAGGACCTGCTGACGGAAAAAAATAAAAAGCAGAAATGACACACCGAGAAGCGATGTCATACCACAAGAACCTGCTACAAAACAAACTAACAAGAGCAGAAATGACACACCAAAGGGTATTGCCATACTACAATACTACAGTATTGTTATATTGTAGTATACATACTTATAATACGATATAAGAGCCTACTGAAAACCTTACAAATACCAAAACGCATCCCAACAGACAAAGAAATGAACCAAAATATTTATCTGACTATGTTCACAAAACAGTCGATGTTGATTATGCGTACAGGGTGATATACAATGTCCTCCACACTTATGAAGAAGTCATAACATCTAATGAAAGAGACAAATGGCAGGAAGCAATGGACATTGGAGTAAACACTGAAAGAAAACGAAACCTAGGAAGTCAAAACCTTACCTGCCAACAGAAATGAAACCGAAGCATGTTGGGTTAATGCCCTGAAGCAAGGTGAAGCCCCTGGTCAAGTGAAGTATAAGGCCAGATATGTGGCCAAAGGCTATTCCCAGACTCGGGAAATAGACTATGAAGAAACTTTCTCACCTACCACAAGAAGCATCAATTCGGACCTTACTGCAAAAGACTACTAATGAAAGTCTGGAACTCCATCAAATGGATGTTAAGGGTCATATCTGAATGCACCCATAGACAACGAGATTTATCTTGAACAACCACGAAGCTATGAGGAAAAAACACAAGATGGCACAAAACTCAGCTGTCATCTGAAAAAAATCTATCTACGGCCTGAAACAAAGTGGGCATAGCTGGTATCAGACTGACAGAATTCCTGACATCAAATGGATTCACTTCAAACTTAAGTGACTCATGTATCTATACAAAAGCTGATCTCAGAGACCAAATTCTGATCCTGTTCTGAGTCGACGGCATCATCATTGCGAGCAACAAACCAACAAAGATTGACTATACAAAGAAGCTTCTGAACAAGAGATTTCACATGGATGACAGAGGGAGACTCGAAGGGTTCCTTGGCATTGACTTTTCATTTGGTGAGAAAGGACATTACCACATGAGCCAAGAGAGGTACACAACCAAGATCTTGCGCAAGTTCAAAATGGAAAACTGCAAACCGGCAGCAACACCCGCTGGGAAGGGAATCCAGCTACTATCTAACAATAACACAGAAACTGACGACACGAAGAATTATCCCTATAGAGAAGCCATAGGCGGTCTTTTATACCTCATGACGGCCACTCGACCAGATATCTGTTGGACAGTTTCCAAGTTATCTCAATATCTGAACAACCCTGGGAAACCTCAACTCGAGGCACTGAAACGCTGGTTTCGATATATCCAAGTAACCAAACACTACAAGCTGACGTTTACACAAAGTCGCGGAAATTTAACTGGCTATTGTGACTAAGATTGGGCCGGAGACAACGAGTCCCGAAGATCGACCTCTGGATATATGTTCACACTCGGCAGTGCTCATATTAGTTGGAGAACCAGGAAACAACCGACTATCGCACTATCATCGTGTGAGGCTAAATACATTGCTTTTGCTGAAGCTGTGAAGAAGATGATTTATCTACGTGAATTTTGCGTATCACAAGGACATTCTATTGTTCAACCACCAAAAACACACATTTACTGTGACAATCAATGTGCTATAGCACTCACAACAAAATGTCCAGGTCAGATGAACCGCACAAAGCATATAGATGTACGATATCATTTCATCCATGAGTGTGACGAAGCTGAATATCAGTGCATACCAAGTAGCGATAACCTAGCGGACATCCTGACGAAGCCATTGGGGAAGGTACAACACCAGCATTTGACACAAAACATCGGCATAAACTTTGCGGGGGTGTGTTGAGAAACAATGCATTATGTCTCAGTGAACACTAATCAACTAATTGTTTATTTCATGTTGTGATCTGATTGGTCAATAATCTTTTCTCTCGTATTATGTCACAACGATCTCGTTTATTCATATATTCCGTTTCACGTTTTATGTTCTCAAAATATAGTTAAGAACCATGACAAATTTATCAGGTGGGCTCTTTCTAAATAGAAAGTATTAGTCATTCACCAGCAATTCCACACTCTGTTGCCAGTTGCCAGTCAGTGACCTACCATTGATTCATGGCTACATCAACAGACTCATATTTATCTTTAATATCAAAAGGATCGTTAGCTTCTCAAAAGATCAGATCCAGGTATTGATTCGCTACAGGAAAGGAAAAATTAATTAGTCTTAACTTTTTCATGAGAGTAGAGCAATCCGGCTTGATTCCATCTGATACCGATGAAGCTGATCATTCTTATAATACAAGACACAATAAATGTCTCCATTTACCAGCATTAAGAAGCTCAGCATTTTAAAACACACTTTTTTCGACAATTATAAAATAATTGCATTAAGCCCTTTTATATATGCTCTCACAGCAAAACTGAGGTGTAATGTCTGTTATGCAAAAAAGAGAGCAAAAGAAAAAATTTTTGTTTTTCCAACAAGTTATATAGGTGTCCCCTTATCCCTTCTGACAGTCTCTGATGGAAAACCAACAATTAGATTAGGTTTGAAACGAGACGAATTATAAGCTTAGTTGTTGTTTTTGCCGAGCTGAAACTTGAAAACTATTTGGCGTAAACCTGGCGCATAAGATTTTCAACTGATGATGAACCATTGCGCTACAAAGTAGCCTCATGTATCCCCTGCCATTTTTTATTCCGATCAATGAGCTGCATTCATTAGGCACAGATAATGCTGCACAAACTTGAGGTAGTTCATTGAAGAATTATTCTTCGAAATGGACAAGGCTTCAACAAAAATCTAGCGTTAGAATGCATCAGGGTGTTGCCAAATTTATATTAACTTCAATTTTTTTCACATTTGACAGTAGTTTATATACATGTAAAGTGTTGTGCTAAGTGTATTTTGAAAACAGCATTAACTTATGCTATTTGTTTGAAAATAATACGACTTTTTTCTAAGTGTTCCAAAAAGTATGCTTCTTTTATTTTTGAGTCAGGTATAGTTAAATCGATACTATATTAAATAGAAAGTCTTTTGTTTTGTAGAAAGTCTGAAGTTTAAAAAACTGTTCTAAAAATCAAACTTTAATCAGTCTTTAACTTTAAACTAAATCATGTACCAGAGTCTCTCGTTTTAATAACAGTCCCTCAGTAATAACAGTCCTTCAGTAATAACAGTCCCTCAGTAATAACAGTCCCTCAGTAATAACAGTCCCTCCGTAATAACAGTCCCTCAGTAATAACAGTCCCTCAGTAATAACAGTCCCTCAGTAATAACAGTCCTTCAGTAATAACAGTCCCTCAGTAATAACAGTCCCTCAGTAATAACAGTCCCTCAGTAATAACAGTCCCTCAGTAATAACAGTCCCTCAGTAATAACAGTCCCTCAGTAATAACAGTCCCTCAGTAATAACAGATCTCATAATTGCTTCTTGAAATGAATTGTCATAAAAACTTATTCTTCATTCTTACAGAATTTCATCTTGATCTATAATAAAGACAATAACATCTTGTCATAGATGGACACACATAACCATCCAAAGTTGTTCAAATCACAACCTTGAAACTGAACAAATTCATACTCCAGTTTGATGGGACAATACACAAGTAGTAATTGAATATGCCACTTCATTTCTCCTCTGCTGGTTTATTCACATTGCATATTCATTAAAATGTAGTCATCCATAAATAAAAAGGAGATGAATAAACGGAATGAGATAAATAAATAAAACATGCTCTGATTGTTAACACATCTCACTCCTTTTGCGGGTATAGCAAGATGATTTATTTTGATGAATGCCTTTTTCAATCTATTTCTCGTTTGTTCGTTGAGAATTCTCTTTCGTTTAAACAAGTCAAATATGAGTTCCGCTGAGTGCTGACATACTGTTTCTGTTGCTGTGTGGCCATCTCTTCACTCTAAACTTGCATCTCATTATTGCAGATTTTGTTTTAAAAATATTTTTGCAGCTAAAATCTATTCAGTGTTAATTTTGTAATACATTGATCATGTCAAACTGTGAAATGTTTGCAGGCTTCCTAGTTGCATACAAAAATGGCGATGCCTCCGAAGCTTCTCGTATCGAGGTAAGTCAGTCTCTACTTGTCTTTAATATGCAGCCTTCCATTATGAGTCTTGTTTGTTGTTCGTAACGCACAGGTGTCACAATTTGACTAGCGTACAGAGCTGTGAGCTCAACTTATTTCATATCATTAGATCACACATGACTCTGAATAAGCAAAATTTCTGAATGGATCCTTCCAAAATTTGGCGGAACAGAGGTACCAGATTATTGATACATCGTTACTATAATAAGAGTTGTCTGTCCAGTGTTAGAGGTTAGGATAAAAGATTGTTCGAACAGGACTCGAACTCGGTGATATTCAGTTTAGTAGCTCAACATTGCAACGGCAGCGCTAAATGACCACCTTTCAAAGTTTCAAAATAATTGTTACTAATAGTGTAGATATAATAATAAAATAAAAGATATAATAATAAAATAAAAGATAAAATAATAGATATAATAGAATAAAAGATAAAATAATAGATACTTACTCTGTGCGCTTTATCGGCACACCTGACAATCTCTCACAGTACACTAGACTGCTAGGTTACTATATATAAGACATAAGCTTGGGAAAAGGCAAGCTGTTTGTTGCTTTTTGTTCCTTTTTATCGCTAGAATTTAAATCGCCATAAAACATGCCTGTTTCAGAAGGCATATTGTTTGATTGATTGCGAAATGGGGAGATGATGCGATTCTGTGAGAGAACAACTTTTATCCCAACTTTTTTGTGTAGTCTGAAGACGAGTGCAACGGTTCAGTGTCAAAAGTGCCAGGAAAAAGGCCATTGGACGTATGAGTGCACCAATGAGAGGAAGTACCTTTATCGGCCCTCCAGAACCAAAGAGATGAAAAAAGACCTGAAACGGCGTCAGTTGGAGAAAGTTGTTTCAGCCAAGTAACTTTAATAATAATACATTATTTGTGTTGCTCTCTGGTGAACTTAGGCTATCTCGAAGGCTAATAGCACTTTAGTTAATAACTTATAGGAGAATTCATGTCAGTTTATTTTGTGTGTACCTATTTTCTGCAAAACTGAGGCTTATTAGCAAAAAGTATCGAAGGTCAATTCTAGTGAATGATTACAATATCATTTGTTTTATGTTATCACAAATGTCTTTTCAATCATCTCTAGACTGTGAGGTGGGTTATAGCATCACAGGTTTGTGGAAACTACTTCCATGAATTTAGCCTGTATGTTTATAGTATTCTCTATTACAGTTATCCTTCCTACTTCACAGGGTTTATGTTCTAGACCTACCCAGAAAATGAGAATTTCTTCATGTAAACTAGTTGTAGATTCTTTTGTTATATGAGCCACAACTAAAGCACTTAGGAACTGCTTTCGAAATTCTCTCAATTACTATTCATATAAGTACATGTCCTTTGACACGTGGCGGGCACTCGTTTAGTACATTGTACTAGTACATTGTACTAGTACATTGTACTAGTACATTGTATATACAGTATTGAAATTAGTGAGAGATTAACAAGCGCTGTATGGCAAAGCACGGCTGGAACAAGAGTCAAAGAGACAAAGTTAATACTAAAAGTTCTTGAGCCAATCAGTGTCAGGATAACAAAATGATGGAAAGCACCAATTGGTGATTTTCTGTAGATGGAGGTAAAGGGATGGTCACATTTCATTTAATAGTTGAAAAGTGGTCTCGAGCTTTTCTGGTTAGAGATTCTATTTTTATCATCTCTAGGTGACTTCTCATCAAAAGGCTGTGCGTTCCCATTCATGCCTTAGAAATGAGACCGACAACATATCATAGGCTGTTCATATACAAACGAAGGTCAGCAAACACCCGCGATGCGACCGAGCCTCGATACGGCCAAGCTTTGATAAAGCAGAACCTAGATACAGCTAAGCCGCGAATATACAGTTATTTATAATCCTCAGTATTATAAATAACTCGGCTCGGGCAGACCTCTGCTCATTGCAGTATTATAAATACAGTATACCGGTACTCTTCTACATGTAGTTGTGTAACTCTATCGCTTCATAAGCTGCCCTAACTGCTACACCTTCACATTACAGGAAGGCTGCACAACGTGCATCAAAACGGACTGTGGCAGGCAAACTTAAAAAAGATTCAAGGTACTGTATATACTCTATTCCTTTACCTAAGGTACCGTATATACTCTATTCCTTTACCTAAGGTACTGTATATACTCTATTCCTTTACCTGAGGTACCGTATATTCTTTATTCCTTTACCTGAGGTACCGTATATACTCTATTCCTTTATCTATGGTACTGTATATACTCTATTCCTTTACCTAAGGTACCGTATATACTCTATTCCTTTATCTTTGGTACTGTATATACTCCATTCCTTTATCTAAGGTACCGTATATACTCTATTCCTTTATCTAAGGTACCATATATACTCTATTCCTTTACCTGAGGTACCATATATACTCTATTCCTTTATCTATGGTACCGTATATACTCTATTCCTTTACGTAAGGTACCGTATACGAGGGGCGATCGTAAAGTTTCAGGAATTGTCTCAGTACACAAAATCCGTTAATCGTAATCACTTAATTTAAACTGTCCCCTTCAAAGTAATCGCCTGAGCTTGCTATGCACTTGTCCCATCTGTGTTTCCACTGATCCATACAATGCTGGAAATCACTTTCCGTAAGGCTTCGGAGTTGTCTCGTCACATTTTCTTGAATAGTTGGTATGTCGTCAAATCTTTCACCTTTCATTGTCAATTTGACTTTGGAGAATAGGTAGAAGTCACATGGTGCTAAATCAGGTGAATAAGGGGGATGGTTAAGCACAGTCACCTTATTTTTTGCCAAATACTGACGTACCATCAATGAGGTGTGAGCCGGAGCATTGTCATGTTGTAGGTACCAGTCTACAGTAATTCCCTGGCCTAGTCATTGATCTTCACCATATTTATCTCCATAACCAGAGAATCTAACACTTCTGCCCTTACTATTATCCCGGTACCCTTCATCATACCGGCTCGTCTCGCGCCTCTCCTTATACTTCTCCCCCTCAAACCTATCCATACTTTTGTCCCTGTACCTACTAGACTTGTCTCTCATCTCGCGGGGGCTTTCTCGGCCCCTGTACCTCTCCCTACTAATATCCCTGCTGCCATATCGCTCATAGCTACTATCACGGCTACCTCCTGACCTCCTGCTTCGACCTCGTCTATCGTAACCTACATCGCCTCCCTTATCCCTGCAATAACGGGATACATGTCCTCGCCGTCCACAAGAAAAACATTTAATGTGGGGACAACTCCGCATCTCATGACCACTACCTCTGCAATTATAGCAAACTATATCTCTACTTTCCCTACTGTTTTCTCCATGTCTAGAGACATACCTTTCCCTGCTATTGTCTCTATACTTCCTACTGCCACTGTCCTTGTTATACTCCCTGCCTCTTGTCCCATATCTACTAGTATCATGCTCCTCACTACCATAATACTCTCTACTCCTAGGGCTACCCCTAGGGAAAGATCTACCTGCTGATACATAACTTCTATCTCTATCATTACTCCTGTACTGCGCTCGACTATCAAACTCTGATACCTTTGCTACTTCTCTCTTAACCTCACTTTTTAAATCACTACCTCTACTATCTGCTCTCACGAACCTGTCTGAATGATTCGCCATCTCACGAGCCCTCAATGCCTTATGTAACAACTCCCAAGTCAGATTGGCGTTCTTCATTAAATCTCTGCTTACTTCTCTATCTCTCAACCCGTTAACCGCCACTATAAGGGCAAACCTTACCCTATCATTATTGTTAGTCACCTCCGCATATCTGCTCAAACTCTCTACCCGTTGTAAATATTCTCTATCACTTTCTCCAAGTGCCTGCCTAGCCGTAAGGAACTTATGCCCCTTTACGAACATACTCTCTTGTCTACCATAATAATCCTGCAAAACCTCCACTGCCCCTTCATAAGTAGAATTTACGCCATCTACGTTAAACCCTGCACTCCTCAATACCTCTTTACCACTGTGCCCAATAGCTCTCAATAGTGGCACTAACCTACCTCTCATAATAGGGCGTCTATTGTCCCCTTCACCTTCATAACCTCTTCTCTCAACAGCACTCTCAATACATAAATTCATCTCTTCTATAAATCTCTCCCACGACCCATCACCGTGCTCACCAAACACCAGCTTCGGAAACCCACTCTCCATCTCTACCCAACACGATATCTCTCTCGCCACAAATTCACTCTACCCCACTCATGTGAAATTAGTGTAATTTCCACCTCCGAATATGTAATAAATATTTACACCTCACCAACACCGCTACAACACCTCACAACACCACCCTACCTCACGTTACCTCACCTGCACGCCCGTGAAAGGGTCTAATCAACCGTTTAAACTTAACCCCGTAACCAGAAAAATTATCGCTAACGTTAACACACAAAGAAAAAAAATTAGAATTTTGTCAACTGCGCCATGTTGTATAAATCAATGTACTCACATGTACTGATGTGAAGATGAAGAAGAGCCTCGGTCTTTCGTTACACTTCCTTATATCCTCCCCTATACTGCCTTACACTAGCTTATCTACTAGCTTTACCCACTAGCTTTGTCCAGCTTTATGCACTCACCGTAATTACCAAGACCACCTGTACTGCCTTGAGCTCAGACACCAATATAGCCTGAGCCTAACAAATCCCATAATACAACAAGTATACCGCGCAAATTATGTGATGTTCCAGATAGAAAAAGCTAAGAGATAAAATCCGGTGTTTACACTCGCCGCCAACAGAGCACCACCTGCAACCAATGTAGTCTCATAATCATGAATAGTGTTTTTAATTGATCAAATAGGTTCTAGTTTTCTAGTCTATCAATATAGGAAACATGACTGTCATCTGGCCAAATCCTTAGCATCAGAGACATTTGGCCATTTTTGCATCCCAACTTCAAGAAATCGATTTCCAAAAACATTGTCACCTCTGTAATTCTCTGCCTACCCTGATCCCTGCTATGAATCTAACTGCCTTTTTTCTGAACACCCCCAGTGACTCTATTTGGTGTGTTCAATGGGGCTCCATACCTAACTTGTGTATTCCAGTAGTGGTTGACAAAAAGTGAGGTATGCCCACCCACCTTACCCCATCAGAGCATTAAACAAAATATGTTTCATCAGGCCCGATCGCTCACTACTCTTATTGACTTTAGGCGTTATTAGACTTTTATTGTGATGTTATATACATATCCCAAATCAAATCATTTGAAATGAAAGTTCCCAAGTATTTAAAATTGTTTACTAATGTTAATGATTTGCCATTCAGGTAATATGAGACATTTCGATTGCCGCTGACTTTTCTGGCAAACCAGACAATTTGGCATTTATCAGGATTATGATTCATTTTACAATTAACGGCTCACTGATCGAGCAGAGATAAATCCTTTTGAAATTTCACGAGTCCGCAGGGCTATTGTCAAGACAACGGTGTAAATTGTCATCCACAAGAAGCTTAATCAAGGATGCTCTGAGGATGGCTAAAATGTCATTGATATAAACTAATTACAAGGAGGAACCGAGTGCAGAACCCTGAGAAACCCTCGATGAAACAGACAGTTCTTTAGAAGTAACTCCCTCTAAGACTAACGAGTACTAGAATATGCTTGCCAAAATCTTACTGGCAACCTCTGGATCCAGATTAAGATCTTCTGCCTCAATTTATCAGGGGTTGGAAGTTTTTCTGCTTTTCAGGCCTTTCAGCAGTTTTAGTGCTCCATCGCTTGTTATCCTTATTGGACATTTGTCTGCGGGAAGATCAACATGGTCCAGAGGGGCACTAGTCATTCTGTGAAAAACAACTTTAGAGTATTCATTAAAAATCTCAGTTGTCTCAAAGGTCTTATTTTTAAAATTGGCTGTGCTGTTTGAGTGGCACGCCTTCAATTGGTCTTCACCAACTCTTTGGCTGTCTTCACCTTATGATAATGGCCATTATTAAATTACTCTTATGGGTAGTTGAAAACCCTATATTAAATACGTATATATATCTATGGTTACATCGAAGTAATGTTCTACAGTGCATGGAAAAGTAATTTCAATGAAACAAAGACACTCGAGGTATTCTGCCTATTTTAGTCCTCAGCTGCTATCCACTACTAACAAATACGAGGGGCGATCGTAAAGTTCCAGGAATTGTCTCAGTACACAAAAACCGTTAATCGTAATCACTTAATTTAAACTGTCCCCTTCAAAGTAATCGCCTGAGCTTGCTATGCACTTGTCCCATCTGTGTTTCCACTGATCCATGCAATGCTGGAAATCACTTTCCGTAAGGCTTCGGAGTTGTCTCGTCACATTTTCTTGAATAGTTGGTATGTCGTCAAATCTTTCACCTTTCATTGTCAATTTGACTTTGGGGAATAGGTAGAAGTCACATGGTGCTAAATCAGGTGAATAAGGGGGATGGTTAAGCACAGTCACCTTATTTTTTGCCAAATACTGACGTACCATCAATGAGGTGTGAGCCGGAGCATTGTCATGGTGTAGGTACCAGTTACCTGAGAGCCACAAATCTCGACGTTTCCTTCTGATACTGTCTCTAAGTCTTATCAGAATGTCTTTGTACACATGCTGATTCACAGTTTGACCATGTGGCAGAAATTCAGAGTGTACCACACCTCTAATGTCGAAAAATGTTATCAGCAGCGTTTTTACATTTGAGCGAGACATTCTAGCTTTTTTAGGCCTAGGAGAGCCAGGGGATTTCCATTGAGAACTTTGTGATTTGGTCTCTGGGTCATAACCATAGACCCAACTTTCATCCCCAGTCACAACTTTTGAAATAAAGTCAGGATCTTGTGTTAAAGCATCTTTTAGTTCGATACAACAGCTAACTCTTTTTTCTTTTTGGTCGTCAGTGAGCAGTTTGGGTACCATCTTTGCAGAGATCCTTCTCATGCCTAAATCTTCAGTGAGAATAAGATGACATGTACCATAAGAAAGCCCACTTTCTGCTGATATTTCCCGTATAGTCAATCGCCTATCTCCCATCACCTGCTGCCTCACAAGGTCTGTGGCAGTTGTGGTCCTTGAAGTTGCCGGTCTGCCCATGCGGTCATCATCTTTAGTACTTGTTCTTCCCTCTCTAAATCTTTTGTGCCATTCATAACAGGCTGTTTTCTTAAGGGCAGAGTCTCCATAAGCTGTCCGTAACATTTGGAGCGTCTCAGCACCGGACTTTCCAAGTTTTACACAAAATTTTACACAAACGCGTCGCTCTTCTACTTCATTCATTTTCGAAAAATCCGACGAACGATAAAAAATGACCTTGACATTACCTACTATAACTTCATTGCGGGTGCTCTGACAAGCGTAAAACTTTGGCTATGGGGAAATCCCGTGCTGCTTAGCAACATGGAACAATCAAAACAACTGCACATGGTCTTATATTTGACTAGGAAAACGATTCCGGGAACTTTATGATCACCCCTCGTATACTCTATTCCTTTACCTAAGGCACTGCATATACTCTATTCCTTTACGTAAGGTACCGTATATACTCTATTCCTTTATCTAAGGTACTGTATATACCCTATTCCTTTACCTAAAGTACCGTCTATACTCTATTCCTTTATACATTTTTGCTTAACCCTTTTGCAGGTGGTGCGACATTAATGTCATTTTGCGATATCGATCCTAGTGGGTGGTGCGACATTAATGTCGATATCGTACGCACTACGTATTAAGACTTACTACTGGTCTGTGTTCATTTTTCTATTAAATTAAATACGTTATGAAGTAAAAGAACACATGTGACGACTTGAATAACTACATTTTAGACATGTATCTTTTCATTTCAACTTATTTTGGGGCGATCGTTATCAAACGTCCTTCAATGCTTTTTTTTACTCAGTAAGATACTAAGCCCTTTTCCCCGAATCGAATTTCATGCTTTTATGTGAACAAAAAAACTTGCTATTGATCTGTGTTCATTTTTCTATCAAATTAAATACTTTTTTAAAGTAAAAGAACACCTGTGAGGACTTGAATAACTATATTTTAGACATGTATCTTTTCATTTCAACTCGTTTTGGGCGATTGTTATCAATATCGATATGTTTTTTTACTCAGTAAGATACGAAGCCTTTTTCCCCCGAAATGATTTTTATGCTTTACGATCGTCGTCGATGCCCTTTCTTTGTGCTTTTTTTACTTAGTGAGATCCAAGCATTGATGTTTTGAGAACACAAAAAACATTTTTATAATCATGGCTTTATCTTCCCAACTACCTGCTAGATCAACTCGAAGGGCCCAGTTTGTTGTGGCAGATTCTATAGTTGATGACTCAGACAATGACTCAATTTTTTCTGATGTCAATCTAATGGACTTTGATATAAGTGATGAGTCTAGTGATGATGATGCTTCTGTTGTTGGGCCAAGGGATGGTGGAGGAGATGCAATCAGTAATGATGGGGTTTGGACTGTAATTAGGAACCTTAGCAATGACAAATGCCCCAATGTCAATGATTTTACCAGTCCCATTGTAGTTCAAGTGTGGTTCTACTTGTAAAATGCTTTATTTGTAATATGAATACAGAATATGTTTTATTCAACAATATAACATTATCGCAACAACAAGCAAATTTTTCAATTTTTTTAAAAATTTACATGTGTAAGGGTAGTTTAAATAGCTCATATAGGCACAAAGGGTGTAAAACTGTTTGTACAATGCCTTGTTATATGATACAAACCTATCATACAACCATAGTGTAGGAAAAAATATCATTTCAATAAAGTTTCAAAATTTTCATTTTTTTGAAAAATTAATTCACCCAGGACGATCTGAAATAGACTCAAAAACTCACCTGCGAAAGGGTTAATTAGACCCTTACCTGATAGCAGTATGGTTCAGGTCAAGGTTTTACCAACTATCAGTGACTGGTTTTTACTAAATAAACTACATGTAAGCTTTGATTAATGATAGTTTTGTAGGAGTTTTGGAATAGTCTCCTCTTTTCGCCTTGCATTACTGCCTATTGTACAAACTTCCATTAATCTTGAAGAAAAGCCTTTATTTGCATATTGAAGATGCATATGAGTATTTGCTTGTGGGTAACAAACCTCTATATATTTGTTTTCAGTCAGTTGCTAGCACTCCACTTCCCAACCTTTCAAAATCTGGTCCATTTCTTTTAAGACTTTGTCTAGGGTTGTTGCACAGCACTGATATCTTTACTCAATAAAAGGGTAATACGGGTTCAGAGGCTGCTAAAACCCTTGTCACCTACTAGACATTTTGATGCTCTGACCTTTCATGTGTGTCATAACTTGGTACATCAGACAAGCTACCCTCAACAAAGTCTATCTTGTGAACTCACACTCATTTGATCTGATGATACTTGACCATTTTACTTGAATGACAAGATGCTGCACTGCAAACAGAGATAATCTCCTTGTTGCTGACATATAACCTTTCAATTACCTTTTAGCCTCTGTTCCATCTGTTCCACGCTTCTCTTTAAAAAAGCACTTCTCTAACGGTAACACAAGCAAAAGGTCATCGTTGCTTATTCGCTCTGTTTTTTGCTTTTAATTCGTTTGTAATTTAGTCTCATAAAATTCAGCTACATCAGTGAAAATATTTTATTCAAACTGTTAGCCTTGCATTTTCATATGCTGTAGCCTTTTTATAGTTGGTCTGCTGAGCTGCGGCAGCATGGTTGAAGCTGCGGCAGCATGGTTGAAGCTGCGGCAGCATGGTTGAAGCTGCGGCAGCATGGTTGAAGCTGCGGCAGCATGGTTGAAGCTGCGGCAGCATGGTTGAAGCTGCGGCAGCATGGTTGAAGCTGCGGCAGCATGGTTGAAGCTGCGGCAGTATGGTTGAAGCTGCGGCAGCATGGTTGAAGCTGCGGCAGCATGGTTGAAGCTGCGGCAGCATGGTTGAAACTGATTGATCAATATCATCTAATATCTACGCAGCTTTGTCTGCCATATCATAAAGCTGGCATGCTGTAGAACCAGCAATATAATAAACAATTCATTTCTATTCTGGAGCTTTTCACATTTGACTTATTTTGTATTATAACTTGAAGTTCTTTGAATACTTCAATAAAAACCCATAACAGCTAAAGTATATTTAAATGATTTTTCTAGTAATTCTGAAATGTCCTGTTTACTTTTCTTCGTTACAGAGCCATGCCAAGATGAGATATTTTTTATAACGAACGCAGAGCAAGTGTTAGTAAACTCCTTTTTATTTCTTTTTCAAATCTATAGTAACTCATCACACACAATCAACCCTTCAAATTTACTGAGACTGCGCTGCTGGCCACAAGAGACGAGTTTGTTTTAAAACTAATTTCTACAATATATAGCCATGTATTTCCATAGCTTTGTTTTAGCTAGAAATCTAATGGTAAAGGATACAAGTGATTCTAGCTAGCGACCTTTAGAACGGTTTGTGTAGGAGCTATATCATCTCGCAGGCATAATGGGTTTATAGACAATAAAGTTTGACTAAGTTTAGCTAGCTAAGTTTAGTTTCTCCCCACAAGTAGTCAAGTCTCAAATAAGATAATGACCATGATGTTAAGGTGATAGAGTTGCTGGCATTCTGTAGCGAGAGCAGTGGCAGCAGTGACTCGTCAAGTGACTCCTCCGACAGCTCGGGGAGTGATTCTGACAGCGCCAGCAGTTCAAGCTCGTCCAGTGACTCTGGAACTGGCAGCTCTGACAGTAGCAGTTCTACTTCTGACAGCAGCAGTTCAAGCGAGGAGGAAACTCCAAAAAAGAAGAGAAAAAGAAAAGATTAGCCAATGGGCTTTCTTTTTACACTCCAATATTATTGTTTTGTATTCTATAATATTTGTTGTTACAAGCTCTCTCTATATAGCTACCACCTACAAAGTTTTTATGTATTTCATCACATTTACCTTATACTGTATACAATGTGCTATATCTGAAGTATTTACAATATACGTACCAGCCCAGAAATATACAGTGTGTAGGTACTGTGATGTCAACATGTACAAATTGGCTTTACTCATCATTGATGTTTTCTGTTTGTTGAAAGTAACTGAGCTCTGTATCGTGTGAGTCTAAAATCTGTAGAATTGACTATACATCTACACAGTAGCCCTTTAGTGGCAGCCCAATGCTTTTCTTCCCATACAGTGTATCAATGTTGCAGACTTCATCACAACTTTACCTCTGTTAGTCTTTTATCATCTGGTCTAATACCTTTAGCTAAGATTGCATTAACAGGCTTGTAGTTGGTTGGTCTACATATAATTGATGAGGTAGTGAATAAACTAGGTAAGCGTGTTTGCGCTTAACTTCCTCCTTGGGGTTGTGTTCAGCAAATAGACCAGCCGTTTTAAAGAGCGCATTTAGTGATGTAATGCTTTGTTATTGCTTAACGTGTAATTTATCTTGGGCAGGTCATGATCATACTAGATCTTAATAGCCAACGCTTCATAGCTTCAGGTTTTGTTCACACTGGCTAATCGCCATTTATAGTCAGACCTGCATTGCTAATAACTATTTTGTAGAGCTGTGGGTGACTGACTAGATTCCGCTACTTCTAGACTGTCTCCATAGCTGTCACAGTCACAGCGGCGATTTGCAGCAATCAATTTCTTGCCTTACGTTTATTAAAGTATACTTTCTATGCTCACTGTACATGGATATGGTATGAGTAAAAAAGATGAGCAAACATACGTCCTCATACGTAGAATAGCGATAGCCTATGGCTACAAGTGTCCACTCATACTAGATAGTTCTCGTTGAATGGGAAAATATAAACATATAAACAAATATGAACATGTTGGCTATGTTTTGAATATTCCATTTTCTGGTTAGTCTTGAGAACCTTCTATCATTCAGCATCCCAGATTTAAAGTGAAAGGAGAGCATGCGTGTAACAAAAGATGCTGTGAAGTACTACCGGTAAGCGTAAAAATAAAATACAACGCTAAGTCAGCTCAAATTTAAACATGATTGACATTGGGTATATAATCTAGAACCAATAATGCAATGATACTGCTTATGCGCTTGCGGATGTTGGCCGGTTGTATTTTGTGTATAACTAAATTACAAATCTGTTATGCTTTCAACTAGCTAATCTATGTGATTTTCATTGCGCCTGTCTTAGGCATTTTTCATAAGTTATATATATTTGAATGCTGCAAAAAAGAAATATTATTAAGCATAACTCATATATTGGAGGGTTTGTTGTTTTGGACTACACAGACATTGAAGCTACAAGTCCAGAGCTATATTTCAGATTGATCACTTGTGTTAGGTAAACTGGCATCTGTTAGAGGCATGGTAATCAGTTGTTTAGGGTCAGCGATATCAGTTATAGTGTCTTCATCAGATAAAGACAGTTCATCACTGGCACGATGTACTACTAAGGCAGGAAGAGCCACATGTTTCTTTAGATGGACACTACTTGTTCTAGAAACTTCTTCATTTTCCAAAGCAGACACTCTAAAAAGCTGACTTGACTGGTTGTCATCGTCTGAATGGTCATTTTTCAACTGACCGGTCAGAGTTGGCATCGTATATGGATCAATTGTATCCAATGATGTGTTAGAAGATGTTCCTAAAGACTCCTGGTCATCACTGATGCGATCTTGATTTTGCAGCACGAATGCTGGTTCTGGAGGAAGAAGCAAAGGAGAGGGTGGGTGAAGACTTGGACGCGCTGACCTCTGAGTCTGGCAATATGAATTTTCAGTGTTTGTTTCTGGTTTCGGCTGCCTGTAAGCTCTGGAGAGCTCTGTAAGCCTTCTTTTTGTTTTTATTAGCTTCCATATGACAGCTACGATGGCAATGGCCAAGATTAGTGTCACTATGCTGACACCCATGCCTACAACTATATTCACAGACCGAGTAACACGTAGGTGTAAGGATGACAGATGACAGCTAGGGAACCAACCATTGGTGTATAGAGTATTTGACCTTGACACACGCTGCAACAAGATTTGTGGCAATGACTCATAAAAATCTCTTGCGATATTTTTCTCCAAACCTCCCCCACCCTCTCGTAAGCTGTTCAAATTCTTTGGTATCTAGGCAAGTCTGATTTATAATTTCATCGTAATTTTGTTTGTAGACTAAAATATTGTATCTCGGTTTCACAGTTTGCATGATGATAAATCACTTTGTTCCTTTCGTTTGTCAATGATACCCACTATTACTAGGACGAGTAAAAAATGGATGTTTCTAAAATTTCCATGTTGTCACAATAAAAGGATGATTAACTTCTGAGTATTTCTATTAATAATAGTCAATTGCTTTTAGAGTTAATAGTATAAATGGCAAATCGAGTTCGCCTGAGCCAAATTGACCATAGCTGGCAGTAAGTTTGTGCCTACTATGGGGCATGAAGGTACCTCTTCGAGTTACAAGGTGCGACAGCGATTTAAAAATCACATGCGTCACTGAAGAATGGACCTACAACTTTGAACCAGATATCGCCTTCGCATGGACCCTCAACTCCGAATAATTCCACAACTTAAAACTCGCTATCGCCTCTGCATGGACCCACAACTCCAAATGGACACACAACTTTTGAACTCGCTATCGCCTCAGCAGGAAAACTACAAAGAGAAATGTTTAACTTTTTAGAGAAATTCAAATAAGTGGGAACATGACTTGAAGCCAGCTGATGGCATTGGCATGGAATTGATACAACGAACTTGGTGGCTGCCTTACGAATTGATAAGTTCGTCTTTGTTTTGAGTGAGCCTTGCAATCTTTTGGCACCAGTACATCGAGAAAAAATAGAAGCTAGCTACTAATGGCCTACAGCCAAAATTGTCAGGCGTCTGTATTTGAGTTTATTTTGAGTGCAATCTAAATTAAGGGTGTAAAGCGCTTGAAGTGCTCTAGAAGTGCTTAAAGGTTGACTTGCAACAAAATTCACATTACAGTTATTTGGTATCATAAGATTCACCATGTCTTACTCTGTTGTGTTGTAGGTGCAAAATATATGGGAATGTGATTACAAGCTCTTAAAAGCTAAAAAACAAACAGTTAATCGCAGCCACACGAGACCGCCGTAGTTTGGATTCTCTTTCCAAAATGAATCAAATAGGACGTAGTTGTGAGAGATGGTTTCTGTTTATACTTTCATGCAACCTCATTCGTCGAAATATTTTCACAAATATACTTCACGCATTCAATAAAACCATGTCTATTGTTCTTACGCGTCTGTTTTATCATCATTGTAATGCTGTCACTTTTAGCACTGATATCTTATAACTTACCATAAAAAATCGTTAAACTTTTTAATCTTAGCTCGAAGTAGTACATATCATTGTCTGATAATCATGACGACTCTGTCGGTCACCTGTGATAATCGAAAAGTGCTGCAAAAAATATTTGCGAAGTATTGGGTCACGTGATCAGATTACGACTTGACGATTGAATAATGCCGAAACAAAACTGTACAGTAGCGAGCATCTATATTTGATACGGGGTCTTCGGTAAAACCCGAAGTGTTTGTCATAAACTAGTGCTACGATAAGTTTTATATTGAGCTTTTTATTGGCCTTTCAATTCACGGGAGAACATCACGTGACAAGACGATAACCAAACTGTAATGACGGCGTCAGAGAAATAAACAGATTCCAATCTACGGCGGCTTTTCGTTTTTGAGCTTTTAAGAGCTTGTAATCACATTTCCACATATTTGGCACCTACAACACAACAGAGTAAGACTTGGTGAATTTTTTGATACCAAATAACTGTCATGTGAATTTTGTTGCAAGTCGACCTTTAAATTTTGTCTCCGGTTTTCTCATTTGCATAAAAATGAAAAAAGGTGACGACCTTGTTTCACAACCCAGTTGTGTCTGGATGATGTTTGCTCTGTCATATAGCATACGATAAACACAATGATAAGCACCACTAGCAACATGGAAATAAAGTAAAGGATATTTTTAATTTATAAGAATCTTGGAGTCTAGGTGACTCAAGTATCGGTAATTCAAAATATGCCCCTTATGTAGACGTCAGTAATTTCTTACTCATAGACTTATCGAGTTTGCACTCAGGTGTGACATCATTTCCTGCAATAGTCGTCCATTTAGTGGAGTTGTGCTCTTCCAGACATAATACCCCTTTTTTCTTCTCATCCACATGAACTTTAAAGTAGCCAAACTTGCAGTTGTATGTGTAGTAGAACCGATTTACAGAATTGCATGTTTGGTTGAACTGGAATGTTAAGATGGCATTTTCTAAAGCTTGGTTTGCACAGCTCCATTCCAGCTGGTCCATGCTGGTCACCTGACACAATAATAGTACATTGAAGTTAACAGTGTTGATGACACAAATATTCAAATACAATTGAACTACTCAACGTTCAGCAATTTTAAATAAAAGTTTTTGCGCGTGCTCATTTACATGCCTTCACTACATGAATGCCTGCCCTTCAACACTTATATGTTTACACAGTCACTTGGCTGGAGGCAAACATGTTCTTCACACTCGCTAGTTGCTATTCACTCTGGCACCACTAAAAGAAAGCTTTTTCCAAAATATATCATCGGCTCAGCTGCATTATCTTAAACATGTCTTCCAAAGGAAAGTTATAGGAAGGGTAAAGTTAGCTGATGTTTTGAAGATGGATACTAAAATTGGGTGACTCAACAAAATTATTATATCTTAACTCTCTCAAGGAATATAAGAAATTGTGGACCTAATAAACTATTGACGTAATAAATTGCTGATCTAATAAATTGTTGACATTAAATTATTGACATAATATATTGTTGACCTAATAAATTGTTGACCTTATAAATTTTTGACCTAATAAATTGTTGGCCTGTTAAAGCATTGACCTAATAAATTGCAGACCTAATAAATTGTTGACATTAAATTATTGACCTAATATATTGTTGACCTTATAAATTGTTGACCTAATAAATTGTTGACCTGTTAAAGTATTGACCTAATTAATTGCGGACCTAATAAATTGTTGACATATTAAATTATTGACCTAATAAATTGCTGACTTAATAAATTGTTGACCTAATAAATTGCTGACCTCAGTACCTGTTTAGGTAATAACAATGGTTATGGTTCTTTAGCACAATTGGAGGAGATAAACAGAGTTTTATGAGTGCGAGCGATATAGACTATGCCTTCCTTTAAAGATGAAGGAGGAAGAAGGGGAGTACAACTTGAGACATAGTCCACCAGGTGGCATAGTGATTAGGTTCAGTCAATTCAACTGTGATAAATACCAGCAATACTCCTCGTGTAACCACAAAGAATTATTTAATCAAATACACATGATCATGTACACATCATGTCTTTATTGTTTGTTTGCTCATAAAGCGTTGGTTAGTTACAGACTGGATTTTGTTTTCCTTGAAACACCAACTATTAGTAATGACACCCAATTAGCTCTATCAGAACCTCTATCGTTATTAGTTCTAAAAAAGTGGTTATCATGCGTATGATCAATCAGAATGGCCCAGTAGTGACATCACACAATGCCCCACAATGCACCTGTAAGCTACTTCTGGGCTTGATGGATACTTAACAAAGAGGTATCAGTAAACACCGCATACACCGTACAAGAATACAGTAAACACTACAACTTTACAATAAACACTGCGTACACTGTACAATATTACAGTGAACACTACATATGCTGTACAGTATTAGAGTAAACACTTGGTACACTGTACAAATTTACAGTAAACACTGCATACACTGTACAATATTACAGCAAACACCGCATACACTGTACAATATTACAGCAAACACAGTATACACTGTACAATATTACAGCAAACACAGCATACACTGTACAATATTACAGCAAACACCGCATACACTGTACAATATTACAGCAAACACAGCATACACTGTACAATATTACAGCAAACACCGCATACACTGTACAATATTACAGCAAACACAGCATACACTGTACAATATTACAGCAAACACAGCATACACTGTACAATATTACAGCAAACACAGTATACACTGTACAATATTACAGCAAACACAGCATACACTGTACAATATTACAGCAAACACAGCATACACTGTACAATATTACAGCAAACACAGCATACACTGTACAATATTACAGCAAACACCGCATACACTGTACAATATTACAGCAAACACAGCATACACTGTACAATATTACAGCAAACACCGCATACACTGTACAATATTACAGCAAACACAGCATACACGATACAATATTACAGCAAACACCGCATACACTGTACAATATTACAGCAAACACAGTATACACTGTACAATATTACAGCAAACACAGCATATACTGTACAATATTACAGCAAACACAGCATACACTGTACAATATTACAGCAAACACAGCATACACTGTACAATATTACAGCAAACACCGCATACACTGTACAATATTACAGCAAACACAGCATACACTGTACAATATTACAGCAAACACCGCATACACTGTACAATATTACAGCAAACACAGCATACACTGTACAATATTACAGCAAACACCGCATACACTGTACAATATTACAGCAAACACCGCATACACTGTACAATATTACAGCAAACACAGCATACACTGTACAATATTACAGCAAACACAGCATACACTGTACAATATTACAGCAAACACAGCATACACTGTACAATATTACAGCAAACACCGCATACACTGTACAATATTACAGCAAACACAGTATACACTGTACAATATTACAGCAAACACAGCATATACTGTACAATATTACAGCAAACACAGCATACACTGTACAATATCACAGCAAACACAGCATACACTGTACAATATTACAGCAAACACCGCATACACTGTACAATATTACAGCAAACACAGCATACACTGTACAATATTACAGCAAACACCGCATACACTGTACAATATTACAGCAAACACAGCATACACTGTACAATATTACAGCAAACACCGCATACACTGTACAATATTACAGCAAACACCGCATACACTGTACAATATTACAGCAAACACAGCATACACTGTACAATATTACAGCAAACACAGCATACACTGTACAATATTACAGCAAACACAGCATACACTGTACAATATTACAGCAAACACAGTATACACTGTACAATATTACAGCAAACACAGTATACACTGTACAACATTACATTGAGCACTGCTTACATCGTATAATATTAGAGTAAAATGAATAAGAAGATGTTGAAGTGGTAGCTACAGCAACATATGCTATTGTTTCCTTACCATCCTTTGGTTCCGCTGCTATATCTGAAGTATTTTTTCCGTGCGTAACTTGATAAGGTACAACTAGACAAAGACGTTTACATGAAATTCTCCGGGAGATTGCTCTACTTGACTGTTGACTCACTTGTGTTCGTATCTACACACTTGGCTGAAAGTTTTGCAGTAGATGAGGAAGTTGAAGCTCTCCCTTCTCATCAAAGCATTCTGAGCTTCAGAGTGTTAAAACTCACAATAATATAATTGCGACGACAAAGGAGTGTTTATGTTATAGCATTGCTTTTTCACCTTTTGTTCCTGCAGTGAAGGGGGGCTGGCCTAGCCTAGCCTGGAAAGTTATAAGCTTTAGTAATTCTAAAAAACTAGTCTATTCCTCTGCTCATATGATAACAATGATTAATATACAAAGTTACATAAAATTGTAGTAGATCTTATCAGAAAGTATTAGTATTTTTCTATTATTTGCGATTGTTTTTGATGTTTGAGATTACCTGATTATCAAGATGTTTCAAGATTAAAATCGACAAAACTTGATCGCAGTTAAAACGTTCATAAGAAAAATGATGTCACTAGTTCGTCGGCTGACTTTAATTTAGTAGTTATTTGCCAACACACATGACCAGGAAAAATTATTCTTGTGCACTTATGAGAAATTGTTTAAGAATCAAATAGGTCTCATCTGTCTCATAGGTTCACAGGTAGCTCAGGCACGTAGATGAAGATATTATTATAAGATTATTTTGGTTCTTTAAATATCTCCAATTGTATGTATGATTGGAAGTTCTATAGGGATGGGTAATTCATAATTTCATATGCATTGCGGTGCTGAACTGCATATCAGTTAAGTGTAATACTTCTTTACAGAATCTTGGTTTTTTAAAGACCAAAATTAGAATCAAATACATGTACCACCACTTTTTTTCTTCGGATGGCTCCAACCACTCCAGGTAAACTCGTCCTAATCAATCTGCTCCAAGAGCACTTTAAAAACACCCTTTTCTCCAGTGGCATCTACAGTAAAGTCCTTTGCTTCAGAGTGCTCTGTGGATACCAAAATTTGAGAAAGAAATGTTTGTTAAAATGTGGCATCGTCACCATGTAAACTGTCTGTTCGGTATACATCATGCTGACAAATACGCTGATTTCCATGCCAGGTTTTCATGGCACCTGATTTGTAAGTATTCAAGTCATGTGTAGCAATATGTATGTTATGTAGGTTCATACGAACTAGGCTAAAGCATTTTGTATGAAAAAATTACCCATTTGTAAAACTACCTTCTCAGTAATACTCAAATACATGTATGTCCATATAGACAAGTACTCAGTGAGTAGCATTTGATTATGTTATTATAGACAAGTACTCAGTGAGTAGTACTTGATTATGTTATTATAGACAAGTACTCAGTGTGTAGCACTTGATTATGTTTTTATAGACAAGTACTCAGTGAGTAGTACTTGATTATGTTATTATAGACAAGTACTCAGTGAGTAGCATTTGATTATGTTATTATAGACAAGTACTCAGTGAGTAGCACTTGATTATGTTATTATAGACAAGTACTCAGTGAGTAGCACTGGATTATGTTATTATAGACAAGTACTCAGTGAGTACCACTTGATTATGTTATTATAGACAAGTACTCAGTGAGTAGCACTGGATTATGTAATTATAGACAAGTACTCAGTGAGTACCACTTGATTATGTTTTTATAGACAAGTACTCAGTGAGTACCACTTGATTATGTTATTATAGACAAGTACTCAGTGAGTAGCACTGGATTATGTTATTATAGACAAGTACTCAGTGAGTAGCGTTTGATTATGTTATTATAGACAAGTACTCAGTGAGTAGCACTTGATTATGTTATTATAGACAAGTACTCAGTGAGCAGTACTTGATTATGTTATTATAGACAAGTACTCAGTGAGTAGTACTTGATTATGTTATTATAGACAAACACTCAGTGAGTAGCACTTGATTATGTTATTTTAGACAAGTACTCAGTGAGTAGCACTTGATTATGTTATTTTAGACAAGTACTCAGTGAGTAGTACTTGATTATGTTATTATAGACAAACACTCAGTGAGTACCACTTGGTTATGTTATTATAGACAAGTACTCAGTGAGTAGCACTTGATTATGTTATTATAAACGAGTTTTCAGTGAGTAGCACTTGATTATGTTATTATAGACAAGTACTCAGTGAGTAGCACTTGATTATGCTATTATAGACAAGTACTCAGTGAGTAGCACTCGCTTATTTTTTTATAGACTAGTACTATTATATATTATATCATAGTACAATATAAAATATTATATTCTAATACAAAAGTCTTATAAAGACTTTAAATTCAAATCATGTCTCAACAGGTATCTGAATCTAAAACAAAATTTTTTTAACATCCAAGTGTTTCTGTCAAACCTAATGACTTACACAAAACTTGTAGCTGCTAGAATTTCTGCTCCGCTCATCATAAGCTCCTACACGCACCTTAACTTTATAAACTTTTGGCGACAAGATTTAAAGATTACGTAGTTGATCCTTTTAACAAACGATGGTGACATGCTGCAAAGAGAAGTATGAAATCAAATAATAATCACTGGCTTTAGTTGAACAAAGTACTGAGAATACATACAATATTTGTTTTGCGTTACATACGTATTCGTTTGCTTTAACCAGTCATATAGGCTTCTCTTTGATTGCATGGGTATGCATGAAATTGAGTATTGAGTGAGAATGGAATAGTATGAATGAAAGAATTACACATCATATCAGCTTGTGTAGAGCAGAACAAGACGCTCTCCATAACTTTCTATGACACGTTACAGCATCCGAACATTATAAATCTACAAATATTACATTTCGGACTCATCCTCTCTTGTAGGCGGAAAACTGTCCAGTTGAGGCAATGTTAAGGAATCCTGAATCGAATCGGTTTTCTCATTGCTCGGACTTTCTTCGTCTGAAGAAGATAACTCATCACTCGTGTGATGCTTCATCCTAGTTGGTAGAACTAGTTGCTGTTGATGGGAGGTTGTGTCCTCTTGGCAGGATGTGGTGCTTTCTTGGCGAGAAGTGGTACCATCTCGATGGAAGCTGACGTCATCTTGGTGGGGGGTGATGTCTTCCTGATCTGAGGCGTCACTTGCTCTCGAATTCTCATCGCTATCCAAGTCGGATATCTCATAAATATGGCTTGAATGGCGGTCGACCTCTGACCCATCATTTTCTGAGCCATCCCGTGTTGCCCTCATATAAGGATCAGTAGAAGTGTCTGAATTATTATCACCAGGACTAACGACATAGCCCGGATTCTGATGACCCGGGTTTGGCTCCAAAGGAAGAGGAATAGCGGCATGTGGTGTGAGGCTTGCGAGTCGGGAGCGTTGGGGAGCGATGTAGTCATTCTTTATACTCTCAGCCTCTATTTGAGCTTGCAGATCGGCTAGATCTCTGAGAGTTCTTTTGGCTTGTCGTAGTTTGCACACGACAGCCACGACAGTAATTAGTAGGATAGCGGCAACTATACCCGCGCTTAGCCCTGCAACTGAATACAAAACAGTCCAATTAATCCACAGCATTCGTAATTCTTGGCAGTATACTCGGTATAATCCGTGTAATCTTGTAACCCCTGTAACCATTGGTGGTCCAAGTGTCAAGGCAGTCACAATATCATTGACAGTTAATGTGCCAGGAACAGTCACTAGGAGTAGATGGTTTTGATATGTAAACAATGTAATGTACACAATATATTTACCTATATCTATACGCATATATACACAATATATTTACCTATATCTATAGGCATATATACACAATATATTTACCTATATCTATACGCATATATACACAATATCAAAAAGTCCAATTCTTCCCTTTTCCTAATTACAATGTTCTCACAATCATCTAGTTTATACATTGTTCAGTACTTACCCGTAGATGGGTCAAACCTACAGCCGGGCTTCTCGATAACCCGCCCTAATGGGTTTGTCCACTGGACAGAGTTGTTGTCCATTTCTATGCAAAAGATTCCGCTATTCATGAAGTCTGTGTGTATCATAGCGTATCCAAAATCACAGCTGTATGTGTAATAGAACCGGTTTACCGAATCGCAAGTATGATTGAAGTGAAACTGGAAGTTTGCATTCTCCGATGCTTGGTTTGCACAGCTTGACACCATTTTGATCTCCTAAAATTAAATGCACATTTGGCGTCAGAGCAACCTAAACACAATCCAGTCGAAAGCTGACTCTTTCTAGCAAGGCTTTATATACTCTTTTGGTTACTTAGAGAAAATATGTAGCAAATAAAGCCTATGATTGAATTAATGTCATTTACATGTAACAAAAAAAGTCGATTGCATGTAATAACAAACTTATTGTGCCGTTCGAAAACGTATCAGTTCATAGTTTAGAAGCTTTTCTGTGTGGCAAGGTCAATGACAGCTACTGCCATATTTTGAAGCAGAAAAAACCAGAAGATCCGCGCTGGGGTTAGTCAGTACCAAAACCACTCAAAACATGATAAAGGGTATTATCACACTGACACGTACGTAAGGTAAGTAAGGTTGTGGTTAAAGATGCTGCTATGTTGCCGCTTACCTTCCTTTCTAACAATCTGATTTTCCCTTTAATGACTTTATCTGCCTAAGAGCTAGTTAGGTTTCACTTTCAAATATACGGTCAGATCACCTGAGCAATTGTCCTTCCAATGTGAGTCACCTTCTTTCATTATACCCACATACGTTTTGCGTTATAATAACTATTGCTTTTTTACTACTGAAGGAAAATTATATCAACTGTAGTCTGAACTCTGACCCTAAATACACAACATTATATTAAAATATTACTTAATAACACGATGTGTTAACTGCTGCATTCATCATTTTTACATGTTTTTGTTTGTTAACCAGGAGTCTCCTTATTTACTGAAGCTTCAGCCTGTTGATTTGTTTCTAGTAGAAGAGGAAGTTCATGTAAGGTCAGGGCTGTTAAAATAGCGGCGGGTGTATTATTGGTTTTGTTGAAAAGGGATCTGGTCAGCTAGACACTAACTCAACTAACACACCTAATCTGTCTTCTAGGAACAAAAGCTTGTCAAACAAATTGCCTGTGATTATGATTGAGCCAGTTCCCCAGGAAGCACAAGCATCTGTCTTCGATGCCTGAATTGAAGTTGTGTTTGCTGAAGTTCTAGTATCTTTCTAAAGCAGTTGAATTGACCACGAGGCTCCTGTTTAGCACGGCGTGCCAAATAGGAACATTTCAAGATGTGTAGTCTTTTGCTAAATCGTTGAGACCTGACATCTCTTCCTAATATGTCTCCTCCATTTCACGCTCGCTGAGATGTTTCAACCTAGAGAAATGTTAAGAAGCCGAGCTAAGTTGTTGCGATTAAACTCGCTCTAGCATAAACTATTATCAAGAACCTGTTTTTACTTCCTGCTCATATTGGGTGCTAAATCTAGTTCTCAGGTTACTAGCTAATCTGCCATAACAAGTGTTTATGAATTGCATCGATTTGTTACCAGGAAGTTCCTCGAAATACTTTTGTGTGACAAGTAAAGACAAGCATTTTGAGAGACTGTTCTTGTAGTATACTTATTTTAAAGTACCTTTGCTACCCTAGTGGTGTGTCTGTCCCCAACTAATTTCACAAAGTAGTCACTGATTGAGTTGTCCTCCCTCTCTTTGTTCAACCTATAGGGATCATCACCTTTTTTTAAATATGTTTTGAGTAGTCAAGCTGAGTGAGAATTAGAATGTACAACATTACCAAATTAATATTCGTTTTATTCAAGATTTGTAGGATATCCTACTATAAACCCAAATTAGTGCCATTTATTATATTGTACATGAGTTATATTAAAAGTTCCAACTAATTTAATTCTAGTCTGAACATTGTAAAGTTACAAAGTGCTAAAATGTAGTATAACAGGCAAGAGAATAGTTAGTGTATGAAACCAGTCTGGTCTATCGCTGTCACAATAATTATTAAACTCCCATTGTAGTCACTAGGACTAAAAAGTACGACCTCATCAATTTCGATATATACCGATAAATAGTCTTATAATAGCAGTAAAAATGTCTATATGAAAGTTGATGGGCCCACTTAAACAGAAAATACATTGTAGGCAGTTGTTAGAATTTCAAGGTACAGCAAGCTTTTCATAACTCCGATTGTGTGACCAAAACTTCAAAAATGTTGAAAAAATAAAATAACTGAAAAAAACTTCAAATAGCTGAACTAAACGAATGTTATTGCGCTGCTGTTCTCTGATGGTGGCAAGTCGTAAACTGGTCTCCTTTGATTGGACTGGCGCCTCTGGGTGTCTGTTTTCATATCATAGAGTTGGCGGCCTTGCATCTGTCTATAGCCAGTATTCTCAGACGTCCTGGCACTCAAGTTGTTATCATACCCTTGGTCGAACCTACCTGAGCTGATGAACTGTATGTGTCCCAGTTTAGTAGGGCGAGGTAATGATTTAGGCTGGTACTGGCTCATGCGCTTGAAGAACCTCTTGGACAGCGAATTGCTCCTGATTACTGGTGTCATCAGGGCCTCTTTGTCAAGGTTCTTTGAGTACGGACTAAACCCGTTTCTGTTTCTAGGTTTATCAAGCGACCTAGATGTATCGTGGTGGACTGAACTGATCTGCGCTTGCTGCACAGGTTGAGAATAGAACCCTTCGTATATTGACATGTCATCTGGTGTTTGAGGTACTTTCGGGTGCATCTTGCTATTGGCTGCATGTAATTCACGGTTTCGCTTTCTTTCTCTGCCGTAGAGGTAAGCGAGAACAATAATACAGATGAAGAGCAATGATCCAACCGAAGATGTTACTCCAATGCTCACTAAAACATAAAAAGACTGTATTAATGCTATATGCTACCAGATATGGACAGTCAACAAGAGCATCGAAATGTCCTTTATGCTAAATGGAAGCTAAATGTCTTTTTAGATATTTGCTGTTTAAAGTACTCAAATCGTATCTCCGATCTGCCTGACTATTCGTTACATCCCCTCTTCCTCAAAAAAGCCGCTGCACCTTATACCAGACACCAACACCTTATACCAGACACCAATACTGCCTGTTTACATTATAGAACAGAGTTATGCAAAAAGATCTTTTTTCAATACACATAATTCAGTTTACCACTTTTTGTTTTTGTTTCCGGGTCTAATTTGCTGTAAATGACGTTGGTCGGTGTAAGTATAGTTAATATCTATCGATGGCACATTTTGAATGATGTTAAGCAGTAGAATCTGAGAAAAGCTAGCTTGCATAAACCCCCACCAGCTGCTCATTTGTTAGCATTGTTTCCTTCATCCCACGACCACACGAGCGGAGCGGAAGTGTGGGAGTTTTATGATAAATGCATGTGCACACAACTTACGAAAATTATTCATCAACAATGAGACAAACCCTCGTCAAGAAATTTCATCAAAAAATTTAAGCATCGGAATTTAAAGTCGTTAAAGTATAATAACGATACAAAACACATTTAAACCTATTTAAATATGTTACCAAGTCTTTGTAAACCAACGATAATATCTTAAAACTTACCCATCTGATCGGATTATACACAAATAGACAGATTAATTTGAACGAAAATTGCCACAAAAAGCTTGAAAAGCTCGGTTTAATAAAAGTTAAGACCGAAAATTGAAACGCCAATAAAGCCGTGCGACCGATTGTAGAACTATTTAGCAGTGCGCATTTCACGAGAAAACCGTGCTCATTTCATCAGTCTATGGCATTTTTCACTCGTAATCGAAGTTATTCGAAGGTTTCTGTAATAAACGTAGACCGTTTGAGGCGTAGACCGATTTACAGGTACGAAATTGTGGTACACAGTTTATCAGCCTGTGTTTTTTGTCCAATCACCGAAGGTTTCATTATTTGAAACGTTAACCGAAATTCTTTACAACTTATGTACAAGCTAGGGCCGAACTACAACGCCCCTTCATGACGAGAACATTTTTTATTTTGCTACAGTTTTATACGCGTGAATACTCTTATTCGCTTTCTGTTAAAGATCGCTTATCAAAACCATTCTACATTCAACGCAACCAACTTTCAAACTGTGTATAGTACACAGTAGCTTGCCATTTTACTTCTAATTTTGCATTTCAGAGTTATAATAAACATATTTCTTTATTGTTGTTGAATTACATACATTACAGTAAATTAGGCCTACAGCTTTATAACACTTTAATAACAGCTTTTATTTTGCTGCAGTTTGGAGAAATCTTCGAGACGCATGAACGCTCATAGGTTTTCTATTATTGCTGTATTACTATATTAACAATATTGGTTATTTTAATAATATCAGTGCATTTTACTTATAATATTGGCCAACATTGCATTTCTCCTATTGCAAGGGAGAGATATAAACGTGTAATATTTTCCTTTCATTGTTGTTGTTTGTCATGACCAAACACTTTTTAAATAACATTTCTAAAAACCTATATAAATACCACTTCTCGATATTGCTACCTATTACGTTTTGAAATTTAATCAAAATTGTGTATTGTTTTTCTATTATTACTATATTAATAAAATTGATTATTCTAAGAGTATCAGTGCATTTTACTTCTAATATTGGCCAATATTGCATTTCTCCTATTGCAGGGGGAAAATATAAACATCTTTTCCATTCATTATTGCTTATTGTTGTATATAATAACACCCACACCCAGTACATTACAGCTACCATTGCAGTTATCCTATTGCACTGCAGAGCCATTTGATTGCTAATATTGCATTTCTCAACCATCAGTACCCTTTATTTTTTGCCAGTATCTCTGGCCATCTCTTTGGTCGTGGGCTGTATGACAGTGGAATTTCTAGTTACAATTATAATTGCTAGAACAAGGGCCGGTTTGAGAATTGATTACTCACTATAGCCCAATTTTTACAAGAATGATCTAAAGCGGATAGGCTGCGGAAGGGTTAATTCACTGTAGGAGTTGTCTACTGGCTGTTTGGTCCTCACAATGGCTGTTCAACAGAACGGTGTAATTTTAAACCCACCGTATTATATAAAATGAGCTGATGATCAAGAACAAAAATAAAGTCATTGCATCGAGCTAATGTGAAGTCTAGCTCTTATGATTGCCTTGCCTTTGTATAAGCGTTAACAAACAGTGGACACCTGACACTTCAGACCGTCAAGTTTGCAGCAAATCAACAACTGAGAAAATCGTAAACAAAATTTCAAAGAAAAAATGCAGTTCAAAATAAAAACCTTTAAAATTTATGACAATGTAAGGTGATGCTTGAATGAGTGTCGTACCTCCTTGTATACCTCCTATTCTACTTTTGGCCACCCTACATTCACTTAGCACACTGAACATTGTTGCATTGTGAGACCTCTTTACAATTTCATACAAGTATCTTCCTTTCCAGTATAAAGGTGGAGACAACTTCCCTTATTCCCACATATTTCAAACAGAAGCTTGAAGGAGCATTTTCAATTTAGTAAAAACGGTCTTGGCAATATATCTAAGAAGTAATTGCTACAGCCTGCCTTTAGTTGAGGTCATAAAATGTTACTAGAGTTATGGAAAGACCCCGATGCTAGATTTTTAACGCTCAAAACTTACAAGCTACTCCGTTCAGCTCACACACGGGTTTCAGGATAGCTTCATTCTGATGTTCATCCAACCATACAGTCGAGTTCGCTACCTCGGTGCACAGTACTCGATCGTGTGGGTCGTCTGAGTCACGTTTGTATCCAAAGCTGCATCCGTATTCCAAATGATAGTATCGAACTCCGTCGTTTTCATAAATGTCTTTCAACTCAAAATATCCGTGTTTAAGCTCAGCGTTGTTGCACGCTGCTTCAGACTTCGCCATCTCGCTGTTATGAATAAATCTAAAAAAGAAAGGAATTATTTCTGACATGGTGCTGGTAAGTCTAATCATTTGCTGTTTCCAAGTGACATAAATCATGGTGATATGTCGTCAGAAATACTGGTGAAACTCTGAGTGGGCTAGTCGAGAATTAGTTTTTGAGAGCTAATGCTCTTTTCTGATTGAGGCTTGATTGGTCACGACAAATCTTTTGATTCTAATTATGCAGATTTAGTTGCATTCAAAGTCGCTACCTGCGCATAAAAGAATTGTAAAGATGAGGGGAATTTTAAGTGTGGCTGATCATCCGCATTGAAATACAAAGTTAATTCTTTTTCTGTAGTTTCAACAAGTGTGTATGACTATTGAGATTTATAAATTTGAGTAAAGATCATGAGATCAAGGCTGAAGAGAGATCAAGGCTGGATGCACTATTTGGGTCCATCTTAACAACGCTAATGATTTTCCTGACAAGGCAATAGCTTAGCAAACAAGGAAACATATGGAATCAGTAAAACGATTTAATTTGTTGCTTCTGAGGAACAAGAATTTAAGTGCGTGATCAGTGAAAACTATATTGAGTGGGCTTGTATGATATTGACACGATGCAGCTGTGAACCGTGTACAAGGTTCTGCTTAGCTGAAAATTATGGAGTAATAAAGGCAGGTCTGAGCCACGCGGTACATACGCTTCCTGGTAACATGAAGATCAACTTTTGCTGCCATGCTTATTACTACAACACCAGATTATACCAAATTCAGCTTGTGAAAGCCATGTTAGATGCACGTACTGTACTTACCTGTACTTACCTTAGTCAATGTCGGCTGTCTTCTTGTTGATTATATCAGAAGCATAAGTTGTCAACTTTCTACTGTCAGAAAAAAAACTTAAAAATGATGAATCATCAGGTTCAGTAAATTTAAAACTATTTACTTGTCTGACTTGCTCAACTGTACAAATGTTGAGACACTGTACCGGAGCAGTTCAACTCTCTTCTCCGCAACTTGCCTCTACTGGGTCGTCTGTAGGGACAACTCCCATTGGTAAAACTCTTCTAGTAGTAAAGAACACTTGTGGCTGAATAGATTAGTTTGAATGACTGGTTGTCATTAATAAACAAATGGATGTTGGTTTAACTAATCGCAGTTCAGCCCTGAATAAAGGAACCAATTTCATTACTCTAATAAGTCTTCGCTTTTCTTTCAACACAATAACCATGTGTGTTATATTCAGATCATGCGTTGGAAGCCCTAACATCGTCAATAGGGTCATGTTATGGCAAGAGGGTTCGTACTTGCTGTAAGCAATCAGGTGAATAATGTAATTAAAAGATCGTATTATCAATGCTATTGCAGGCTTTATAATAAAATACAGTGTTAATCACAAAGTTAACCCGTTATCTAATATATAAAAAGTGTAGCATACCTAGTATGCAACAAGTGATAACTCCTCTATACCTAGTATGCAACAAGTGATAACTCCTCTATAACTAGTGTATAGCCACTGTTAAACCTTCTATATCTGGAGTATAACCTATGTTAACCTCTAAATCTAGTGTATAATATGTGTTAACTTCTATATTCAGTGTAAAACAAGCGTTAACCCTTCTATATCTAAAGCAAAACATGTGTTAACCTTCATATCTAGTGTATAAAAAGTGATAACTCCTCTATACCTAGTATACAACAAGTGATAACTTCTCTATAATTAGTGTATAACTAATGTTAACCCTTCTATATCTGGAGTATAACATATGTTAACCTCTAAATAATGAGTGACCTTAGTAATAGGGTATAGTGAGTAACCTTAAAAGTGGTGTTTAGTGAGTAACCTTAGTAGTGAAGTATACTGAGTAACCTTATTAGTGAGGTATAGTGAGTAACCTTAGTAGTGAGGTATAGCGAGTAACCTTAGTAGTGAGGTATAGCGAGTAACCTTAGTAGTGAGGTATAGCGAGTAACCTTAGTAGTAAGGTATAGTGAGTAACCTTAGTAGTAAGGTATAGCGAGTAACCTTAGTAGTGAGGTATAGCGAGTAACCTTAGTAGTGAGGTATAGTGAGTAACCTTAGTAGGGAGGTATAGCGAGTAACCTTAGTAGTGAGGTATAGTGAGTAACCTTAGTAGTAAGGTATAGCGAGTAACCTTAGTAGTGAGGTATAGCGAGTAACCTTAGTAGTAAGGTATAGTGAGTAACCTTGGTAGTAAGGTATAGTGAGTAACCTTAGTAGTAAGGTATAATAGTAAGTTCCCTAAACTGTGATCTTGTAAAAAAGTTATACATTGTATTTGTTTTAGTGTTCTAGTAAACTGCCTAAAATTTTAATAATTAAGTTCGTTAAATATAAAATTAGTTAAACAAAATACGATATATGCATATAAGATTAGTTGCCTCTAGCTAATCACAACTTTGACGTACAAACATTGAAAAAGATTTACTTTTTTTCTTTTGACCTTACAAGAAAATATAATATAAAGTAATAAAATATAAAATAAGATAATATAAGCGCATTTAAAAAAAAAGAGCAAAGATTGTTGAGAAATTTTTGCCTATAAGTTTGTTACAAACAACGCAGTGCGTTCGATTGTTTAGCATTGTCTCAATTAACAATCAAACAAGCATCTGGTTAGAACATTCAAAGTTAAGAGTTTGTGTGTGATTCTGCAGCCATAAAGAGTACCAAGCTGTAACGTACAGTAGAAGTCTGGAGAAGCAGTGTAGTAGGTAATGTTAGCCTTTGAGCAGTCTCCTATTCTTGGCAACCCTGTTGTGTTTTATTAGATCATAGAACATTGACTATGTAAGAATTAACTAAATATAACTGAATATTAATTCAATTAATATAATTTACAGTTGACTCAAAGAAATGACTAAATATGATGAAAGCCATTGCAGCCTTTCTAATGTGCAAGAGAAATTTTAAAGGTTGACTTGCAATAACACTCACATTACGGTTATTTGGTATCAAAAGGCTCACTGTGTCTTACTTTGCTGTGTTGTAGGTGCAAAATATGTGGAAATGTGATTACTAGCTCTTAAAAGCTAAAAAACGAACAGTTAATCGCAGCTTTCACAAAAACTGAATATTAATTCAATTAATATTCAGTTTTATCTATATGATTTTTATGTCTACTTTTTCCAGATACTTTGGGTAATTAATAGAGTATCGTTTTTAATCTTTTTTATTATTGTAATATGTTTTAGCCTTATTTAGCCTTTGGTCCAAACATTTATTTTTATTCATCTTTTTCAGCTCACTGTGAATCCCTTCCCCCGGCCAGTCTCTAGTGAGTAAAACCGATTGCTTGCTTCCGGTTTTTTGCTCGGCATTGCACATTTCACTAATCTCTGTAGTGCTAATCAGCAAAATTCTTTTAGTGTATTCATAATTTACGCATTTACTATTTCTTTGTCGCAATATAATACCTTTTGCCATATGTTTTTTAAATCTAACGTCTGTCTGCCACCTATAAACGGCTAAGACCTACAACTTTTTGCCACATGTAACTTACAATGACCTACAACTTTTTGCCACCTGTTGCCTACTATGACTTACAACATTATGTAACCTATAGCCTACTATGATGTACTATTTTCTGCAACCTATAACCTACTATGACCTACAATCTACTGTCACCTATAACCTGCCATGACCTGCAACTTACTGTCACCTATAACCTATCATGACCTGCAACTTACTGTCACCTATAACCTACTATGACCTACAACCTTCTGTCACCCATAACCTACTATGATGTACTATTTTCTGTCACCTATAATCTACTTTGACCTACAACTTACTGTTACCTATAACCTACTATGACGTGCAACTTTCTGCAACCTATAACCTACTATGACCTACAACCTTCTGTCACCCATAACCTACTATGATGTACTATTTTCTGTCACCTATAATCTACTATGACCTACAATTTACTGTTACCTATAACCTACTATGATGTGCAACTTTCTGCAACCTATAACCTACTATGACGTACACCTTACAGCCACTGTGACCTTTCACAGCTTTTTTAACCTTCCAGTGCTCTTAGACCTCTTAATTTTTTAGACAAACGAGAACTTTTCGTGGCCTTCAAATTACCTGCAGCCTCCTAGATCTCCTACAGCCTTTACTCCTTCATTACTGTATTAAAGATAAACTTACACAAAATGTTAGTAGATTTTACCAGAAAGTATCGGTATTTTTCTATCATTTGTGATTGCTTTTGATGCTTGAGGTGATCTGACTGTCAGGATGTTTCAAGATTAAAATCTACAAGTCTTGATTACAGTTAGACAGCTCCGATTCGACTATGATATTTATAGTTGCATCTATAATAGTTGCAAAAAGACCGACAGAGTAGAGACACATAACGCTGCAGCTTGAACGCACTAGCTGGTATCAATAATGAGAAATACAGACAGCCGTGATATCAGTGACATCATTTTGTCACGCATTGTTCTTCTGAGCATTTTAACCATGATCAAGTTTTATCGATTTTAATTTTGAAACATCCTGGCAATAAGATCACCTCAAACATCAAAAGCAATCGCAAGTGTTAAAAAATACTGATATCTTCGGGTAAAATCTACTAAAATTTTGTGTAAATTCGTCTTTAAATCTTCACAATCTTCTGTGATCTTTTGAGGAGTAGCACAGAGGAGGCAATTCCGATGTACATAGTTGTAGCTAGATTGTGCTGAGTGGTAAAATCTGTACTGAGCTGAAATGAGAAGGTTTTTGATTGTTATAGGAGAGGTTTGTAGCACAAGTGTAGCGAGGATTTGTAGCACATGTGTAGCGAGTATTTGTAGCACATGTGTAGAGAGGATTTGTAGGACAAGTGTAGTGAGGATTTGTAGCACATGTGTAGAGAGGATTTGTAGGACAAGTGTAGTGAGGATTTGTAGCACATGTGTAGCGAGGATTTGTAGCACATGTGTAAAGAGGATTTGTAGCACAAGTGTAAAGAGGATTTGTAGCACAAGTGTAGGGAGGATTTGTAGCACATGTGTAGAGAGGATTTGTAGCACATGTGTAGCGAGGATTTGTAGCACATGTGTAGAGAGGATTTGTAGCACAAGTGTAGAGAGAATTTGTAGCACATGTGTAGTGAGGATTTGTAGCACATGTGTAGAAAGGATTTGTAGCACAAGTGTAGAGAGGATTTGTAGCACAAGTGTAGAGAGGATTTGTAGCACATGTGTAGAGAGGATTTGTAGCACAAGTGTAGAGAGGATTTGTAGCACAAGTGTAGAGAGGATTTGTAGCACATGTGTAGAGAGGATTTGTAGCACAAGTGTAGAGAGGATTTGTAGGACAAGTGTAGAGAGGATTTGTAGCACAAGTGTAGAGAGGATTTGTAGGACAAGTGTAGTGAGGATTTGTAGCGAGGTTGGACAGTAAAACTATACTGGATACAGATGAAAATTTATGCACTATTCAAATTTATAGTCCAAGTCCTTTAGCACATCTGCGGGCGGGATGGTTTGCGAACCTCTCAGCTATCAACAAAAGCTGAGAATAAGATGGCTGAGGAATGAAATGTGCATCTTAAAGTTTAGTCAACTCAAACACACTTTCAGTCTCATTGTAAATCACAGGCATGAGGAAACAACTTCTACTCACTTCAAACATCAATGTAACATCGCCTATTTTTTCTCTTTTGTGTTTCGGCCGAGCATGCCATGACCATTTTCTGTTAAGATGGAAGACAGGAAGCTTGCTATGAATACACCCCCTATAACCAAATCTTATACAATGCTACAAGGACCAGAGCTGTTTGAGCAGCCAATGGGTGAAGCGGAACTGTTTGGCATTGGAAATGACATGGATAATCTGGTGAGTCGGTAAAGAATTGTGGTAATCATCTCAACACTACTTTGTAGTTATCTGTGTACGGGTATATGTATATGTATTTATATTATATGTACAGTATATACAGTACATATACCTATGTACATATATAAATATATACATACATATGTATATTTATACATATGTATACATGTGCGTTTACGTATAGTTTATATGCGTGTATATTTGTGTACCTGTTCATGTATACATATTTGCGTGTGTGAATGCATATGTATATGTACATATATGTATACATATGTGTATATGTATGTTTGTTTGTGTAAGTGTTCTAATATACATTTATGCATATGTATAGGCACATGTATAGGTATGTGGATATGCATAGGTATAAATTATGTATATGTACAGGTATGTGTATATGTACAAGTATAGTATACGTATATGTATGTATTCATGTACATGGTGAATGCAAGTGCATTGAGGTATACACAGGCATACATAAGTGTATGAAGGTGTATGATGGCCTACGATGATGTAGATGGGTGTCTGCAGATGTACTCTGGTGTCTGCCGATGTATGCTAGTATATATATTTTACTATTCTTCTCAGATAGAGTTGCTTGTGGTTTTCATATGTGCTGCTCAAGACTGCCAGCGTACTAGCACATATACATGTATATAACTAGCTGCATTACCAGTGTTTAGGAACAGAATTACGTAAAGCAATAGTTTTATTGGGAGTTGTCTTTCATACTGTAAAACAACTCCAAATATGCAATCTACTGAAATTTTTGTGCTGATCAAACTGCATACACATATGCAGTCGTACATGTCAATAATGTTGGAGAGACCAATAGAAATATTCAATGTGTTCTACAGCTAGTCTTCAATGCATCAGTGTCGAACCACTCAAATCGGAGTTGTCCTAATTTTGTACACAGAACTAATAATGAAATTGACATTGCTAGGTAAACTGAAGTTCTTCAAACTGGCAGTATTGAAAAGTTTAACATATTTTAAAAAGTTCTAGAAAGTATTTTGCTTTTGCACTGCTAAGCTATCGTCAGCATTTATTGAATTGAGACTACCGCATGCTTAAAACACTAATCATGACTCACCAGTTATTCGTCTATAGCCTGTTTTTTGACATGGTATATACAAACTGTGCAGCATAATGTGGTTGTGTTGATAAAATTTATCATCAATAAAATCTACTATATAAACTACATATATAGCCTCTTGCCTTTCCAGCATAAGGCATTACATCTGGAGCATTTTTGGACATTCGTCCCATAGAAAAATTCGGCCCTATACTGTGTTGCAGGACTGTAGTCAAGTGCGAAGTTTTCTGCCCATACACGGCGCCTGATAGCGGCTGCTGTAGTTAGTGCATCTTGATCTTGTCGGCGTTTCATCTGCTCTAAAAATTCAGCTCGCCGAGCAGCTGTTGTAGCTAGTGCATCATGTTCTTGTCGCCGCTGCATCTGCTCGGAGGTTTCTGCACATCAGGCAGCTGTAGCGGCTGCTCTGAGCCATTTGAGTCGCTGCTGGGTCGGCTCAGCAGTTTCTGCACTTCTAGCAGCTGCAGCATCTATTCTGGCCTGCTCTCGATGTACCTGTGTTTGTTCAGCGGTTTCTGCTCTTCTACCAGCTGCCATTCTGTTTCGTTGTAGGCGTAGCTGTGTTTGCTCTGCAGTTTCTGCTCGTCTAGCTGCTGCTTTGCGAATTCGGTCTCTTTCTCTACGGAAATCAATCTGTTCTTGCATTTGGGCAGTAGGCTTTTTGGGAGGCATTGTACTGCTTCAAGCGTTTCTAAAAGTGAATGAGATGATGTGCTTTTTGTAATATACCCCGCTCGCTTTCTTCTCACCGTCGCCTATCGCAACGCTCGGAGTGCCCGTGCAAGTTCTGTAGTAGCTGTAGTTCTGTGGTACTCGTAGCTGGAAAAAAGTAAAAGTAAGTCAGCTGCGGAAGGAAATGAACATGCTTACTATCACGAACGTTCGCAAATCCACTGTTTGAAGTAGTGGAGGTGTGGCAATTCATAGACATTAAAACATTGAATAAGAAGTACTAACCTTTTCGATGTAGAAATTTAGTAGGTAAAACGCAGTAGCAGTACCCTGCAAGTTCTGTAGTAGCTGTAGTTCTGTAGTACTCGTAGCTGGAAAAAAAGTAAAAGTAACTCAGCTGCACAAGGAAATGAACATGTTTACTATCACAAACAGTGGCAAATCCAACATTTTCAACCCTTTCACTGAAGTAGACTCATTTATGCGTTTTCTATGGTCGACCGACGTAGACACATTTTTACGACTTTCCCAGCAATTGCTAGTAACTGAATTTTATTATTCGTTGATAACACAGCCAACGATCTTTAAGACTTTTATGGTAGTGACCGTGTTGTCCAAAGATTTCTCTATAAAATTAGCCTAAAATTTAATTTCAAGTCTTTGTTTGAGAATTTCTAACTTAAAAACAACCATTTTTTGTGTAAGTTTTGAAAACGCCACCGAGTTAGAAAACAATTACTTTTGTTGATGACATTATAGCCGATTCAGATTTAGATTTTTGTGATTACACAGATAATTAAAATAGCAATAGCAGCACTGAAACTGATGGTGGTGAAAGTATTGGTTTTGTAAGAATAAGGAACATTGTAGAGGATCGTTTGAGCTTCGTGGCTTCACATCGCTTTAGTATGTGAGGCCATGCACAAAGTATAGATACAATGAATTTTTTGTATAGCAGTGTTTGTTAACATGTTGGCAAAATAAAATATATAACCAAAACAAACGTTCTAGATGGAGTTTCAAATTGAAAAAATATCATGAAGCAATATCAGCAAAATGGCTGGCAGTAGGCCGATAGCTAAACTTGTACATGGACACAAGTGAAAGGGTTATGTAGTGGAAGTGTAGCAATTCATAGACAATACAACATTGAATAAGAAGTACTTACCTTTTTGATGTGGAAATTTAGTGGGTGAGAACTGCGTTTTTTTCCAGTGACCGCAAGAAACAAACTTTTATGTGACCTTCTCGATACACGTTGGCAATAAATATTAATTGCATGTAAATTACTACTCATTAATTTATTTTATTTAATGAGTAGTACATTTGTATAGCTATATAGGCACCTTTGTATAGGCCGCAAAACTCAGGACGGTGCTTTTTAACATAGCAGCAACTTTGCTGTTTAAAACGAAACAGTGCGGTTGGGCACTGTAAAGAGGCACACTAACCAGAGATCAGTGATTTTTGTGTAAAAACGATGAATATGTTATGTATAGAGACACACTAACCGGAGATTCCCGTTAATGCGTCCTAGATACCTAGTAGCGGCTAACAGTCCGAAAAGTATGGTACTCTATACGGCGAACACACACATACGCAGACAACAATTGCCGTTTATATAGTAGATCAGAAAGGAGAGTTAAAACACAAGAGAAGGGGAAAAGGAAATACGTACACATGTAATTCACAAACAGTAGTTTAGCAATCATGCTGCTAAAGTAGCTCTCACACTTACCTATTAGTGATATTATAGCTAGTAACTAGCTAATATGGGTGGTTGCGTTGTTTCATCATCACTTGTACAAACTTAGGTGGTGATTTGAAGTACCAGAGAATTTGGTATATTTTAGCTTTTACATGGTGAGATAATATCTTAAACCCCTGACCATAGCCTCATAAAATAATTTACAGTTGACTCAAAGAAATGACTAAATGTGATGAAAGCCATCGCAGCCTTTCCAATGCGCAAGAGAAATTTTAAAGGTTGTCTCGCAATAACACTCACATTACGGTTATTTGGTATCAAAAGGCTCACTGTGTCTTACTTTGCTGTGTTGTAGGCGCAAAATATGCGGAAATGTGATTACAAGCTCTTAAAAGCTAAAAACGGACAGGTAATCGCAGCTATCACGAAAACGCAGTAGCTAGGAATCTCTTTATTTTGATGATGTTCTCAAACATTGTGGTTATTGTTTTGACACGTGATGTCCTCATATGAATTGAAAGGCCAATAAAAGGCTCAATATAAAACGTCCTGTAGCATTAGTTTATGACAAACACTTTGAGTTCTACCGGAAAGCCTGTATCAAATATAGATACCCTAGGACACTTAAGTATTCGCGGCATCTAACTTTCGCGTTTTCGCGGAGTCATCATCACGCGAAAAATTCATGCGCGAAACTAAACTATCATAACGAACTAGCGAAAATTCGAAATTAAATAGCTATGTTCTACACAGGCCTGTATTCACTGGTTGCAAGTTGGGGGCTAATGTTACACGACTAGTTATGAACATCTGGGGTGTGGAGAAGGAGGGGGGGGTGCTGTAAGCTCCCAACAGGTTTCTCTTATGTAGGGCCTCAGCCGGGCCTCTCACGTGAAGTTTAAAAAAATTTATTGGCAAGTATCAACATTTTTCTATTTTTTGAGATTTGCTTTGTTTTAGCTGATGTGACTGACAAAACGTTTTAAAATTAAAACAGGCAAAACTTGTATGCAGTTAAAAAGCTCAGAAAGAAGACATCTTTTTTCTTTTAAGCGTTTTAACAAAGATCATTTTTGCCGATTTTATTTCAAGTTCATTAAGTAGGATATGGGCAAGAGATGTTTGCTAAAACTTGATATTTTGCAAACCTTTATAAAAGTCGTTAACAAGAATATTTTGCCGCTGATGAAGATAATAATGACGCCTAAGAACTACTAAAAGTTGATGTTTGTATCTATGGCTTCGAATAAAGTGATATTCTACAGCGATAAAAACCTTTCTATAGCCGTTGGACTATGAAATTCCTAAAAAGTTGGAGCGTCTTAGCCGGCCAGCTGTCCAAGGGAATACGGCCCTGTAGTTCATTGATATCCACAACAAAATCGTGATATTAGAAATGCAGATAATTTTGTGTGTGATTGAGCTCATTGGGAAATTTCTAGTAAATTCGTTAATACACCGAATGAGCAGCATGGCAAAGCAAATTAAGATAACAAGTTTTTTTGGAAAAGCCAAGACAAACGAAGAAGATGATGATATCAGTTTAGTCACCGAATTTGTAACTGATGAGGATGAAAGTCTGGTAGGTGAAGTCATACAATTAAATAATACTTATTGTAGTGATGAATTTTACTGCCAACCAAAAACGATAACAACCCTCACCAGGTCCAACCATGTTATACAGTTCTGGTTGTGATGTTGGTTGTTATCTATTTTCTTTTTTATGAGACATGTACTGTATTTGATTTTTTTTAAATTTGAAATATTGTGAACTCAAAACGTGTCATGGCCATCGCTTGCTATAAATACTTGAGATCTAATATTGGTACCATATCGGTCACGACGGAAAGGACCGAGACGTCATTGATAGTCCAAGAAACAAATGGCAGCAAGCGATCACGTTGAATTATTGATTTCTGCCATACATTTATACCTGCGGGTTACAAATACAAACTAGTCGCAAATATAAAAACTTTTTTACTAGAGGACCGGACCTGAGGAATCTAATTTGTTTGTTCCACTGTATTTGTTTTCACATCACTATATTTTCGCACTCATCAGAGCTGCGAAATTAAGTTGCAGCGAAATTTTACTCTGTGTGCTACTCACGAAACTAAATACTAGCGAAATATAAGTGTCCTAGGGTAATCATCTAGTTGTAATCTGATCATGTGACCCATACTTCCTGCCAAATGTCGCGAACAATTTCTACAGCATTTTTCGACTATCACAGGGGATCAACAGGCTCGTCATTTTTATCAGAAGATGATATGCACTCCTTCGAGCTAAGGTTAAAAAATCAAACAATATTTTACGGTAGGTTTTGAGATATCAGTGCTCAAAGTGACAGCATTACAATGAAGATGAAATAGATGCGTAAGGGCAATAGACATGGTTTTATTGAATGCGTGAAGCATATTTGTAAAAATATTTTAACAAATGAAGTTGCATGAAAGTGTAAACAGAAGCCATCATGTTCAACTACATCCCATTTGAGCCGTTTTGGAAAAGGATTTCAAGCTACATGTACTGCGTTTTCGTGATGGCTGCGATTAACTGTTCGTTTTTTAGCTTTAAAAAGCTTGTAATCACATTTCTACATATTTTGCGTCTACAATACAGCAAAGTAACACATGGTGAATCTTTTGATTCCAAATAACTGTAATGTGAACTTTGTTGCATATCATGATTATTCTTGAAAAAATTTCTCTGCATGTTTAGAGTTATGCAATTTTCTCTGCATGTTTAGAGTTATGCAATTTTATTATTTTATATACCAACAATATTCATCAGTTATATAAAAATTAGTAAAATATCAACTTGTTTGTTGAGAGATAGATAGTCTGAGAGCCTGTAAAAAGCAAACACAAATGTGGACACAGGCCAAGGTCTCAAAGTTATACACAATAGCCTGTGGTATTAATGCGGTCAGATGAGATAACATTTAAAATCTTTCTAGTATATGTATTTTTATTAAATTTTTGTAGGCATTTATGAACAGTTATCCTCCAAGGTATGATCTTATTGGCACCCAGAGTTGGGAAAACAGGTCGGAATATCTCTGCGGATCGATTTTGGCCTGCCTCTGCTGTCCGCTCATAGCTTTCCTCGCTGTCTGGTTTAGCTTGCGGCACGCCGAAGCTGTAAGCCAAAACGATGAGATGTCTATAATCGAGAGGAGAAAGCTTATCAAGATCTGCATAGCGACGGCCATTATCTTTGGTTCATTATTTTATGCTCTCATAGCACTCATGGTGCTCAACTTGACCACTGATGTTCTAGCATTTTTATTTGAAAAAGTTTAAAGCAAAAGGTCTACCAGAATGTCAATGGACAAAAAAAACTTGATTGGCAGTTCTTTGAAAACCAGAAATTCTGATGATGTTGGTAGTGGTGGTAGCTACTGAAACAATAATAGTTTTTCTTTGACAATAATTACACATTATTTCAATACTTTTAGATGAGCTTTTACTTCATTCTAAAGCTCGGCACTTACCGTATTTAAAATTGTATAGATGCTTTTTATTGTGCTAAATTATTTAAATTATGCTAAACTTAAAGCTTCTAAATTGTATAGATGCTTGAATGCTGTTGATTACAGAGAGCTGTACCTTTAATATAGAAGAGAGAACAACTCCAGTTTGTTGGCTTATTTTATAAAGAATTTCTCAAGCTACAATAAAAGTTCATGCCACATCAAGCTTAACTAAGCCTTTTGAAAATGGAAAGCTAGTTGCACAATAAATGTTTATCAACCGTCTTTTATAGTTTCTAACTTATAAATAGAATGATTGACACTTATAATAAATACTGACCATCAGCTCTCCGGCTCAATGAGGCAATTTGTGTTTGTCTATCAACTTTTTATTTGCTAAATTGTTTCTGAGAGCATACGTTATCATTGGCTGTTTAAAAATGACAACAAAATAGAGATTTAATTTGGTATGCATCTTCGAATATTTCATTTGAAACATACATGCTGTTAATGTAAATCGCTAAATCTGTAAATTGTCTGTGTTTCTGTGAACTCGTGTATCTGTTCGTGTATGTGTATGGGTATGTGTATGTGTATGTCCAGCTATAGCTATTAAAATTTAGGAATTATATGCCATCATATAGGAGTGAATACACTACCGCTACCGCTCTCCGTTACGACGCAACGTGATGACGCAACGGCATGGAGAGCGGTAGCGGTAGTGTAATTTTATGCGGCTCAATGGTGATAGCAAATAATTAGCTCTTATTAGTAAGCGTACTCAAATTAGTCATTGGCAATGTGTCAGGCTAATAGCAAGTGGCCGGTAATAGCGAGTAATAATTACCTCCCATTGTTTATAAGCTGAGTTTTAATACCCGGGCAACGCCGGACATCCAGCTAGTATGTAAATACACGAGTCGAACATAGGGACATAGATCAACAGCTGTCTCATACGTTAATGCTATGTTGGAGAAAGGACATTTTAGCCATACAGCTAGTCACTAGTCAAAATTGATAAAGAGAAACTTTATCTTGATTGATGTTATGAAAGTGAATCAGCAGCCATCTGTTTTACCGTTTTTTCTGTAGACCTGGAGGTTCTGAGATCAAATCCTCCCTGAAGTGGATTTTTCATACGTTGAATATGCCAGTACATTGATATGCACAAATCACTTCGTAGACCTGAATAATCACTGGAGCCTGCTAATTATTTATTGTTCTCTAAATCTAAAGAGCAATTCTTAGTATGTTAGGAATTATTTGACAACTCCCACCACCAGGAGTCTGCTCCGACATAGTTCCACTTTCGTTTCTTCATGCTGCGCTTTTTATTATATACATAAAATGTACATATTAATATGTACATATTAGTATGTACATATAAATATGTACATACTAATATGTACATATTAATACATGTACATATTAATATGTACATGTATTAAAATGTACATATATAATACATATATTAATATGTACATGTATTAAAACGTACATATTAATATGAAAATGTTAATATGTACATACCAATACATATATTAATATGTACATATACTTAACATAGCCCAGGCACTGACATACGTCAGCAGCTCTTGCGAAGAAATCAAATTTGAACCAATAAATAAAGCTAATTTAGCAGAATACAGAAATATATCACATTTAGCTTTTAACGCTGTCAGCAACACAAGTATTAGAACTGCACTACATGATTGCAGTGCAGTTCACAGTAATTTTGCAGTACATTAAGATTTTCTTATGAGCAATAGACATTTACTGCTACTGCAACTGCAACTACCCTCCTACTGCAACTACCCTCCTACTGCAACTACCTTCCTACTGCAACTACAACTACCCTCCTACTGCAACTACAACTACCCTCCTACTGCAACTACCCTCCTACTGCAACTGCAACTACTCTCCTACTGCAACTGCAAGCAACTGCGACTACCCTCCTACTGCAACTACCCTCCTACTGCAACTACCCTCCTACTGCAACTACCCTCCTAATGCAACTGCAACTACCCTCCTACTGCAACTGCAATTACCCTCCTACTACAACTACCCTCCTACTGCAACTGCAACTACCCTCCTACTGCAATTACAACTACCCTCCTACTGCAACTACCCTCCTACTGCAACTACCTTCCTACTGCAACTACAACTACCCTCCTACTGCAATTACAACTACCCTCCTACTGCAACTACCTTCCTACTGCAACTACAACTACCCTCCTACTGCAACTACCCTCCTACTGCAACTACCCTCCTACTGCAACTGCAACTACTCTCCTACTGCAACTACCCTCCTACTGCAACTGCGACTACCCTCCTACTGCAACTACCCTCCTACTGCAACTACCCTCCTAATGCAACTGCAACTACCCTCCTACTGCAACTGCAACTACCCTCCTACTGCAACTGCAACTACCCTCCTACTGCAAGTTACCCACTACGGTCTACTGCGCATTGACTCCCATGAAACATTACCTGAAACAAGGCAATTCCTGCATACTACAAATGCTCATTCTTCAAAACTTGAAGTTGATACTGTGGGTCAACTGACAGTGCTAGCTTTTCAAACATCTGTACTGCATTGTACAAATTTGTCAAATGCTATATTTAGCAAGCTCATGAGCTTGTGCTCTTACACTGAGATCATTTTGGAATTACTGAACAGATATTATCGCACTTCTGGTTGATGAAATTAGGGTCTTTCTATTGTGTTCTTATTAATGTTACATATTAGAACCATAGTAGATTTTCATTTCAACCGTATACAATCTATCAATTGTGATCAATTTTGTTTTGAGTTTGATTAGCACTCACATCTCACAATTGTATAGTTATTGCATCAAAGTCAACTTAATACCTGATTCTGTTATGAGTTTTCATGTAAATGTGCTGTGCATATATGTACACAGTAATGCAAGTGTTACTGCTACATCTAGCTCTGTGAAATGAGCACTAGTCACACTCTCACTGCATCCAGCACTGTGCAGTAGGCAATACCGCCGCAGCACTGCTTACTGTCCATTAGAAAATAGTTTTAGTGCATCTACATGCATACTGTGCAGTAGTAAAAGAATGTAATGTAATTATACTGCATGGCTGTGACGTGTTCACTACTACTGCACTACTAAGGCAACAACATAGATGTCCAGGCCGAAGTTTACTGAAACTGTAAGGCATCTGGTCATCAGTGAGAACTTATCAATTGGCAGTTATGAGTTTTTCATAAAGGTCACAACTGCAAGGTCGCCTACTTTTGAAGCTAGGTTTCAAATTCCTGAGCAAAATCACTGAATAGTTGAAGTGAGGCTTGAAGGGAAACAGTGCTTCCCCTCATTATGGCCTTGCAAAATAAGTTTAGAAACTGAGGCTAGCAAAACAAACAATTGTTTATAATAAAATATATTAAATATAGGAGCACAAAATAAAATTAGCAACCAATCTAAATGTGTACAAAAATATTCTTCTGTTGGTCAGCAACTTGTCTAGACCAGTATAACAATGCTGGACAGTGGTAACTGGTGGAAGCGGTACTAACCTAAAACTATTATATTTTAATAGTTTTAGGTTAACACCGCTTCCACCAGTTACCACTGTCCAGCATTATAATAGTCAACCAGTAGGTAATATCATAGCTACATTCTTTACAAACCTCTCCCTAATAGAAGGTAAAAAGTCTAAGGGGTGATTGCACTTTCATCACTTTTACTCAATGTAAATAATAGTATCTATATTATATAATGTGACGGAAATTCTTAATAGAAGGTTAATTACAAAATGATACAACTTTTTTTCCGTTTCTTTGGTTTGACAATATGGAGTTGTCTTTCTTCTTCTTGAAATTTTCTGATGTAGCGGGCAGTGTCATGAAAAGCTTGCTCAACGTTGAGATTGAGCTTTGCACTTGTTTCCACGTAGTGCAGTTTAAGTTCTCGAGCTAAGGCTTTGCCATGTTCGCCGCTCACCTAAAACACGCAAATAGTTAAATAACCTAGCGGTGTTTGCTTAGCAACTCGTATACCAACAGCTAAAGAGCCAACAGCAGATTCAAGCCAATCAGCGCAGACTGAGCTTTTATAAGACCGACCTTATACATTTGGAGGTTAAATAGTTATTATTGTCAGCAAAGAGTCGGCTTATATTGCAGCGATATATTTGGTCAAAATGATTGTTTGCAAACAAGCTTATTGACCTATTTAGTCTGATACCTATGATAATCGCACAATGTTGTTGTACATGTAGGTCTTCATTTTAGAATCAAACTATCGCACATTGTTTCCGCAGGTCAAAAAACACATTTGGACTGATCAAACTTGGTTTTGTCTGCGTAACTAGTTTCGTAGAGTACATCATTGGCAGGCCATTTTTAGAGGGTCAGTTTTGCTACAGTAGTTGATTTCACTGGGTTTTCACTGAAACAGTTCTCTGCAAATGGTGTTTCTGGGTTTGTCAATATTTGATATGAAGTTGTCTTTCCTTGGAAACTATATAATTCAACTACTTTTAAATGTGGAATTGTCTGCACTATCCCATGTACATGTATGTAAGCATGCAGTCTGAAAGTCACATTCGCGTCGCATCCTAGCCTGTTTTGACAAGCTGTTGTTTTTGCGTAGTTGTCCCCCCGTCGAGCGGCGAGCAACAACAGCTTGTCACAAGACGTCCTGCACCTGATGCATCAGCTGCACTTATAAGGAGTTATTCTCTTCCGTCTACGCGGCTCGGCTGCGATGTTATCCCGGTCGCTCCATTGGTAATCATAACCGGATTTCACGCAAAAATTTATGTAGAAAAATTAAGATGAGAACGTTTAACTGGCGACTCCTCTCTGCAGTAAACTTTATTAGAATTTGAGAACTTAGGCTACAACAGCGACTAAACATGTCGTTATTTGTGCGCTCAGTCAATTTTATTTCTATTTTTGTATCAGTCAGTTTTATTTGCTCTTACGGATTTTATTTTGGGTTTACTTTGTTCTTAAGTTCTACTAAAGTTTATCACAAAAACTGGTTTTTGGTTAAACGTTGTAATCTTGTTTTTTTTTCTACAGAAATTTTTGCGCGAAATCCGTTATGATTACCAATGGAGCGACCGACATAACATCGCGGCCAAGCCGCGTAGACGGAAGAGAACAACTCCTTATAAGTGCAGCTGATGCATCAGGTGCGGTATGTCTTGTGACAAGCTGTTGTTGCTCGCCGCTCGACGGGGGGACAACTACGCAAACACAGCAGCTTGTCAAGACAGGCTAGTCGCATCCCCATTCTGCTTAATAAAATGGTAAACTTCTACTATAGTCTATGATCTATAGATAGCCTTGTTTTATGATCAACTTTTAGTTACTGCAAAACATTTCACTCATGTAATTATTATGTGAATTTTGCGTTGAGCAATAATATATAATATACCTTTATGTCAAACAACATGGGTTTTAAATGGTTTTAGTCGTAAACCCAAATAGCCATCTAAACAAATCTGAAAATATGTCAAAGGGGGTTATTTAAGATCATATGTGGTGCCAGCCACAACCAGTGACCTTCTCTGTGAACCAAACCCCAAACTTTTGTCCATATTTAAAGCATTCTGGACCGCCTGGCTTGGAACAAAAATTATATTAATAGAAAATTTGGTGTTTTTATAAATAACTTTATTGCAGGGTTTTTAATATTAAAAAAACTGGCTCATGCAAACCCAGTTACTGTTTATGTTTTGGTCGAGAGCGCAGAGCTGAACTAATCTATATATAGGCCTATATAAGTCCCAAATTCTGTCGTTCAGTCTTTCCAGCTATAGCTGGCTAGTATTTAGCAATGAAGAATCTGTATCGCAGAAGATTTTATTTCGGAGCCTTCCGTTCACCAGGCGATAAATTAAACCTTTGAGCTACGCGAGATGCAGTGGATTCTTTGAGTGATATGACTCTTTATCTAGGTTAAAATACGCATAGCACTATGCTTTACGGCGCAATGTCACTAAAGCTTGCTCTCACAGCTCTTATTGCCAAATTTAGCAATAGGGATACTAACTTATTCAAGTTAACCATTAGCAATGTGCTAAGCTAATGACAAGTGGCAGGCAACTACATTACCTGCCACTGTTTATAAGCTGTTTTTAATACCCTTGCAACACCAGGAAATCGGCTAGTCTATTGATAATCAACAGTATATCTGCATTTCTCTTTTAGTTAATAAAACTGTAATAAAACAGTCTACTTCTGTGTTAATAGATGAGACTTTGAATAGAAACTTTGCTACTCACAGATCGAAGGTCACGGCTCAAGTCACACTTGTTACCAATCAATACCATTGGAATATTGTCTCTGTCCTTCACCCTGACTATCTGTTTGTGTAAAACCCTTAAGCTCTCTAGGCTGCAAGAACAACAAGTACCTGTTACAGGTAATGTAACAAAGCCTTAAATGTATAACAGGGTCTGCAGTGTATAACATGGTCTGAAGTGTATAACATGGTCTGAAGTGTATAGCAGGACCTGAAATGTATAATACTTAAGTGAAATCTCCAACATCTCCTTAACTGTGTATGGCTAATTCAGCTTGCTTCATTTATAATTAGAAACTTTTTTCACTCAGGAGTTTACACTGTGAGAGGACAACTCTATTATTAGCAGTTTTACTAAAGCTATAACACATAAAATGGGATTTAAGGTAATATTTGCTTTACATGTTTTAAAATTTTGTAGAAAAGCAAACGATTAAAAAATGATTTTAACAACGTTGCTACTTTAGCTGACAGCAAGGGGTATGTTACAGGCAGTTGCCCCATTTTTGCCTTGCCATGTGCATATGTTTTATAATGGTTTGGGCCGATCGATAGACAAAACCATTGAAAACAGCTTATTCACTCTTGTGGCAAAGTAAATAGGCAAATTTCGCCAAAATATCATATATATATATATATACACTTTTTACACAATTTTTGTGATATAACAATCCATATATTTAAACTTTCAGTTTTTTATGTATTTACAGTGTCGAGACTTTAGTAGCTCCCACCACACCCGAGTATCTTTATCTAGTATTTCTTTAAATTGATGTTTCAATTTTTGAAGTCTGGATGTGGCAAAAATGTATTATTTCGTCAAGTGTAAATATTTTTGGTAATTACGATAAAAACCAATAAAATATTCATTAATTTATAGAGTCGTCTACCTTTTGTTGATTGTTGTTAACCAAGTACTATTCTTCAGTTGATTAATAATTTCTATTTGCGAACTCATGTTAGTTGGTCACGGTACTAGAGTTAGCTAGTGAGGTTACTATGGTTAGTAGGTCAGGTTACTAGGGTTAGTTAGTCAAGCTACTAGAGTTAGTAGGTCAGGTTACTAGGGTTAGTAGGTCAGGTTACTAGGGTTAGCTAGTCAGGCTACTAGGGTTACTTAGTCATGCTACTAGGGTTAGCTAGTGAGGCTACTAGGGTTAGTTAGTGAGGCTACTAGGGTTAGCTAGTGAGGCTACTAGGGTTACCTAGTCATGCTACTAGGGTTAGCTAGTGAGGCTACTAGGGTTAGCTAGTGAGGCTACTAGGGTTACCTAGTCATGGTACTAGAGTTAGCTAGTGAGGCTACTAGGGTTACCTAGTCATGGTACTAGGGTTAGCTAGTGAGGCTACTATGGTTTCTTAGCCAGGCTACTAGGGTTAACTAGTCAGGCTACTAGGGTTACTTAGCCAGGTTACTAGGGTTAGCTAGTCAGGCTACTAGGGCTACTTAGTCATGCTACTAGGGTTAGCTAGTGAGGCTACTAGGGTTAGTTGGCCAGGTTACTAGGGTTAGTAGGTCAGGTTATTAGGGTTAGTTAGTCAGGCTACTAGAGTTAGTTGGTCAGGTTACTAGGGTTAGTTAGTCAGGCTACCAGAGTTAGTAGGTCAGGTTACTAGGGTTAGTAGGTCAGATTACTAGGGTTAGTTTGTCAGGCTACTAGGGTTACTTAGTCATGCTACTATGGTTTGTTAGTCAGGGTACTAGGGTTAGTAAGTCAGGCTACTATGGTTCGTTAGTCAGGGTACTAGGGTTAGTAGGTCAGGTTATTAGGGTTAGCTTGTCAGGCTACTAGGGTTAGTAAGTCAGGCTAGTATGGTTCGTTAGTCAGGATACTAGGATTAGTAGGTCAGGCTTTTAGATGAACAGCTTGTCTAATAAATAAGCAGAAATAAGCACTGGAACCTACCTGTGTTTATCTGCAAAGGAAAAGACTAGTAGGAAACCATCTGATGACTTTATAAATGAATCTCTCATAGCATGGAAATCCTCTTGTCCTGCTGTGTCTAATACTGAAACACATAGTTCGTCGTAGTTTAAATATATGTTCTGTCACAATTTAAATGGATAATTTATTGATAATAAGAACAACCATAGGTGAAAAATATTTTATTATCTCTCTCTATTTCTCTCGACTCACCAGTCGTAGATTGTTGGTGGCTGTTTAAGTAAAACTAAAACATTGGCCAGACCCTCATGCATCTGCTACCTTTTGCATAACATTTGTAAATAAGCAAACAGCCTAAATGCATATTTAAAGCTATCTCTGCAAACCATACACATATCCTCTACGATTATAGGAGTGACATGAATGTGTCGTCAAGATCGTACAGTAACGCATTTTCATGTTTTGAATTGTCTCCCTTGCCCTTTACCTGTTTGTGCATTCAACTGCTGCCGAATACCCATTTTACTTCTATCTGTGTAACCCCTTATATAACTGTGTACAGCAAAAAAGTTTCAAACAGTTGTTTTCATAATGTTAGTGTAGCATAAACACTTGGATACTATGAAAAATTACATACAATAACAATGTACCCGTAATTACATTCACAGTAAGATTTGTTTGTCTGACACGAGGATAACACTACTAACAATAAATAATAATAATGCTTTGTGCACAGCATCAAGTATTATTAGTCCATTGAGTAGACGATTGGCTGCGTAGCAATAACAACAACAACAGTTCACATTTGTCCTTGACCTCTGATAGAGTTCATGCGCTATCGCGTTCTGCGAATTAAATAGTCAAGATACAAATAAAGCTCTCCGCATGTACTGTAGAAAACTTTGAATGGGTATCTTTATAAAAATGTCATTTCTTATAGCGTATGTGTAGGTCAGCTCTTTTTGAGACTTTGTGAGACCTAGAAATAGGTATTTGGTGTAGTCATACGAGCTGTGTAATAGTTTTACCTGCATTGATGAGTGGTCCGAGTGGCTAGGTAAAGAAAAACATGGTACGACTGTTGCCATTATTCAGCAATGGCCTAATAACTCACATAAATTTCCAACTTTTCAGGATTTATTAAAATTAAGTAAAAACTAGTGATAAATGTTCATAAATATTTCTGAGGCTCTGCCATTCCAGCATTAGTTGATTAAATAAAAACAAACAGCTATTTTTTATCAAGAATTTGCAACGCATGGTCGATGTTACTTTTAGAAAAACAAGCACTTTACTTGAAACAACCTTATAGTCTTAGTAAATGGGTTGTAATTAGTTTGAAATGCATGTTTTTTATTATACCAAGTAGGATTCTTGGGCTAGATAATCTTTTTCAAGATATGTTAAAACTTTCAAACTTTTAAATTAAGAAACTCTCTTGTATCGAACTTGTCATGTTTATACTCGTGGTAAAATACATTTTTATACAGATCATCAAGGTGCTATTTGATGTCTATGGTGATCACCCAGAATTCTATAACATTTATAGATTATATATTATGAAGAATAATTTGCTTATTATAAAATAAAAAAATTGATGCTATCATTTTTTTATCACATTTAAAAGTTTTATGACATTGTATCAAAAGGTACGATTGTTTAAATCAAAAAGCTAAAAATATTTTTGAAGGTTAGGAGAAGTAGTTAGTAATTTTGATTTTGTACATGTTTCCGAAGAAATCAGAGATTAGCTATTAGAGTGAGCCTCTTTTCTGCAATTAGATTTTGACCAAGCTTTTCAGCGGTTATCTCATCAGACTTGCTGGTACTAAATTAATCATGTTTCTATCATTCATATCACTCGTTGCATCATCATCATCCCAAGGTGAGCATCTTTGTTTGTATATAATTATTCTCACTAATTATTCATTACAGAAAGCAAATAATGTTGTTTTCCACCCAGCCTACAAGTATATAAAAAAGCATTGCTGTGGCAGCAGCTATAAAAGTAAGCCTATAAATAGACAAGACCTAAAAATGTTGTATGAATTAACCTGCGGGGCTGCCTATATAACTCCTTCAGGCTTTCTTTAGCCGGGCAACATTCCTATCGATCAACTAAAATCTTTTGATTTGGTAAGACAACTCTTGTAGCTTTTAGAATTCCAATCACCACAAGCATCTGAATGTAAAAATAGTAGGAATTTTTTCATTAAAGCTATTTTTCTAAAACATGAGTAGTTTTAAAATCACTTTGTAACTTAATATAATTAAAGTGCGGAATATTATTTAGGAAATTAATGGATAGAATACATGCTATTAACTTTCTACTTTTTCCTGCTTGACATCTTTCCCATTTTATGTGTTTGTCAACCTATGCCAGTATTTGCATATGTACTCAAGTAAATTACAATGCCCGTAATACAGGGTTAATTTGTATCATGACAGATGTATAGCTATAAGATGTAGATGTATAGCTATAAGATGTAGATGTATAGCTATAAGATGTAGATGTATAGCTATAAACAAGTGAGCCTGAGGTGATAAAATGTGATAAAAAACTGTAAATAAAAGACATTTATGACGAGTTTATGTTTGATGAGTTTTACACAGATAAAAATATCCAGGTACCTAGTAGTAGTCACTTGCAACTAGCAACAGTTGCGAGCATAAAATTTATAATAACTCGCTGAAATACATATGATTGACAGAGGTATGTTTTGCCTTAAACTTATTCTCACCATATATCTTTATCTCTTTTTATGTGTTTATCTATTAATCAATATCATATGATATGTATCCATGCCATATGTGCTCAACTTAATCCTAATGCTTGTATTGCAGGGCTAACTTTGATCTTTACAGATGAATGATTAACCATTCAGATCAGAAGTGAATAAAATCTGACTGCAGAGAGAAAAATATTTACAGCGTGTCTATGTTTACTTTACGAGTTTAACTCCAACAAAAACATAAAGTGTAATAATCAATAGCACTAGTAGAATAACTATCAGAAATTTTTAGCAGAAAACTTCTATATAAAATCACCTCACAAATCCTCAAGTGTTAAATCACAAACCATTCGTTTAGGTTCACCGTGGCATTGTTTAGCCTTGAGTACAAAGTTAAGTGAAAGGTGATGATAGAAAAACAAGTATTTACTGCAGCGTGTCTGTAGTATGTTTAGTTAATTTTGTAGGAATAAGTAGCTGAGAGTAAAAAATAGCCAATAGTAATGGCAGAGAACTGTCAGAGTTTATTCATTTCAAGTATATGAGTAAACTAGCTGTACTACCCAGCGTTGCCTGGGTAATAAAAAAGTCTGGTCAGAAAACTGATTTGTATTTAATATATAACAACATTTGCCATTCTAACTTTCAAACTACATATCATGAGAGAAGTGTCTTGTGTAGTTGAAATAAATTAAGAGAGAAAATAAAAACCACTGTAAAAGTTTTCAAACCTTGTCAAACAACTTAAACTTCATATCATGAGGAAAATGTTTCGTGCAGGTCAAATAAATATACATACATTTGCAATTGTCATTTTTAGAAAAACCAACATAAGAGTGTTCATGTGAAAGCAAGATTACTAGTAATGGAGTCTTGTTACGTACTTTTAATTTTTGTCCTTGAGACCTGTTTGTGAGCGAGGCAAAACTAAGGTGAATTCAGAGTTACATTCTCTTGCATGTAACTCTGTTGAATTAATTTTGAATTAAGCTCTCTATTCTGTATGAATTTTAATTTGAAGACACCTTTTGTTGTACTATAGTAAGCGAGTGTAATCCCCTTTATGTCATCCCCTTTATGTCATGTCACAAAAGCCTCCTTATAGCTAATCTCGCACCATTGCCAAGCTCTGATGCATACATGTTTTGAAGCAACAGGATGGGATCTCCAGTCTTGTGCCAGCTGGCATGAAAACTTCTTGGCAGCTCGAAAAAGTTTAGAAATGTTATAGATAGGCGTACAACTACATGTATGTACACATTTTAAACTGCATCTACAGACCTAAATAGCTACAGTGCTAAGGTACAGCTGAAGCCATTCTTGCTCATATGCAAACAAATACTGCCTACTGGCACAATATGACATTTTTTATATATACTCGTACGCTGGCGGTCTTGTTCGCCATGAGAGACCATCATGTATAATAACTCTATGAATAATTATTTCATGGTGTAGCAAGGTGATTGAGTGTTGCAGATGGAAGTGTACTCAGCTAGAAATCCAAATATCCGGGTTTGACTCCTGTGCTGGGCAATATTTTTTCTAATGTCCTTGGCATGGCTCCGGACACACGGACAGACACACGGACAGACAGACGGATACTGCTCTTATTATAATGAAGATTAAATGTTTATGGTGATTTGCTTGTAAAATAAAGTTGTGTATTCCTATGAGATATAGAATAAATTAATAGCATAGTGAACACAAAAAATAAACTTCAGGTTGGTCTTGAACTTTCAATTCTCTTGCTGAAGAGGCAGCTTTTATACAACCACCATAGTAAAAAGACATCCAGATAAATGAAGACTAACGCTTTACTCTATGTACAGTTGCCCTTGACCTGATCAAGTTTCTCTCCTCGCTAAATCATTCACTGACGGTCAAAGGTGTACACGCCAGTTTTTAAACAATTTTGCTAGCTAGTGGTTTGGAAGTCTATATGATATAAATGTCATGTGATGATACTACCAGAGCGAATATTTTATATAAATAGGTACGTATTTGGCTGTTTCACCCTTTTTACAAACTTCTGCGTAACAGAACAAAGTCAATGCAAGAACTATAAGCTGTAAGTTATAATCATAGACAGTGATAAGCTCAAGTAAAGACAGAGGATGTAATAAACTAGCACAATGTATAATAAACGGCAGCAATGAACAATAGGCAGCAAATTTTCTCATGGTTATTAAAATTTTGCAGAGCATCCTCCGTCTGGCAACTATAGAGCTACTCAAACAAACGCATAACACATGCTTAAAAGTATCGTAGAACTATTCCATTCTTACCAGAAAGCTTGCAATGTACTCCGTCGATGGTACATATTTTTATGTAGCTGTCTTCAATCGTAGGATCATATTCTGTTACAAAGTAGCCCTGCAATAACAAGACAGGAAGAGACATAAGAAAATGGACTAAGTGTTTTACAACAGCTGCTGCCTTTACAGACAGAGCCCAACAGTCAGTAGGTATACGCAAGTCAAGCGGCTTGTTGTAACCGACTTCTATTCGTAATAGGTTTGAAATAATATAATGGATATGGCAATAAGACCGAGGCCTTCCAAGAATGCTAACAAATATCATTGATGACGATCTTTGCTTAAAATTGAATTTTTAAGAAAATCAAACAGAAGTTTCTTTCAAAGGTTGCTAATCTCGCCTCAGCTAAGGCTTTCTCTGAATGATAGAAAAGTAATGATCTGTGGCCAGACACAGTTGATGACACAGGAAATAGTGTGTTATTGCAAAGCATGCTCTCTTTGATAAATCAATACATGATTTGGCGAGCGCTGACCTATTATTATTCTATTACGCTACGCACTTTGAGCCAACAGCTCTTGTATGATGACATGATAAAGCTTGCTGCCAAAGTGAAGCAACTTTATCAGGGTATCATTTGTAAAATGAGGTCAATTTTTAACAGAAGCTGACTCGAATGTCCACTGTGTGTGGTCCAGCAGTTGCTCAAACCTGCTTCTACTTGTTATCTATTCAAGCAGAAAGTGAGAGGTTGGGGTGAGGTGCCTAGGCTACAAGCGCGTCTATGCAAATATAGAAACAAGAGCTCTCAGTACAATCTAAGCTTATGGGAATACATTAATAAATGTTTACATAATGAAGAAGAAACAGATCGCACTCCCACTCGCAGCCGATTCAGTCTAAAATGGTGAACACGACTTTATCGTGCACTACCACGATTGAATATTTTTATTTTTGGTGTTTGTGAAAATCGTTGGAAATTTATTAGTAGTAATCCAGACCATCCGCTGAATCAGAAAATTGTTTTTAATATCTCAGGAGACCTTCCCGTGTAACAGGCACATGTTTTGTTTACCACCCTGAGATAACACGCATTCAAAAGAGATCAAAGATGTTTCTCCAGTTTTTATGAGATTTTCTAACAATCGCAACATCTATATATAATTAAGTGAGTGAGCCCAACCATTTCAATACTGTCAACCATATAAATATTATATTATATGTGTGGGTAACGGAAATGAAATAAAATTCACCCCAGCCCTTGTGACAACGCAGCCGTGTCGCTCTCATTCAGTTGTGATTCAGTGTCGCTGTATAGATGCGAAACAACTGTACAATCCGCCATCTTTGTGCCATGGAAATGGCCGTAGTGACCAATGGTGCCACACTTGTGGATGCGCACAGGTCTTGCTTTCCTTGTGCTTCATATGCAGCGCAGTATTTGTTGTATTATAACCAGATACAGTAGTAATAAAGTGTGATAGCCAGATACAGTAGTAATAAAGCGTGATAGCCAGATACAGTAGTAATAAAAGCGTGATAGCCAGGTACAGTAGTAATAAAGCGTGATAGCCAGATACAGTAGTAATAAAGTGTGATAGCCAGATACAGTAGTAATAAAGCGTGATAGCCAGATACAGTAGTAATAAAGTGTGATAGCCAGATACAGTAGTAATAAAAGCGTAATAGCCAGGTACAGTAGTAATAAAGCGTGATGGCCAGATACAGTAGTAATAAAGCGTGATAGCCAGATACAGTGGTGATAAAAGCTGATGAATAACTAGTGTCATAAGAAGTTGTAGTTTTTTTCGGATCATCTATAATTTGTTTTGTCCTTGACCTCTTAAAGATACAACCTTGACATAAACCGTCGCTCTACTAAGCGTCCATCCGATTAAAAACATGGTCTGCTTAGAAACGTGGTCTGCAGCGTAGAGCTTCGGTACAGGTGCACCTGTCACTAGGTGTCGCTACACTATCTCTGTATGTAAACAGTAATAGTCACTAAACATGCAAAAATATGCCTAACCAAAACATGTACTAACGCTACACATAGCAGCACTAGCTGTAAGCTAGAGATACAAGACAAAGTATAGACACTAGATATACAAGGCAAAGTATAAACACTAGAAATACAATACAACGTATAGACACTAGATATACAAGACGAAGTGTAGACACTAGATATACAAGACAATGTATAGACACTAGATATACAAGACAATGTATAAACACTAGATATACAATACAAAGTATAGACACTAGATATACAATACAACGTATAGACACGAGATTTATAAGACTACGTATAGACACTAGATATACTAGACCAAGTATAGATACTAGATATACAAGACAAAGATGCCCGGGAGTTCTTTCATTTCCAATCAGTTAGCACGCAAGAGGCTAGTTTTCAAGAATCAAATGGAGCTTTGAGACAAAATATTTTTAGCGACCTGGCAGAAGGCATGAAGCATCGGCGTATAAAGTTTTGATAAAATCAGCAAAAAACTTTGGACAGGGATAGCGTTTGCGCGGACAAACAGACAGAAAATGACACTGATTTAAGAATATAGATTAACACAGAGTTGCTGGATGTTGGACTGGTGTTAGAAGACAGCTTTTTAGCAAGATACTGCATGATTTTAAACTGTCACTCATTTCTTCTTTCACTGTGGGGGAACAGTTCAAAGTTGGCCGACTTTGACTCGTACTAGAGGGCTGCTTGAAAAGCGATTCATTCAAACTCCGAAATAAATTTTACCATTACAAATAATTGAAACAATTTAAATAATTTTGTTTTAAGATTAAAAACACCATCAGTGATTTTTAAACCACAATGAACGCAAGAGCATACAAGAGTTGAATACTAAAATAACGAAAGAAGGAGGAATAGGGACAGTTGGCTATCAATCCAGGTAGAAATTTTTAGCTTTTATTTGATGCATTCGATTTTCGGCCGTTTGTTTGATATAAAAAGTATTCAAACTTCGAGGTTAAAGTGCATTTTGAAGCAAAGAGAAGTTGTCTCTACTTGTTATAAAAAATAGAATAAAACAGAGCATCAGTTATAGTAATAATTAAAATAAATTTTGGTATTTTTGCAGCTAGAGTTGAAGTTGAATCACTGGCTAATCCTTGCTCCATGCTGTCCACGCTTGTCAACAGCCCCAATATCTGAATCAGAACAGGTTTCACCAGGTCACATGGTTTGTTCAGATAACCTCTCACTATTACACACTCCAGGCCCTATTCAGTGAACAAGTAATAAGCCAGGCAGCCGGTGTCGAGCCCATAATGAAGTTAATAACATAAACATTTGTTGACAAGGTGTAGCATTCCTCTATCACGACCTTGTTATTGCATGCAGTCTAATAACCAGCTCGGCTATTGTCCAACCTTTTATGATATAGTAAGAGGTCTTTAATTGCTACAGTAGAAGCGTTGTTACCACACAGTTACTCTATTGAAAATCTATCAAACAATAAGTAACGAAAGCCAGCCTGTCAGATCGCTGTTGAGCCAAGCTCAAGCTTGCTGTCAACAACTTTAGATTCCTTACGCCAACCCTAAAATAACACCTGTGACATCATGTCAAAAAAGTATCTATCATGGAAGTATGTCTATGACAAGCATTTGTTTATCTTGTGTCCTCAACCTTGGAGTTATCTTCTAATTTGTGTTGTTTAGCGAGGTGTGACCGACACGGTAATAACTCTATTGAAGATTGATAAACAAACCGTGAATACATTTTTAACATACACTGAATGGGTTTATTTAAAAGTAAATGTTCAGTTGTGTTGACCTAAAAATAGTAAAATCCTTACAAAGATATAGAGCCAGGAGTTTCGCTGATGTACTACCACCTACCCCTGTGATGTGCCCAATCCCCTCCTGATCTAAGCCCCAACTACCATATTGCGCCTAATACTTTGAAGGGTACACTATTAAAATTCAAATGCTTTACGTGTGCCCCCCTTCACATAAAGAATCTTAAAGACTCCTCAGTATCAAGTTCAGGCATCAGTTAACAAACTCTATGCTTATGAGATGCTGCCTCTTTAACTCTTCCCAATGCTTAGTCAGCCATTTATATAATCATAAATACTACTATATTTGTCTCCCAAGCATTCTGCAAGAAGAGAGCACCTGCAGGCAATGTCAGCTTTTTAAACAATAACTTTGGTTACTAGATTTATTTTTAACTGTATGTGTAATATGGCAAACAATTTAAGTATTGTGGTAGAACACTGGGGAGCCTCAATGGTGAGTTGATACTCGCCGGGGTCTTTGAAAGGCATCCCACAAGGAAAAGCCTCGTGTCAGAAAGGTCAAGTACATAAAGCTACTAGCGTAGATAGAGGCTGACTTGCCTCGGAATTTAGAAGCTAGCTATTAGGTTAGGCAATCGCCGTGGAGCACAGTGTAATTAGGGGTGGCTTATCAAACATAGATAAGTCAAGGGCTGCAGTTGGCCACTTGAGCGCTCATGGTTTCTCATAGCCCACTGGTTATTTGGGAAAGTGTGTGCGCGAGCAGCATTTACAGAAAGAGATGAAAAGCTTGGTGCCGCCACAGAGCATACGGCAGCGAGTCATGTGGTATCAGCTCTAGAGCTCTAAATAGCTGTATGTTGCTGATGTACATCTTGTAAACGCAGGTCGCCAGTTTCACACGCCGGTTATAGGCAAAAGTTTCATACATAGTATTTGTGACTTCAATTCTTTATGTTGGTTTAAACTTAATGTTACGTACAATGCTCTGACCAACCTGAACAGCCCTACTTCATAGCCCTAGTACATACAACAATACAGTGCAGGTAAAGACTGTGGGTCTGCTTTGATCTCTTCACAAAAATGGAAGTACAATCCTGGAGGCGTGAAATCTTATAGGATCATAAAATGTTGTTATTTGTTTCAGCTTCCCGACACGATGAACATGACCAGGCAGATGATACTGAAGGCAATACTACGAGTATATTATAGAGCTCAGAGTTCAATATTAACTCACATTCATTTAATTAGTAGAGTTTATGGTTCAACAGCTTTCTGTAGAACAGTAATGACAGCATCGGCAGAGGCAGCTCTGTGTCACTACTAAACGAGCCTTCAGTATTTACATTTCTGAGGATTTTTGGTAAGAGCTGACAGGGAGGTTTATATTAATTACTGCACTCAGCCCAACAGCTTAGCCCTAGTCACTAATGAAGAGTTAGCTAAAACATAGCCTTAGGTCTGTCTGACTCATGAACTAAATGCAGAATTTAGTCAGAGCTGATAGGGCATCAGGCTTATGACTAATATCCTTTTTATCGATGATCGTTGTTTTGTGGTGTTCGTCAGAGAAGAATAAGAACAGAAGATAAATTGTGTTCGCTATCAATAACATTTCATTGTTAGGGAGGAACATTGCTAATTCGTGAGTAAGGAAGGGGTCTGGTTGCTAGTGGTTACTTGAGAGCTCTTCTTCATGTCATAACATGGTTAGACAAGTGGGCATCTGTCTCATCCAGATTCATATTTCTACGTCAGCATTTTTGAGCGAATAATAGAAATCTTTATGTATAAAACCATAAAAACACTGTGTTTCCTTTTAAATATACTGTAAATCACTCAGATATAATTGAGCTTCGAACTGTTTCGTATGAAGGAATTTTGTAGGTACTCAAAATCTTTCTAAAAAGCTAGATAGCAAAGAACTTGGGCTTACAGGCCTAGAACATGACCTGCTATGTTTGATGCAAAGCTTACTAGAATCATAGGTGACACTCAACTGACCTTCAGAGATCAACCTCAAAGACGGCGATAAATTGATATTATTTGATAGCATTGACAGTTCTATTTCGAAAAATACTTAGACATGAAATTCCTTGTCAAGTTGAGAGTGACTAATAAAACATGAATAGGTAACAATATTCAGAGAACACAACCCCTAGAAACGCTGTCTCTAAACCTCTAAACCTTTCTAAAAGTAGATCTATTAAATTACAGCCTGGTTCACATTGGTTACCATGCTCTATGTTTCCTCTATGTTTCCTCTATGTTTCTTCTATGTTTCTATGACATTTCATAATCTGCAAGTTTGCGCAACCGCAAGATGGAAACTGCAAACACGGCAAGTCGAGTGAGTTTTCTTACTCACAAACTTTTACAGAACCTTTCATACTCGCGTAAGATGGGAATCTTCCGAATGATCGGCAAGAAAAGACCGTGCAAGCTATTCCATTTTGAGTATTTGTCACACTTCAATCATTCCTATTTCGATAGCTGTTAATCGAGACAGGAGTTTACCGTTATGACCTCCGGCGTAGAACTCCTTATCTTTTTTAACAAAGCATCCGTGTTAATCCTCAACACGTGAATATTCATTGAAACACTCATCACGCAGTAACTCAACGTGTGCACAACTCCATATTCCGCGCCAAGGAAACAGTGATTCACTCATAAAAGACATGGCATAGAGGCCTGGTCAGACAGAAATGTTTGACCAGGCCAAACATTCTAGCCATATCACAAGTCTTGTATGAGTGAACTGCAAGCCTTGTAAATACTCACGACCTTGACCTTTTTGTTCCTTATTCAAACTTTTAGCTCATGGAAGCTAACTATTTTTGATTGTAGGATTGTAACTGTAGAGTTACTCTAAATAACCAATGAGAGGCTCTTAAATGTTCTCCTTGATATCGTTCAAAGTCATTGAATTATTACTTTAGTATTTTTTCGAACCTGCAATAGTGAGCAATAGATAAAAGCCAATTATTCATACAGCGGATAAGCATATGATGCCAATTTGTGAGACTGATATGAGCTACAGTCTGTAGCCATATTTTGCTACAGAAAATAAATACACTCGAACGCATCTAGCAAATAAGGCTTGCTTCAACCCCCTTTGAGTTTCTGAGGCTAGCACAAGGCCAATATACCTCACAGTTATCCTTTCGGGCCCTCCATCGTTGCCCTTCTTTTGGACATGGCTATTTATGTACTTTCTAAAATTGCGCAAATGCTGCTTGACTATTTTGGCATAATGCCATTTTGTCTACATGATGCCCTTCAGGCATCATGCAGCAAAGCACTCAGGGGCATCATTAGGTGATATGACAAGATGGCAGAGGCCTTCGAGGGTGTTATTTCTTCAATAAAGGTATTACGTCAGAGGCTGATAAGGCAGCGCTAATTGCCAACTGATAAATTGATTTACATAGTTTTAACTGGTTGTAATTTTGCAAAAGTTGTGTGGCGTGATAGTAGTAGTGATCCGGTCGCTGCGCATTTAGAAGATAACGCCATATATTTGTACAACTTAAACTGTTGTCGCGTTTCCAGAGTAGGCTAGTGTGCTGGGTACATCATTACCTTAACATTACTATGAATATGCTGTGGCTCTCAGCAATGCAGGTAGTTGAAAGTTGTTCTGACATACACCTTCAGGTAGTTGAACGTTGTCCCGACATACACCTGCAGGTAGTTGAAAGTTGTCTCGACATACACCTGCAGGTAGTTGAAAGTTGTCCCGACATACACCTGCAGGTAGTTGAAAGTTGTCTCGACATACACCTGCAGGTAGTTGAAAGTTGCCCCGACATACACCTGCAGGTAGTTGAAAGTTGTCTAGACATACACCTGCAGGTAGTTGAACGTTGTCCCGACATACACCTGCAGGTAGTTGAAAGTTGTCTCGACATACACCTGCAGGTAGTTGAAAGTTGTCCCGACATACACCTGCAGGTAGTTGAAAGTTGTCTCGACATACACCTGCAGGTAGTTGAAAGTTGCTCCGACATACACCTGCAGGTAGTTGAAAGTTGTCTAGACATACACCTGCAGGTAGTTGAAAGTTGTCCCGACATACACCTGCAGGTAGTTGAAAGTTGTCCCGACACACACCTGCAGGTAGTTGAAAGTTGCCTCGACATACACCTGCAGTTAATTGAAAGTTGTCCCGACATACTCCTGCAGGTAGTTGAAAGTTGTCTCGACATACACCTGCAGGTAGTTGAAAGTTGTCTCGACATACACCTGCAGGTAGTAGAAAGTTGTCCCTACATACTTGGAACTGCAAAAATTTTCTTAATCTAGAAATTTATTTTGGATTGTCGGAAGATTGTTGCCCGTGTTATTGGCATAGAGAGCTGAGAGCCTCTATTTATACAAATAGGATTAATCTCCATCTTCTAACCATTTTATTGGCTTAGCAGGCTCATGAGAAACATTAGATTAGCATCATTCTGTGTCGATATCTTGTATAGTAATAAAATTATAGTATCGTGGTACTTCTCTTTTTCCATTAAATTATTATTTTTCACAATCTTTTTTTAGATTTTCCCTGTTATGAGTCACCGCCACAAATAGTCTTTCTCCTGGTGTAGTCCTTTTGTGGCCATTTGCTCATGAGATTTGACACAGGAACAATTGTGGTTGGGTGCCCTTCCTAACACCCCCAATGGTCCTTGCATGACTCAAACCATCAAACCTACTGATTTCAAGTCTGCACCCTATCCCTGAGAACCACGGCTATATATTAAAACTATAGCAGTCAAGAGTTTGCATTAGTAAACTCGAGAGATATGTAATTTAATGTTAGGAAATCAGTTAAAGGTTGACTTGCAATAAAATTCACATTACAGTTATTTGGTATCAAAAGATTCACCATGCCTTACTCTGTTGTGTAGTAAGTGCCAAATATGTGGGAATGTGATTACAAGCTCTTAAAAGCTCAAAAACGACAGTTAATCGCAGCCACACGAGACCGCCGTAGTTTGGATTCTCTTTCCAAAACGTTCAAATGTGACGTAGTTGTGAGAGATGGTTTCTGTTTACACTTTCATGCAACCTTATTCGTCGAAATATTTTCACAAGTATACTTCCCGCATTCAATAAAACCATGTCTATTGTTCTTACGCGTCTATTTTATCGTCATTGTAATGCTGTTGCTACTCACTTTTAGCAGTGATATCTTATAACTTACCGTAAAAGTTCGTTTAATCTTTTAGCCTTACCTCGAATGAGTACATATCATTGTCTGATAATCATGACGAGCCTGTTGGTCACCTGTGATAATCGAAAAGTGCTACAAAAATTATTTGCGAAGTATTGGGTCACATGATCAGATTACGACTTGCCGATTAGACCAAACCAAAACAAAACTGTAAAGTAGTGAGCATCTATATTTGATGCGGGGTCTTCGGTAAAACCCGAAGTGTTTGTCATAAACTAGTGCTACGATAAGTTTTCTATTGAGCTTTTTGTTGGCCTTTCAATTCACGTGAGAACATCACGTGACAAGACAATAACCAAATTTCATGGCTACGTCATCGAAATAAAGAGATTCCAATCTACCGCGGCTTTTCGTTTTTGAACTTTTAAGAGCTTTTAATCACATTTCCACATATTTGGCACCTACAACACAACAGAGCAAGACATGGTGAATCTTTTGATACCAAATAACTGTAGGTAATGTGAATTTTGTTGCAAGTCAACCTTTAAGGGAGACAGCATTGAATCAGAGCATCATATTCGAAACCTGCTGACACCTTTATAACCAACTATGATGTGTATATAGTTACATGTGCACTCTGATCCAAACAGTTGTAAACTCTCATATTGTCTTGATTTTAATTAAATATTTTATGATGTCAAGTTTATTAACCAAAATGCACTCGGCATCAGTCAGCGTCTTAGACATTACTTCAGAGTTTCTGAGAGCACCTGATAGTACCTGACAGTATTTGACAATACCTGAGGGCATATATCAGTACCCGACAGCACCTGAGAGCACCTGGAGGCACCTGAGAGTACCTGGGGCACCTGAGAGTACCTGAGAGTAACTGATGGTACCTGAGGGCAGCTGACAGTACCCAAGGGTGAGTGAGGGTACATGAGGGTATTTAGTGGTAACTAAGAGTACCTGGAGTACCTGAGAGTAACTGACGGTACCAGAGGGCAGCTGACAGTACCCAAGGGCACCTGAGAGTACCTGAGGGTATTTAATAGTAACTAAGAGTGCCTGGAGTACATGAAGGTACACCTGAGGGGCATACCAGAGAGTGCTTCACAGCGAAATATCTTGTTCAATCAGCATGATAGTCTAAGATTTGAACATTTAACATCAACCTTCCCTTTACCTGTAGACCTAATATTGTTGCTTAGCTTTGACAAGCCTCAATCAAAACAGAAAGCTCCCTCCTAATAGCATAGTTTAAATAACTCTCAAGGCTGAGTTCATGTGCTAATCTGCCAGTCTGATTACTTTGGTGAGGATCGTATAATAAGATCAATGACAATAATAACAATAGTAATTGCAGCTATATTTCACAAGCTTAGCATTTGTCCTTCCATCACTAGCCAACTATCTCACATTTCATTGAGTGAACACCTTTGGTCTCTGTTTTTGCAAAAACTAAAATCTTCAGAGTTCTGCATAGAAGTTTCTAGACGAGCAGACTCGGTTATCATACTTTTGATAACTTAGGATCTGATGTCAGCCCTTGTAACTTTACTGATCTAACCACTGCCTTTCTCAGGACAATAAGTAATTCCTTAACCAGAATTCTCTCTAATACTGCAGAGGTTTTCATGTAAAAACTGAGAAAGGAGCCTTTAGCCATCATTAAGCCTATATAAAACATAAGTTACTACATATCAATATACAGGACTAGAGTGTGTTACGGATCATTGCAGGCTGCACTAGTATGCTAGTACTGGTGATACAGATTCCCAAGGAGATATGCAGTTTCCTTCACACATTCAACATCACAATCATCTCGAGTTACAAAAGATAAGATGATAGAGGACTGTAAACGCCAAGGCATGCTGGGAGGATGCCTATACTACCTACATGTCTCATATGACTGCGCTGTAAAATATATAAGGCCGCGATTGTATCTCATACAGTTCCAGTAACCTAACTGATCAATGGTTGTATTGTTTATAACACATGGAAGACAAATGGTTTCTTCTGTTCTTTATTAAATATGGTGTAAACTAACTGTTTTTCTCTAGAACAATCTGGAAGCCAGTCGGGCCAAGCGCGGGGTACAAATTAATAATGATGAAACTTTGAATAAGCTGACAGGCTGACTTTAGGACACATTTTCTTTTTTGGTTCTTTTTATCTAAACCAACCTCATAGCCCTCTTTCTCTCAACTTCCCTTCCCTTTTTATCTAAACCTCATAGCCCTCTTTCTCTCAACTTCCCTTCCCTTTTTATCTAAACCTCATAGCCCTCTTTCTCTCAACTTCCCTTCCCTTTTTATCTAAACCTCCTAGCCCTCTTTCTCTCAACTTCCCTTCCCTTTTTATCTAAACCTCATAGCCCTCTTTCTCTCAACTTCCCTTCCCTTTTTATCTAAACCTCATAGCCCTCTTTCTCTCAACTTCCCTTCCCTTTTTATCTAAACCTCATAGCCCTCTTTCTCTCAACTTCCCTTCCCTTTTTATCTAAACCTCATAGCCCTCTTTCTCTCAACTTCCCTTCCCTTTTTATCTAAACCTCATTGCCCTCTTTCTCTCAACTTCCCTTCCCTTTTTTTCGGCATGCACCTATGGACCGTGTAGCATTCGTGGCATATGTCAATTTTATGTGACCGAGATACGGCACCTAACGCTCCTAAGGCATGCAAGGCATCAAATGCATCAGTGGCTATATGTAGTCTGCAGTATTTCAGGCATCACTCTTATCTAACTACTTTGGTCTCAAACATTCATCATGATACATCTCAGAATTCTGGCACAAACCAAGTTTTAATTATACGCAGAGGGATAAAGTGTCTCGGTCAGTCGACTGTACAATGGGGACTGACATTGCTCATATCACTATGTGAATAACATAGTTGGTAGGCATTAGAGTCTCCTTGCTATTGCTTGTATTGTGAACTAGTCAGCAAGGTGTTCTGTCACCTTCCTATAGGTACAGTCTAGATTAACCTTTATTATAGTAAAAGCCATGTCTGTCTGTCCATCAAAAAAAAATTGCACTGCTCTGAATCGAGTCCAAATATTCAGATTTCCAGGCAAGCACACTACCATCTGTACCGCATTACGACCTTTCCAATATAAGAATAATTGTGCTCATAGCTATTACACATGGTAATCTCTTGCAGCGCACGGTGCTACCAGCCTACTAATAGTATATATATTTTACTGTTTACATAAATCCATAATACAATAGTAATAAATTGTACTGTTTACATACATCCATAATACAATAGTAATAGTAATAGTAATAAATTGAATATTATCACTCTTCTACTTGTATGAAGTTTTACTGATAATTAACTTGTTAAAATGTTTGATGTTTCCACAAGCACCTCTCAGGTACTTTTCTACAGACATACATCAGATTTAGTGCCTAGTCCTTCAGAGCATTCAGCAGGTAAAAAGTATATATAAACATATAACGTATCATTACCTGTATGAACTGGATGGCCAAAGCGCTCTTCCCTACTCCTCCGCACCCAACAACCGCCAAGTTATATGTTGGACCATGAAAGGGTTCTGCCGAATTTGTTCGCGCAAGCATTATTCTGAAGCGCTATTCCGGCCTTCACCCGCAGTCGTTGCTTCGATGAGAAGAACCGCCAGAAGCTAAAGATTTTGTACTTGAGATGTTCAGAATTTGGTGCAAGCAATATGTATTATAAACCAGCCTCGATTTCAACGCTTCTTTCACTGCTGCTCGCCCTGTTCTCGTAGGTGAGATTACATACAATCTTTACCTCGTTACGCTTGCTTACAAGCTAATGAACTCGTGGTCATATGATTGGGTGTTTTTCATCCCGCACACAGAAAGTTGGCATTGTTTCCTCTAGTTGGATATAATCTCTTCAAGAAATGAATGCACTCACCAGTAATCAATTGTTCATCTGCATCATTCAAATAAAACCAAAAATATTTAATTCAGATTACTACAATAATGTAATATTTGCACATTTAACCTTCGTAAAACATGTAGTAGATCAGAGGTAGAAAGCGACATGCTGTAAAGAAAGAATGTGGAAGATATTTGTATATTATGTATAATTAAGGGTGACCAGGTAACCTTTGCAGCTAGCTCGAGAGGTGAGCAATAATTCAAAAGCTCCAAACGAGTGAGCTTTGGTTATGCACAACTTGGTTCGATCATTCAATCATTCTAGTATGTTGCCTCAATTACAATGAACCATCAGCTGAACTAAATAATGTATGTATTACTACATTATGTCAGATCATATTACTTTATATTATAGAATATAATGGTATATAATGTATTATACCATAACACATTAATAGTGAATGTAATAGTTACTGCTGCTCTATTCAGGCTGTTAATTCGTCAAACATAATAAAATCTCAGAAAAAGAACAAGAAAATAGAAAATGATGTTTTACTTTCACATTTTAACAAGTTTGGATCAGATGATGTATTATTAGCCAATATCTGCCTTCAAGGCAAGTTTATACAGGGGTGAATCTCCAAAATAACCTCTGAATAAACGAAACGATATTAACCTCACCAACGCTTGTCTGAGCAATTCATTAGGTTCCTCAATTCAGTCAATAATAAATCTATATTCAATAATTAAGCTTATCCAATAAGAAGGTGACAAAAGCTATAGCTCAACAACCATGTCGATCCTCTTTTCTTTAAGGTTTTGTGAAACCTACCACTGCTCGATCACCATAAAATCCTAACAGATTAATCATTTGGGCCCAAACTAAATTTACCACCAATTTTTGTTCAAGATTTTCTTTGAGAATCATATTCTTATAACCAAAGCATTACTTGTCATTACTTCTGCAGCTATCATTATTGTCGGTTTGGTTCATCTACAATGTTTCCATGATGCACAAATTTAAGCCAATCCACAAGTTATCCGTATCATGAAAACGGCATAAATCTGCAAGCTAAGTGAGTTTTTCGATTTGCAAAACTTAATCGAACCCATCCTACTTGCGAATCATGCGCATTACAATACCACACAAGCTATTCAATTTTAAACATTTTCAATACTTCTGTCATCCTTTCTTGATCAAGTTTCAGGCGCTTGCGTAGCTAACTGCGTCGCTAATTATTACCATACAGCATACAGTTCCTTACCTTTTTTAAACAAGGCACAGGAGTCAATCCGCATCGATGGATGGATTGACATCGATGGATGTCAATCCGTTTCTATGGACATTTGCATCATGCAAATGTCCATAGAAACACTTAATTCGCACGGTAATGCAACTCCAAATTCGCATAATGCAAGTCATGCGCATCATGTGAGTCATGCACATCATGTGAGTCATGCGCATCATGGTAACATAGTGCTTTAGAAGACACAAACTTGGATTTGGAAAACAGCTTATTGACAGTTTCAGTTGCATTGGTCAAAAACTGGGCTCTCCAACTGTGGCTGCAATCGGTTGTGTGGCGCCTTTTGATGTTTTTGCTGCGCACTGAACTTCGCGTACCTTCTTACCTCAATCTTCATGCGTCTCAAATTTAAAAGAAATCAGAGTTTGAAAAAAGAACTTGAGATAAAAATTTAATCGGACATCGAACATCCTCAAGATGATCTGAAAAGCCTGACGATCCAGTTCAGTTGCCAACTGGTGCACTCTCTCCGCTATCTTTAGTACATATTAGACTATTATTATTATTGTCGGTTTTCGTCTACAAAATACTGAATGCGTTTTGTTAGCGTATCTATTTATTTCCATCATTAATTTTAGTAAAACAAGATACACAAGCAATTGCTACATTTGTGTATTTTACGCAAAAATGTGAGAATACAATGCCAGGGTACGAATTGCTACAGAAAACGCAATACATGTACATTCTCCATCCACGCCTGCTCAGTGTTTATGAGAAATTCAGCAAACTTTATATTTTACCTGCTCTTTTAATAAACAGTTTATTGTGTGACGTAACGTAAAGATGCTTAAAAAGTAATTTTTTACCTTGGAACAGAATGAAAAATTTTTACAATATTTATAATGGAAGAACTCCATTCTAAATTTGAACAAGTTGCATTTCGAACAGCCAGTCATTCAGTAGGCCTATTAGATTCACTCTTAAAAAGTTCTGATGAAACCTTTGAGTAACATCGGCAGAAAATTCTACAAAGTTGTTTTCACCGTCCAGCGTCACCTTTATTTACTCATGACCCACATTCCTGCAGACTTCTCTTGCTCTGCTGACTCCTGACCTTCTGCACTGGAAGATACGAGTTCCCAAACCCTTGCTAGTTACGAGCTAGGCAATTTTTGGCGTGTATTTGTTTATATTGCTCTAACATATTATCAATTCCTGTCACAGATATCTTCTCTGCTTGTTGATAAGAGCTGCTGTAAATTTGTCATCGAGTTTTGGCATGTGACACATTGATTGCAGTCATTATCCATAAGATAAGAATCGGGATAGTTTAACAGTGTCACACGTGACAGCGTATCCCTTGTAAGCTTACACTCACTGTATCTCCTGTCTTATGAATAATGTTTAGTCTGAGCTTATGAATATGATATTTCACCAGTGATATAGTAACCAAATTCTGTTGGAAAAACTACAGATAAGACAACTCTTGATCATTGTGGTAACTAAACAAAAGATGTTATGATAGATCCGTGAATCTAATTAGGGGGTTGTCTTCTCCTGCATTGCTCTAACATACATGACACACAGAGAATATTAAGATGTTTGTTGCATTGTATTCAGGTAACATCTATAGTGAGAGGCTTCTTATAGTCCACAGTATACAATATATCCTCAACACTTCAAATGTCAGCTAAAGTCTGTACTAGTAAAATTACTAACTTACTAATGCAGCTGTTTACTTGCAGTAGTGATACCTACTAACAAATGCTACAGAATAATCCTAAGGATAATAGCTATTCTAACATAGTGCTTCTACTAGTGTTAACCACTTACTACTCAGTACTACAGTGTCACCAGTGGAGGCATTAGCTATAGATTGATAAGTAGATAGATAGGCTAAAAAATAGGTAGATAGAGAGGTAGGTAGATAGATAGGTAAATAGATAGGTAGATAGATAAGTAGATAGGTAGGTAAATAGATAAGTAGATAGAGAGGCAGATAGATAGGTAGATAGATAGGTCGATAGATAGGTAGATAGATAAATAGATAGGGAGATAATAGGCAGATAGAGAGGCAGATAGATAGGTAGATAGATGGGTAGATAGGTTGATAGATAGGTAGATAGATAAATAGATAGGGAGATAGATAGGGACATAGGGAGATAATAGGTAGATAGATAGGTAGATAGATAGGTAGACAAATAGGCAGATAGATAAGTAGATTGATAGGCAGAAAAATAAGTAGATAGATATGTAAAGAGATAAGTAGATAGAAAGGCAGATAGATAGGTAGAAATATATAGATAGATAGGTAGATATACAGGTAGATAGAAAGGTAGATAGATAGGTAGATAGATAGGTAGGTATACAGGTAGATAGATAGGTAAATAGATAAATAGGTAAGTAGATAGATAGATAGATAGGTAGATAGGTAGGTAGATAGGTAGGTAGATAGAGAAATAGGTAGATAGATAGGTAGATAGATAGGTAGGTATACAGGTAGATAGATAGGTAAATAGATAAATAGGTAAGTAGATAGATAGATAGGTAGATAGATAGGTAGATAGATAAATAGGTGGATAGATAGGTGGATAGAGAGGTAGGTAGATAAAGAGATAGGTAGATAGATAGGTAGGTAGATAGAGAGATAGGTAGATAGATATATAGATAAATAGATAGGTCGATAGGTAGGCAGATAGATAGGTAGATTGATAGGTAGAAAAATAAGTAGATAGATATGTAAAGAGAGAAGTAGATAGAAAGGCAAATAGATAGGTAGAAATATATAGATAGATAGGTAGATAGATAGGTAGATATACAGGTAGATAAAAAGGTAGATAGATAGGTAGATAGATAGGTAAATAGGTAGGTAGATAGGTAGATAGGTAGATAGATAGGTAGATAGGTAGATAGATAGAGAGATAGGTAGATAGATAGGTAGATAGATAGGTAGATAGGTAGATAGGTAGATAGATAGATAGGTAGATAGGTAGATAGATATATAGATAGATAGGTAGGTAGATAAAAAGGTAGATAAATAGGTATAAACTACCATCACTGGTCAATGCCCCTAAAAGCAGATTAGACCATAAGACAAAAATAAAAAAGTGAAGCAAAATTATTCATTTCGAAAAAAAAAAATTTTCTTGTTTAACGCTGTTTTATGTGGATTGGCAAGGAGTTGGTGTTTGGTATAAGGTTTAGCAGATTGCCTGAAGAACTGGAAATATAATGGATAGCCAGGCAGATTGGAGATGCGATCTGAGTATTTTAGACAAGTGAATATGGGGTTTGAGGTTTTGGACTCAAGTAATGCCCCGGAGTTGTCATCTCCTACGTACAACTTGCCACATGACAGCGTATTCCTTGTAAGCTCACACTCACTGTATCTCCTGTCTTATGAATAATGTTTAGTCTGAGCTTATGAATATGATATTTTTTCATTTATATAGGGACCACATTGTTTTGGTAAAACTACAGAAAAGACAACTCTTGATCCATGTGCAATGTGTTAGCCAAACAAAAGATCTACATATGTTATGATAGAGCCATGAATCCAATTGGATGTTGTCTTCTCCTGCATTGCTCTAACGCGCATGATACACAGAGAATATTAAGATGTTTGCTGCATTGTATTCAGGTAATATCCATAGTGAGAGACGTATAGGCAACAGTATCCATTATATCCTCAACACTTCAAATGTCAGCTAAAGTCTGTACTAGTAAGATGACTAACTTACTAATGCAGATGTCTACTTGCAGTAGTAAGACCTACTAACGAATGCTACAGAATAATCTTAAGGATAATAGCTATTCTAACATACACTGGCTACTCCTATTGTGACTCACTATTTCAGTATATACATTACAATCATACTATAATCACATATTTACAGGTATTACAACAATCGGTAGACAGTAGGGTGTGCATAGTATTTTTGTATGTACACAAGTATATTTAATACAATCAATAAGCTATAATACATTATGCTGAATTAAAAATGCCTGCAGTGTTAGCAGACGGCCAGTAAAATCGGCATGTTTTGTTCACCCAAAGCACAGTAAATAAAAGTACTGATACAAATGTTAATATCAAATGTAGGTCACTTGTCAATTGTGAATTCTACAGTCAGAGATCTGCTTCTTTTTTAAAGATTTGTATGGTTCTCTTTTTATTCTGTTATTGTGATTTGACTTTTGTGGGTAAACTTCAGTTTTTATAATCTTTTCTGCTTCAGTTATATAAAACATTTACATTTAAATTATAAAGCAGACTATTATTATATAAAGCACATAAGAAGATTTTCATCTGTAAATATCCACAACCTTGCACAAATAGTCGTAATGATTTATAAAGGTGAGACAATCATCATCTCGAGTGAGGGAAGGGGTTAACTTCTTAACTAGTAGTTTAACCTTGTTCACATTAGCTTGTGATTTACTCTTGCTACTAGCTAATAGAATTCACCAACAAGCCATAAGATTACCCAATTGATGCTTAGCGTATCTGTTTTATTTTAAAAATTAATTAGGAGCAAAATATTTAATTTCTGACAACAGCCTCTTTCGTTATTGGTTAATTAGTTGTGACAAATATTTTTAACCTTTTCAATTTTAAATTTCAAAACGATTTCAAAACTAGACTAGGTTGACCGCTGCCAATCATAGCCAGTAAAGTTCATGCGGTTTACCCCTGCAACTTTTTAGAAGGTAAAATTCCAACACATTCACCTCGCTCTGCACCTTTTTCGCGATATGAATACTGTTTTGCAAATACATATTTTGACATAAGTTGCTAAGTTTACATACAGCGATATGGCAGCGACACCTGGGTGCACCAGTGCTAAAGGGCTACGCTGAGCCGACAAGCAGATTATGTTTCCATAGGGCGCTCAGTGAAGCGATGGTTGTGCAAAGACCTAAACGCATGCATAAGTTGTTGGTCGCTAAAGCCGTTTTCATGGCACAAAGATGGCGAATTGCAGGGGCTTTTTGCTTCCAAATAATGACACTCAGCCATGACAGAGTAAGAGCAACACTGCTGTTTCCATGATGACATTACACAGCCATATGGGGGGTATGTGTGTTTCTACGCTTTCGTTGTATGGAAACTTAGTATATGTCACGGATAAACACATGTATAGCCGGCACTCTTCGGTGCACTTAGAACCATCACAGGTGTCAAGCAGTAATGTTGGCTGGTATCTCACACAGTGACTTCAATCCTATGTCTGTACTTATTGAAATGGCTGGTAAGACAATATTATAATCCTGTCACTTCATTGTCTCTCGATGAATAAAGACAGTTTCCAATGGTGGCCAATGGTGAAAATTAGAGAAACTTATTGCTCGGAACTGACTCCGGTTGTCTGAGCTAAGGTGTGATTACTCATGTTCAAAAGACTTCACCACCTCGTAACCTCGTTAAGGGCATCCTGAATGGGCGGTCAGTCAGTCCTACCAGCTGACATGTTGACTCCATTAATCCATGGCAACTCTCTTAAAAACAATCAACTTTTTCAATGATGACAAGCTTTTAACTTACCAGATTCACTTTCTATCAGAATTTGGATCAGTCTCTAACTCATCACGGAAACTTTGGCAAATTTGAATGTCACCCGAGTTGGTTGCAAAGAACAGTCACACTAATGCCAACATGCCGAGCTCCTTTGCTCTTCATGATATTGGTTGCAATAATGTTCAGCAAGCATGCTAGTATTTTGCCTGCTACCAACTCTTTATGAGTACAATGATAACTGTTGGCTATAAAGTTTAGAGTCTCATATAGAGCTGTCTTATTAACACCCGCTTTTTGTATAGGATTAAATAATAATTTTCAACTTCAATGTTGATCAACCTATTATGTTATTTATGTAGAGCCATAAAATCTAGAATTTTCGCCGCAGGAATCAGGCCCTACTTATGCTGCTACGCTATCGATTACTTGAAGCACAACACGACCTGTTTCCTCAACCTGATTTATGTTGTAGTAAACGAACAAATCTACTCTGTGGTATATCTTATATGATAACGTTGCACAATAGTACAATACATTACTGTAGGTTATTACCTCACTGACGAGGTGAGGTTTTGCTAATAAGTCAACGCATTAACCATGTAATAACGTGTGATAGTTTTGCTGTATCGATAATAGTTGACTCCAAGTAAACGGTTGAAACTCAGTAGTTTTTGCCATACTCGACCTAATGTTGCTTTTTTTATGATACGTGGCGAAAAGATAATCCATGGATGCGGTGCGTCATCCCTTCCAAAGCGAGAGCATATTCTCTTAAGAGTTGTCTTTTCGTGTTGAATTTACCAGTTCGCGCTAAACAAAGCTCTCGCACTAACCGCTCTGTGATGTTTTTAATTACTATTGGTTCATTCCGTAAAACTCATCCACGTGATATCACTCGCCGCCATTTACAAACAACAGCATCAACAGGTGGTATATATTTATTAATTCCCCGTTTTGGGAGGTTTTTGGTATTCTTCGACTAGACTGTAGCGTTTAAAGATGTTCGATAAAGAGTTAACACCTCCACCCGACGGAAGGCTGTCTAGCTCTTCTGGATCTCCAGACTCAATACACAAGAACACTACTAATCGTTTGGGAACACCAAATTTCTTTTCTCACACATCTACCGCGTACAAGCCTATTTCAGCTCAAGCGATTCCAAAATTTAAACTGGACGATGATTCTGATTTTGAATGGGATGAGTCTCTTATTTCACCAGCGCCAAAGAAACCTCCTGCTTTGCGAAAAATACATAGGATAAGAAGCAGGTTGATAGATATTCACAATTCGCCTCCCGTTGAATCAGCCCGTAGAAACATAGGTAAGTTTAGATATTGCAATCTATTTGAAGTATTCATTAATTAAGATTTTATTTTTGTAGACGTTTGGCTTTTCTCTTTCATTTTTCGTGCTTGTTACTGTATCAATATACTAATTGCGGAACTTCTCTGCCAAAATTTATGTGTCGAAGTGGTCGTCACAAAAATAACAAATAAACTCAATATTTTAATAATTCACAATGTCATCCTAATGAAGCTATTGTGTTGCTCAATAAGTACGTCACTTGATAGTAAAAAACTTTGCAAATGCATTACTAAAAATATAATAAAGCGTATCTCATTTAGACGAACGTTATGTTCGGTACAGTTATCCTGCGGATCATCTATATTGAATTCAAACTCGCATCCAATTAATTTATTGCGGTTTTTACAAAAAATACTTATTTAAAATCTGTCATCAATGTTTTCATGCATTTACTAAAACGGTAAAACAAGCTGCCTACCTTAGATCCATAATAGTATTGCATCAGAACTGATTTAGTTTCTTCACCAAAACTCATGTAGATTGACCATTTTGCAACCGTGTTAGCATGTTATAACGTCATGTAGAATATTCAATTTTCATCAACCATACTATTTGAATTTTTAGAAACGTTGCGGCATGCGCTCTGCCCTACAAATTATTGGTACATTTCCGTGATTATGATAAACAGTTTTCATTGTAATGGATTGCCTGTCTATATTGCAATACACTTTTTTATCATCCATATTTTGGACTATTTGATTTGGATGTTTTACAAATGTTTACACGAGTAGAAAAAAACTCATTCTGCGTGACCAGCGTCATACTAAGTGCTTAAAAGTAAATCCGCATGATTAATCTGGCTTAAGCTGGGTCTGTCTTAGCACAATTATAGCAATTGTACAATACCTGAAATGTCATTTGCTGTGGTTTATTACATGTCAGACATGTAATAAACCACAGCAAAAAAACTTGCTGTAGGTAGTAGTCTAAATCCAATATGACACGTAGTCCTGGTGTTATAAGGAGTAAATTAAGTTATGATTTCACACTGATTCAGTAGTTCATAATGCGCCTTTTGAACCCTACCCGGTACTGTCAATATGTGTCAGTACCCCTGTGCAAGTTGTCACACAATAGGACTTTTTAAAACATTTATTAAATATATCTAAATATGCCCATAACCCAATGAGGTTTGTTGAAAACACTAGTAAATAAGTCCTGCAACATACAGTAAATGTCACCAAATACAAAAGCAATTGTTTCACAATTCTGTGGACACAAACCATAAAAATTTGTACGATTTCAATAAATTTTGAAAATCTATGCGGTAGCATCATATCCATTGATTATACGTTCATCATTGTTTTCTGACTGAAAATAGATAGCAAAATTATAGTTAGTATCAAGAAATTCTTCATCTGCATTACAGTCATCTATGACATACCAACAACATAGTCGTATAAAAAATTTTGTGATATAATTCCAGTAAAATTGTTATTAATGAAGGAAGTAGAGGAAGATGTTTGAAAATGGTTAAAGATGGAAGTAGAAGACCTGGTCCAACACCCCTATGTAAAAATTTGATGGGTTTACTCTGCTACTCAGAAACAGTGTTTGTAAACAGAGCCATGTAGATGCTCGTATACCAGGCGTCAGGGTTTAAAAGGTTAAGAGTCATAAAATTACAAGTTCGACAGCGTTTGTCATTCGACTATTTTCACATTTAGTGTTTTCAATTCAGAAGTATCTGCGTTATTCTTTGTTTCATATTGTGAACCTTTTTTTGTCAAAGAACTTTTTTTGGCATAAGAATATATTTGGAACAATTCGTTTTAGCAGTTTATTATGTCAAACGTTTATTTTATCAAATTTTTAAAATCATGATCGCAGTTGCTGCTTCGCAGTCTTCAGCAAATTTCTGTCTCCATATGACTCGTTTTGTTGTTTGATTTTAATTTTGTTTTACCTTAAATCCCAGAAGAACATAGTCATTGGGTACTGTTTGGTTGCTCAACTACAGAACACTGTTCTTTATCCTCTCATATGCTTTGCGATTCTCTTTGTTGGTATCATTTGGCAGGTGTTTTGTGTTGATATTCATATTTGTCATTCACCCAAGTGAATCACTCGCTATATACCATGGGGTGACAATTAGCTTTTGTTTATTTCTATGGTTGAACTTTCGAATGTTTGAGACACGAAAAAACCACATTTTGGTTTGTTTACCCTATTGAGAGAGTAGCGTGCTTTACTACCACAAGTCTTTGTTCCTGATACTGAATAAAAAAACGGTTGAGAATGTCTCCCAGCAATATGGTGCCTTGATCTCACAGTCAGCCGCGTTGTCTGTAATTGGGGTTAAAATAAACATTGCAGTATGTTACACTCTATTATTACCCCTTTGCAATATGTTCCTTTTGATAATTTTGATCAGAGCATATCCAGCCCTTCAAACGGAGTCATCCCATTGGAATTTAATCATAGTTACTCATAAAATAAAAAGTAAAATTTCATGCATTGTTTATTTTAATTCATTTCAGATAAAGAAAATAACCTCCGTCCAACACCACAATCTAGTCCATTAACAACCCCTCCTCATAAACGTCTCAGAGCACTGCAACTACACGACGGCTCCTTCAGCGCTTCTACGTCTCCGGTGCTTGTCATGTCCCGTCGATCACCCACTCGCTCAAGAAAGTTTTCTCCTCGAGGCTCGCTTTTCTCAAGTGGAGGCAAGCGAGTCCAAAAGGTTGCACCTCCAGATGCCAAGAGACTATCTATTAATCCTTTCACACCTACAAGAAATATGAAGACCGTGCAGAAAACTCTCAACAGAAATAGGTCCAATTCAGATAGGTAGGTCCTGTCTTTGTTGTTGTCATTCAACACCTGTCATATTTTCCCTAGTTCAAGCTGATTTCTTTTGAGTCAGTTATCTAGCAAAAACAAAAATTATTGTGTGTTGATATATATTGAACTGGTTATCACCAATGATGGTGACCTAATGACATTTTTATCTAGTTAATGTTGGTGATTTTGCTTGTATCAGATGATGCCATCAAGAACCATACATAAAAAGCTGTAAATGTAACACTAACAGGAAATGTCATGTTTTATTTTGTGACTGAATACCACAAATATGCATTGGCAAGACGATAGTGGTGATATAATGATAAAACGTTTCTTTTTGCAATTTCAACATATGTTTGCCATGGCCAATTATGGTAGTAAATATACAATTGGACCTCCTGCTAGTTCTACCTTCTTTTTATTTCAACCGATTTGTTCTTTTGAAATAATTACTCATCGAGTTTTTACCAGTCTATTCATATCACCAGTCGCCTCTGAATGATTAATGATTCATTTATGTCGACATGTCTTGCATCAACCAGTGTTGTCCGGCTCCGTTTCAGTGGTTTTGCTGATGACTCATGGCTACTGGATATAGGAAAGCATGACTCAAGTTGTGATATGGATGCAGAAGAGAGCTTTCAACAGGTATGTTATGTTATCTGCCTTCCATATTGGATTTTACTTCCTTCGTCTACTCCACCCAGTTCAGTATAAACTTACTTTTACGACGCTTAAGTTCTTATTTAAAGATTTTGAATGTTAAAGTTATAAGTCTATACGGTTAGGCCAATAACTTGAAAAGCAAATACGCTGAAACCAAGGACATTCTTCACGTTGGTTTCTTATAAATAATAGAGGAAGTGCCTGCAAATGTTCAAATCTTGAAGCTGTTTCTCAGCCTCAATAGACCTCGACGCTTTTCTGTTTGTATTTCGTACAAGTCCTAATCTTTTGAATTATTCGCCGTTTCAATAACCACATGACTATAGAAGCAGAGCTTGGCAACGGTTTTATTTGTCAAGGTAACCGCTATTATAAATTTGAATTAAACCCAATTGTCCAACCCTATTGTAACCATGACAAACGACCAAACATTTTCGTCAGTTAATTGGCTTGATAAGATGTCCCGGTCGAGTCAATGCCTTTTGTTTGCCAACCTAAACAAAATGAGCTATGTAAACATTTAACGCTTGCGTTTTAGCTGATACAATATTGTGATTCTTCGCTTGTGCTCAAATCCGGTGTCAATAAGTCAACAGTGATGCTACGCCGAGGCATGGAAGCTTCTTATTTTGACAGATTAACATACTGTGTTTAAACTCATTGTTATGGATGTGTTTCTCATGATTAAGGGTCTAGGAAAATGCTGGGTTACCTTGGCCATTTGCCACCTTCAAATTCAGTGAATTTAGTTTGTGTTCTAATCCCAGCTGCTAATTGTTACCTTATTACCTTGTTACCTGTTTCTTATCGGGAAGCAGGGAGAAAGAGACAGCTGTTTTAGAAGCTGTGGTCTTGAGTACTCCATTGATACACTCCATTGTTGTTGATAATAATCTTTCAGGATTTAGTACTTTAACTGTTGAGGTGACGGTACATACGTTAGTTTCTATAGTTCACCTTTGAGATGTTTAGTAGTTATGCTATGGTCTTTATATAGCCTGATCTGGATGAGATCTCTACAGCGCGTTACAAGGAGGAATTCTGTGAAGAGTCCATACTCGGTAATGGAGAGTTTGGCAAGGTCTTCAAATGCATCAACAAGCTTGATGGCTGCACATACGCGATCAAACGTTCCCAACAGCCTGTTGCTGGCAGCAACTATGAGTAAGTATTCTCTGCGTTTCTCTCTATTATGCAATGCTGCCATGTACCGGCTGATGAGAGGCTATCAAGGTTTCTTTTGTTGACAGGCGGTGCTCGAGGAATGAGGTTTACGCTCAGGCAGTTTTGGGAAAGCATGCTCATGTTGTACGCTACTACTCGGCATGGGCTGAGGATGGCTATCTCTACATACAGAGTGAGTACTGCACAGGAGGCAACCTGGAAGAAGAGATGGAGACGCATATCAAGCGAAGGACACAGTTTACTGAGGGAGAGCTCAAGGAGATGCTGAGACAGATTGCCACAGGGCTGAAGTATATCCACGCCCAGCTGCTCGTGCATATGGACATAAAACCTGGTAAGTCTTGAATTTTTTATTCATTTTCTTTTTTTCTTTGTGTGCCATTGTAGTCATTGTTAATCATTTCTAGATATGGTATGTGTTTCCATACAGAAAAGGTCATATTTTTAGTCAGTTGTTATGATGAGACAAGCTAGGTTCACAGGCTAAACTGCTGAGTGCATTCATGTGATTGTTACCTTTTTGGTTTCTACCAACAGCTCTTCATACGGTTCAACCGTCCAAACCTGGAAACGCATGGATTCGTAGTATCCATAATATTTAACTGTGTTTGCAGCGAACATATTTATCCAGTACAATCCGATGATAACTCAGTCACCAGAATCTGGCATTGAGGATGACCAGTGTAATGATTCCGAGCTTACCGAAGAAATCACCTATAAGATAGGTTAGTCTAGCTCTAATCTAGCTCTGCTTGAGAATCCGGCTGATTCAATTAATTAGAGATATATAGCGGCATTGTGTAATTTGTTTACCGCTTGATATCCCAGTTTTACAATGATTTAACTGATATTCTATTCAAAGTCCTTAGAGATACGTCTTTTAGACTCTTTGTCTCCGCGTTATGTATTAAATTACTGGTGAGAAATTGAATTAGCGTGTTTGCTCGAGCCAAAGGTGGAAGCATGTTCTATTACATAAGAGTTGTTATATTAAGCTATTGAGTGGTGGGCAGCAAATTAAGGCGCTCTCCGTTGATTTTAACTGTTTGAAGTGTTTTGAATAAATAATTTGAAAACCGTTATGTTGAAAATGTGATTGTGTGACTAAGACAGCTGTGCATGGTTTTAGGTGACTTTGGGAATGTGGCTTCCCTGGGTACATTACACCTTGAGGAGGGTGACTGCAGGTTCCTTCCTAATGAAATACTTCACGATGATTTTCACAACCTTCCAAAGGCTGATATCTTTTCCCTCGGTCTCACCATCTATCAGGCCGTAAGTTTAATTTGTCCTTTTCACTGGCTAACGAGTCAGTTGCTTTTTTTTTATGTTCTATAAGGTACTAGCATCTTTGTAATATGATATGTCAGTTGCTAAGTATCTCTTAATTGTCTAAGAGTCTCGTAATTGCTGGTATAATATTTGCAGGCAACTCTGACCAAGCTTCCAAAGAATGGAAAGGAGTGGCACGACCTGCGAACTGGCAACCTTCCATATATGGAAGGTCGCTCGGCCAACTTCAACAAACTCATCCAGGTATGCTGTCTCAGTCCCTCGCTGTCTGTAGTCTCCTTGGTCCCTCGCTGTCTGTAGCCTCCTTGGTCCCTTGCTGTCTGTAGTCTCCTTGGTCCCTCGCTGTCTGTAGCCTCCTTGGTCCCTTGCTGTCTGTAGTCTCCTTGGTCCCTCGCTGTCTGTAGCCTCCTTGGTCCCTTGCTGTCTGTAGTCTCCTTGGTCCCTCGCTGTCTGTAGCCTCCTTGGTCCCTCTGTCTATAGCCTCCTTGGTCCCTCGCTGTCTATAGCCTCCTTGGTCCCTCGCTGTCTATAGCCTCCTTGATCCCGTGCTGTCTGTCTGCACCTCGTGTGTATATATGATGTCAGTTCGAGTCTGATTCGTTCGTTTGTTATATGTAGAGAATGGTGCAGCCAAATGTGGCTTGTAGGCCATCAGCCGCTGCTATTGCTACGCATCCAGAGCTGTGTCCGGCAGCATTGAGGTCACGACAAGAGTTGGCACGAGAGCTGAATGAAGAGAAGTTTAAGAATCAGGTGCTTTCTGAGTAAGTAAAACCTCTGAGAGAGCGAAAGCTTCTTTCGTTAGCAGGTGTTATATTGCTCAGAGTTGTTTACTTTTACTGCCATTTTTCGATTTATCCGTGGCAGCTGTGTGTCGCTATTCGTATGTTCTTTATTTACATTATGCTCACAAAATTCTCATCTATTTGTCAGGCAGCTGAGAGCGGTACAAGAGAGGGAGGAAATGCGAGCTGGCCTCGCAGCTGTCCGTCCAAATACTCGAGCCAGTCGAATGGTCGGTGTCAAGGTTAATCGTAGCAAGAGTCTCACCAACTTTTAATGTCGCTTAGTCAACGTATACCGGAAAGTCGAGGGAATGTAGCAATAGTCGTGTGCAACTGTGGGACATCAATACACAGATAGTCTCCTGGTGTGTATGTGTAACCGTGTAACCGGTGTGCCCTTGATGGAAGGGAGATAGCCAGTTCTGAGCTGGCGTTTGACATTGAGCATATCCTTATACACTTATACACCTATCTTTTTTATTTTATTTACTTATTTGCAGTTATGTTTGCAATGAGGCCTAATCACTATGCAATACGATATTGTATACACCTACCCAGGGTCTTCCGAAACAATTTCTCTCTCGTAAGAGCTATATATGTATATAAAAACGGTAAGTATTGGAAAGAATTGATTCCTTCAATAGGGGACGAGCAGCTGATTGTTGACATACTCATTCCTTAAATTTTTTATGCACTATTATTGCGTGCAATGTATTGAGTGCAATGTATTTCTTCCTAAAGCCTTATCTTATTGTTCGGGCATTATTTGTGTGATGTTTTGGGGGTGGGAGGGTTAGTTCGGATAAGGGTGCACTGTATGCTATCAGACTCATTATTTCACGTTAATTTCAGGGTTCACACGTAGCTTCAAGTATTTATTATCCTGTTAATATAGGTTTTACTTTGCCGAGTAAGGCTGCCAGTTCTGCTAAAGGTAATGCGTGTTTGCTGGTCATCAAATATTTTTTACAATAAATGTGAACAGCAAAGGATCTCACTTCTCTTCTGCCAATCTCTTGACTATGTTCTTTCAAACAGTACATGGTAGCGGATTAAGCTATTGTTGGTTAATCATTGGACATCTCATAGTTATTGTTGGAAATATCTGTTCATTGCTTTTGGTCTATCACATATTGGATTGTGTATTTTGGTTAAATGTTCTAGGTAATAAACTTGATTGTGTTACCTCTGAGTAGTGGAGTTGTGCCTGCATGCTGGAAAGCCAAATACACTACTAGTTGAAAGTAAGATAACATTAGGTAGTAGCAAAACCAATGTGAATTACATGATAGGTCTGAACAGAGATGTTAAAGAAAAAGATATGCATTATTTCATTGTCAAGGTGTCTGTCTAGAAAAAATTACTTTCTAAGTTTTCAAATGTACAAAAATAGCTGAAACCTCATGAATTTAGCAAGCTCTTGCATGTAGAGTTTCTACCAGCCTCTTGGCTGTAGTTACAACCAAGGTTTCGTTGACATGATCTACAACAAAAATAACCTAGATACACGAATCTACTGATGAGCAGCATTCTCCATAAAATTGTCTAACCAAATTCCATGGAAAGTACCATTTTATGGCTAATTCAGCTATGACAACTATTCCTTGTACTACCCACTAATATACATCTTAAAGTGGACCTCGCACAAGCACCATAAATCCCGTTATCATCCATCTGAGCCCTCTTGACATTACATCGCAGTTGTAGTCTACAGGAAATTTGGTGGGAGTTTCTACTTCACAGTTGTCAACTCAGCCAGCTGCGAAAGGAAGGCAAGGTTAGTCTTTATTCTAGTGTCATGTCTAACAACTCTGCATTTCCGAATACTACAGCATACATGCAATTGTTTTCATGCTGTTAGAGCGTACTTCAAGGGGCAGCTGTAATGGCCGCACCAGAGTGGAGTTGCTACTACCCATATGGACAGCAAGTTTCCTCTGTGTACCCTAGTATCCAGCTAATGCCTAGACAAGTTCAATCTATTGTCATGGGACAGGTGGCTGAGGCACTGCCACTTCCAACGCTTATGCGGACAAGAGATATACCCCTGAAACCTATGAGGAGTGTAGATCCTGATGAAGATAAGAAAATCGGAAGATCGTTGAGCTGCTATACTAGAAAGTATGTTACCTATTCAGATGAGACCGATGTTGGTGGCTCTCTGTATTACACATTTATCAGACCGCCTGAAAACATCAGACGGATGCATTGATGACAATACGAAAGGAAACCTTTTCGATATTTTTGTCGAAAGATTTTGTGGATGTCGTCATCAGGCAGGAAATTTAGTAATTTCCGTTTAATATCTCAATCACTTTCTAATTGTACCTATCGTAGTAAACCAAACTTCATCTCTCAGTCTTACTCTTTGTACATATTGACCGCACTTTGCTGTTATTTTTCAGTCTTTCTACTCTGTCAGTTATCTACCAGGCTTATAGGACACTTGGCTACTTCATGTACTTCTTTCACTATTTTTTACAAAGATTTGTTACACTATTATTTAGAAGCAAAATGAAAACCAGCAAAATGCATGAATGAACTATGTTGACCAATCAAGACTAAGAGATGCAGTTCGGTTTACTACGATAGGTACTATTAGAAAGCGATTGAGATATTAAACAAAAATTACTGAATTTCCCGCCTGATGACGACGTTCACAAAATCTCCATTCGATAGAACAACCCACACCTTTTGACAAAAGATCTGTCAACCTTCAGTTTTATCTGTCAAACTGAAATTGGGCTTTTTGTTAACTGTTTTAGCTGGTATAAAATATCTGTAGTATGTAGATAAAATAGCAAACAGTAATCTGTTACCTTGTTCTGTTTCTATAGTAATATGTTACCTTGTTCTGTTTCTATAGTAATCTGTTACCTTGTTCTGTTTCTATAGGTAATCTGTTACCTTGTTCTGTTTCTGTAGTAATCTGTTACCTTGTTCTGTTTCTATAGTAATATGTTACCTTGTTCTGTTTCTATAGTAATATGTTACCTTGTTCTATTTCTATAGTAATCTGTTACCTTGTCTGTTTCTATAGTAATATGTTACCTTGTTCTGTTTCTATAGTAATCTGTTACCTTGTTCTGTTTCTGTAGTAATCTGTTACTTTGTTCTGTTTCTATAGGTAATCTGTTACCTTGTTCTGTTTCTATAGTAGTATGTTACCTTGTTCTATTTCTATAGTAATATGTTACCTTGTTCTGTTTCTATAGTAATATGTTACCTTGTTCTATTTCTATAGTAATCTGTTACCTTGTTCTGTTTCTATAGTAATATGTTACCTTGTTCTGTTTCTGTAGTAATATGTTACCTTGTTTTATTTCTATAGTAATATGTTACCTTGTTCTATTTCTATAGTAATCTGTTACCTTGTTCTGTTTCTATAGTAATATGTTACCTTGTTCTGTTTCTATAGTAATCTGTTACCTTGTTCTGTTTCTATAGTAATCCGCTACCTTGTTCTGTTTCTATAGTATGGAGGTTGTTTGGCACGGTGAATTTAACCGTCTCTGTCAGCACTTTTTCCCACATAGGTGGTACCTGAGTCCATATTTGGGCCGGCCCCTAAATTACCAGTGGTACACTTTTACTGATTGCGCGAAGGTCAGGTTTTTGTGCAAGGTAGGTAAAATGGTGTTCCTCGTTTCCATCGGATATCATGTTCTTCGTTTTGATTTTTAGCAATCAATTATTCCATCGAGTTCACTTTACCGCCAAAGTTAGATTCTAGATTTCTTGAGTCGACATGTATGCTTGTCTCTGTGGTCAATATCTGGAAGACCTTTAAAATGAATGTGAGATTGGGCACACCTGGAGCGTTTGCGTTCCAATTTTAGGATAAATCGCTGTTGTTTTCACCTTGATCAGGGTACACAATGGTAAAGGGAACTTAGTCAGATAGGGTCTGTATGTAAGAGAGAGGCGCATGCATGACAGTCCATCACTAAAAGGCGTAGACTAAGATCTTTATAAGTATGTTAATGTTTTTAGGCTATGGTAACCAAATGCTTGCCATTCAATGTGTTTTATTACGCAAAGAATATTTTACTGAGTTCGTTTGCGGGTCTTCGGTAGAACAATTACATTGTCTGTATACATCGCTGAAAGCAGCCCAGAGAAGATAAATCCAAGTTTATGGATGGGTTAAGAGATAAACAAGCTCTTTTAGCTCACCTCATTGCTTGGCATGTTGTTTCAACCATTGGTATTGCTGCAGATGAAAATCTAATATAAGAACGGCAGCTTATGTGAAACAAGCTTTTTTGCGCTCTAACGAAGTACTACACATAACTCAGCGATAAACCGGATGGTTACGTAGAAATACATCTTGTGCTAAACTCTGTTCTTTCCATGGTACACTGCTATCTATGGCATTGAAAAGTAAAATATCTCTTCTTACAAATGAGACAAGAAAAATAAACATTGCAATAGCTTTTTTCCATTGGAGGACGAGCCATGGATGGGCCAATATTATCAAAGCTGTAAATTGTGCCAATGTTCATTTTAAACGAGAAGTTATCTTTTCTTGTTGTATTTGTGATAGTTAATTTTTGGGGTAAACGCTTTTATCAGTGTTAGAGCACTTTTAGAGTGAAGAGAAAGGCTTTTGTTAAAAAATCTAGGCTTCATATCACCACATCCTAAATACCGCATATCATTTTTTGTATGACAAAAAAGGATACGCTGTATTTCATCTGTACATTTATATTCTTTTCTTTAGGTTGTTTTCTTTTACTCAGGCTCTAGGTGACGAACATATTATATTATTAGATGAATGCCTGACGTTGCCCGAGTAATAAAAAAGTCCGGGGAAAAAAATTCATTTTCTTTTAAAATTTTATTTTTATTCATCGTTTTTGAGCTTTTAAAAGTTTGTAATTACATTTCTACATATTTTGCACTTACAACCCAGCAGAGTAAGACATGGTGAGCCTTTTGATACCAAATAATTGCAATGTAAATTTTGTAAAGTTTGTAAATCTGTTTGTGAATCCGTTTTTACCATAACGGATGACCTGGATAACTGAACTAAAATACAATCGCCAAATTTTAATTTTGAGAGAAATTATTGTTGATATCGTATGATGGAACACAAACTCGCCCTATTAACTGCTGCTCCCTATAATTGGTTAACTGAGGGTACCATATTGGTTAACTGAGGGTACCATATTGGTTAACTGAGGGTACCATATTGGTTAACTGATGGTACCGTATTGGTTGATCGTTGTTATTTGCTTGGTTAATGGGGAGGGTGCCCAATGACAGAAGTGTTTCAACTTACCGACAGCAGAGTACTTAACATGACTGAATAAAAATAAAGTTTTGTTGTTCAGCTAAAACAAAATGCATGTTAAACAGCCACTGAACAGACTTCATATTCAGTACTGCTTAATCATAGAGTGTAAGTGTAATAGAGTTCCATGTCACCCAATGGTCAGGTGTGTTTTGTACAAAGAATAAATTTACTTTAGCAAAGTATTTTAAAGTTACGTCTGGGTAACATATGGAGTCATGATGAAGTCATTTGACGGAGTCAAAACAAAATTTTTTAAAGATCTGTTTTATTTATCTACTGCTACACACAAATTTGTCTTCTGTAGTTTTGTGACCATGGCTGGACAAGCATGAAGGGTCGAGTTGTTTTCAACTTTCAGTTCAATGAGAGTTCATTAACAGGAATTGTTTTCTTTCGATTATTTGGGCAAAAATGTCAACGATGCACTCCAGAGACATTCGAGCATGCCATGTGGTATCCAGAGGAGGTTATCAAGGTAAGAACCTGTTCAGAAGTTACATGTGTGTTCACATAATGCTAAATATAACAATGTATCCTTTTTGTTTGCTAGCGTAGATTATATGACATTCATTAGTGGCACAAGGGAACCAAAAGTAATGTTATACTGCACCTTTTCCGAGTATTTTTTAAAAATCTTGTTTGAATTTTATTATTTTAGTGTTTCAATCATGAACTTTATTTAAAAATGGACCAACCAATGTTCTGGAGACTTGGTAGATTGCTGTAAGGTTAAAACGTCTCTGCGGGATCTTGAGTGTCCGTGTCTATAATTGTCATTCCCTGCATTCACATGGGTTTGCAGCTCAGATGAGCGGTGTTTGGTCATAGCATGTGGACCTTAGTAAATAGCGGATGGCAACACAACAAATTCTTAGTAGAAATTAGGCTATAAATTGACAACCGTTCTATTTTTATTGCAGAACAGTTTAACGTAACAAACTAATTTAGCTGCATTGCTCTGCCTTATAGGCAATAAAAAGTAAACATTGTGTCAATGTCATGCCAAACAGTACAGTAAAAAGACACTCATAAAGGCCCAAACCTTATTTTGTAATTGCACCAAGCCTTTTTTTTCCAGCTTCAGGTCTTAACATGGGTAACAAATGTGTGAGAGATGGGAGATGGTAGACAAGGTGTCACGCACTGCGAATTTATCAGCATTGATTTGTGAACTAGCAACAATTGGTATACAAATACATGTGACGCTATCTACTATGGCAGAGAAAATTAAGTAATAGTACAAACAACATTTGCAGTTTGGGGGTCATTTTTTATATAAATCTAAAAAATTAGTATGAATTATTCATTTATTTTATTCGTTGCCTTTGGGCAACGAAACAAGTATTAAACTATGGCTAAGCGTGCAATCCGTAAAAAGGCTCTAGTTGTAGTAAAAAGAGTTGAGCGTATCTAGTGCATAAGTTATAAGCACTTGTTTCATCTTTATAGGTAATCGGAAACCTGTTCAACAGGATTGGCCAAGAGTACTATGGGTTCTATCGGCCCTGCGTTCGGGTAGACAGAAGACCTGGCAAACCTCAGGCGAAACACAATAAAGAATGTTGTCAAGCTTGCGCAGAGAGTAAGAATATGTTTCCTGAATGGCATGATTTGCATCGGTAGATGAAAGTACATATTTTCTCACCTGCTGAAAGTTTAGCTCTCTGGTCGATTGTCGAACTTGAGGCTTTCATTGCTGAGCCAACAATTTAATATAATAATTTACTATTTATTAATAAATTGTTTGATGGCTAGCATATGCATAAACAAACAGTTTACAGAACTAGTAGTACGGAGTAGGTAAAATCTCAAAATTGATTGGAATAACTCAACACTAAGGAGTTATGATACTCTGCAATATTAATTAGAAAACCCTTTCACCATTGGTGGCAAAAACCCACTTTTCTCTCATTTCATACAATTTAGCAGAACATAAAAATTTTGAAACATCTATTAGATAGTTGTTGGCAGTTACATCGCATCTTCCCTTTTCTATACCAGCTTTAGTTAGAGTTATGTAACTGATTTAGGAGTTACGCTCTCTCATAAGCATTACGCTTTAACACATGCCTTCTGAAGCCAAATCTCTGCTTTCGCATGTACATAACTCATCTGATATTTTAGCTTCTACGACTGCAATAACTGACAATCTGGAGTATTTCATTGTTTTTATCCTTGATTCTTGATTTACGGTATAATAATGTTACAGACGTCTGTCCTGACTTTGCGGATCTTAGACTGGAAGAGTCTGACCAGACAGAACAGGCTGCTTCATCTCACCTTCATGCGTAAGAAAAAACTGAAACCTTCAAAGCAATCAACAGTCGCATAATGTTAATATTTCTATATGATACTGGCTATTTTATTTCCATCATTTTTAATCCGTAGTATAACAATTATAAAAATAGTGCAATGTATATTGAGTAGAAAAATGAGATTTTGTAAAAGTGTTATTTCTATTATTAGCGAGCATTAAATAGGCGAGAGACACAACAGAGTAAAGAAGGTTAAGCATGACCATATACTTTGTCAACAAGGTTGCCTTTGTCGTAGTCTCTCCCACAGAGACAACAATAGCTGCCTGTTTGGGCCATATTTTCTCCATTTGCACTCACCATACCTCTCACAGACATGGTAAGACAACTCTCCTGTGATTAAGGAGATGTTGCTAATAGCGGTTACACACCAATTACATCGTTAGTATAAGTGACCTTTCTGTCAAGAATGTAGTCAGCAGCCCGCTGGACACTCCACTGGCAGCTCATGAGGGCTGTCTTACACTGGTCCATGCCAGCTAGCCTTAGGTTAGCCAACTGTTTTAATTTGATATATTTTATTGCATTCTGTATTTGGCGATCTGTTCGTTCCAAGGCATCTCGACAGTCTGATTCTGATACCTAAAATACATGTACAATAGAGTATTGAAAGGATACATTAATTCAACATGGCAATGAATATGCTTCACTGCGACGGGTTGAAAGAAGTTAGGCTCACTTACTCTGTTAATGCATATCAGAGTGACAAAATTAGCTGATTCAAAATCGTCTTTTTGCAAAGTCAAACCCCTACATACGATTGACCCGACATACAAATATTCCAAAATGATGTAAATTTCAAGTAAAGCTCTGACACTACACCAGAGGTAAGTTCTAGATTATGATGATCCAAATCAAGAGAAGCATCACGATTTTATAAGTGACGAGACTGAACTGCCCTGAACATGAAAATTAAAGGAAATCGGAAACAAATAGAAGAATGGAGAAATAGTAAGCTCAATGTCTGTCACAACGCATCACAACGCTTTCACTTCCATTCACGGCTCTCTAAGATAATGTAATACAGAAAACCTCTTGAGTGATTATGTCTTTATTAATTTATTTTTATCTCTCATATAAAATGCACATGTGTTATTGCTATACATAAATATTTACAGTACTTGCTAAGGAGCTGTAGATTTGTAGGCAGTTGAACGAATTAGACAGATTACAGTGTAGACGTATGGTCAAAATAGTTTTAACATATGAAGCGGGTCCAAAACAAATCAGATTTGCATGCAGAGGTTCGCCTATATCACTTGTAAAAATGTCTTTATTGACCAACAAGCTCACATTTTATGCATATATAAGAGCCTCTTTATGACACGTACAGTCATTCACAATACATGGCCACATAGAAACAGGTATTAAATGTCTTTATAATTAAAGTATGTTAACAGACGCTAAAAGTGCGGGAGAGACTGCGTTTGTTAAACTCTTGGACAGACAGGTTTTCCTATTCCATTAGAAAGGAGGCCTTCATAATTAAATTTTTTTCTGGAAACATGCCTTGAAATTTGAGACATTGCAACAAAAATCAAGACAGCAATACTATTAGAACGACAGTGTGTGAGCTAATATTTCTCAGCAGATATCACCAACTCCTCGTTACGCGCAACGCTCACCTCTTTACCCAGCATTCTTTGCATTTGTCGTATCTGCTGCCTCTCTTCACTGATATCCATCAAATCTTCATAACTGACGTTGTCAGATCGCGATTTGTACTTTCCGTGTGTGAATTTTGATCCCTTGGAGTCTTCCGAGTTTATCTCTTGCCGCCAGAAAGGCTCCATGTTGTTGTAGACGGCTAAAATATAATATAATCCAGTTTTACAGCATGCAATGATCTGGACTAGCAAAACGCATTCAGTAAATTATAGATCTGAACTCACGTTCGACTGTGACACGGGAGGGTGACTGGGGCACGGGTGGTGGGGGTGTAGAGGGCATATTAGTTAGATCATCAGGGTTCTCTGATTCTAAACTTCCTGTGGCAAGGTGAATGGGCGGCAGTGGAGGTTTTTCTTTTGGTCTCTCTAGACCTCTTGAACTGCGGCTGCAGGCCAAACCAATATTATTGCTGCGTATTGTACCCTTCGTATAACTTAACGCGGGCTGAACAGTTAGTAAACAGTTTGAAACACAAAACTCTTTTACACTGTGAAAACGGTGTAAAAATCCATAAGTGTTACCTTGAGCGATTTGATGTCTGAGAGTTTGAACTGTGCCTTCTTGTTCTCACTACGTTAGTTGGCACTTCGGGAGGCCTCTGTGTGGGATGTACGGGATGGGATCTACGCACCTCCTATAAACATTATTGCAAGGTTCTGAGGTTGTGCAATAGTTGCTTACATGTACAATACTTTGACAAAACAATCCTGGTTGAGAAGTTTAGACAGAAAACAGCTGCAGAGTAACCAATTTCATAGTTCATGCAAAAACAGCAGATTTTGGATTTGTCTTCTCCTTTTAAGCAAATATAAAATGCTTTCCTAAATTGTATCTAGTGTAGAAACTATGTTCTCCATATATATATATATATATATATATATATATATATATATATATATCTCAGTGTTTGTCTTTTGTTGGTATTTTGTTTCCTGTCATTGCTGTGTCCAGTTATAGCAATTAAAATCTAGCAGTGAAAAATCCACTTCACAGAGGGTTAGATGTCGGAACCTCCAGGTCTGAAGACTAGCGATCTAAACCACTACACTACTATCGTTTAACTGACCATAGTGATGAACAATGGTGATGAAATTTATTACACCGGGTAAAATACTCACGGTTACAGCGCTTTGGGTTATTAACTAGCACTATTGATCATTATGATCGTAACAATTATTAACCTGGCTTCAAACACTGCTATTGTTCTAGTGGATATTCAGACTACTAGCTTACGAGGTAAGTTACTCAAATTCATTGGTAATTATTTTATTACCAGTCGGGAATTAGGTTGGTAAGAAGAGAAGAACATTGCTTTCCTTGGATGTAGCGCGTAAATACAAGCAATCATTGGCCAATGTGAATGACATAAGAAAAAAACTGTGGGGTGTGGGGAGAGTTACAATGCAAAAGCACTAAAGGATATAGTGACTAGGTGCACGAGAACTTTACTGGCAACACTTGGATTCCAATTAAAAGCTAAAGATTACAAAGGAAGACAACTGCTAGGCCAACCTGAGATGCTGTGCTATTGTTCGGTCCAATTAACATATTATAGACTTGCTCAGCTTCTGGAGTTATTGTTGAACATGAAGACTTTGATATAAGGCTGTCACTGAAAGTTTTCTTATCACTTTTCGGGCTTGTCTTTTTAGTTCCAGGAAACTTAAAATGGAATTTGTGCTTAGACTTGCTCGGTGTCTCTGGCTGGTCTTCTGGCTCTCTTGGTGTGTTGGCTTGCTGAAAGCATTCATTGCAGCAAGATAATAAACATATAGTATGTTGTGGTGTCCCTGAATTCTATTTAGCAGCTAGCAGCATTCAATACAATCATGTGCTTAACTAGCCTACTCGTACTACATACCTGTCCACATACACATGTCCACTTATACATGTTTACATATACATATCCACATACACATGTCCAGTTATACATGTTTACATATGCATATTCACTTATACATGTCCACATACACATGTCCGCTTATACATGTTTACATATGTATATTCACTTATACATGTCCACATACACATGTCCACATATACATGTTTACATATGCATATTCACTTATACATGTCCACATATACATGTTCACTTATACATGTTTACATATACATGTCCACATATACATGTTCACTTATACATGTTTACATATACATATTCACATATACATGTTTACATATACATGTTCACATACACATGTTTACATACACATGTTTACATATACATATTCACTTATACATGTCCACATACACATGTACATTTATAAATGTTTACTATACATGTTTACATATAAATATTCACTTATACATGTCCACATACACATGTCCACGTATATGTTTATATATACATGTTTACATATACATATTCACTTATACATATCCACATACACATGTCCACTTATACATGTATACATATGTATGTCCGCACATACACGTCCACATATACATGTCCACTTATACATGTCCTTTTACACATGTCCCCATATACACTTATACATGTCCATGTATACATGTTTACATATGTATGCCCACATACAAATGTCCACATACACATGTTCACATATATATCCACATGTCTATAATATCAATATATTAATATGAATGTTAATATTAATATATCCATATACAGTATAGAAGTTCATAGGCACATGTCCACAGACACTTCCACAAATAAAAGCTCACACATGCAAATCTTTGCTGTAGCTTGTTAATGAAACTGCTAACCAAAATAGATTAGATTGTGTTTTTAGCTGAAACTCTTTGAGAAAATTCAAACTTATGATTTGGAAAACGCTTTTTGTGTATTGGTTGCTATCGGGAGGGGCCTCATATCAACATAATTCTTTGATAGGAGAGATTAATGTGCTATTTATTCTTTATATAACACTGAATGCCGACTCTTAATACTGTAACTTCTTCCTTCGTTTTGCTATATACAGTATGTACACGTATATACAGTATGTACACGTATATACAGTATGTACACGTATATACAGTATGTACACGTATATACAGTATGTACACGTACATACAGTATGTACACGTATATACAGTATGTACACGTATATACAGTATGTACACGTATATACAGTATGTACACGTATATACAGTATGTACACGTATATACAGTATGTACACGTATATACAGTATGTACACGTATATACAGTATGTACACGTATATACAGTATGTACACGTATATACAATATGTACACGTATATACAGTATGTACACGTATATACAGTATGTACACGTATATACAGTATGTACACGTATATACAGTATGTACACGTATATACAATATGTACACGTGCATACAGTATGTACACGTATATACAATATGTACACGTATATACAGTATGTACACATATATACAATATGTACACATATATACACCTAGAATACATCTGCAGAATGGCTAACTGGTTGTGGTACTAGCACCCTACCTTGATGGAGTATGCCAAGAAATCAGGAGTGTTTGATGATGCATGTCATTCATTCCTACCTTTCAGCATGGAAAATAGCATAAATCACTGCAAGCTATTCATATACATGTACCACCCCTCACATTAATAAAGCTAACCTGCCAAGCAATGTGCCAACAGGTGAATGCCAAAGCAAAAAACAAGGCACATCAATAAGATCTAAAGTTATCAATTTTGAACACTGGTACTTGTTGCCACAAGAACACCAGTTTTAATGCCTTCTGACTAAACAGACCTGAAGTGAAGGCACACTCGATGTTTGCCATGTTTGTGAACATTTGCGTTTGCTGTTTACGATTCGTTGTTTACGAACATCAAACTTTAATAAGAAAATTCAAAACGTGCTGCAGAAAAATCCAGTTTAAATTGACTAGACTCTAGACCCAGGAGGTAGATCAGGGGTAGGGAACCTATGGCCCTCGAGCCATTTGTGGCTCTTTTGATGATTGCATCTGGTTCTTTAATAAACCAGTGGAAAAATAATCCGTAATTTGGCTGTTAATTTAATTAACATAATAATACAAATAATGCTGAAATTACAGTAACAATATACAAAATAAAAAATAACGTCCATTTAATAGAAATATGTTTTCATTTGCAACCTTTTCATGTGGCGCGCACAGCAAAGGGTTTTCATTGCTTTTTGTACTCCGCTCTGCGCAGGCTGCACAGAGACCGGACGAGTCATTTATAGATCAAAAAGTAAACCCTTCAAACCAAAATATGACTAAAAAAATTGTTCTTTGGACATTTTTGTTCGAATTAATCTTTTTTATAATCTTTTTTATAATCTAAAATTGCTCAAACATACTAAGTTTGTTGGTCTTCCTTTTCAATTTTATGTTTTCGAGATTCAAACTATACATATGGCCCTCCTAGAATTAAATTTTGAAACATGTGGGTTTTTGGCTCTCTCAGTCAAAAAGGTTCTTGACCCCTGAGGTAGATAGAGCTATTTCTATTTCTCTAATGTACACTTTCCTGATTGATACGAGGCTATTGTTTATGAACAGTTTGGTAGCTCAAACCCTTTTTGAGATGCTGGAAATATATAATCACGGTGTTTTCATGCTTCGAATGGGTTTGGAGTTGACCTCTGTCGATGAATTCGCACCTTACCGTTCCAACGACTAGGAGTTGCACTTTAAAACAATTTTTCCCGGACTAGCGATGTAGGCTACTTCCCCAAAGCAGAACTTGTTAAAGTAGACTCGTTTCGAGTCGCGGTCACTTTTCAATTTATGCTTCGTACGTTTGTTGCGCTCACTCAGCCAAAATACCTGTTCAGAATTTTCTTTATCATTAATAATATTAATATTCCTCCATATTACAAAACAGTAATATAATTTCCTACTCGCTATACAATCATTACTTCAAAAGCCGCATGAACGACAATCGCTTTTGTTAAAAAAAAACTTACTATATTAGAAGAGTTAAGCCTAGGAAGAGGTCGGCACCAGTGCAGTGGTTACTATATTAGAAGAGTTAAACCTAGGAAGAGGTCGGCACCAGTGCAGTGGTTTCTATATTAGAAGAGTTAAGCCTAGGAAGAGGTCGGCACCAGTGCAGTGGTTACTATATTAGAAGAGTTAAGCCTAGGAAGAGGTCGGCACCAGTGCAGTGGGAATCTGTACAATCAGTAGGTTCAGTTATTTAATAAATAAGGTAATAAAATAAATAAAAATGTAATTATCTCATCATTGTTGTATGAGCAACCTATCGTTGGCTGCCATAATTAAAAAATACCCGCGTGGTAGTGTGATGAGATGTGCTGAATATTTTTACCTCCACTGGGGAGAGTTCAACTGGATATTATCAATTCGAATCCATCAGCAGTGAACGTTTTTGTGATGTCAAATAGTAGTCTCACTTGCGAACGAATTTCGAGTCTCAACGAGTCTCAATTTGTGAAACGAAATAGTGTCAAAGGTTCTATAATGTTCTATAATGTTCTATAATGTTCTATAATGTTCTAAAGAAACTCTGAATCCATTTGAAGCATAGCAGCCCGGTAATAGACTCAAATCAAAATTCCAAAACAGGGTTCTGAAAGCATGAGGCACAGGTCAAGAGATCAGTTGCGGTTTTAACAGCTAGTAGCCCCACACGAATGGCGCATGTATTATAGAAGCAACTTGCTGCCGCTGCCAGTTCGCCGGTGTGAGAAAAATAAAAAACATCTTTAGAGTAAAATTCCATATTTCAAACTAGCATAGCGTAAGAAGTTAGGCAGTCACATGACTGGAGGACTAACAGATTTGATGCACAGTTAGGTATAACTGATTTGCAAATATACAAATGTATTTATATATAACGAATATACGTATGTATTTATATATAACTTCTTATTGGTATTGTCAAATCATCAACAAATATGTGTTTTCATTTTGCAATAAGTGAATTCCCTATGATATGAGAACCAGTTGCTGACATCAAGTTTAATGAACTGCCTAATGTTCTAGAAGTCTGGAAACCTATAGGCATAGATGCAAGGTGGAGACAACTTACTGACAGCGATGTGGATGCTAGCTGATTGGCTAATTCTATCGCATCATTTATCATCTTTTCATCAGCGGCAGACATACTTTTGAGGTTTGTTCCAGGCAGCACCTAAAAACCACATCACAATGCTTGTACATTGTATGCTGGAAGTATCAATACAAGTATCAATACATGTCAGTTATAGCACAAGAAATGGTGAAAAAGCAATTAATCTACCATATGCTTACAAAGATGCTAACAGCACGTACAGCTCAACCCCACTGTTCAATACAGCCTCTCAATCAACAATAATATTATTAGCTTGTTAAATTATAATGAACCCCATATATAGAGGTTTAATCAATCATGAACGTAAGAAGACAACTCTAATCATTGAAATTACATGGATTGCAGCTTGTTAGGTGCAAGACTGTTGTCATACGTATTTTGTAAAAGGTCTTGGGGTTGAGTTGTCGAGCTGCAGCAAACAAGCTCTTAACTGCTAAGAAGATGTTGAAAGAAAGCTATACGATAGGACTACTAAAACTGCAGAGAGCAGAGTAGCAATGTTGTCTTACCTTTGCCTCAGGAAGCCAGGCTATCACGCCAAACGAGGGAATGTTAGCTCAACACCAGACACAGCGAACCGTGTTACCAAAAACACTATGACAACATCACTTTCCAAACGCATCGCAAATCTCAAATCTCGACCGTCAGGCATAAGAGCCATTAATGACCATGGAACAAGAGACAGACAGATCAAATACACAAAGAAAGCTGTAAGCAAACCATTCCAGGAACCTCTTCTTGAGAAAGCGACATTAATTGGAACACTGTTGGAATGCTCATGATTGTACTACATGTATATGTACACATAACCGATGGCATTTCTGAGGCAATTAACACAGAAATTAAGAAAATATTGATGGTGTAATTATTATAAGTAATGTGAATACATGTGGTATAATGAGTGACTCGGCGCGTGCTAAAATATTTCAAAGGCGCCGCGGCAAAGGCATATGATTGGTCACGAGCACTTATGCATATTCTACAATAGTCAGTCAGCAATGCATGTAATTGTTACAAAATATATAGAACTATAAAATTAATAAGTAAAAGTGTAACATCAATAGATGAAAATAATTAAAAATTGCATACGATTAAAATTATATGGATTAGTGCTACATAAATGTTGTGTTGATAGAAATAGCCTTCAATTCTTGCAGCGGATGAACACCATCACGGAGTCCCAAGTATTCTCTAGTAGCTAGGGCTTGTTGCTATTGGTGTCCATTCAATGATAGAAATAGTCTTGAGTAGCGGGTATCATTGATAAAGCCCGGCTACATGTAGAAAGGGAGTTGTAACATTATGTTTAATGTTCATAAACCGCTGCATTGCTCATTCGCTGAATATATCTGGCAAAGTGCCAACGAAAGAAAGCAATAACTAGGTGTTTGTGTTTATGGTAGTAGTGGGGCTGCCAACGTATCAGACCGCTACACTTTCCAAATCGCCGTCTAAACTGTGGCTAATCTACAGAACAAGGAAAGACAACCGCCACTAATCGAGAAAATTCCGAATCTTTTGAGACGATTGGCATGCAGACAGAAGACACGAGCTGATGAGCATCATGCCTAGTGCTAGTGTAATACACTCTGATGCAAGTTCAAAGGAATAGTTAGTGAAGGCTACATGCTCATGAAAATACTACAATGCCACCGAGAAGCCAGTGTATGGCGTGCAAACTATAGGGGTGAATTAAGCTACCATCCGCAAGCTGTGTTAAAGTCAGAAGAAAAGAGGGAAGGCTAAGAAGGGTAATAGAGGTGCTGAGTGTAGCAGAGTAATAGAGTTAACTATAGAGTTAACTAAACATGTGAATTGACTGGGATTAGCTAGCGCATTTAGTGTTAGCTGAGTAAAAGCAAGCCAGTTGCTATGGGCTCCATTCAGCTGCTATGGACTCTAGCCAGTTGCTATGGACTCGAGCCAGTTGCTATGGACTCACACACCACTTACTAATTTATGCTTAGGTTTCTTTCGTGCTTTGCCCGTATTACCATGGGAGTCATCAAATGCGGGAGAAGCATCTTCAAGTCTAGCCGTGTTAGTATGCGTGGTTAGAGCATTTGTACCACTCGTGGCACTGCTTGGCAAGCCATTAGTATGTGATCCATAGCTCTGAGTTGAGCTGTGTGATACCGACCCGCTGTCATCACTTGTCAGAGAATTAGTGCGTGAGGCAGCGTGAGCGCTTACATGTTGTGAGGATGCACTGTCACCATTCCTGAGGTGTTTTGAGCTGTTGTTATTTTCATTTGTGTTGTCGTTTCGTTCGGCTGACTTAAAATCCCTCATCATATCATCGATAAAGGAGGTGCCAAAATTCAGCGACTCCTGAAAGAAAACGAATATATCATTAGAAAGCAAAACCGATTCGTGACTCACCAACTGGTTGGTTCATGGTCAGCTCATGGCTCAGTATTAATCTTTTTATCTTGTAAATTAGTTATACGTGTGAGCGAGATTAAACCAGATGAAACCATTACAAATATGCGTTGCCTTTATTTCCAAGATTAATGGTTGCCTATCGCTTTGATGAAATTCTAGAAGAGCTCGAGGAGCCTTCGTGAATAATATCTGTTGCAGCCCTTGATAGTAGTGTTACAGCCCATAAAATGAAGAATTTATGTTCGACAAACATTAAGTCAACCTCCATAAAACATAAATAGAATGTGAAATATGGAGCCAAAAAGCATTTCATTCCAGTGTTATCTATGGACTCATCTTTGAAACCTAGTCAACTATAGAAGAGGTAGCAAATGTTCTCTTTGGATCTGAGTGCACATACGAGCAGCGTATTGCCCCTTTCTTAATTTAAATAATGCCATTAAAAAGTTGAAAGACTTAGATGTAGAAAATAAATGGAGTGGAGCGGATATTGATGTGCAGTTAATCCTATAAAAGGAGTTGATATACTCAATCGCCAACCAACTGAGACTAGTATGCACGATAATCGTACCGCATGAAATGATGCTGTCCACCTATTCTGCGCAGCAAGAATTTAATCTCTTTAATCCCCATTCCTTTATATAAACCCTCATCCCTTCATATAAGGCCTCATCCCTTTATATAAACCCTCATCTCTTCATATAAACCCTCATCCCTTCATATAAACCCTCATTCCTTCATATAAGGCCTCATTCCTTTATATAAACCATCATCCCTTCATATAAACCATCATCCCTTCATATAAGGCCTCATCCCTTTATATAAACCCTCATCCCTTCATATAAACCATCATCCCTTCATATAAACCCTCATCCCTTCCGTATAAACCCTCATCCCTTCATATAAGGCCTCATCCCTTTATATAAACCCTCATCCCTTCATATAAACCATCATCCCTTCATATAAACCCTCATCCCTTCCGTATAAACCATCATTTTTGCTACTAACAATTTAAATCAATTCCTTCAAACACTGTTTGACAAGCAAGTAACACTAATCCCTACCGATAGATTCAGGTCTGGAAATTGGAAGTCGCTCAAGTCTTCGATATCTCCACCGAATTCTTTCTCGTCATTTGATATTCTGATTGCTTCAACTTGAAGTGAACCACCGTTTACCACGGGGGCACTGATGTGAGTAGTGACAGGGACGCTCGCATTTGTCACAGAATCATTGGAAGGACTAGTGGTTGAGCTGCTGCCAGCGCTGTGGGAACTCTTTAAGGTGCTCGAACCTGTACAATGAACAAAGGAATCCCAAAATGCAACAGTAACAGCGGAGGAAACTAGGCCATGATAAAATTGTAGATAAGAGTTGCATGATCTCTCTGCTCATTACTTGCAACATATTTCATGAAAACATAAAAATTAATGAAGTTTGCAAATCGTTACAATTTGATTAAATGATTAAGCTATATTAGATAGAACCAACTAAAATTGAAAAGTAACAGAAATACAAATTGACAGGTAATAGTGAACCAACCAGTATAAGCGATGTAGTGGTTATACAAGTTGTGCCGGAGAGAACACCTGCAAGAACCTACCAGTAAATGTGCTTGGCTGCAAATGATGCACAAACACAACGTCTGAACAAACTGATCTGGCTCCTCACGTAACAATAAACGCAAACACGCCGCGTGAAACTACGATAGACGAATGAGGCCCAGCAAGACAATGCCTACACGCTTGATTGAGCGCAAAGCAAGTAAACACTCATTGTTGGCAACAAGTGGCTCGGTGCAGGCCTATTCACAAACTGCCAGGGTCACAGCATTGATTATATATATCCCACGGAAAGTATGACTGACATCTTACCAATATTTACAAGGTGCATCCTCATCCTTGGGAGACAAAAGCTGTTTATATACAAGTTACATTTGTGCTTAGCAGGTTATAAATGGAGGTGCACAAGGGGTTACTCCCTTACTTGTAGTTACTTGCCCGCCTTCAAAACCAGCTTGACTTTTAAATGTGCAGCTAAAAAATTAGAAAAATTCTGGAAACTGACGGATGTATGAAAATGAACATGCTTTTTCTATATGCTAAAAACTAAATTTCGTCAATTTATTGTATAGCAATTTTGTTTGAACTTTTAAAATTGCTAGGACTTTTGGCGTAGAACTTTACTGATGATGATGCAGTTACTGGACATATCTTTATTACTGTACTTGATTACATTGACAAATACCAGCACCAACACCGTGAAGTCTAAAAACATAAAATTACTATGCTAAGTACTAAATATAAGCAGCAATATTATGTAACTAGTAATTGGTTATAATAAGTGATCAAGCCAAGACATTACACAGGCATTCTTCTAGCATATTACATCAATCAAGTGGTTGATACGTGTGAAAGCATTCATGGCAAAGCGCAGTTCAATGATCACTAGTTTGTAAGAAAAAGACAGAAGAAATAAAATACACATACCTTTTGCCTTCCTTCTAGCACTTTGTCAAAAACGTTTGATAAATACAATAGTGTATAAAAATCTTAAATGAAGTTTGTAAGAACATATCAGTTTCTTTAATGGCTAGCAAAACCAGACTGATTAGGGTGAGTGCAGGTAAAATATATATATAGGACAAAACAAAGTTATTTATTTAGTTGTTACTCTTCTATTGGTCCCACCAGACTTGGAACCATACTCCGGTCCAATGACAGTATAGGCTACCCGGAAGAAACGCGACAATAACGAGGTCAGCAACAATAAAACGCCGCAGCGTTAGTTAACCCTTTAGCGACCGCGCGGTTACGATGGAAAAACCACTAGAGTACCGTGCAATAACTTGCGCGATTTGAGCTGCCGACATGAACGCATAGAAACTGCAGTAACTTACAACAAAATTGTGGCAGTTGCATAAATTAGTATGCATAAGAAAGCTGAGAAATTTCTCTACAAGCTGATGCTTCTTCTGTGTAGATAACTCACAAATATTTGCCAACAAAAATGTCGATTTGCTGAAGCGATGAAATTTTTATTTTTGTATGCCATTTTCAATTGTATTTTTCTAATTGATATAAGTAATTGACCATGTTGTACTAAAGACACTTGCATAGAGTCATATGTTCACAATGTTTTGCAAAAAAAACTGATCGTCGAAGAGCATTGAACGCGGAGTTACAAGCTCCGTTGCAATGCAGGAACGCCTCTCGAAATTTTCGGCGCAAGACTCTAACAACCTGCGAATAATGGAGGCGCGACATGGTCGTCTAAACTTGGCTATAACTCGCATGCAAATTCGCATGGAGCTGTAAATGAATATGCATTTGAAAGCTTAGAAATTTTTCAACAAACAGCCATAGATTCCCTGTACATCGACTGGGAACACTTTAGTCACAAGCCAGATTCGACGAAGTTGTCACCCCTCTACCATGAAATTTCGATAACAAATACACTTTTAGAAGCATTATCTCTGCTAAAAACGGTTCATGATAAGCATCTGCATGGTGTCATATTTATACAAGAGTTTGCAAAAAAAATGGGTTGTCCAAGCACATCAAAAGTGTAGTTAGGTGCCCCTGTGCATCGCGGGTGCAGACCTACGAAATGCTCCTGACGCCATGGCGACGAGCAGTGCTGCAGTTACCGGACATGGCCCCTCAAACTCTGGTGCAAATTTATATAAAACTGCAAATGAATATGCATCTAAAAGCTGAAATATTTTCCTACAGACTGAGATTTTTTCCTCCGGGCAGCTTGCAAACACTGCAACTTCAAATCTATATATTCAGTTATTATTTTTTTCTGTCAGATTGATATGCATTTCTTGAAACTATAGATTCATGTAACAATTTTGCAAACTGATCGCATGGATGCATGTGTGCTGCAGCAAAGGTTAACTGGTTGTGCACAAGAAGAATTGAGTGGTGAGCCTGTATTCACACTGTTGGTGAAGCAGCAAAAGACAGGAAGCAACATTTATTATGAACAGAAACGGCAAATGATGGAGAAATCCTGCCAGATGGCAGAACAATATGAGAACTGAACTCTTTGATTATATGTGGCCCTGAAGAGGGCCGTGGGCAACAAATACAACATAGCAATGCACAACAACTACAATATATCATGACATTTCAACAAGTGTATGTACAATAGCTAACAACACAACAAAGCATTTGCATAAACTAAATTATTTTAAATACAATTTGGAAATTTATTTAGCATGGTAAGGCTCAAAACAGGGTTCGCACAAAGGTACTCCACATGCTTGGCATTTAAATCTAGTTTCGTCTCGCTTACGGGTGTTGTCATTAGCTCGCTTTGGGCAGCGCCTACAAATTCTATATTTAGCTCGTTTACCTTTTCCTGGACTATTTAGCACTAATCGATGAGCGGAAGAAGTTGAAGCGCGGGGAACAGTGTTTTTGCGGCAAGATCCAGTGTATTCAAATATTTGTTCAATTAATTTCTGTCGAAACTCTAAGTCAGTTATTTTACAACCGCTACGGATTCTATAAACAATGGCTGCATTGTACACACAAATATCTAATAAATGGAAAAATAGTTTTTTGTACCATTTCATGGTTTTACGCGCAGCATTATAATAATGCAAATTTTGATCAGATTTGTCAACTCCTCCCATGTATCGGTTGTAATCCAAAATAGCAGCTGGTTTGCAAACTTTATCCCCTTTATAGTTTACTTTGCCTGTATCTACGACATCCAAGTTTTTATGCATAGTTGAAATTACAGAAATATATTTCTTATCTCTCCAACAGCCAATCATACTTTCTCCATTAGAAAAGCTTGTTGTTTCACCTTTTTTAATAGCTTTTCCATTGCAAACTTTCAAATCTTTAGGAACACCTTTTCTGTTTGCACGCAGAGTTCCGCAAACATGAGTGTTATTTTTAATAAGTTCAGCTGCTAACTCTGGCGAATTATAATAATTATCCATATATAAACAACGACCCGAATTAAGCAAACCATTCATTAATTTCATCACTATGTTGTGAGTGATTCCTCTACCAGTTCCTTCGGCTTGTTCTCGCTCATCACCAATGTACACAGACAGCTTGTGCACATAGCCAGAGACAGCATCGCAGAGAGCAAATAGCTTTATTCCAAATCTAGATCTTTTAGATGGAATATACTGCCTGAAGCTGAGCCGTCCTTTCCAAGCCAGCAAGCTTTCATCTATAGATATAAATTTACCAGGCAGCAAAACAGAAGATAACCGGTCAGATATCATGGTAAAAACATTTCCTAGCTTGAATAACTTATTGCCATCAGGGTTTTCCGAATTGTCAGTGAAATGCAAACTGTTCAAAACCATTAAAAACTTATTCCTCGAAATCATTTTACTAAACATTGGCGTTGATAATAACGGATTGGTAGACCAATACGACAACAAAGTAGGCTTCTTGACAATACCCATGAGCAAAACTAAACCAAAAACTCGCCAAATATCTTTGCCATCGACAGACTCCCATGCATCGCCATGTTTTTGAAGGCCATACCTATTTGTCTCGTTAACTATAACATTCATGATGGCCGATGTAATAAAAAGCTGTAAATAATTGAAAATACTTATCTGTCCAGTAATTCGACTTTGTACACCTGCCAAGCTCTCATCAAAATGCAGTTCTTTCGGTTTTAGATCAGCTCCTCTTTGAAATCCGAAATTACTCCCTGGTTCAACGTCGGTCGTTTCACTCTCACTTTCGTCATCAGATTCACTCTGTCGATCTTCTTTTTCACTCTCATCATCTTCCCCACATTCTTCTGACCTGAAATCCTCTTCCTCACTTTCGAACCAGTCGATATCATCCTCTAAACAAATTTTTTTAGCCGAGCTCAAATTATCGCGTCCGTCCATGTTGATCAGTTTTCCATAAAGAAAGATCTAATCTTTACAACGTGTTCTTTTTGCACATGCGCATAAAATTTATTATTTATAGCGTCAAAACAGTAGTAAAAAATTTACTGAAACTGCTCAAATTTTTAATTTTAATTTTTAACGTTAATTTTAAAATAAATAAAACGTTTTAAAAAAGGTCTATCGAAAACGGCAAAAATGTCGGGTTTGTCGGTTTTGGTACGCTGAGACATTGCTCGTAAACCGACAAATGTCGGTCTTGGTACGCATAGGGTTAAAGCAGCGTTAGTTTGAACAGGAAACTGTTTGACCACCAGATATGTGTGTTTTATTGCCGAAATGACCATACAAACGGATGAAATCATTTCTTTGTCAAGTAAATGTTTTTATGAGTGAGATAGTCTATGCGCAGCATACGTCTACAGTTGTGTTAAAAGTATACAAATCTTTACACTCCCACCAAAAATTTAAAAGCCTAAATTAAATTTTTTAGTATTATGAAATTTTTTTTTTTTAGGTTTTTATTATTTTGCATTATATATGACTAATATTTTCTGTGCTACCACAACCATTAGCATTCTTTGGCTTTCTTTCCTTACTTCGGTTGATACTCAGCTGCATTAATGGCTCGTTTGCTACTTCGGCATGGTCAACAACAAAACTGGTCAATTCGAAGAAGGTGGGGTACGACTGCTCATCATTTCTCTTATCCTTTACTTTTCTGGCCCAGAGGCGTATTAGCCAATCAGGCAATTTCGATGCTAGATTTTCGTTCTCCTGACTGAGACTGAGTGATTGTAGTTCAGGGATATCTTTCATTGCAGAGTTGACATGAAGTAAGAAATCTGCGTATCTTCGTAGATCTGTTGCATCATCAGGGGGTACTTTAGGCCATGAGTCAAGCTTGATTCTCAGAGCCCTGTTGACATTATGCTTGCTGCCAAATCTGTGTCTCAGTTCCTTTCTGGCATCTGCATATGCTTGCACTGTGTTAGTGATGAAATGGCCACTGATAGCTTCTTTTGCTTTGCCCTTGAGAAATCTTTTGAGGAAACGGAGAAGCTCTATCTCAGTCAATCCCTCTGAATCCACAAATGCATCAAAATCCATTTCCCAATCCTGAAACTCTATCGGGTTACCATCATATATTGTTGGCTCAGGCATCGCTCGCTTCGATGCCTTCATTGTAGTGACTAAGCTCTGGGCAAGCTCTTTAACAGCACCTAGGCCTTGGTTTGTTGATTGCTGTGACGTCATTGAAACTTTTGCTTGACCTCCTTGCTGACTGCTTGTTGATGGCAATAATTTTTGTTGAGCACCTTGAAGTTGACTCATCATGGGTGTCTCTGCCCTGGGAGTAATGTCTTTATGCAACTTCATTCGTTCCACAAGCAAATGAAACTTTTTCAACTGGTCATTATATGCTCGTGCAGTTTCCTGGAGAGCTGCTTCTTCATGGGCGAATTCTCGATCCATGTCAAATTGTTCCAACTTTTCTTGGAGTTTTGTTCTCTTTTCTTTTAGTAAGTCACAAAACACATGATACATCTGAATGGTTGCTTCATCAATTTTATTTTCTGTAAGTGTATCCAACTTAGTGTACTTATCACTAACAGATACAAGCCACTCTTCTAGAGTATTGTGAAACTGCTCAATAACACCTTCCTCTTGAACTAAGCCTTTTGAGAAAAACTCATCAATTGACTCAAAATGACCTACAATATTGTCTGCTACCTCCTTATTCAGTGCAGCTATTTTTAGACGCTTAGATTCACGCTTATGGACATCTACTACTTCTGTTTCACTATCAGAGGGCATTGTGAGTGAAATATGGTAATTGTTATGAAATAATCGTTTGTAAAAACCACGATTAACACACAGTACAATATTCTGGCAACAAATATCAAACTTGGTATATTAAGTATCGTGTTTACAATTCTAACTTAATGTTCAGCAATCACACCACCAAATTGTATGATTGCATGCATATAAAACTTCGTTTTGCTGAATTATCCAACAAAATGTAATACTGCAACTTATTTCACTAAGTTTTAATTTGATTAGAATGCTACAGCTAAGCACCGCGGTCTAATCAACGCAATCTCACGGAAATAACCACGCCGTAACACGGAACCAATAACTGTTGGGACAGCAGCAGGAGAGCAACAACTTCCAAACCTCTAAAATTGCACTAATGGTATTCAGTTTTAAGGGCACTCAACCTATTCAGTTTACAAACAGCTAAAATAGAATTCTTTAAAAAATCGACAAAATTACTGTAATTATTTAACTGTTTTTGTAAAACAGTTGTTGAATTCCAAGCTCAAATGAACTCTGATTAAAGATTGTCATATAGAGCTAAAATACATGTAATTTTACTTAGCTCTGCTGAATAGAGTGTGAATAATGTCCTTCTTTCTCGTTATAGTTTCTATATTTGTTGAACACGTTTGGTTCCTTTAGGCGGGTGACACGAGGTCTCTTTATGGTTGAACACGTCTGGTTCCTTTAGGTTGACACGAGGTCTCTTTATGGTTGAACACGTCTGGTTCCTTTAGGTTGACACGAGGTATCTTTATGGTTGAACACGTCTGGTTCCTTTAGGTTGACACGAGGTCTCTTTATGGTTGAACACGTCTGGTTCCTTTAGGTTGACACGAGGTCTCTTTATGGTTGAACACGTCTGGTTCCTTTAGGTTGACACGAGGTATCTTTATGGTTGAACACGTCTGGTTCCTTTAGGTTGACACAAGGTCTCTTTATGGTTGAACACGCTGGTTCCTTTAGGTGGGTGACACGAGGTCTCTTTATGGTTGAACACTTCTGGTTCCTTTAGGTTGACACAAGGCCTCTTTATGGGTTGAACACGTCTGGTTCCTTTAGGTTGACACAAGGTCTCTTTATGGGTTGAACACGTTTGGCTCCTTTAGGTTGACACAAAGTCTCTTTATGGGTTGAACACGTTTGGTTCCTTTAGGTTGACACAAGGTCTCTTTATGGGTTGAACACGTTTGGCTCCTTTAGGTTGACACAAAGTCTCTTTATGGGTTGAACACGTTTGGTTCTTTTAGGTTACTTGATGTTCTTGATTTCTTCTTTCATATTCAGTAGGATCAAGACTTCACTATAGCAATTTTGTTTGAACTTTTAAAATTGCTAGGACTTTTGGCGTAGAACTTTACTGATGATGATGCAGTTACTGGACATATCTTTATTACTGTACTTGATTACATTGACAAATACCAGCACCAACACCGTGAAGTCTAAAAACATAAAATTACTATGCTAAGTACTAAATATAAGCAGCAATATTATGTAACTAGTAATTGGTTATAATAAGTGATCAAGCCAAGACATTACACAGGCATTCTTCTAGCATATTACATCAATCAAGTGGTTGATACGTGTGAAAGCATTCATGGCAAAGCGCAGTTCAATGATCACTAGTTTGTAAGAAAAAGACAGAAGAAATAAAATACACATACCTTTTGCCTTCCTTCTAGCACTTTGTCAAAAACGTTTGATAAATACAATAGTGTATAAAAATCTTAAATGAAGTTTGTAAGAACATATCAGTTTCTTTAATGGCTAGCAAAACCAGACTGATTAGGGTGAGTGCAGGTAAAATATATATATAGGACAAAACAAAGTTATTTATTTAGTTGTTACTCTTCTATTGGTCCCACCAGACTTGGAACCATACTCCGGTCCAATGACAGTATAGGCTACCCGGAAGAAACGCGACAATAACGAGGTCAGCAACAATAAAACGCCGCAGCGTTAGTTAAAGCAGCGTTAGTTTGAACAGGAAACTGTTTGACCACCAGATATGTGTGTTTTATTGCCGAAATGACCATACAAACGGATGAAATCATTTCTTTGTCAAGTAAATGTTTTTATGAGTGAGATAGTCTATGTGCAGCATACGTCTACAGTTGTGTTAAAAGTATACAAATCTTTACATATTGTTTAAACACGTTGGAGCGCTCTTGACGTGAAAAGCAGAAGCAGTTGAACTCTCGTTATGAATTGGGACAAAACGCACATATACGGTGAATGGATATTAACATATATATTTAAACATCTTATGAAATGATAGCTGCAATATCACAAGTTCAGCTCTAGTATAACTTAGGCTTTTTTTCTTACCGAACCAGGATAGGTCTATTGCAAGCCAGTTGCAACCAGGATAGGTCTATTGCAAGCCAGTTGCAACCAGGATAGGTCTATTGCAAGCCAGTTGCAACCAGGATAGGTCTATTGCAAGCCAGTTGCAACCAGGATAGGTCTATTGCAAGCCAGTTGCAGATGCATTCCTGCTGTCAGGATATACAATGCGTGTGCTGTGCACTACATGACCTTCCAGTGCATTACATGCTATGATGCACTGAGCTGATTAGACAGCCAAACCCCAAAAATAGCTGGGGCTATTACTAGAGCTGTCTTAGACGTGATGCTATAATAGTGGCTGACATGTAAGCTTACATGAGCAGCATCACTCAATAGCTGCAGCGCTGTCTCAGTCCGAGCTGCACACTCCTTCGTTTTTTAATTTTTTCCAAACTCTGTTAAAGCTATCCCAAGGGTAACTTTTTATGAAAACTTGTAGACTATAACATGACTTCAAAGTCAGCGATTGGTGATCTGAGACAAAGAAAAACCTATGATTAATACTTCAGTACCAGCTGGACTGCGATGACCAATAAGCTTTCATTCTAATTTCATGATCTTGTCAAAGTAACATTCACGGCCTGTCAAAGGAACGCTCTTTCAGACAAGCACTCGTGTAAGGAACCCAAACTCGGAGCGCCCACCACTAAAACAGCTCACGAATTAAGCATAAGAATTAAGTTAGAACGAGGTACAAACAATTTTAATCTTCTGTAGATAGTAACGGGCAATTGTTTGAGATATATCTGAAACTCGCACTGTGAATAGCTACATAAACGTTGAAAAAGTGTGCACAACTGTTACCACTAGTATAAAAAGGTCTTAAGATTTTTAGGATGGAGGTTAATCAATTTTCATTTGAGCATATTTATCATCGAGCATACGACAGAGAATGTGGAATGCTCCCAACCAGAGTTCACCTTTTGCTTAGCTATCATATCTTTTGCGGCATGAGACTTGAAAAACACGATCTGTTGTTAGCTATCCTAAACCAATCAGAATTATGTTTCCATGATGCGGATTTGGAATTGTACGTATGTTGCGTTACCGTGCAATAAGTCTTTTAATGGCCATTCGCGTGACGCGAATTTACATTGGCGCTTTGTCAAAAAAGCGGAAGATTTCTACACCAGAGGTTATAGCGGTTCATTTGGAACTGCTCAAATTGAAATAATAATGACAGAAGTGTGAAAAATGTTTAAAATGGTACAGCTTGCACCGTATTTTGTTGTGCATCAATTGCAAGAACCGTTTCAAACTTTTGCATGAAACATTTGACAAAAACTCGCTTGACTAGCAAATTTTTGTGTTTTCTATCTTGCACTTGACGTAAACTTGAGTCTTGCACTTGACGTAAACTCGAGGATCACCCTAGCCATGGAAACATAGTGTATCACACACACAACTTGGGCATTACCGGAACCACTCCCTTTGATTGGCAGAATCTTTTCTACAGGGTCGGAGCCAATAAAGGAAATATCTCCGAATGTGATTCCGTCATAGCCGATGTGTCCTGTATGGCGTAAATCGTTCTGCGGTGTGCCGATCATATCAGCTGTAAACCTTTTCTTTTCTTGTGATTTTGGAGATTTGGTGATGGATTGCTTCTTGATGCTCTCTGAAACAAGATGGAGGATGTCGGCGCTATTAATCACTGCACTTGAAAAACAAAATGAGTCTAATCAACATCAATGAATGATTAGAGTTGCTCTATGAAACATCTATGTAAGATGAAAGGAATCCTTGGTTCACTGGTAGGCGTGTGGTAATATGGTGTGAAGCGGTAAGAATGAACAGTTATATGTATTCACATGCAGTTGTGTAGGTCAAAAGGTCACTCACGCCAAATATCAAAAGATTTTATCAGAAAGTAAAGATATCTTTCTATCATCTGAGATTCTGTTTGTTGTTTGAGGTGATTTGACTGCCAGGATGTTTCTAGATTACAATCAACAAAACTTCATCAAAGTTCAAACGCTCAGAAGAAAACGCCTTTCCCAAAAATGATGTCAATATTCACACTTCTTGCTTGCACCTCTCGTTATGACATCAGCTACTGCATGCAAGTTTCAGTATTTTGAGTCTCTTCTTTTCATTTGAGCGTTTTAACAAAGATTAAATTTGGTTGATTTTAATCTTAAAACATCCTGGCAATTAGATCACCTAAAATAACAAAAAAAATCTCAAATGGTAGAAAAATATTCATATTTTCTTATAAGAACTTTTAAAATTTGACACGAGTGCCCCTTTAAAAGCAGCGCTCAATCTCAACAGCCAATAGAAGCACTTCATAGGCAATGCAATGACTCAACAGCCCTACAGTCAAAGCCTGTGTAATTACAGTCAAAGCCTGTGTAATTACAGTCAAAGCCTGTGTAATTATGTGTCAACTCAGTGTAATAAAGTTTCCATTCTGGAGCCGTGAAGAAACCCTTGAAACCATAAAAAAGCTAAGCAAGCATCTAATTGAAAAAAATTGTTGAAGCTGCAATAAACTACAACACGCTGGTATGTAAATGCGCTGGTATGTAAATGCGCTGGTATGTAAATGCGCTGGTATGTAAATGCGCTGGTATGTAAATGCGCTGGTATGTAAATGCGGGCAGTAATGAACTCCTTTCAGTACAGATAGCTGAGCACATATAAGATGAGTTTGCCGTGCAATGGCTTCCACTAGGGTGAATATTACCTGCCAATGAGACCAGTGTACAAACATACAGGCAATTATCTTTGCTAAGTTAGTTCCTATCAAGTTGACTACGTTGTTCAGGGCTCCTAGGCCTTAGAAACACGCCTTAGAAACACGGCCCTGGTTCGTCATTTAATGTTTCATACTTAATCTCTCTAAAGTTGGTGAAGCAAACAAACAGAGATAAGCAAAGCAAACCAGGACAGCTTTAGCCTTATCATTTCCATGACTGACGCTTCTATCAAAATCTTTTTCTATTAAAATATCTAGCGATTAATCCAGGAGCATGTATATCTTTAAATGTTAAGGATTATTATTGTCTAGAGTGAGAGGTGATAGTTACCCGAGTAAAACTAGCCTAAACCATATTCAAAGGCGCGAGTAAGAAACCTGAGGCTACGATATACTCAGACGAATGATGTTATTAACTTCTGCTGTGAATGCATCTTTTGAGAACAGCCAGCGCTACATTAAAAGATCAGGCGCATGCTGGTATTATCTCAAGGAGAGATTAGGGTAAATGAGGTTTTGATATGAAAGGATAAGGTGGTTGTGAACACGGCAGACTGTGTACATGAACCATCCTTTTGATATGTTGGCACAGGGTGTAAATACCTTTCGTAATGTCATGGTTTGTTTATTATCATTTTCACAAGGCACGCCAACTAGTAGATGCCTGGCCTAACCACTAATTAAGAAAACTTTACAAGGGGTGAGCCACTAATTTATTTCAAGGGAGCCAGGTGAAGGATATAGAACTATTCTTATGGTAAATGTAAAGTGTGGTGGGTGGTTATTCCTTAGCTTGTGTTCTATAATAGTCACACAAAGTCGATATTTTTACTATTTATTTTGGTAACTGACGATTTGGTACTTCAGTCAAGATTACGAGCGACATCGACAGGCAGCCACTGACAAGACTGCCTTTTAAAGTTATGAGCAGTGGTACACACAGCTTTTCTTCTCTGGCACGGAGCAGCCAACCAGTGATGTACCAGAGTAGGCCGAATGGTAGCTCGCTAAATGGGTTCCTAAAAAGTCCTTTTAACTACCATGTTTCAATGACAGGTATGGTGCAGATTTGGAGTTGTGTGCGTGTTGCGTTACTGCGCAATAAGTGTTTCAGTTGACATTCTCACGATGCAGATTAACACCGACATTTTGTTAAAAAAGGTATGGAATTCTACGCCATAGGGCAATAACTAGCAATGCAGTATTTTCATACTTGGCAGCATTCGAAACTGCTCAAATCGAAATAAAAATGACCAAAGGATGAAAATGTTTAAAATTGAATAGCTTGCATGGCATTTTCTTGCGCGTCGTTTGCAAATGCCGTTTCCATCATTTGCAATCATGAAACATTCGATGAAAATTTACGAGCAACAAAACTCGCTTAACTCGCAGTTTTGTCTCAATCTTGCGGATGACGGAAACCTTGCGCATCATCTGCATCATAGAAACACGCATCATCTGCATCATAGAAACACGCATCATCTGCATCATAGAAACACGCATCATCTGCATCATAGAAACACGCATCATCTGCATCATAGAAACACGCATCATCTGCATCATAGAAACACGCATCATCTGCATCATAGAAACACGCATCATCTGCATTATAGAAACACGCATCATCTGCATCATAGAAACACGCATCATCTGCATCATAGAAACACGCTTACTGACCTATACCAATCTAGCAGTATGCCAAGTAACAATAAACACACATAATCTGAATAAAAACCATAAGCTCCATGTATTTCTATTATATTCCAAAACATCTCTATAGCTGTAGCAGCTTGGCCCCAGGTCTCTAGTGCACTCTTACCAATCTACTATGCCGCTATCGAAGTCTAAACTATGATGCCCTGCAAGTCCCGCTACTGTGTCAAGTTCAAACATGAACAAGACTGAACAAATCCCGTTAACCGACGTGATCAGCAACGTCAACCATCAGTAGATCGCAAGCATTTTATAGATTTCACATCTTGTCAGACAAGTAATTCGAAAACATCATATCACAAGCTTACCAATGCTGGTGCAAAAAAGCCAGAAAACATCCTTAATGTAACCGCATCACAAAAACAGAGGCGGGCAAAGTGTCTTAGCAAATTGAATTATAACTTATGGATGAAGAACAGCAGATTACTAGCGCCGGGATGAGATCAAAGAGGGGATTATCATGAAGCAATCAGACTATTCATCCCGAAAACATCAGCCAAATGCTGTGAAATTATTCATAGTGCTACCTACGCGGAATGCTCGAGGGGCATACTGTGTAAAATGGAAAATCTTCTGGATGAGTTTTGGTGCATATTAGCATATGCCGCATGCCAGAACGGTTGAACCTCAATTAGGCAAAGTGAGATGAAAAGTTGTGTGTACCTCTGCTTGGTAGATTTCGGTAGGTAACAAGACAGAATTGGTCGTAATCATTCATAACCACAAGTGAAAAACCAGAATTTCGCTTACAAGAGAAATAACAAATATACGACTGCCATGTTATCGGGATAAAAAACAAACTGGTGCATACCAACCCACAAAGCTTAGCCTTCGCAGTAAGAATAGCTCTATCTCATTCACACAGCTTCCTTGAAATTTATTAGTGGCTCAAAGGGTACAGTTTCCATAATTACTAGCTCCGCGAGAGATTTGATAGTTGGTGCCCCTGAGAGTGTAATATGTAGCAACCATATATTGCCGCTCATAAGTTTATCGATAAGACTAATAAGCTAATAAGACCTCCCATGTAGCCAGACCTCCCATCAACTCCATTCATTTGGAGTTGAAATGTCTGAAACTCAAAGCGAGAATACTGTTTAGTTTTCTTTTAAAAGGAACTACTATCAACCTTGACATAAAACTAAATCTTCGACAATAACCGGTCAAACTTCAGCTGTGTTAACAAACCAAGAAGTGAACAGGAGTTGAAATCCGCAGCTTCCATAGAATACTTGAGGAGAGAGTAAACCAATTACGGGACTCAACAGTCCCGTAATTGGTTTTTGGATTGGATTTTATTAATTATTATATTAATTAATAAAATATCCCATGGCAACCATCTTAAAAGTTTAAGGGAGCAGTGTGAATGACTGATATTTTAATTGTAAAGTTAAAGCACTGTGAGCCAACGTGTCTCAGATTATTACCGTTTCAACAACGAAACACAGCTGTTGTTACTATTTCTTTTATCTACTAGCAATCTGGTCCTTTAATCGTGAGGATAAGCACAAACTGGTACGCAGTTGTCGACAAGACTGTTCTATCAACTAAAGAGTAGAAGTATGTACCACTTTTTTACGCAGAGCCGCTTACTGGTCGTACATTAAATCTGGTACATGCCAAATGGGCAGCGCACTAAAGGGTTCCAGAAAAGATTGCTTCTCCCAGAACATGCTGAATGGAGAGAGCAAATCTAGTTTGCCACGCCGCGCATGTAGCAATGGTTAGCGTTACAAGCAAGAATACAACCCCCATCCTTTTCCAAATAAGACATATAGGGACCAGCCATTGATGCAGCACCAAAGCCTTTTGTAAGAGCACCACCACATTCCGCTAATGCAGACTATGTACCACAAGCCTGTGTACAAGACATCAAGAAATTAAGACAGAGCAAACTAGGAAGTATTTTGAAATCCTTGACTAGCATGAAAAATGTAGCATTGGAAGAATCTGCAAGTAGATTCTGGCTTGTGGAAAACAACGGCAGTACCTAATTCTGGCACCATTCTTGCAGCTCATAGCCGGTGAGTGGTATACAGCGGATAGAGCGGGAATACTCGAACAAAATTTTTTTAGCATCTCGACATCGTTGCAGTCAGTATCAGACCAGCTCGGTCATCACGAAATTAACGGTGACAACTTCACAAAAAATAAAATTTACTCGATGATGAGAGCAAATCTTAGCATTGCCAGTGCTTGCACATTAATGGCAGATTAGCCTCTCTGGACGCCCATTCCTGATCCGCCCGAACCCATGGAAAAGAAACAAAGAAAAAGTAAACCATAGTGGAGCGGCAAACATATAAAAGCAAGACTCTTACCAATCGCAATGGCAACTCCTTCTCTCACCCCACCTGAGAGAGACGCACGAATTACATAATCTTACCATTTATTAGCTTCTGTAAAGCTTGTGACAGCCAGCGGATAGGATGCCCAAGCCATGACTAGATATGTAACACACCCTATCCTATGTTCATTCGAAAATAATCTGGCATAAAAGGGAGGCCGACATTAATTACAAACTGTAATCAGGGCTAAGCTACAAGATAACACTGTTTTACTTCTCAGTCTCTGGCTCAGCAGCGTGAGGAAACCGCCAGCGAACCATGATCAATCGTGGTAAAGCATATAATTAGTGAGTAAAAACACTCGTCAAGTGCAATCGAAACCACAGCCATGCGTCTTCATGCTTTACCAACCACACATTATAAAAGTAACACTAAATTATCCCTTTGGTCTCTCCAGGTTTCAGAAGCCCTTCACATGTGACTCTCCTGTGAATCAGCTTGAAACACGTCATTCATCAGAGAATATCATTTCAAAGCAGACTGGCCTAGCAAAGCGATTCAGCGGGTGACTAGGCGTCGCGCCCCCCTAAGCATTTATCGATGAAAAGATAAGAGATTGTGCAGTGTCTGATAGCATGTACTATGTTATAGCATGTGCTCATATACTTACTGAGAAAATTGTTAATAGGGCCTATACAACACATGAGATGGATTAGCAAACGAGTCTATGATTAGAGGCTTAAAAAGAATGAATTGAACATCATTCTACAATAAGGAAAACAGAAATGTTGAACACGGCGAGAGCTATGCTAATGATGAGGTACCAGGGATGAGATGGTGGCAAGGTTCAAGGTCAGTTCTCAGACCAGCAATGGGATACATGCTTACTTTTAGGTGGTTGCAGACTCGTGTTCTGTCTACTAGTAACAGGGGAAGATTCTGGCTGAACAGGGACACAGTCGGAAGGGTTAAAAAAACCTCTTTCTCCTTTCTTGTTGACACCCAACCAATACTGCCAAGAAGGAGAGTCAGCGGGCCTACAACAGCACCTACAGTTAATTCCTTCAGGTTCAGTCAACAAAAGTTGCTGCCTTTGTAAACTAACACCTTTCATGTGCGAAAGTAACAGTAGCAGAGAAAAACAGCATAGCTTGAGCATAATTCTAAACTGTATGCAAATTCTTGACTCTTAAAAAATCTAGTATTTAAATGCGTTCCACGAACTGCAAGCCAGGTGCACTCAGAGCTGACTTCCAGAGTATACCTAAATGCTTACACCAGACTTCAGCTAGCCAACTTGATGAACATCGAAATTCATAGCCCGTGCCAACGAGTGCAGCTTTAGGATAGATGCTTCAATTACTTAGTAAGATTGCATAATAACTAAAGAACTGATGGACTATTAGGATAGGCCAGTGACACATTCTGACAGGTGTGTCAAGGTCCGTACGAGCTTCCAGCCTATCTTCTGCGCAACCATACCTACGATTTATGCGGTAGGTAAAAGGCTTGCAAATGAGTTGTTAAATTGAAGAGATAAATTCTGAACAATGCTCGAGTACATTGAATAAAGGCTGAAAATGTTCACGCATCTAGAGACACCCTGATCTAGAGACACCCCGATCTAAAGACACCCCGATCTAGAGACACCCCGATCTAGAGACACCCCGATCTAGAGACACCCCGATCTAGAGACACCCCGATCTAGAGACACCCCGATCTAGAGACACCCTGATCTAGAGACAACACTAGTCCCCATGAGCTGAGATAATACAGGCAAGATTGCAAAAACTGAAGCAAATTTCAATTTTTCCAGTGTTAGTCAGAGTAGGGCTCATTCTACATGTAGAACAGTGATGAAAATGGATCTGTATTTTATCAGCTTGAAATTTGCTCCACCAATTGCGCTATGGTTTGATGAATGAGCAAGAAGCGCCTAGTCAACTCAATAAATCTGTACATGAGCAGACAATTTCCTACTTTTTATCTATGACTGTGAGTGTGTCACCCTCTGCAAAGTTGATGACACCCGAGGCTGGACTGTTTGCCCGAATAGTCCTCATGAGTGTTGGTTTTATTGAAGTGAGTTCACTGGTTAGGGAGCGAAATTTGGGTCTGTCCTCGGGATCGTGACTCCAGCAGCGCTGCATTAACTCATAGTGCTCCGTCGGACAGAAATCAGGCCTTGGCAACCTTTCGTTTTTCGGTTTATCAATGGACTTCAAGATCTGCAAACAGCATTCAGATATACATGTAGTTTGATATTTGTCCTTCACTTACGAATAGACATAGATATCTGTCTGTTAATCATTTATGAATAGACATCTGTATGAATAGCCTGTCTGTAATCACTTGCGCATAGATATCGTGTCTATTTTCAAACCAATAGAAAATGAACAACAATGTCTGAATATATAACACAAGACTGAAGTGTAAAGAAATAGAAATATGAATTATCTAGCAAGAAATTACAATCTAATGAAGCAAGCAGTATCTGCACAGCATGTCATTTATAGCAAGCAGTACCTGCCAATCATGTCATTTACAGCTAATTAGCTTTCTACTTGATCTACATTTGCTTCTTTGAGTGAAAAGAAACATTAGACTTATTCTGACTATTGTTATGAATATTGCTAGAAAATGCGCATGTCTAGCTAGAACGTGAGCGCAAACATTACATTATATAACACATCTATAGAACATATAAAAATATAACATTAGCGCTCCCACTTCTCTCAAGGTCTTTTTGAGCTGTACAAAAACGTTACCAATGCCATGTCAGATAATACCATAAATCAATGCATCCAGCTACATCAACAGTGTATGAATAGAAGTAGGGGTTATCCTCTCTTTCACGAATGAAAGGACAACTTTCAATTTTAAAGTGAACAGCAATTACATACATTACCACTTAAATTTAACTTTGTAGAGATAGCAAATAACGTAAGCGAGAGTTGGAATAGAGACAGCACAATTATTCCATAATAGATCATAAGCGTTAACTGAAGTGGTTATATATTAGAGAGTACGGAGGAGAGACGAGAGAAAAAACAACAATTAGGTCATGTTAGAAGAACGTTCCTACCTCGTCTGTTAGAGACATCTAGTTGACATGAAAAGCACAACAATTGATGACTCATTCAATGAACTGATTGCACAGATAATAAGACAAATGTTTATGAAACATTACTGGGCTACACTTTCGCAAGCAATCTCTGAACTAACAGAGATTTCAAATGAATTGATCTTTAGGGAATAGTTTTGCGTAACTGCCTAAAACTTTCCATTGAAATTTTACGCAAACTCTATCTTACAATTGAATCATTATTATAGCAGTCCTATTCAAGAGTTGTCTTTCCACAACAAAACCTCTATGTAGGAGTTTCTTTACTACAGAACAACCATTCATAGCCTACCGCAAGCTTTCTGTAAACTTATAAACAGTTAACTTGATGCACATTCAAACCCACAATATAAATTAAGGTTCAACAGCCCACAAAAATATACTGGCCCATCCAAATACTTTTGAGAAAATTTGAAAAGAAATGAGACAGAATGAATTCTGGTTTTACCTCCATGGATGTCAGCCCATCCCAAGGCTTTTTACCGTATGTGAACATCTCCCACAAGGTCACTCCAAATGCCCAGACATCACTGGCCGAGCTAAACCTCAGCAAGTTTATACACTCTGGCGCACACCTACAGGTTACATAAAAACAGCCTACACCGGTGTAAATTTAAACAGTTATTCAATGTTGCAGAGATGAAAACTGTTCTCTCGGGTCATCTTGTAAAATTTAAAGGAAAGATAACTTCAATACGCAGTGTGAGGTTTGCTTTATTTCTTCGTCTATTATTTCAAGAAATCTATGAAGTAATTCCTATAGCATGTCTATTAAAAGTTTTTCTTTTTTAGCTTCTTATGACCTATGATAAATATGTAACCACATAGTGGAGTTATTACCGCTATTAAGCAGACAACTCTCATAAAGATACTGACCATGCAATAGGTATTTTAAGATCTGTTCTGTATTTGGATTGATAATACTCTTTGTCGAGTCCCAGAGCTCTAGAGAGACCAAAGTCTCCTATTTTTACCTGTCCAATAATGAACAATATATGAAAACTGTAATCATAGCATTAACGAGGAGCCTCAAAACCTTCAACACGTTAAACCAAAGCTATCTTTTAGATGACAGGATAAATAGTAATTACCACAGTATCCTTACTTTTTCTATTTATAGCAAACAATATCTTACATAAGACGGAGTAAACACAACTGGGGGAATTTTATGTTTCTTAATACAGTGGTGGTAGTTGATAGCTGTGTATATTCTAGCACAACCGGACTATACAACACATGACAACTGAATGGTGACAACTGAATGGTGACAACTGAATGGTGACAACTGAATGGTGACAACTGAATGGTGACAACTGAATGGTGACAACTGAATGGTGACAACTGAATGGTGACAACTGAATGGTGACAACTGAATGGTGACAACTGAATGGTGACAACTGAATGGTGACAACTGAATGGTGACAACTGAATGGTGACAACTGAATGGTGACAACTGAATGGTGACAACTGAATGGTGATAACTGAATGGTGACAACTGAATGGTGACAACTGAATGGTGACAACTGAATGGCGACAACTGAATGACTGCAGATGAAACAACATGAACCCCCAAACACTAGCTAGACAAAGTCACAAACTAAAGCTAACATAATACAAGGATGTAAGAACACCTACTTACGGTAACAAAGCAACACAGAGTAAACAATTGTAACTGACTATATAAATACAACTGATTATATAGACAAACAATCCATGTATATAACGTGTGCCGATTAGTGCTGGGACGATATCAAAAATTCATTTCGGTACGATATGATAGCGTAGTCAACCGATATATCGAAATATCGGTTATGTTATTCGGAGTTGTCTTACCTGCCAGAAAACTGCCATGAAAGAACAACTCCCTAATGAATATATATACCAGTATAATTCTCCGAAGAATCGGATATCAAATAGGTAAAGAAGAATATCCTTCGTTTTTCGTGACGTCTTTCTATCGTTGTCCGCCATCTTTATGGAGAACTCCTATCGTTAAAAACACGAAGCTTCTGCAATTAATTATGTTTGTTATGCTTTTATTTGCAAATTTTTTATTGTAGTATCAAAACAACATCAAAAATACTATTATTCATGTAAACATCAACGATACTTACACAGTCAGATGATGCAGGCCATATTATAGTCATCAAATTATTAATAACAATTAATCTTGCCACAATCAATACTCATAGAAGACCTATTCTTTAAACCTGAACTCTTGTATATAGTATCAATCAATTTATTTTTGTAAAAGTTATCCTCATTACTTATTTGAAGTCATCATCTCATGTAAATTTTATTTTAATTTTTACACCAATAATCTCAAACTAAACATGAATTGTTCACTACTATCTTGCATTCAGGATACTTTCACAGGTTTCATTTTATTTGATAATACGCCTGAAAATAGAGGCTTTTCGTTATTTTGTTATCAGCAAAATTAAACATTACTAACTAACATACTATTAATCAAGAGAATGACGATAGTTTTCTACAAAGATGGCGGCTTTTCCGTGGACGAGCGCGTTTGTAAACAATGCGATGACGTCAAAAAACCGATGAATCTATATTATCGTCGATATCGTCCAATATCGACGGTATCCGATATTTCGATATGGGCAGAAAGCACTCGGTACGGTCGGTATCAAAAAGTGATATCGACGATATACCGAAATATCGTAATATCGTCCCAGCACTAGTGCCGATGCACATATGTCAGAATTTATATGCGAAGATTAAAATGCTTGCTTCGCTAAAAAGTAGCTACAAGTGGCCATAGGTCAGGTCTGATGAAACTGGTCAAAAGGCTATCATTTAAATAACTGAATGTGGCAGCCTGCAACAGCTTTATGGAGACGAAACTCTTTAGAAGATGCTGTAAAGCTGCAATGCAATACACATAACCAAAAATGGTTTCTACCACACAGATGAACGTATAGGACTGGCAGAAAAGACCGCTAATCAAATTACTTGCCCTAATATGACACTGTTCATCCTTGTCAATATCATATCACCTACACTTTTTTGCCTATTTGAGATCAGATATAGCTGATGTTGCATTTGATACACTGACAGACATTGGTCATTGGCAGTCATTATGAGGTGTTGCAGAGAGAATAGCTTACCTTGTGATGTGAGAAAACGAGAATGTTCCTGGCGGCGAGATCTCGGTGAATCAAACCCTGTGTCTCCAGATATGTCATGCCGGTTGCTATCTGGTGCGCAAATGTGCACAGTCTGCTCACTGACAGCACTGACCTCAGGCTCTCATTGTGCAGACACTCAAGGAGTGATTTGAGAGGGGCATACTCTGTTACCTGTAGCATACACCATTACCTATGCACTGTACTCTACATGTAGAGTTGTCTGCTCTTGTTAGTTAACTGCTAGGCAACGAGTGAGATGCTTTATCGGCCATTACCAACTCAGATAGCCTGTATGAACTCATGACCGCCACCTGGACCCTTAACCTAAGCTAGGCAGCATTACATAAATGCCAGTTACAAGGAAGTCTTATGTTACGTGAAGCCCCATAAGTGTGTGGTAGCTACCGTGAACTCTGATCTAAACTAAACCGCATATGTGATAAACCAGGAAGGCTCCTGACTATGACCGTCTCCATAAACTCTATTATCGAGTGATGACTTTGTGATGCATGCTTGCATTTTTCTCCAAAGTGGGAGAGTGAACGTTTTTAGATTTTTGAAAAAAGAATAGTTTTAAATTTTTATAGTGACTAAGTTTGTCCTTTTTATTTCTGCGAGGCTCAGCTCAAAATGAGAAAAAGTAGCAATAAACAAATGATTGAGGGAGGACAGACATCAGAATCTCTGACTAGCATGAGTATCTATACTGAGAAGCCTGAGTATCTATACTGAGTATCTATACTGAGTATCTATACTGAGAGTATCTATACTCAGAATGGCTGACTAAAGCCTGGTTTCCATATGACAGCGCAATGATCGCGCGCGGCCCAGTGATCGTGCGCAATGCATTTCTTGGGCCGCGAAGCAGTGTTTCCATATCGCGCGTAAGCTCCATGCTTGCATTGGACAGGGTGGATATTTTCCTTACTTTTTCGTAGGAGAGACATATTTCTTCGGAAAAACAGACCTCCGTTGCGAAATTACGCTGTCATATAAAAATCAGGCTTACTCTTTCGTACGGGAGACCGATTTCTTCAGAACAAAGCCCTTCGCTGGAATTGTGGGATAGGTTGAAAAGGTTTAGCGGTGTATTGTGGGATACATAATCGCACGTACCCATCGCAAGGATCCATTCTGTTGGATACTTGCGATCAGCGTACGCACGTCGCGCGACCGTAGTGCGTTGACGTTTCCATATCACAACTGGCCTACGCACGACGTCGTGCGCCTTGTTGCGCTCCTTGCGCTGTCATATGGAAACCAGGCTTTAAAGAGCCAAATATGGAGACAGGAGCAAATAGTGACTATTCAGTGATGATTAAATAGCCATGCATTCCCAGTATTAATCCAACCGTGACAGCTAATTAGCCTTCGAATCAAGACATGATCCCCTGTGTCAACAAGATGTCATGATTTTCATACAAATCACAATTTACTCATTATTGCGTAAAAGTTTGTTTTTTGTTTTCTGACAAAAAGAAAAAGGTTGGTCAAACCAAATCATCTGATATCCACCTAATATACAACTGATGAGACGAGACGTGAAGAGGCTATTACTGACATTGTAATTGGTTCTAAGGCCTTGGAGCAGAGAGTTGAAAAAGTATGACATGATGCAAGATACAAGCGCTGCCTACAAGTTGCCAGCTATGGATACCAAATACAAGTGCTGTGTCCCTTGCCAGCTATGAATGATCATCTTAATGAGTTGCTATAAGACACAGAACAAACCTTACAACTATTTGACAAATAAAACTGTTCATTTTGCATCGTCTACATATGCATGAAATCGACAGCTCAGGTTCCCTGATCTATAATCGTCTCTTAGCTACCATAATCTCAACAGTAGAACACGGTCTATTAGGAGTCTATTAGGAACACGGTCTATTAGGAGCGATGACACTTTCTAATAGATTAGCTCTGCTGTATTGATAGCCAAGACATTCTTTATTGTTATGAATAATGTAAATGAAGCGGAATATAGATAAATGTGCCAAAAATAAAAAAGCTTTTCTTAAGCCAATGATATACAGTCAAGCTTTGATATACTAAGTTAACCCAGTTTCAATGTTGTCCTCTTATCAAAATTGTCTTATGTTAGTAAGACAATTTTGATATAAGAATATAATATTTTGATATTTGGTGTCGTCTAATAGGAATACCGCAAAACTTCTATTTGAACGCCGCCTCCATTTGACCACCGTGTTGACATTCTCTGATTTTTATGAACCCATAATACAAGATATTCGATAGAAAAGTGTCCACAAATAGTACTAGTAATCACTCGATTACATCAATAACAATTAACTGTTTCGTTGTTTTTGTTCGTATGGGAGAATTTTTTTCAATTCCAAAGCTTTTTACTAACACTTTGAAAGCAACACCATTGAAATGATTAACAACTGTGTCAGGCTAATAGTAGTTCCTAGTTTAATGTGATTTTAATATTTCAACGGATGTAAAAAACGCTTTACATTTACAATAGTATATGAACAACTTGTTTTAGGCTCAAAATTGTGCGTAACGCGCGCGTGCTGCTAAAGGTTTATCAATATTTGTGCGAAACGCGATGTGCAAAATTTTTGCTTTGCTAAAAAATTGTTTGGATGCTAATGTTGACTAGTTCAGCAGTGCAGAAGAAAAGTTCAGGTCAGAAGACATTGTAGAAATTATTGAGCAGCCAGAAAAAGATGTTTGTTTCATCAAAAGCAACAATCAGAATGCAAATAGCCAAGCAAACGATGCCAATATTTTTGTTTCTAAAATGTTAATTTTTGTTCCTGCATATATCATAATTACGGTTGTTTACGCCACTTGTTTGTGAATATATATTTGTAGCATTTGACAGATTATTATTATCCAACTTATAAATCTGCAAATTTATAGCATATTATTTAATACTATCCTTTAGTTATCTCAACTCGGCTTACAATGGATCGATAACTCCTCTTCTATTGCACATAAAGTCAGTTTTGGTTGCAAACTGCAACAAACATACCAATGAGTGCAATTAACTTTTATGCAACATTGTTAGGTATAGTTATAAAATAAAAATATGCCTTCAAATTTAGAACGAAATATATGTAAAATTGAAAGTTCCGACCAATTGCAAAGCAAGGTACATGCTATAATATCATTGCGGGTTAATTGCAAGCAATATATATCAACTGGTACAGATATTTCTCGGCTTCCCAATGCATATTTATTAAGAGATCTACGACAAGATGGAGGTAAGTTATCAAATTTGTTGCATCCAAAAGGGTTAATGTCACTCAGCCGAAGGAGTGCAAAATATAGACGACATTCGCTTTGCCAATAAAAGGGCTAAATTTATCTTTCCAAAATGCTGACAAGCTATTGGACAAATACAATTCTAGCCTGTGTTCGACTGACATCTCTATTTGAACATCACTATAGATGAAGGGTTGAAAAATAGAGCACGATGGCGTTCAAATAGAGGTTTTATGGTACATCTTATTTGGTTTTATTCATCCTAGAAAAAAAATCTACGATAAATACTTGAAGGGTTATATGGTATTTACATAATTACATTATATAAAACCATGTAAGCAATCAAGTGTTAAAGCTTTATTATATATATAAAACTAAATTAATAAAGTGATAGTCAGTAAAAAGGGGTTCTAACATTACTTTATCATAGAACAGTGTAAACAAAAGTATAAACTCAACAATGCGACGGTTCGAATGTATTGAGTGACAGAATGATGAAGCATAACTTACCAACTTACACTGGCTAGAGTTAAAATTCATTTATGCAATTATTTACTATCATTTCCACATTTTATTTTTAATTTCTATCAGATTTTTCACTAGCACTTGTGAGAATTTTTGGATGACATAAATGGTGTGTGAAGTGACACTTTATATTCCAATAACCTTTATAGAACACATTGATGTGTTATTAGGCAATCAGCGCGACAGTCCATATCGATACAAACCTCCCAATTTTCTACATGATCGCCAGCTTTCTACAGGCCTGTTGATTCACTACAGATCTGCCAGCTTACTACAGACCTGTTAGCTCACCACAGCCTTGCTATCTTACTTGAGACCTATTAGCTCACTACAGACCGGCTAGCTAACTGCAGACCTGCCAGCTCACTACAGACCTGCTAGCTAACTGCAGACCTGCCAGCTCACTGCAGACCTGCCATCACACTACAGACCTGCTACCTCACTACAGACCTGCCATCACACCACAGACATGCAGACCTGCTAGCTCACGACAGACCCGCTACCTGACGACAGACCTGCGACCTCACTACAGACCTGCCATCACACTATAGACCTGCTACCTGACGACAGACCTGCTACCTCACTACAGACCTGCCATCACACTACAGACCCGCTACCTGATGACAGACCTGCTACCTCACTACAGACCTGCCATCACACTACAGACCTGCTACCTGACGCCAGATCTGCCAACTCAAAGCCGACCTGCCAGTTTAATACAGATTTGCCAGTATTACATGTATTCACTGACCAGCATAAGTTCCTTATCCTGCTGAAAAACGATCCCATAAAATGTGACTATATTGGAGTGGCTGACAGATTGCATGCTTGAAGCTTCCTTCAGAAACTCCTGTAGCCCGTGTTCCAGGCGGTCCTGACTCAAGCTCTTCACAGCCACTGGAATCTGTTGACAAACACAGTGCAATGCTGTTTATTTAAAGCGAATCCACAACACCCTAACTTATCAATTAAGGATGAAGTCACAGATGGTCTTGGCTCCATCTTATTTGGTTTTGCAGTCACTGTTCCTAATAATGAGCTGTGTGAAGGCAAAAAGCAAGCAAATTAAAAGGTTAAACCATTACTGCCACGTTCAACTTTCATCTTTTTTGCTAGGTAAAGCAGACTTGCTGATTCTGATTTTGTACTCAAAATAAAGATTGGTCCACTAATTTTCAAAACCATGAAGGCTTTTTAAGCGTTTCAATATTTGTCTCGAAGAAAACTCGATCGGCAGAACAAGCTCCGCCCATAAATATGTGACGTAGCCTAGCTGTTTAGGAACTGAAGTTGGGGATGTTTAGTCTGATAAAGTGAGTGTCTTAAAACCCATTATTAATTTATCTAAAATTCAGCTTGTAAAATAATCTGTCTTTTATGAACGTTAGATAAACTATTTAAAATTGCTTGTAGCTTGTTACAGTAGCTTGTTACAGGATGTTTACTAGGCTGAACGCCGAGAAAAATGGGTTGAAAAAAGCGCAATTTCATCACAAGCTGACGTTGTTATCGCGCTTTTTTGAGCTTATTATTAAATATGCAATGTTAAATATCTTATCTACCTTTCAGAAAAGACAGATTATTTTGAAGGCTGAATTTAGATAATAATGGTTTTAAGACACCCATCTCTATCATTCTAAATCAGAATAAACATTCCCAATTTCCGTTTCTAAAAAGCTAGGTTACATCACGTATTTATGGGCGGAGCTTGTTGTGCCGATCGTGTTGTTTTAGAGACCGATATTAAACAGCTGTAAAAAAGCCTTCATTACTCTGAAAGTTAGTGGACCAATCTTTATTTTGAGTACAAAACCGGAATCAGCGTGTCTGATTTACTTAGTAAATACGATAAAAGAAAAAATAATAAAAGCTGTATGTGGCAGTTATGGTTAAAGTCTAGTATTTTTGTATGGCCAAAAGGGTGAGTTTGGAGAAATCTTGGCACAGATTATGCAATTTACATGTATTTTACTGTTCGTATAAAATCCCTACAACATGAACGTTCCTGGAACGTTCCTGGAACGTATTATTCACGTTGTAGAAGCAACTACAGTACTTCTAAACGTATGCCAGATCAAACTAGCTATCTAGAGATGTTTATTGTCTGAATCAATGAATGCGGAACCCGATTGCCGACTTGAACAAAATTAAAAAGAGTTTCTTACGATATCATAGACATGTTGTACATTGTAATATGTCCTGCTCAATTCTTTCATAGCCTTATTAAATTCTGTGAGCATTTACGTGTGACAGAGTCTTATGTGTGTGCTGAAAATAATAATCTAAAGCCGTGGTCACACGGGCACCGAACCGAACTAAATGACGCAAAACGACGTCGTTTTCAGCTCTAAAAAGTTCGGCTGAGGACATTTCTGGCCGAAACGAACTATTTCGGTACTGCTCGAAATTTCGTGCCGAACCCTTGCTCTTATTGGCTGGTTAAAATTCTAGAATTCTAGCGAGCACGCGTCACATTTCTTCTTACATGCGTGTGAGTAAAGTTAAAAAAGAAATGGGACGATACTTTTATTTCGTTAAATAAACAACATGAAGCAATTTACGACAAGGTTCACCCGGACTTGTGATTAGGTTGCATAAATGTAAGATGTTGCATTTAAGTTTTGTATAAATGTAAGAGAATGGTTGTGATTTTCTTTCGTGTAGAATATAAGTAATGTGTCATATTCATCCTGATGAACTATCGTTGACTGATTTATTTATGTAAAACCACAGTACTATGATAAAGACTGTTTTTGTTTGTTATGTACTCAGCATAGAAAAACATTCATATGTTAATAAAAAAAATATAATTATGTTGATGGGAAGGGTTAGCAAAATATTTGTATCGAGTGATTTATTTTGAGCAGCCGAACGATCTTCTGATAAATCTGCTGTGTAATTATAATTTATAATTGTTCCTCAAAGTTTTTTTTGTTTACAAAAGAAATATTTAACTCAAATACATAACAACTACTAATGAAACCGTGTCCTGTCTCTATACGTATGGTATCTAGGAAGCGAAGTTACTTCGGTGGCCGTGTGACATGTGCCACGAACCGAACCAGCCTCCGAACCGATCCTACGTCGGTTCGGTGCTCGTGTGACCACGCCTTTAGATTGTCTCCCTTCAAATTCATACTTCATTATAACCCAATCAACGCTAACGAAATTGCATGCACCTTGCCTACAAATAAGCAGAATATGCGCCATATGCGCCATATGACGCATAGGAGTGACAAACAAGCGAGCAGGAAAAGTGCTTCAACCTTGAATCTACTCATTTGTTTTTTCCCAGAGCAGATAGCGATAATTGAAAAATGGGTAAACAATACACAGCCTATACTAGCTGATAACATTTCAAGTGAGTCGACGGAGAATGTTTTTGAGGCGTCCAGTGTTACTGCTAGGACAGGGATAATTACTTTATGGAACACAAGTTAATTGCATACACGGACTGCGGAGGAGCATCTCAACAAGGAAAAAGATGAGGCCCTTGACAAGCCTTCACTAAACATACTCTCACTTGTTTAATGTTAATTGACCAACAAGTCTTACTAGCCAGTTAAGCATAAGTTTTATAACTTCACAACTAAAAAACCATTTCAATCTGATTCTCACCAAACGAGTCTTTCTCCTTATTGTTTTTATGTTTAACTTTTATGAATACTAGAAGGATACTGGGACTGTCTAATGCTTCTCAATTGTATGTCTAGAATGACTAGATGGGCCATTGTGAAAATTTAACATCAATTTTGGCAGTTTTCAAAAACAGCCCTGTGCAAAAATTTGATGAACCCCAAATACAACGTAATTTCTGCAAACTATATATGAGCCTAAAGCATGGTGGATAGCCATGAATGAAGTTATTCTCATTCAACCATAAATGACAATGATAAATAATTATTTAGCAGTGATCGAAACGTACTTTTTGCTCAATATCATTTGTGTAGATTGCGTGCCTCACAACGCCGAACTCGCCCTCTCCAATGTCATTTTGCACATCGATCTGGTCTCTGGAAATGATGCGGCGTCCGACAATGGGAACAGGAGAATTGGGACTATCCAGTTCGGGGCTCAGCACACTGCTCCTAGAGCCTCTCACCCCTGCCATCTCGCTTGTTGGTCGAGTCAACCTCTGCAAAAGTCATGTTAATGGTCAACCCTAAGGTCGATGTTGTTTCTCACAGATAGACTGACAGTGCCTTCTAACAGAGCCAGTGATAGAGTCATAAAACTACTTAATAGTACTTCTAAATAGAAATGAAGGTTTTAAGGTGAAAATAGAAATTTGGCAGCAAGCGAAGGTGTAGATAAGAAAACTGTGAACAAATTAATTTCTAAGTTTCCAGCTTAAAGGCATTTTATGAGACAACTCTACGTGACAACTCTATGTGACAGCTCCTGCTACGCAGTCAATAATAGCATAGTACCTGTGCTGCAATGCGAAACATTGCTTTAGTAACTTTATCAGATATCGTGTCATTAAACTAATAACAGGTAGTTACGGATTTGTAAGCATTTTCTAATGAGTTACACATCAGCGAAACATTGAAAAATATCTATTATGTAATGAGGTACACGGTAAGCATTTGGTTAAGCTCACCGTGTATACAAAAGCTTGGAGTTGTCTTCTACATAAACTGAAAATATTCTATTAAATGCTACATTCAAAGTTTAATAAAATATTTTTGGCATATACCAAACACTTCTGCTATAAGGTAAGTGTTCAGATATAGCTTAAATCATTAAAATATTTACTAAGATTTTAGGCATGACTTGCTGATTCATCAACACGCTGGCGCTTACCTACCTACTTACTTACCTACCTACTTACCTACCAGCCTACCTACTTACTTACCGACTTACCAACCCACTTTCCTACCTACTTACTTACCTACTCATATACCTACTTACCTACCTACCTATTTACTTACCTACCTACTTAGCATTGAGGAACCCTAGCTAATTCTATTGCTGCATAACATCATCTACGCTAATCACAGCAATAACTACTGTATTGTTCCTAAAATCATAAAGTTGAGCAATTGAAATCTGAACATGTACATAAAGAATTGAAAAACACACATAGTCTCCTTTACCGTCTACAAATGACTCATGTGAGAATTGTTTTAAAATCGCTCAACGGGCAAGCCACCAACTGGATCATCCCTCGCATGGGCGCGCCACTCACAGGATGCTCAATGTGAATAGAGAAAAATGGAGTGCTTAGTCGCTTTTCAGCTTAAAAGGCAGGTTTCACAAATAGTGGAAATGGTAATAACATTTTGTTTGTGCATGGAAATCAATTTAAAGCATAACTAGTGATGAAGAGATGAGTCAGAAAGCACTGATTTGTTCACTGAACTCATGGCAGTCAGAGGTCAAACCTTTATACAAAGGGTACCTCAACGCATGTGCAAGACCAACAACTTTGACCGAAACCAAAGCAAGACTGGAACTCAGAAGAGAATGATCTGTGTAAGTGCTCCAATACACAGGCAACTCGCAGGCCCACATGGAATGTTCTAGAAAAAGCTTCATGTAAAGACTTAACTGCACGTACACCAGGTTAAAAATTTTCATAACTCATTAAATTACAAAAACATCTATTCTTAGCCGACGAAGGGTGTTTGGAAAGAATTGACTAAACCGTAGGTTGAACTCAATCAATTTGTAAATGATCATGTAGTTGAGACGACTGATCAGAGAAGATCGAAAGCAATACCATTTTTTGACACAGAACAAGCTAGAGTGCGCTAATATCCAATAAGAATGATGAACTCATCTGTGGGTAAAATATCAATCGGCGGTGTAGATCGGTTGAGGCAATCATTTGCGAAGCAAATTTGCGAGTACAAAATTAGCTAAAAGCTAATAACAGACGATCAGCAAGTGTTCATACATCTTTAGTCGTGTGCAACATGACTGATACAGCTAGCAAAACCTGATGAAACATGATGACATAAAACGAAGAAATAAAAATTTTTATTATGAAAAACTTATTTGATCCGCAAAAGCATCAAACATGTAAGTGATTTCTCTGAGAAAGTAACAACACACCCACCACAGCTGCAATCAACATAACAACATACCCACCACAGCTAAAATCAACATAACAACACATCCACCACAGCTACAATCAACATAACAACACACCCACCACAGCTACAATTAACATAACACACCCACAACAGCTACAATCAACATAACAACATACCCACCACAGCTACAATCAACATAACAACACACCCACCACAGCTACAATCAACATTACAACACACCCACAACAGCTACAATCCACATAAAAACACAACTATCACAGCTACAATCAACATATCTACACATTGCAACAAATAGAAGATGGAGACAATTACCGACCGTCTGACCTGTTCAGTGTCTGCCTAATTACACTCTTTGCACCAGCTTGAGACTAGCTAGAGTGCTAGACCATTATCTTCCAGGGTCAATAGACTCCTGCCTCTTATTGAAATCATAATTGATAAACATTGTATTACAGGAGGAAGCTATCTGCAGACACACCAACCACTTTGAATGGGTACTTTTAAAAGCACTCAAGAACTAATACTCTGACAAATAGAAACTTAGCAAAAAATGCAGCAGCCCAGTCCCTGTGGTTCACCTTTGCACCTACTTAGGTATGTAAGCAAAGCATGATCAGCACAAAAAAGACAAGCGGACACCAGCAACCTATAGCGGTGGATACACAGGTTTACATGGAATACTGATGTGTCTAACAAACACTTCCTTTTGACAACATGTCCAGGATGTTTGTCTACAGCCCTTCCTCAACAGCTTGCATCTCATTGCCTTCTGAATTTTAAAAAGTTATCAGAAATGATAAACCTACCATTATAATTATTTTCATATCTAATAAAAATACAGGAGAATCGTTGGAAATGGCCCTGAACCTGTTATTACAGAGGCCAACATACAGCTGGTACATTGTAGAATAGTGGTTTAGTGCATAGGAAACCTTGGCATGCATGCTTGACCTGTGTAGCCAGTCATGCACGCTATCTCTTGCCGAGGATGGGTGCTATTGAACATCTGTCTGTTTGTGATGCCAATGTAAGTAGAGACGCCTGTCAGAGGGCAGTATGACATTGGCAGTATGAAGGGACAGGCAGGAGCAGAGAACATGCTGTTTTTAACTCATTCGCACCCGACGAATTTCTAGGCGATCAGCCCCAGATACTGCTAATTTTTCAGAAAGTTGTCGTAATTCAAATTACTACTACAGGAGACAGACTTGAGATAATTTATTCAATCAAACTTCAAAAGAACCAACCAAGTTTCTTCTTTCAAAATATAGTACATTCATATAGACACCTTGTATCCCTTTTATGTAGATCCGTGCCTCAAAGAAGGTAGTTTCAGGAAATTTCGAATTTTGAAAAAACTGTCATTTGCTGAAACAAAGTTAGATTTGCACCATAAAAATTACAAAATATATAAAGTTTGACTGAAATTACTCGTTTATTACAGACAATACATATTTATGATTATTATTTATACATATGCAGTTAGTGATGAACATGAAAATCATGAAACTCTAACTTCGAACTTTTCCTCACGAGCATCATCCTTCAAACAAAATCATAGCAAATCTATATGCCAATATAACTCAAATAAAACATTATGAAAATGTTTCAAATAATAAAAATATGTTCAATAACTCTGTTTTTGACTTTTCAGACTTCATAGACAGCTCTAAGAATCAATATGATCCTATCGAAACTGAAAGATAATGTTAGTCCGACTACGGCTGGCAGCGTGAAGAGTGCATTTTTATTCGAGCATAACGATACAAATTGGCAAAATTAAAAGTTAATAAAAACTTTGAAACACTAAAAATAATGTTTTGATTTGATTTATGCAGTCTTTGAATGTCTTACCACTTCTGAATCTGCATATTTACTTGTGGAGTTGAAAAAAATTATCACGAACGATAAAATTTCAAATCGGCATGACGATTTCCGGTTTTAATAGAAACTGAGATGGGTGTACTAATTTGTTTATAACTTTCGCCGGAGACTTCATAGAGGCATATTTTAAAGTTTGTCTGATTAGCCAGAAATTTTTCTTTCTAACTAATCAAAAATATTCTATTATAATTTAAAAATAACGATGCAAGGAGTTGGTAAATTTCAGACGCGAGTTAACTCGCGTTGGGTGCGAATGAGTTAATACTCTGTTCTTCAAGGAGGCCAGAATCAAATAGACATGTGAAACGACCGAGAAATCATAGCTCTTGTTCCAGCAAATACTACTCTTTGGAACTGAACTGGATGATCCAAGGCTGTTCTAAACTAGACAAAACTGTTGGAAAGCCTTTATCATGGCTAGAATTCAACTTGCATAACTCCTGCTGGCCAACTCATTAAGCTAGTACAGTTCAGCTTGCTAACCTGCCATAACTTGTCATCACTCACTGCACCAATTACATAAGACTAACTGTGCTAACGAGGTCTTACCAGTAACTACACAAATTATGAAGGAACTTAAGATTACCAGAGATAAATAAGCCATCGTGGCAGCACTAATGACTCACTGTTCAACGTTGCTGTACAAAGAGTATAACCCAATGAGGTTAAAATGTTCAACATAAACATGTCCGTAAACAATAGCAACTCAACCTAAAGCTTCTACGAAATCAAATTTAGAGTACATTCTGACCAATAACTATTCATAATATTGAAATGCTAAGAAGTGGCATCATAAAAAGAATAGCATTCACTGAAGTGAACTGGTACCAAATTTGACCAATGGAGTCTTATAAGTGAACAGCTGATATGGCTTTCAACAGATGTTAAAGATCTTTTACACAAAATTTTAGTAGTTTTTATCAGAAAGTATCGCCGTTTTTCTATCATTGACGATAGTTTTGGATGATTGAGGTGATCTAATTGCTAGGATGTTTCAAGATTGAAATCGACAGAGCTTGATCGCGGTTAAATTGCTCATAAAAAAAATGTGCCGAAATAACATCAGTAAATGCGCGGTTGCCTGTCTCTCTCATTATTGATATCGGCTATTGCATTCGAGTTGCAGCATGATGCGTCTCTATTCTGTCAGTCTCTTTGCCGAAGTGCAACTATTATAGATGTCATAATCGTACTTTCGCTTGAATCTGAGCATTCTAAGCAAGGATATCATTAAAACTATTACATCTCTGGACAGGGTAGGCCCACAAAGACAAAAATTATACTAAATTGAAGCTTGATGTTTTATTCTTTATATTAATATTATATTTTTTGCATCACTTTAATGGTGTAAGCTCATCTTTAAAGCTTCGCACAACCTTCTACGAGTTAGTGCACTGCGATATTCCTGATCCAACTGCAGCCTGGCCTAATCCGTCAAGATTCAAATAGCAAAAGCGAAGGAAGACATAAATGTGAATATATATATGGAATTAAAAGTGCACATTTTAAAGGTACTGACGTCCTTTGAACGCTGATGTCAGACTTAACTGAACTCTATCAGCTCTTATACAGAGAATTATTAAACTAGAGTACAAAGGAAAGCCTGTTGTTACTTTGAAATAGTTTTAAAAACAGAGGAGACAATCTGAGCTATAAGTAAAATATTCTCCCCAAATAATAGCTACCAAGGTATTCAAAAGTGGTGTCTCTCCGCAAGGATGGTAACAATGACAGACTTACAAAAGTTTGTCATTCAAAAATCCAAACAACAAGAAGGAACTGCTACATACCAGATGTAGAAAATCTCCTAGAGAGTCTGGTAACAAACTTGCTATGATCGACCTGAATTAGTCTAACTCAACTATAAAACAAATGCTAGGCAAATATGAAGTCTCAAACCTAGTAAACAGGAAGGCAATGAGCTGTTATTTGCTATTCGGAGCGAGTAGTTAGTTCCCCCAAGTCACAGTAACTCGAGCGTGACTTGCGTAATGCATAGCTAGATCATGATACTGGGTGAGCTGTCGCAATTAGCCAGCAAGAGCAAATACACCGAACATAAGCGGCCAAGATGATCTTTTCCCGATCTGCCATTGGACAACTGGTTGTACGGTGCTGCTGTACAGTCACTGCCTGACAACGGCTAACAGGTGGTTTGGAAACTAAGACAGTAAAAGTGTCTAAGTTATAACTAAGAACAAAACACAAAGATCAGAAGGTTCTGAGAAACGTATTAAATGAACAAATAATCGAAACCATCAATTTTTTCGGTAAAAGACGATAAGTAGATGTATGGCCTACCTTTGGTAACCTCACATCGACGGTCAGCGCATCAACACCCTGCATGATGACAGCTAGTAAACTGTATCAGTCAAGCAGCTATCAATAGCCAAACAACTAGTGACTATAATTAGGTTAACACTGCAGAGAAATTTCCAGAGCAGCAGTATCATCCAGCTGAACCTTGTGACCTTTGCTATAATCTAAAGTGCAGCGCATGAGTTCACTAGTTAGTCACAATGATTCGCATGGCAATCTCTACTCAGACATTCTCAAGTAAGGGTGGCATGACTCACTGAGATCGACACAAAGGGCCCGGTGTCAATATCGATCATAGCCACGCGTGACAGGTAATATATATTCTTATTATCTATTTAATAGCGATTCAGAGAATTGTGACAACTAGAGTGAATGGTCTGGAAGAGGTCAGTGAATATGAGTAATTACCGCAGCTAGAAGTATGTGTGTTGTTGAAAACAAGAGCAATATATCTAAAGCTATCTGTGGGATTTGTAATGAGAAAATGTTTGAACACAACAAAATTGTCAGACCATTAAACTGCCTTACAGATGTTTGAAGCACATCAGATGATGATAATGCCAGAGACAGGAACTTAAATCAGCTGGTATGTTGATGCTAGGTTGAAGGCATATGGCTCATAAAACTCCACCCGAGCTATGCATAACGCTGCACTTAATCTTTCAAATTCTTTCACTAAAACATCTCCAAACTGAAACAAATTTGATTAAAAACCTCAATGGTTCATATGTATCTGTATTACAGCTTTAAGAATAGAAATTAACTTGCGCGCCAACCCTTGGTTCTCTTGCATGCTCTACCAGATACATGCAATTCATTTCTAAACACTAATTAGTTTTGGTTTAAGAGTTGTCTATTCTTTAACAAATAGAGTAGACAACTGCAGTAAGAATGGAAAGTCGACAGCTCTAAAGCTAAACACACACAGATAAAAGGAGCTACACCTAGATACACTTACTAAGGCCACTAGAAAGAAAGCTGACAACTACAGAGACAGAAAGGAATCAGTGAACCAGAGCAACATTAAAGCTTATAAACAAGAATAACATCAGATCATAACTAATCAATTAGTAAAGCTACAGGAGATCCCTCTATGAAAATTGCATCACTTCGAGTGCTTGGAAGTTTCTCTTTACAAGTGTTTATGAAAAGTTATTTTTAAGATTCGAGTTTGGTAGGTCAACGGATGACCATTTAACCTAATGTTTACCTACACACCTCACAAATATTCGGTCATGAGAAAAAATGACCAACACATTGATCTACAAGCTATCGTTGAAAAATCTAAGAATGTTAAAAAACGCAAACTGAATACAATATGTACTTTATTACTGTCGTAAAAATATATTTTTGTTCCTCATTGTTCCCATCAACAGACTATTAAACTACTGACGTACACAGCAATGGCTCGGAGTGACCAAATGGGCATCAACACAATTCGCTTAATTTATAACTGAAAGAGTTAGCTTTAATCTCGCTGTTGTGTTTCTTACTATTGACGCAGAAGTCAAATTAGCTGTTCAATAGCAAACAAGGTACAGATAGAGCATAACGAGTGGCATACCAATTGTCACAAAGGGATTCCATCCTACCAAAGCTACAGTATGTAATCAGAGAAAGGGAGATTAAGGAAAAGGAATGAAAGATTAGGAGTTTCCCCCATGCACCGTAAACTAGAGAGTTACCTTTATGCTGATCCGTCTGGTTACTGCATTTATAGCACTCATCTATGTCAAAGAGAGGAAAGCACACAAATGGAAACATTTCTAAAGAAGTTATAAGAAAACTTACATCAAGTAAATAAGTTAACCGGAGTCCCCGAGGTATCTGTTATGAATATATAGTTCAGATATATAGGTCAGATATATAGTTCAGATATATAGGTCAGATATATAGGTCAGATATATAGGTCATGAGGTATCTGTTATGAATATATAGTTCAGATATATAGGTCATACAATATATAGTTCAGATATATAGGTCATGAGGTATCTGTTATGAATATATAGTTCAGATATATAGGTCATGAGGTATCTGTTATGAATATATAGTTCAGATATATAGGTCATGCAAAAGATCTCCGTGGTGCCAATGAATCTTTCATTAGACAGAAAACAATTATTAGATTGTGCATTCCATGAAAGAAGTATGTAGTATAAACTACATAGATGAGCCAAGTTGGACAGAGCATTTGATAGCTTCATGCAAACATGAATTACGTATATAATCCCACAGATTACATATGAACAAGGTGATCAAACAAAGGCTGCTTTTAAACATCCACGGAGGTAGAGTCAGCAGTTTGAGCTGACTAAACTAATGCTGACTTAGTTCACTTAAGAAACAATCTTATCAGAAAGGAGCAAATCAGCATTCGTGTCTAACAGCGAAAATTCAATTTGAAAGGCAAGACCAAAGCTGTGTTTATACATCGTGTAGTCCTACTATCATAAGTGCAGGACCGATGTTACATATTTTTTTATTCAACTCGTAACTTTGGATTATTGACAATTGATGTAAAAGTGAAACTAATGTTTAAGATAAGGCAGGTTTCCATTTAACATCTAAGCAAAAGTTTCTCATGTAGCACAATAAAGTCATGTGTTTCTAACTATTGTATGTATGTATAATAATGTCTACTATCACGGCTCCTACAGTACCTCACCTTCTTTAGTTTACCAAAGGCTGAACGCGGGAATTCTTTTTTCATGTTGCGTTTGAGTTTTTGAATGTCTTCTGGTTTCATACGGATATCTTCCAAATCCTGTTCCTCAACCTGTTTCAGTTGCTGCACCGTTTCTACCTAATAACACAAGATAGTTCTGGGACTATTATAGACAAGAGAGAACAACTTCTTATTCATATTACAATTTTTATACCCAATTCAAGGTGACAGTGAATTTTTTTCTCTTTAATGCATACAATCTTTCTGTTAAGGTTTACCTTCATTCAGTACTATCTATAATTCTACAGAGCACACAACTGAGTCAGGTAGGAGGTCTTCTTACCCTCAGCTCATCTCGGATAGCATTGTGGTAGCTTAGAAGTCCCACTGACTCGAGAAAGGTAGCAAGGCTTTCTCCGCCATCTCCCGTCACTTCCATAGTGTTACCTGCCCGCTCCTTCCTTTCCTCCACTACATGCGCAGATCTTGACCTTCTGAAGACTGTCAGCAAACTGGAAAATATTGTAAATACCACTCTAGAAACATACTTATGGCGATTTTCTCCTCACAGAATATCTCAGCGCATGCTTTTGATCACTATGCATATAAACATGAACTTCAGCTACCCTTTCTACTCTGATATATATATACACATATATATATATATATACATACATATATATATATATGTATGTATATATATGTATATATACATACATATATATGTATATATATGTATGTATATATATATATGTATATATATATATATATATATACACATACATATATATATATATACATACATATATATATATATACATATATATATATACATACATATATATATATGTATATATATATATATATATATATGTATATATATGCATGTATATATATATACAGAAAAATATTGCCTTAGTTTTGAAAGCCGTATGTTATATGTGGTATATATACCACATATCTTCATTTTCTCATTCAAAGAAGTGCTCAATGATATGTCACCGAATACATTCGATAATTCATATCAATTGCAGTCTGCACAAATCGAGTCCAAACGTGTGGTGCTTCAACAAAGAAGAAAAATAATACTTTAATAATGATAATTTCAGCTATTGATGGTGTTTCAAGGCTAAAGCCACTGCAGAACTGAGGAATGGTAGGTTTGACAACGGGAATATGGTAAACAGAAGATACATATATATTTCGTATAGCTCCGCTGTGCTGTGGTTGTTTTAGTGCGTGTTCAAGCCAACGTAAGTATGCAGATTGTCGACATGCGAGTAAAGTAGGTACAATAATAAAGCATTTATAAAAATAGGTTTACACTTTCAAAAGTAGGCCTAAAAAAATGCATCTAGGATGCAAAAATTTGATAATTTGGCAAAGGTTTGTGAACATGGATAGTCAACACAAAGTTCGTTATACCTTGTTACACATTCAGTAGTAAAACTACTTATAATAGGCATGCTTATTTATAGCCAGCAAATGGGACATGACTGGTTAAGCCATACTTGAGCGTTTTGTATACAATTGTGCAACTTTATAGCTTTAATAGCTGATTATTTTAGAGCAAATATGCAAAGTTTTGAAGCAGATGAGGTCAAAACTAGAACAGCTACTAGAATATGCATGAACCCTCACCCTCTCAATTTTACAACCTCAAAATACTTGCTACCAAAAATCTCATGTGACCAGCAGATCACAAGTCACAGCGATATAATAGTGCTGTTCACCGAAACTGGACTGTTTCTCAGTAAGAACAAATTTCTCATATATTAGTAGAGTCATCATGTGCCTAGTTTAGATTAAACATATTTTTTACATATATGTGATTAGTACTAATACTTCATTACCGCAATGCATTCGATCGACCAACACTAAAGGTAAACAGACCGCAAATTACAAGTCACTGGTATAAACAGTTGAGCCATGCCAACTTGCATCACGCTCTGACTAAAGCATTGTTTAGTTTCGTACTACCTAGTGTAGCCGTCCGTCCGTATGCCTCGTCAGCTCCTCAATACCTCCAGTAACCATGGAGAAACTTTACCCAAAGCGTTGCTATGAGTTCCTATGAGGTTAACACATGTCTAATACATTGTCTTGCATCCGCTCCTTACAATTAACAAACCATTTAATGCAAGTATTCTTGCTTTGCTGCACGCATTTCAACATATTCAACAAGAAATTTTACATATGTAATGCAACCAAACTTTTGCATTATGCAAAACCTGCGTTTCCTCTCTAAAGCTGAGATTGGTTGCATTAACTAGACAAGGTTTCAATGCTTAAGTGTCAGCCCTACTCGCTACCCAAACTAGACAAGGTTTCAATGCTTAAGTGTCAGCCCCACTCCCTACCCAAACTAGACAAGGTTTCAATGCTTAAGTGTCAGCCCTACTCGCTACCCAAACTAGACAAGGTTTCAATGCTCAAGTGTCAGCCCTACTCGCTACCCAAACTAGACAAGGTTTCAACGCTCAAGTGTCAGCTCTACTCGCTACCCAAACTAGACAAGGTTTCAACGCTTAAGTGTCAGCTCTACTTGCTACCCAAACTAGCCAGCTTCTCTGCACAATCCACTGGCCAAAGTCAACAAAGTCTCCTGAAGAGGTGACCTATGTGACATGATACGTCCTGTCAGTTAGCACTTGCGGGTGTAATCGCCCCCCCCCTCTTTATATCCCTCACTGTTTGCACAGAACTGTTTTTTGTACAAGCCAATGCACTTCCAACATTAAGTTTGAAGCGGACACATAAAATTAGACAGCATGTTATGACTATGAATGTATCACAATGCTAGTACAAAGAAAGACACCTTCATCTGATCCATTCAATGAACAAACCACGCATATATGTTAGGTGAACACGGGTAAACCAATGGTGGATTTCTCTAGCACCTTTCATGCATAAAAGGAGTACATATTTCACCTTTTCAACAACTATGTGATCCTTGGGCTAAGATTTCACAGTCTATGATGACCACTTACGTTGATGGTCATATAACCTAATTAAGTCAGCAGCTCACCTCATCCATGAAAATGGAATTGTGTTCTCATTTAACGACAGTTTTATCACATTAGCCTATCCAATAAAGATTACACTCAATGTTTAATTGAATTAGGCCAGCATGCTTCCATGTGGCAGTAGAAATGAAACTAGTAGTGGCCAGCAGCTTTCAAACTATGGGAAGCTCGTCATACCCGGCACTCCTTTCCCAAGTGATAAGACAGTTCAAAGAGGCTCTTAACTTCCAGGGTAGTTTATATTGAAAAGTAATAATAACTATAGGATGGACTTGTCATTAATACTTATTAAAGCTCTGTCAGGAATGCTGGTGGTTAGTAGCAGTTTTACGGAGTGAGCTAAGAGCAGATCACAATCAGAAGAGCTATATAGAGCTAACATATTATCTCACCCATAAATCGCTAGTTACTCATTTTACATCCGAGTCTCATACTTCCAGGTCATGTAGGAGAGAGAAACGAGATGTGATTTATTGATTGGAGTTTACCCATAAAACAATCACATATTTCAACCATTGCTCATGTCATTGCTTAACCACTGCCTAATAATTCCTTGAAACCTTGCACTATTTACAAACAACAAGCAACAGTGAAACAGGATCCTTGGACAACTGTACAGAATACTGTGTTAATAAACCTACTAATTGTTGCTCGGTAGTCAGTTCACACTCAATGAAACAACTCGACTCTGTTGAACAGCAGAGATTTATTACAAAGACAGATGAGCAGAAGCATTGACTACCTCAAGTGTGTAGTCTGCCATCAATAGCCGCGATATTGATTCCGTGAAAGACGTGTACGCTTTTTTACGAGTGAATGATTATGTTTTATGCAGTTTGTGTGAAATGGAACAGCAAATGCTGAAAGTATTTGACCAGCAGTCAATTACTACTCTCGTGGGCAAAAATAACAGGCTATGGTAACTATGCGTCACCTGCTCATTCATGACAATTGTGTTCGACGAAACTGAATTGTCTCTCAACAGACTTGTCACAGCATTTTGTGTAGCCTATAACAGATGTCAATAACCAATACCTTGGTGAAGGCAAAGATTGTTGTGACCCCGAGCGACTTCTAAATGATCTTCGTTCCGGGCAAATGCTAGCTCCCGGTCCATAGTACTTGTCTTCCAAACCTCCCACAACAGAGCTGACCCTTTCTCGAACTGACCTACGTATCTGTCGTATCCGAACAGATGCAGCCTCCATATCTCTCCAGGGTCTAATTATGTTATGTTCCAAGCGAATGCTAGCTGCTAATCAGGTTTAGCCGAGAGAGAAACAGCACCGCAGCCGGTAGTTTAAATTTAGTAGTTGATGAGCTTGAAGCCAATAACCAGCTTTGACAGCAGCTGCCACTAGATCTAGCCACTGACAATGTCGAGACTTTTGTAATTACTGCATTCCGATGAGAGATAGCTCTAATCATCTGTGAGTTGAAGGGCGGGCAAAAAACATACAAATCAACCCTTAAACGTACACAGAGATTGACACTAACCGATGCACTGATGCCATCTCAACTTTTCAAACAACATGCTATTTCTCTCTACTAGCAAATTGCTTGCCTGTTCCAACTCAGTTGTAGTGGCATTTCAGGACTGCACTCTTATATATTGATTCTCGTCAAAGTGAAACATGAAAGTTGCCATCGCATGACAGGTTGACAGGTCATCACATGCTGACAATATAAAGCCAGTTTTTCATCAGGGAAAATCTCAATCCAAAAACTAAACTTTTAATATATTTACCACAACCAGATATCCCAGCAACAGCAGTAATAGAGATTGTTATTAATTACTGGTTGAGAGTCCATAGAATAAGTAAAATACCAGCAATAAGCTCTTATCAACTCCGCTGTAACCTGACCAATGCTTGTAGTAATAATATAGACACAATCATTAGTGAGTGTAATGTGACTCAGTTGCGTCATGTTACACATTCCTCCATGAACTCGCATGGATTATAAATCACTATGTTTCCATGATGCGCAGTGCTTCGGAGTTGCGCTATCTCCGAATCATGGAAACGGCGTCTTCGCACTGAAATCACTGCGCACTGATCAGTGCGAAGCCAGTGCAAATTCGCAGCAAGGAAACAGCGACTGCGCAGTGGCTGCGCATAGCTCTCATGCCGTGGAGACAGATTTTTCGATGGCCATAAACTAGTACAAAGGTTGTTCTGCTAATCTTGTTTTTTCACTATTCTTCCGATCTTCTTTCACATAAATTTAATTATAGTCTGCATTCACGAGGATGATAAGGTGATTACTTTCCTGGACTTTGTTATCGATGCCAACACTTCGAAAAATAGGTGGCAAGTCCTAAATTAACGGTTAAATAATATATTACTTAAAAATACTTATTAAAAACATATTACTATGTAAAAAGTGTGTTAAGGTTTGTAAAACCTTGTGAATGTGTATTGTAAATAAAAGTATAATGACAACAGAATAACAAAAAAGACTGCTTATGACGTTCGGTATCCGTGATCGATTCTATTTCTCCATCAGGCGATTCGATTTATACAATTTCTCTTCTCTGGCTAATTTGCGGTATTTGCTGAAAACCACTGCGCAGCATGGAAACGTACAATCCCCTCGACTTCGGAGGAGGCTGCTTCGCAGTACTGCGCACCATGGAAACATAGTGATTGATTAATGAGGAGCTGACAGCAAAATGAGACAAATAAAACAGATGGCAGCACAATTCTAGTCGATTGAATTCTTAAATTAGAGCAGTGTAAACCAAAACTACTTGAAAAAAGTCAAACGATTTGATCGCTAGCGATGAAATCCCCAGTCGCTGAACGGCAAAGAAAGACAACTTTCATCACAAGTTATGCTGAGAGTGACAGTTAGAGCTTAGTCTTGGTCAATAATACATCTAACTATTATTGACAAAGATGAGAAGGTTGCAAAATGGCTTGGTAAATGTTGGTGTGCAACAAGACTGATAACCACAAATCCCTCAATAGTAAGAGAGAAGAACCGGAAAAGGATGCCATGGTGATATAGGACAAAGGGCTACTATAAACACTTCAATGAATCTTAAACTACAGTTGCTACACTCAGCGGACAAGCTTTGCTCAAACAAAATAATATGAACTAAGAATATGATGCTGATGGGAACAGAACACGCACGAGTGTCCCTACCACTATAAACAAACGAGAGAAAGTATCCATCTGAGAGCTATAACTGAGAGTGGGCAAGGCCATATCAGTATGATAACATAGTAATTAGAGCTGCTGGTGCAGAACTCACAAAATAAAATTGAAAAGCACCTTTTATAGGCAGCTACCTAGACAGAGTATTACATAAATTCATCAGAAAAAGAACTTTTTATCGGTGAGTAGTACGCATGCCAGTAAATACCTTTACAAATAGCATTGTATACTAAGTCAATCATGAAATATTTTAAACATGTGGATGATCAATATTTTGAGGCTTTTAAAAATCTAATGACAAAAAATGCTACTAATAATAGTTAGATGCCATGTAATTCAGAAACCTATCGACACGAACAAGCGTATCCCACATGGACCGTTTGTACGCGTTTATACTAGTCAGTCTTGAGCCAACACAAGCCCACGAGAAATAATATATTGATTTGACTATCAAGATGATAGAATCTCTCTTATCTAAAGATAATCCTCCCACTGGTGAACAACAACAAAGCGGTTAAATCCGGAGACATATGAAGCGGCACTATACTAATGACCATTTGTAAAAGGTGCATTGATTGGTATAGCTGTCAGGAGAGCAGACTCTGGTACAGACTTCTCAGAGACAACTCATGAAAACATGCCATATCTCTACCTAGGGATATAGCAACTGTGAGTCACCTGTAACACGACTATAACTATCACTATGTTTCCATGATGCGCAGTGCTTCGGAGTTGCACTATCTCCGAATCATGGAAACGGCGTCTTCGCACTGAAATCACTGCGCACTGATCAGTGCGAAGCCAGTGCAAATTCGCAGCAAGGAAACAGCGACTGCGCAGTGGCTGCGCATAGCTCTCATGCCGTGGAGACGGATTTTTCGATGGCCATAAACTAGTACAAAGGTTGTCCTGCTAATCTTGTTTTTTCACTATTCTTCCGATCTTCTTCCACATAAATTTAATTATGGTCTGCATTCACGAGGATGATGAGGTAATTACTTTCCTGGACTTTGTTATCGATGCCAACACTTCGAAAAATAGGTGGCAAGTCCTAAATTAACGTTTAAATAATATATTACTTAAAAAATACTAATTAAAAATATATTACTATGTAAAGAGCGTGTTAAGGTTTGTAAAACATTGTGAATGTGTATTGTAAATAAAAGTATGACGACAGAATCATAAAAAAAGACTCGATTCTATTTCTCCATCAGGCGATTCGATTTATACAATTTCTCTTCTCTGGCTAATTTGCGGTATTTGCTGAAAACCACTGCGCAGCATGGAAACGTACAATCCCCTCGACTTCGGAGGGGGCTGCTTCGCAGTACTGCGCACCATGGAAACATAGTGAATGAGAAGAGATAATTCGATAGGGAGTTGAGCTCACCAAGCCTCTCCCTAGGTATCTGGCAACTGTGAGTCACATGTAACACAACTATAACTACGAGTAGAGATAGTTGGATAGAGAGTTGAGCTCATCAAGTCAGCTTTCCACTGCATCTAAGCGGTATGACAGCCATGTGGGTTGCAGATGCAGCATGGGAATTTATCACAATGATGAGTTTGTTTATCTAAACACTGTGTGTCCAAATTAGAGTTTTGGAACTCGTAAGATGTTCACTTTCTGATTATACATGCAACTACGGAGGCTAAAATCCCAGAGATGTGATAAAACAAAGTTACCAAAATTATAGTTACCAAATATAGCTGTGATGTAAACATCAGCAAAAACTTCTGAGGGTGATTTGACTGTGGACGACTGTACACAAACGTTTATTCAATTCGCATGATCTACGCGTTCTTGTTAACATGAATGAGTCAGCTAGCCAGGTTTATGAATCTCAGTGCTTGATGATCCTCACCCACTATATGTGAATGTTTAGGAATTGTATAGAAGAGAGTCTTTAGATCGTTGTGAGTAACTCTGCAGTTTTCTCGGGGTACCAGCAGACAGATATGCAGCTAAACTGCCGCATTATCTAAACTAGCTCAATTTTTGATGAAGAAGGTTCACACAAGCATTGCATTAATGAGCCTGTCCTTAGGAAGAGTAAACTCTCCCCTTCTTAACATACTCACACTGGTAGTACATGCCGGATATATTACTAATTGAGTAAGCTCTGGCAGTAGGATTACCCTTACTGGAATGTGACGTTTTCCTACAAGAGGTGAACATCTCCATCAGGAAAACCTTGGCAGTCATATTGAAAGAGTGTTTTAACTAACAACTAGCTCATGTACCTGACACTTCGACGTGAGACTGAAAAGATAGGCTCAAAAAGATAGGCTATGGTTAAAGGGTATCTTTAACATAAACAATGAGAGATCAGAAAGTGCCCTGTACAGTGTCTCCTATCGAGTGGCATTTTAATATTGTATGTAGGTCAGAGACTCCTGAAGCAAACTGGTCAACACATGTTTGTCAGAATAGGTACTGTATCTACGCTACTACACCTGCTAATGTTCTATTTGACAGGTAGCTGTGGCATCCATCACATTTTCGTGACTATACAGTGTTGTTCCCATGTGGTAGCGTAACTCCAACTATTATTATCCCCTCACATCATACAATTTGTTTGACGATCAAATTGTTTGACGATTAATTTGTCTAGAAGAGTTCTTCTAAGCTTACTACACCAAACCACATCTTGGAATTCCAAATAGATCTTGCTACTACTCTCAATAATGTTATTTTTATGGCCCAACAACCATCTGTGACATCGTAATGAACACTACCGGTAATATCGTTATACCCTTCTTTAAATAAAGATGCAGACCGGTAACATATGAATATACTAGAGAGCAACTCCTCAACTCCTCCTCAATCTGCAGAAGGACAAACAGTGTGAGTTTACCAAAAAATTGCACAATGATACCAAACATGTTTTGAAACTTTCATTCTTAGCCAGTATTTCTTTTATTGTATTTCTTTTGTTCAAAACCCAAAATCAAATAAAATGAAAAAATCTCTAAACGCACCGTGAGTCAGCTGCAGGTAGTTAAATGGCCAAACAGGATAGATTAAGTACATGTGCCCTAAACACTATTCCATTGCATTGTGAAATAGGGAAGTAAGAGGGTAGTAGTGAGCAAACGCAGATACTGAGCTACGGCAGCCCACCATGCAAGTACTAATTAGTCAGAGGTAAGGTAGACAGAGCTCAGTGAGTCAGAGAAATTAATAGCCCCAATAATGAGCCACACTTCAACAGATTTGCTGGTAATTCAATGCATTAGTATTGATTAGCCACGGGCTACGTCAAGATATTAATTAACATAGTAAGTGAGCGACAGACTAAATATTTTGTCGGAAGTTGAATTAGAGAAAGGTCGAACTAGATTCATATTTGCATGCTCTAGTTATTAACTAACTGTGTTGCGGTTAGTTTCAGCTTTCGAAATGTTTGAGAAGAATTTAACTTGTCCAGCACACACAAAATCAAGTTGCTGACTAAAGCAGACGTTGACTACCGGTGAACGGAAATTGTTTTAACAAGATTTAATGTAGGGATAATGTGTTTTGTCTAATTTTTGCTATAATAAGAACGGTGTCTGTCCAAAGCCACTAAGTCCAATGTCCAAGTCCATGCAAAAAAGATTGCGCTGTGCAGAATTGAAACCAGCAACATTCATCTTTGCCACCCAACGCCACCCCTTGCACTAATCGTTCACCTTTCACGATGTTACAATTATTGTGCTTATAGTTATTCTCTGTGTTTTATTCCCACACCGGATGATCTATCCCAGCAGACTGGACTTCCAGGGTACTAGTGTATATATAACATACAACAAATAAAAAATGGGTTTCTGATCATGCAAGCATCAACATCTACATTAAAGGTTGACTTGCAACAAAATTCACATTACAGTTATTTGGTATCAAAAGATTCACCATGTCTTACTCTGTTGTGTTGTAGGTGCAAATATGTGGAAATGTGATTACAAGCTCTTAAAAGCTAAACAGCGAAAAGCAACCGTAGATTGGAATCAGTTTATTTCTCCGACGTAGTCATTACAGTTGGTTATTGTCTTGTCACGTGATGTTCTCACGTGAATTTAAAGGCCAATAAAAGGCTCAATATAAAACTTCTTGTAGCACTAGTTTATGACAAACACTTCGGGTTTTACCGAAGACCCCGTATCAAATATAGATACTCACTACTTTACAGTTTTGTTTCGGCTTGGTCTAGTCGTAATCTGATCATGTGACCCATACTTCGTGATTAATTTCTGCAGCATTTTTCGATTATCACAGGTGGCCAACAGGCTCGTCATGTTTATCAGACAATGATATGTACTCCTTTGAGCTAAGTTTAAAAAATTAAATGAATTTTTACGGTCAGTTATAGGATATCAGCGCTGAAAGTGACAGCATTACGATGACGATAAAACAGACGCATAAGAACATTAGACATGGTTTTGTTGAATGCGTGAAGAATATTCGTGAAAATAATTCGACGAATGAGGTTGCTTAAAAGTGTAAACAGAAGCCATCTCCTACAACTACATCACATTTGAGCCGTTTTGGAAAGAGAATCCAAACTACGGCGGTCTCGCATGGCTACGATTAACTGTTCGTTTTTAGCTTTTAAGAGCTTGTAATCACATTTCCACATGTTTTGCACCTACAACACGCCAGAGTAAGACACGGTGAATCTTTTGATACCAAATAACTGTAATGTGAATTTTGTTGCAAGTCAACCTTTAAGGTTTTAATGCTATGAATTGAAACTTTCAGCAAATCTGCAATGAACCACCTGATTAGTGATAGTCATAATTCTATTTGCAAAGCCCTTTATAAGCCAAGAAATCCCAGGGTTGTCGGCAGATAGAACTGTACTGAAGTAAATGGTGCAAGAATTCATTAATAATGATTGGCTAATAAAAACAAGCGTCAATCTAATCAAATATGTATCAATGACCGAATGAGTGTGTTCCAATACCTGATTACTACCCGAGTGTTCAATCAAAGACTCTTCGCTCATAATTGTTTGTACATGAGCAAGGTTATATGTACCTTCATCATACAACAGACATACAAGCTTTGGCAGCTTTGCAGCCACTACAGTTAGCATATAGTTTGTAGGACTATTGAGGGATTGTAAATAGTTGGTAGGACTATTGCGGGATTGTATATTGTTTGTAGACTATTGAGGGGTTGCGTATAGTTTGTAGGACTATCGAGGGGTTGTATATAGTTTGTAGGACTATTGAGGGATTGTATATAGTTGGTAGGACTATTGAGGGATTGTATATAGTTTGTAGGACTATTGAGGGATTGTATATAGTTTGTAGGACTATTGAGGGATTGTATATAGTTTGTAGACTATTGAGGGATTGTATATAGTTGGTAGGACTATTGAGGGATTGTATATAGTTTGTAGGACTATTGAGGGATTGTATATAGTTTGTAGGACTATTGAGGGATTGTATATAGTTTGTAGGACTATTGAGGGATTGTATATAGTTTGTAGGACTATTGAGAGATTGTATATAGTTTGTAGACTATTGAGGGGTTGCATATAGTTTGTAGGACTATTGAGGGATTGTATATAGTTGGTAGGACTATTGAGGGATTGTATATAGTTGGTAGGACTATTGAGGGATTGTACAGTTTGTAGACTATTGAGGGGTTGTATATAGTTTGTAGGACTATTGAGGGATTGTATACAGTTGGTAGGACTATTGGGGGATTGTATATAGTTTGTAGGACTATTGAGGTGAAATAATTAATAATAGAAATGACTGTCAAGTCTTGCTATGAACTTCATAATGTAATAGTTTTTTGTTTGGATTTATGACTAGACTAAATAAAAAATTTTCTCCTATTGCCTGTCTTTTACACAGTGGTACATGGCAATGCAGCCTTTTAATTTCTCCTTCTACCTTACCAATACTTTATAGAAGCTCATAGGCCTTTAACAAAATTAAAGAGTTTGACGTGTTTTCTAGTGCAGCTAAAATAGGATAAGTATCTTGCATAAATTGTTGTTAATATAATTTGATGCAGACTTTTGATACATTGCACTAATGATATAATATGATTCATTGATAATGATTGATAGCAGCTCATAACAAACTTAAATCTATTGGTAACATGCTCTTAAAACAATCAGAGTTGATAGATATGCACATACAATTGACAGTTAAAAATCATTAAGATTTCCGATTAGTCTTAAGCTAATTTAAACAAACCTGCAAATTTTTTTATATAAATCAAACAGCGCAGTAATATCTCATAATTCTTAGCATAAAGTTTTGCCAGTAGCCAAATTGAAAGTTGACTACATAGCTATAATGACGATAGTTTGAGCTGCTTGTTCGGTACTACTCGAGCGTAGCAAGCTATCAAGAGTTGTTCACAGAAATAATTCCTACATGAAAAATAAAGTTGTTCAATCTATAAGCATTTTCGACAACTATATAGACATTATCGTTGTTATAATTCACTTAGAAAGTGTACAACAACAACATTTATAAAAGGGATGGGCAATCGAAATAGGACACGATAAATTTTCGTAAGCGTCATCAAGAATGCTAACAACTGCATTGAGATCAAATCACTATTGTATTATGGAATTCAAGTGCATCCAGTATCAAATACTGGCAGAACCTTTGAACAAAACTCCTTACTCAGATAAAGTTATGTTCATTGTAAAATAACAGTGAGCCCTTCACCAAATTTTAAACAAAAAATTCAACAAAATCTTGGGTATACTAATTGTCGTGAGAATGGTGAGCACTACAGTCCAAAAGGAAATAATTTAAAGCATTTGGAAAAATAAAAGCGACACATTTCAAATGTTAAAAATATCCAAAAAGCTGACCACTTCTATCAATGCACTCCTAACGAATTATATCTTAAGTTTTTGCTATATATATATGACTTGTTATACGGGTTCGGTTGTGATCCTTGGGCCGATGTCTAGAACAAGGGACTATAGTTTAAATTACAGCTGGGCATCTACCTCACCCACCACTTTATGTGATGTTGACCTACTAAACCAACCCCTTGATATAGTCCCATAAGATTTCATGTCCTAACTACCGTACTATAAAAGTATAGGCCCAAAGGTTTCATCAGTAGCAGTCGGCCATATTAACTGCTGCTATCGACGAGCTCTTCAAACCTAATATACTAGCTCTCCTCTAAATCTGGTACGTAATGGAATGTTTGTTAAAATTTCAAATCTGTAAATGATCGTTTCACATTCACCTATTGACCATGATAGATCATTACGCGATGTAACGTAAAAGATTAAACCATTAAAACAAAAACTACAGTAACCAGTAACATTATGCCATTGAGAGAAACTCAGATGTACATACTGAAGAATCTATATCATTTGTAGTAATTTTTCAACATTGACATTTCTTAACAACATACATTATTAATCTCACCTAACCAATGTCACCGTACAGTGAGATAATCTATCCTTCCGATGTCAGTAACTGGTAACTTGGCGGTTGTCGCAAGTGTAAGGTTAATAATAAATCGCTTACGCTCCCTAACCTTATGCTAATATTATTTAGCGCGACGGACAATCAGTAGGAGTCCCGCTTTCGTTGAAGAAAATGAGCGATATTTTAACCGGAAATCACTTTTAATGACAGAAAATATGAAAAGACAACTCTGAAATTATAAAAAAACTACATGTATCTAAAAGAAAATGGACCCAACTGAAAGTGTAGTATCGCGAAATATAAATTGCACACCAATGCATTCCAATCATATGATTCCAGCATTAATAGATGTGATAAAGTGATAATAAAATGATTAGAGTTCAACCAGGCATCTCTTCATCAACAGCATGAAAGGTGGTCCAATCGATAGAGTTGGTAAAAGCTTTTTGCTCTTTTCTTTGAATAAAGGTGCGCTACATTGTGAAAATGTGTGTATTAATATATCTGCTATAGGCCTACTTAATTTCAGTATATCCAGACCATTTATGTTATAACTATGACTGGCAAATTTATTATGCAATTAACTAATTATGCTCGCATTAATAAACTAGATTTGCTTTTGCATCCATATGCAGAGCTGAAAAAAACTATAAAAGTTTACTAAAATTGTTTGTAACTTTAAAACTCAAAATACATACTTTCTAAAGCCATAGAAACTATGAAAGTTATGTAGTTAGCATTGAAAAAACAACGATTATGCTACACAGGAAAGGCACAATGACACGCAGGCTGACAGCTGGTATTGAATTTGATGCAACTAGTAGTTTTAAAGACCTTAGTGATTGTAACCATTGTTGATGAACCATGATGCAACTCTAATTACTCAGTTCATATGTTACACCAACTGGCTATGAATTGACACACAAGTACAAGAAAGAACGCCAGGAACAGCACTACAGTACTACTTCTTTACAACTCCAAGATGCTTGAAAGCAGCCTCATCTATCCGATTTATTTTCTCTAGAAAGTGTGAAGAGATTGTTACAATTTATATACATAGATGCGTAAAAAATCTATATCTATTTATATCTATATATATTCTATGTATATGTATTTATACATATACATAGAACTTATTGTGGTATAAAAAGATTTTACCTTGTGATTTAAATCATGGCTAAATAAAAATTAAACTGTCTCGAGATATTATTGATAGAACTTACATTTGAACATGTAATCAACCTATATGAAATAATATATAAATTATAAAGATTGAGCTGACTTTTATGCTTTTATTTTAAGTTAACATAAAAAGTTTAGCAGCGTTTGTTTTCATAATAATTAAGCTAATGTACACTCAAATATTAACAGCGATAGCACTGGGTGAACCAAATTTGAAAACTTGAAATGCAAAAAGCTTGATTGTTTAAAATGTTTCACTAAGAAACAGCAAATTATCAGTTATTCGGAAGTAACTAAGTTATACCACTAAAGAGACTTGTCATGTTTAGTTTTTATACTGCAGCATCGTTATTTTATTTCTGATTGCAGCCCAAGATCCACATGATTAATATGTACATGTATATATTAATATATATGTATATATTAATATATATGTATATAGTAATATATATGTATGTTCAAACTACTTACAGCAATGCTTTTAGCAAGCTACAGCAAAACTTGATGCTTAGAACTAAAGCAATTGTCAGATCAGTCAGTTTCACCGTTATAATAGAAGCTGATTGATATCTATTGCTATTATGGAGCATGCTAATAATTCAAATTAAAACAGAAAGAATTATTCTGGGTATTGGTCTTCATTGGTCATTTTAAATGAAACTTTCACGCAATCATAAAATTCTGTAGATGCACTTAATGGGTTGACTGAAATGTTGGCTAATAAGAAGCTTGAACCCACCACATTTAGCTTATTAGACTGATGTTCTAAGTTTAACCAATTGAGCCAATCAACCGCATTTTAACACTGCACTTTATGACAGAGAAGTCAAACAGACAGACGGACGGGCAATAGTAACAAAAATACTTACAGCTACCAAAGTATAAGCAGCTAAAAATTTTGGCATAAGCTAGATACATAGTTTAATCACTGAAATCAATTTTTTAAAACTATCATATAAAATAAAAATCTGAAATCTTGTTCCAGTTTAAGTAATTTCACTAAATCGACATGTTTAGTTGTGTTGTTAGATTTTAGATTCAACTACAAAGCTGCTGCATACAGAGCAGTTTCATATTAAATACATTCATTTTTTTACATATTATCTGCATAACCAAAGTTGCTCTTTTCAAACAACTAAATAGAAATTATTTTTTCAAAATAATGTTTTTTTCTATCAACAAAAAAAAACAATACTGAAAGGAAGAAAGGTTGCTTGTGTGTTATAATTCATAGGCAAAGCCATAGACCTGTTAACTATACTATATAGTAATAGGTTAATAGGTCTATGGGCAAAGCTAATCTTTCTGTTACCAGTAAACCAAGTAAAAGTTTGAGGCTGAAATCTGGTAAATAAAAAACTAATCAAACTATGGAACTCCAAATTAGTACACATCATCAAAAAGTACTGGCTTGTCAGTTTTTTTGTCAAATAAGGTTTTTAAAGAGCATGGTCAGGAATCAAGTTATGATAGACAAAGTTATATAAAACATAAGACTTACATAAATATAATACATATATTATAATGTACTATATTATATGTTATATTATATTGCATTGCTCTCATGATATATTATATTGCATCATATTGTGTTCTATTCTATTTAATTGTCTAATATTATATTCTATCGTATTATATTATAGCCATTAATTATATTATGTTACCATTTTAACATTATATTACATATATTTTATTATGGTGTATTCGTATTATATCAGATGATATCAATTGGTATTATATTATGTAAATGGAAATACATAATGTTATTGCACAAATCTTTTAACAAAAATAAATGTAAAATTGAAATTGTCACCCCCACAATGTTCTTCAGTGTGTGTAGTTGTCATCACTTGTTTAATAACATTGGAGATGACTTGCTAGAGGCAAAATATTTCAGCAATATTTACATTCATTCTAGCAAACTTTGTTAGCCAATTTAACATAAAACCGCACAACAATAACATGTGCTGAAAAACTTAACAACACATGAGCATTGGCAAAAATTAGAAGTTATATCTCTTTTGTTGAGCTATCAGAGAAGTTGTTTAATGGAAAATGTCAAAGACATGTCGCAATGTTATTGGGCAACTTTACTTATCAGTGCAAACAACTCCTACCTTACTCTATATTTCAGCACAAATGATGCCCTCTATACAGCAATATAAAAGTTCTAACAGAAGTTTTGATTAAATCAAAGGACTTAGCCAACATTGTGACACAGGCAAAGTATTATTAAAAAAACAGCTGTATATGAATATATATGATGCCTTTTTCTAGGTCATGATTCAATAAACAGCTTTGAATATCTGCAGCATGAACGGATGTTTTTAATTGTTATACCTTTTAGGCAGAGCCTAGAAAAATGGCAGATGTTATTGTCAGATGTCATCTCATTGTTAACAGGCATATAAAGCTTAGTTATATATATATATATATATATATATATATATATATATATATATATATATATATATATATATATATATATATATATATATATACTACAATATAGACAGCAAAGAAAAAGAAAAGATAGAGAAATATCTCCCTCTTGGAGAAGAGATTGAAAAATGCTGGGATGTAAGAACAACTGTAATCCCAGTAGTCATTGGGGCACTGGGCGCAATAACACCGGCGCATTAATTGTTTCCCCACCCATACGGGTTAACCGGGGTGAGGAAACAATTTATATATATATATATACATATATATATATGTACAATAAAGTATAGGCTAAAAGTCAGCATAAAGTGCTCGATACTAAAGTAGAGCTTACTATAAATTTGGTAAGAAATTTATTAAAATTTGACTAAGCAAAAAATTACTAAAAGTTTCGTATTACACAAAAGGTGTGTAACACTCATCAGATAAAATGCTTAGTGAGGACTATACACAAGATTCTGCATTAGCTGGTAAGCTGAAATAAAAGCTCAGGTATTAAAAGCTAGATGGATAAGATCTATTATGTAATGCTATTTCGTAAAAGGTGTTTCTTAGCATGTCTACATGTAGATATAAGTTCACTACGTTTGTTAAGAGTTGCCTTCTCAGGTCTGTAAATGATGAAATATTTTTCTAATGTACATAATCTGCACTTTCCGGTGCTTTTAGAGTATGGCTTGGCGTGTGATAAAATCTTCCAGGCTATGTTGTAGTCAGCGCCGCTTTCCTTCGGGATGTTTTGATGGTGCTGAAACATGTGAGCTAGTAGGCGCATACATATTGTACCAAATATCTAAAAAATACAATAACAAATTTGGACTATATAGAGACGATGGTCTGGGAGCTTTACACGCAACCCCCCGCCAAGTTGACAACATCAAGAAAGACCTGTGCGCTATCTTTAGCTCACATGATCTAAGAATACTAATAGAAGCCAACAGGAAGATAGTAAATTTTCTAGACGTAACCCTAAACCTAGAAAACGGGAAGTATGAGCCCTACACTAAGCCAAACACCACCATTACCTATGTTCACAAAGATTCAAACCACCCGCCTAACATCATTAAAAATATACCACTGGCAATCAACAAAAGACTCTCAGAAATTTCATCAGATGGAAATGCCTTCAGCAAAGCTGCACCTATTTATCAGGAAGCCTTAAGAAAAAGCGGATACCAACACAAGCTAGAATTTTCTTCACCTAAAGCTACACCACTAAAGGCTAGACATAGACAAAGAAAAAGAAACATAATCTGGTATAACCCCCCTTACAGCAACACCGTACACACCAACATCGGGAAAACTTTCTTTAAATTAATCGATGAAGAATTCTCTACTGACCACAAGCTACACAAAATCTTTAACAGAAGTATTATAAAATTAAGCTATAGCTGCATGAACAATGTGAAACAGGCTATCAACTCTCACAATCAGAGGCTGCTGTCACTGAACCATCAAGAAACAACTAATCCTGGCTGCAATTGCAGGAATAAGAACACCTGCCCATTACCAGACAATTGCTTAGCAAAATCAGTGATATACCAGGCAAGCGTAACTACCACTGATAACAATAAACCTGCAGCCACATATGTAGGGCTAACCGAAAACAGCTTCAAAACTAGATATAACCTTCACAAATCCACATTCAAGGACATTTCTAAACGCTACTCTACCGAGCTAAGCAGCCACATATGGGAACTCAAGGAAAGCGGCGCTGACTACAACATAGCCTGGAAGATTTTATCACACGCCAAGCCATACTCTAAAAGCACCGGAAAGTGCAGATTATGTACATTAGAAAAATATTTCATCATTTACAGACCTGAGAAGGCAACTCTTAACAAACGTAGTGAACTTATATCTACATGTAGACATGCTAAGAAACACCTTTTACGAAATAGCATTACATAATAGATCTTATCCATCTAGCTTTTAATACCTGAGCTTTTATTTCAGCTTACCAGCTAATGCAGAATCTTGTGTATAGTCCTCACTAAGCATTTTATCTGATGAGTGTTACACACCTTTTGTGTAATACGAAACTTTTAGTAATTTTTTGCTTAGTCAAATTTTAATAAATTTCTTACCAAATTTATATATATATGTATATATATATATACATATATACATACAGAATATATATATAGAATATATATATATTCTGGGCGCAATAACACCGGCGCATAAAATGTGGCTTGCCCAAATACCGACAACAATCAACTCAGGTGTGTTGCAGAAAAGTGCGCTATTGGGAACAGCTAAGATCTTGAGGCGAATGCTCAAACTCCCAGGTCTCTGGTAGGAGACCCGAGTTAGAGCAGAAATTACCACCCATACGAGTTAACCGGGGTGAGGAAACAATTTATATATATACATGTATATATATATATATATATATATATATATATATATATATATATATATATATATATATATATATATATATATATATATATATATATATATATGTATGTATATATATATACTGATGAAAAAGAAGGTTGCAGTTCACTAGAAGTTCATTATAAACTTTATGTAACAACTAGCTGTGCTACCTGGCATTGCCCGGGTGTTAAAAATCAGCTTATAAACAATGAGAGGTAATGATAATTGCCTGCCACTTGCTATTAGTCTGGCATATTGCCAATGGATAATAGGTAAGCTTACTAATAAGAGTTACCCTTATGACGTTAAGCCATCGCTTTGCGTTGTGACCAAAAGCAGTAGCCTATTTGCGCCAATGTAGCGACATATATTGCTTAATAAATCTATCAAGCTCGCATGGTTTAGTTAGTAAGGTGTCTGACTAGTTAATGGAGGTACTGAGATCAAATCTGATACTTTATGGATTCTTTACTTTATATTTATGCTTTATAATCTACTACTTTATGGATCTACTTTACTTGATATTTTAAGATTTTAATAAATATAGCTGCAACGACATACTTATGACCAACTTTGAGAACTATATATAGATTGTATACTTGTATATGCGATGGAGAAAATACAGCCTGGTGCTTCAAAAACCTGATCCTGTATTTTATATCATTAAAAGTGGTGTGTAAATGCAGGGTAGTGTCAATATGCAAAACCTTTTAAATAATTCCTACCAAGCAGCTTGTAACATCCGAAACTGAACTAGTATAAAAAGTTAAAAGAATGTTTTGATTCATTCGTCGCTATCTTCATGCTGTTCTTACCTGGCTGTTTGGAGTCTTATAAATAGCTGACAGATAATTGAAATTATACACTTTTAATTGGAACACTTTTAGTTTTAGGTTATAACCCAAATTTGATACATTTAGTTAAAAATTAAAATATATTTCATATGCAGATGATCATATCACAAGCATATATTGAAAGCGTGTAGGTTTTCTGACAGTTATGCTTCACACTATTAAAGGGAAGTCTGTAATTCTCATAACAGAAAGAAGATATACAACTATATTTTAATAATGGTTAGAACCAAGCCAGGAACAAACTTGACTTATTGTTATAGTTATACAAGCTAAAAACTGAAAGGTTGGAGCATTATTGCTGCATGACTTTCTCTCACTCAAGACCTTTGTAGAACTGTGTATAAGATAGTCTACTAATTGTCATAAAAACAACTCATACTATCGATATAATGATGAGTGTTGAGTGTAGCTAAGTCGTTGCATAGGGAAAGCTAAGAGATTTGCCAGGTCTATAACACCTTGCTGTCGACTTACACGAGCAATCCCTAATAAAAGAACTCAAAAGTCATCAAAGTTTCACATTATTTGAATATCTGTTTTGTGTCTATTAAACTTGTTGAGAAGCAAGTCTAAGATGCCCTAGTATGAGCTACAATAAAGATGTGAAGAATTTTTAATTTTATTCTTATGCTATTTATACTTATATGAAGTATTGTATAGCCAGCAATAAAGATGCATAAACCTCCTCATTTTCACAGCAAGAGGAGACAAACCTATTATTGATCAAGACACAAGTCAAACTATGACCAAGGTTCATTGAGTCTACAATTTACTGCCAGTATAGAATGTAACTGCTTCTTAGATCAGCCAAAAAGCTACTCTAACATTAGATTTATATATCTATATAGATTATATATATAGATATATATAATCTATATATCTATATATCTATATAGATTATATGTATAGATATATATATTTATATATAGTATATGTGGTTTACACTGCAAAGTAAAGTGCTCAAAAATCGAGTCAATTAGAGCTGTGTATATGAAGTTTATTAAAAACTACAGGTTAAAATCATTACTACTATTAGTTTCATGCAATCGTGTTGCAATCTTCAGGTAGAATGACTAAAATGGATAATGTACAAGCTATAAAATTACTTAATAAAGCTGAGGGCTTAATACTATTGTGTGATATATATATATATATATATATATATATATATATATTATAGTATACAGCAAATTATGTAGTCAAATTATGTTATTGAGCTAATTAGGTGTTTTTTGGCATGCCGGCATGTGGATATCAGCTCACTTTTAGTGTTAAGGCTGGCTAACTTCGGTTCGAATATGATGAAGTACTTTTCCCATAGACATAACTGGCGAGATTTTGTTGATGTGTTGTAAGACCGCGCTCTTTTGATGATCTTCCAGGTTATATTATAGCGAATGTTCTTGTCTTTTAAGTCCCATATGTATTTACTCAATTCTGTTTGTAGCTTTTTAGTAGGATATTTAAAGGATGTTTTGTGGTTGGCTAGTCTTGTTTTAAAAGTTGTTTCGGTGAGGCCTACATACGTTTGTGTCTCTTGCTCATCGCGTTCTTCAGACTCTACGGTTGCCTGATATACTATGCAGTTTGAAAGGCATTCTCCATGTAGAGGGCAATTTTCCCGATTTTTGCAGTTGCACTTTCTGTCGATGTTGGTTGGTTGCGATAGTGCTTGTTTATTGTGCCCGCTAATTATGTGGTTGATGTTTGAAGTACAGCTATAACTTAGTTTTACGGAGTTTTTGTTGAAGATTTTGTGTAATTTGTGTTCTGGTGGAAAATTACACAATAGTCATTCTACCTGAAGATTGCAACACGATTGCATGAAACTAATAGTAGTAATGATTTTAACCTGTAGTTTTTCATAAACTTCATATATATATATATATATATATATATATATATATATACACGGAAAGTATGTTCTATCTATTGCTGTCAGGTTTCTAAGAGCAAACTTTAAATATCCAGCTGTTTAAAGTTTGCAAAATTGTCGTCAAGCCACACTTTATTCGACAAAATCTTTGAGAATTCTCAAAGTTAAACAATCATATGATTGTATGTATGTTACGAGTACTAAAGGTGTTAAGGAAGGAAACATTTTAGAATAAACTTTATAGGATGTATAATAGACAGCCTTCTAAGTGTTCTAGCATGAATGAAAGCATTACAGCTTAAGTTGAAGCAGCATGTTTCAATATTTACTATAATAAGAGCCATGTTCATCTGTCTGTTTGCCCGAATCCTCTCTTATAGCATAAAAGAAACAACGCATGGAAATGAACTCAAATGTTCAGCTAGGCAGACCAACACACTAACCTCTGCACCACTAACCACATTGCCACATCACGGAACAATTGTGCGAATGATGAACACATGATGAACTTTCACTGCGCATGGGGCTGCTAGTGTACTAGTGCGTGTGTAACTTAACCAAATTCACACTAAAAGGAACATTTAAAGCAAAAGGCATTTCACAAAACCTTGTTTTCTAGGTTATATTAAGATCAGATCTTACATGAAAAGCAAGCAAGTTCCCTTTTGTACTCACCCGTTGATAAAAGCCGTTTTTTGTTAATGTGCAGCAACGAGAACCACCTAATTGATCTGAAGTCTGTCAGGGAATCGTTCAGTTTTTTATGTTTTAAGTTATGTGCTGAGAAGATGGGCTCGTGTGTTCTAAAGGTGATACGGAAATGCGCAAAATAAAAAGAAATAAGTAGTAAAAAATGATAAAGTACACACAGTGGTATTGTTATGACAACCTTGCGTGTAAGCTTGCTCTAGTGGGTATTCAATCGTGCCATCCTGTCATAAAGTCAAGTAATAACCTTGCTTAACACCAGCTAATCGGCAAATAAGCTTTATCCAATGACAATTTTCACGGCAACAGAAGCGTGCCCTGAGCAATACCTGTCATTGTATTCCCATTGCCAGCCAAAATCTGTAGATTCACTACTGGCAATCCGTTGAGAAATGACATAATAACGAGCGAGACATCCTCTGCGTTGGAAGATGATCTTACTATGACTGCTTAAATCTTACGGAACAACGAAATAAAGTGACCAATCAGCATCCCGCTTCATCTTGTCGGGCAATTATGATTGCATAATTCTATTGACGACTGGTACAGGAAGGTTCTTTCTTTTGACAGTTAAAGTAACCTGGCCAACATGATCGAGTGCAAACATTTGGCACTGCTTTATCATAGTTCTAACGCAATTTTGTAGCCAAACTCTTTGTACAAGATAACTGAACAATGTTTCTCACGACACAGCGCCGAAGAGAAAATAATTTTACAACGATTACTGTTTATTGACCACCATAAAAAGGTATGACCCAGTATACAAAGTAAGAATGAATATCTACAGCTATATTGGCACCTAGGGAATTCTTGTCTGTTGCCTTTCATAACAGCAACATGAATAAATAATTATCTGTTTACCCAAATTACACCCAAGGATGCCAAACAATAGAATCTAAACTCAACAACAACAATAACAATCATCAACATCAATTTTTGTAGTTCAAAGAAACATTTGCTGTGCAAATCTATCTCAGATGTAGTTTGTCCGTTTTCAATTTCATAGCATCATTCCAACCAAAACATGTAGATAGGTGATGCGAGTCTTAGAGCTTGCTTCTGCACATCTCTGGAAACTTGACATGGCGCTCGTAGCGACATCGACAGAAGGTGATATCAAATTTGTAGCCATCTGGGCAGTCTTGAAATACGAGCTCATCGTATGCAGGTACTCTTCCATCGGTCCTCACGTCAAACTGACAGCCCTGCTCAGGTATGAGCGTGTAAACCTTATGTCCGTCTGCTCCTAGAATACCATGCAAAATATGGTTCACATAACATTCAAGGTATCATTCTGCTTTTACAAAATGACTGATGGGTGCAACAAGCTCTACCCTAATATATTAAATGTCAATAGTTTATATCAATTAATTTGTGGTTTTGGTGTAAAGAAAATGTCGAAGTCACATATGCTGGTTGCCCAAGAGATGTGAACTCCTCAGAACTTTCTAGAGTGTAACCGAAATCATTCAATGTTGGTGTGGATTGTACCAACCATATTGAAAAATATATTAAAAAAGTTATTTTCTACCGCTGAACATTATTATATTTTCTATGAAGTCTGCGCTGTAAAAGCCTTGAACTTACTGTGGTTAGGAGAACAAGAAACAAGCTGTGGGGGAGCAGATGTTGTGGTCGGGTTTTGATGAGGTACAATCATTGGCTGAGAAAAGTTATCACGCCCATTCATATTGCCGTTGTTATTTCCCCTGTTATTGTTTCCATTAAACGAACCGCCATTGTTGTTGCCATTGCCTTGTCCAAAGTTTCCTCGGCCATTCCCGACTCCCACGTTTCCTTGTCCGTTACCATTGTTGTTTCTAGATGTGGTTTGTTCAACCGTCGTAGCTGTGGTGTGCTCTGGGGTTTGGGCCTCGGTTGGAGCATCAGTTGGAGCATCAGTTGGAGCATCAGTTCGAGCATCAGTTTGAGCATCAGTTGGAGCATCAGTTGAGTCATCATGGCCATTAAAGTCAACAGAATTCATGTTAATACTATCTGTTGGATCATCATTGTTATCATTATGACTTTGATCGTTGGATGTCAAATCATGAGGATTTGTGTTGCCACGACCATTTCCATTACCGTTATTTGAGCCTATGTTATTGTTGCCGTTTCCATCACCTTCATTATTCATTCCATTCTGGTCACCAATATTATTTCTTCCATTGTTCATTCCAGATTTCCCCTCTTCATTAGATTCACCAACATTTGAACCGACAGGTCTCATAGAGCTAGCAGGCCTCATTGAGCTAGTGGGTGCCACAGAAGCCGTTGAAGCGGCTGGGGTGTTTATATTTCTGGTGGTAGGAGAACGTGTAGGCGGTTGACTAAAATTATCATTACCATTGCTGTTCCCACTGTTTGAGCCAACATTTCCGCTGCCATTTCCATCTCCAGAATTATTATTACCGTTGTTATTTCCACGATTAAAGTTTCCATTACCGCTTCCAGAATTATTGTTGCCTAAAACAGAAAATAGAGACCATTATGTGTGACCTTGACTCCTACAGCATAGTTAATGGCAATTTATAATTTATAGCGATTTATACCTGATTTCTAGCAATAATAATGTAATGATGAGACCTTGTTCTAAAGAAACAGTTGATGGCATGATACATTTGTCTGCAAACGAATTTTAATAAATTTAACATATTTTTATAAAATTCTTTGGACATTACATTCTAGTATGAGACATAATACACTGAGATGGTTCAGACAGCTTAGATATGTAAACTGGATGAAACCTAAAGACAAATATACTTAATGCGATGGATTACTCCAAATCCGTGGGTGTAAAGAGGTAAATAGTAGGGACAACTCTCAATAGTTATAACAAAAGTTGTTTGCTCATACATACCCTGTGTGAGTATAATGTTGATGACCAAAAGCCTATCCAAATGTCAAAAAAGGCCTTGCTGTGGCACAAGAATAATACATCTGTCCTAAACATTAGTCACATTTTATGGTCATTTTCTTACCGTTTCCATCTCCGATGTTTCCATTGCCATTGCAGTTTCCAGAGTTGCCTCGACCGTTGTTTGATCCATTATTGCCTCGACCATTGCCACATCTATCACCTCTGTCTTCACTTTTATTTTCTTGTCTCCTTTTAGTTGTGGTTGATGGTTCTGGCGGGGTTGTTGTCTGCTCTGGCGTGGTTGTTGTTGGTTCTGGTGTTGTTGGTTCTGGCGTTGTTGGTTCTGGTGTTGTTGGTTCAGGTGTGGTAGTTGGTTTTGGTGAGGTTTTTGACTTTGAATCAGAATCTTTTGAATGGTAATCGTTTGAGGACTGCATGTCTCGTTGCTGATCCTGCTCAAGGTTATCAGCCAAGTGTGAGAGATATCCGTGAACATTCTCATCAGGATTATGGGAGTTGCTAGTCGCCTCTTGAATCTTGTGTCTCATGCTATTGTCGTGGGGCTTGCACATGGCTAGAGACAAGCACATGACGAATAGGAATACGGCAGCGGTGTTGATCACACCCATTCTGTAACACAAAACAAATTGATGCTGTTTTAGGATAGCGGTATATTATACCGGTAATATATGTTTTAGTAAATACTTCTATAAACTGAACACTTCAGCGCAAAGTATAAAAAATTTTAACCAATGACTAAGAAATAAAAATCCATTATATGGCTACTTCGATTGCATACACATGTGGAATGTTGTGCTTGTAGCAAAATTGAAATCAAGCAACAGGTGTCTCAATGTTCTTCAGAATATTCCTCCCCCTTATGTAGTTTTATTCTAACACATGATTAACCACAGTAAATTTTTGCACTTATTGGCTTTTATAACAGTAGAGTAGCTGTGCGCCATTGTCGCAAACCTAAAACTAAAATATAATCTTTTTACCTGTAGCTTGTGTGAAGAATTCGAATAACTAATAAATCGTTATTCAGAGCACAAGAGTTCTTCTGATAGTGATTGCTAAAGTCGTTCTTTAAATATTGCTCAAAATCCAAAGATGACAAAAGAGCTTCGGCATGATTCGTCGGATTATCCCACGAACGGGAGCAGTGATGTTGCCATGGCAATAAGCATTTGATATATTGCTCTTACTTTCTAGCAAATTGTTATAAACGAGGTAAATCGTCCAATATTACTGAATAATATTTTTTAAAATTATCTTAAAAATACTTATTGATATTTTATTTAAGATTATTGAACATTTATTTGTTGAATATTTTGGCTGCTTTTTATGTGCAGCCTCATGTCATGGTCACCTTATTGGCAGTAAGTGCCCAATTATTGCGTAATGCGGCAATATGGTCGAATAAAGCAGATGGTAGCATGCTTGGCTAGGAAGTTGAATATCTAAGTTTTTCTTTTAAAGTTGTTAAGTTGTAAGTAAACTTGTTAAGTTTTTTTAAAAACTTTTTCCTAATTCTTTTGGCGTGGCTGTGGACATACGGACCTTATTATAGTAAAAATTTGTTGTTTATGTAATTTATCTATGTATTTAATATTTCTGCTTCCAATCATGTGTAGCCTGTTGTCCTAGCCATTTTATTGACAGCATTTTGGCAGCAAACATGTTTCTGAAAAAGCGATAAGATATCTAAAAGCATGTCAACGGAACTGAGGATGCTGTCAAGGCTCAGTAAGACCAGAGAGGTGCGTATTGCGTAACACGCACTAGATGCCACGTGACGTACTATATGTGCACTAACCCACTCACTGAACGCAGGCGACACCCTATGCTCTATAAAGAATGAGATTTTGATAAGGATGCTAATCAGAGGAGCTCGAGTGTACCAGACAAGAAAGAGCTGTGGAAGTGTGCTGATTTTGTGCTTATCACAAGTAGCTCTGGATGCTTGCCAAACTGCAAAATAATAGCTTAGAAGGTGACGATACTGAGCCTGACATCCATCGCTCATCCATCAATGTGAAATGATGTGCTAGTGGGTGTGGGAGGAATTGTGGCAGGCAACATCATTATTTCAAATTATTAAAAATAGGAAAGCTACTCGGAGAAGCACGACTAGATTTCACTATCAAAAGAGACTAATGGTTGAATATAAAAGTAAATAGTATTGAGCCTATATTTGAATGATATTAGTAGGTAGCGAATGCAAATTCATACTATCTTATGAGCAGACAACTCTCTAATCTTTCAGAATAGGCTTGGTAATGATTGTTTTTCAATATTTAGTCGTTACACACAAATAAAACAACATCAGTGTAAAACTATAAAAGACCCGCACTGAGCAGATACTCAAACAAGTCTAGATTTGCTAATGTAATCGGGCATCTTCATTTGTGTCAAGCTGAAATAAATTTACTCCTGTGACACATGGTGCAAGTATAATCTTGACTTAAAAGGACAATCAGCGGTGAGAGAAAGGACATTATGTTGTTTATCTCATATTTAAAACGCTAGCAATATTAAGGAGTAAATGTCAATGGAGACCGAATAGGGAATGATCTATTTACTCTTTGCCCATTTTCATGCGGCTCTTACATTCATTTTGACTTTTGTGTTTTTTACAGCAATGATTTTCAGCCAGTATGAGTGGGAGATTGTCAGGTGTGCTGTAGAAGATCTTTACCATAATGAAAGCTCTTTCCAATGGTCCTTCCGGTTGAAGCCAAAGTTGGAGGTTGAGAAAAAAGATTGCATCACACGAGATTTGAACTCACAACATTTAGCTTGTTAGATCGAGACCTTTACCATACATTCATTTCCCAGTGTAACGAGACCCTTACCAGTGATTGAGTGATACCAGTGATCGATTCCAGTGATCGAGACCTTTACCATTCAGTCTAGTATGCAGAATATTATGGGTTCAAGCATCAAATATAGCAGTATTTGCTCGGATAAGGACAATTATTCTAAAGCTTCGGCAAGAGACAAAGTTTTGTCTTTTTACCAATCCTTCTGCTTTGTAGACCTGAACTTACCTTAGACTCTCAGTTCAGTTTGTGAAACAGTGCACGGAGTGTTCATCGTTAAAAATGACTGACCTATGGTCTTACTTCAATGGGATTCAGTTTTTGTCATTATCAAGTCGATGTGTGACATTACAGTAAATCTGAAAGAGTAGAGATCTCTGTAAATAATAGTGAGTGGAAAAGACTGGGGTGATTTATGTGTGCCCATGTGTTTGATGTGACCTTGTGTAGCAACGCAGAAAAACTGTGAGTCTTAGCGTCTGATTGGTTAGCCACCACTGCGCTAGCATTACACATAGATACACAGCATAAAAAGCGAGTCAAGTTTCTGTACAAGGTCGATGATCTGAGAGAGAATATGGATAATTCCAACCAGATAATCCATGGTTACTTTCAAAAAGCTTTTGAGAGATGCTCTCTAACACTATATAGCTCTACCGCCTCAAGCAAGCAAGCCATGATGAAAATCCTTGTTTAAAAACGTTACAAGGCAAGATTTTGTGAAGGCATCACAGGGTAGCATGTCTATAAGGAGGCAGAGAAGAACAGGAGGATTTGCTCTATGGATTCTATTCATGAAACATGAGAAACATCCGGATGAGCGTGAATCTGCATGTTACTACTTATTGATGAAGATTGATGAAGTTAGCTACCGGCTGGAGTGGAGATTAGCCAGCACAGAAAACAACTGTCGGTTATGGACGATAATACGAATCTAATGGAGACCGCCTTCCTAAAAATAACCGAAATCCAGTGAGCTGGGGATGTCCTGCGAGCAAACTGAACTGCCACAGAATCTAAACACCAGCTTAGTGACAAATTCCCACTATCAATCATAAGACTAGTACTGTCAAGCAGAGCTTATGTTTAACATCCGTGATATTAAACTATAATCACTAGATATTACTTCAAAAGATATATGCATTGAAGCTACAAGAGATGACGATGTTACATGTGTTTAGTTACAACCAGCATCATTATGGAAAGTTCAAGAAATACCAACAGATGCTTCGAAGACTCTAGACTTCAAAGCACAAAATAAAAATCTAAAACTGCAACCACAATCTGCAATGTACATGCACTTCATTCCAACTACAAATGATGAAAGGTGGCCATTTTGGCCATTAAAGGGTAACCAAAGTTTGCATATTATTACTAACTAGTACTCTGACAGTGCTGCGTTGTGAAAGATCATCATGTGTAGTAAGTATGCGCACAGTTATTCTATGATACAAGATGGTTGAAAGGTGCAGATGATAGAGCGCTTCGCTGCCAATCTGAATATTAGAGTTCAATTCCTGCATGTGGAATCATTTTCTCATGGCTCTTAGCGAGGCTTCGAATGAACAGACAAACCTCTGATAGTAACAATTACATTGATGTCTTTGAATGAACAGACACAGCTCTGATAGTAACAATTACATTGATGTCTTTGAATGAACAGACACAGCTCTGATAGTAACAATTACATTGATGTCTTCGAACGAACAGACACAGCTCTGATAGTAACAATTACATTGATGTCTTTGAATGAACAGACACAGCTCTGATAGTAACAATTACATTGATGTCTTTGAATGAACAGACACAGCTCTGATAGTAACAATTACATTGATGTCTTCGAACGAACAGACACAGCTCTGATAGTAACAATTACATTGATGTCTTTGAACGAACAGACACAGCTCTGATAGTAACAATTACATTGATGTCTTTGAATGAACAGACACAGCTCTGATAGTAACAATTACATTATGTCTTTGAATGAACAGACACAGCTCTGATAGTAACAATTACATTGATGTTTTTGAATGAACAGACACAGCTCTGATAGTAACAATTACATTGATGTCTTTGAATGAACAGACACAGCTCTGATAGTAACAATTACATTGATGTCTTTGAATGAACAGACACAGCTCTGATAGTAACAATTACATTGATGTCTTCGAACGAACAGACACAGCTCTAATAGTAACAATTACATTGATGTTTTTGAATGAACAGACACAGCTCTGATAGTAACAATTACATTGATGTCTTCTTCAATTATCAATCTTTAATATATAAATAGGCCATGGATGACATTTAAAGTTGTGAAGCGATCAGATTTTATAAAATGGTAACAATGCTGACAGACAGACCAACTAAATCTAAGCATCATTTGGAATGAAAAGCTTGAAAACAACAAGATAAGGCAAGCTGCTGGAAAGGAAGACTTGAGTGAAACAATATAAAACTGAGCGAAAATCGCTTGCCAAGTGGACACAACTACTACTCTGAATAACGCATCGCACTTTGTAGCCTCGACATCTTTTTAAGAGCTAATACCAGACTGCTGCAGCGGGACATCATATAAATTAGTACAATGAAGCTTATTATGGTACATAACATACAATATTCGATAAGAGTTTAACAAAACCATAACTTGAAAACAACTTCTTAGTAAAGCCCTGTAATAGCTTTGATTTGATCAAGCTAGGCGTTTGGAGGAACGACCACCTGTCTGAATGCTAATAAGTGGAATTTGAACTGATGCTGAAATTTAGAAATTATTCTCTCAATCTTAGCCTCATCTACTTGGCTGGGTTTGGTGAGGCGTACCAGCCTCTCTAATGCCTCGTCCACGAACTTTGTTGAGGCTTTCGTGAGACAGTTTTTGACTGCGAGCCTGAAGGCAAGCAAGTCGATCCTCGCCTACAATCAATGTCACAAATAGCGTGAGTGTAATAGCCTTCTGGGTCATAGTGTAGAGCGTTTAACTTTAACCACTACAGCTGACATAGATCTAAGGCTATAATCAGAGTGAATAATCTAATACTATGGCAGTCTCCTATGCTATTGTGTATTTTCATATAATGACACATGTAGTTGGATAGCCTGTGCTTCCATGTAAAGCGTGCTGCTATTTAAGGTTGACTACCTGCAAAGCCCCGTTCTTGTTAAATTTGGTGATAGAGAAGATGAGTCTGTTTATCTCCTCAGCTATGACATTCACTATATGTGCCATGACCTTCGGTATGAAGTCTGTAGATAGTACACTGTATACTTCAGCATGTGCCTACAGCCACAAGATCATCAACATTAGCCTTGAGTGTATTTATCAATGCCGCATAATATACCTCAGCGTTGAATGCATTCATAGAGTTATTCATTAAACGTTTGAATATACCGACTACTAGAGAGCTACCTATTACTGGATATTTAAGTGTGTGCACTTATGTTGGATGCTTCATTTTAAGACAACTAAAAATAAACAGTATACCCCATGCAGCCATAATACATATAAAATACCTCAATAACAGGTTAGCATGTTGGGTAACGTTCTTATCATTTCTGTCATGTGATGCATCCTGTACCTACCTGCTAGGAAGGAGCACGGTTTCACCTACAGTGTCTAGTAGTTCATTACTGGTTAACAATAATGTGCATTGATAACTACTCGTAACAGTTCCAATAAAGCCATTTTACAGTCATGTTCTCTTCAGAAACAGCTCATGGTTTGAGAGCTACACGAATAGTGTACACCTGTAGGACATGTACGCTACACGCAATAGAATAAACACATCTTCTCAAAATCCGCACTACAGCCCTGACTAGACCTTCAACATAGAGTTATCCATCTAAAGATAATACAAACCTCTACAATCTGAGTTATGCTGTCTTTTATATAATCTCTAACTGCTAATGGCTCTCTACTGGTTGCCCAGTCAAATTTTCCCGCATACATTCTGTCCTCCAGGCCCCCGAGAATAGGCTCCACCTTGAGCTCAATATATTGGTTGAAAAGTTTTTCATCCAGCACCTCAAAATGCTCTTCTGCAAACTGCATCACCTGCGGTAAACATCCAAAACATCCTTACCAATCGGCTGTATTTGAATCCATTCTCCAAACACAGAACACTTTCGCTGGCTAGTTTATAATTAAATTTCACCAGAAAAATGGTGCTTGTAGAATATGAATTGATTATTACCATTGTCTTGAATTCCATAAGAAACACCCAAAAAAGTCACATCCGCCAGTCACAAAAAGCTTACATGAAAACAAGTACATTTCCTGCCGATTGCTGATACTTTATCTCATTAGATCTGACTACAAAATTCATTTTGCAAACTCCCTAGTATAGAGCCATAGTAAGCAACAGGGAATTAAAAACCTTGTTCGTGCCGTGATATCCATGTTTATCAAGAGTCTCAACGAGGCGGGGCATGATTTTAGCAAGCGAATAATGGCAGTTGCTGAGGGTGATGATGAGCCGTCTGCGGACAGGTGGTGCCTCATCCAGCAACTTGCTCGAAGTGTCCAGTATAGAATCATTGGGTTGTGGGTCCATTGAGGCAGGGTCCTCAAATGCACACTTCTCTAGAGCTTGCACATATGCTACAAAGGAGATCGATATGAATTTAAATGTCTAATTTCACAGAATATGCATTCACAAGAAAATAAACAGCGACCAAATTTATTTCTTATATGAATTGATTCGATGTGACAAAGAGTTTTTGAACAATTGTAGGTAAAGTAAATACATTGTACACCATTTCATGAGAAATACAATGATATATTAATACACCGTCTCTCACCTCTATCAATAGATTCCATTATTAAACCATAACCTGAATACAGACTATATAGGGAATAATGGAAATCAAAAATGAAGTTTCAAAATGGTTTCAGCAAGAAGATAAGAAAACCATGAGGATATGAGCATCAAGCATATTTTACAAAATATGTTACACATTATAGAATATCTCCTCGAATCATCCCATAATTCTCTGTTAATCAATTAGGTAATGTATTCTTTCCTACTTGAGCCACTATATTTAAGACTTTTTGAAAATTTACTTTTTTTTAATTTATTAGAAATTACTATAACATATTTTGTAACAACAAATCAGGGATACGCATTATTAGCAACACAACTTCAACACTGGATAATAACTAGGCAAGGTTATATTATGTAAAATTACAGGACAACATTTGAACTGATTCATAACAGAACAGTTTTAAGCAATCTATATATATCTATATATAAAATAAAGACATACACTTAAACTTTGATAGATTTTGTGATCTGCACTGTCAACAAACTTTAAAAAATCGATTTTTCTTAAAACTAGTATGGGATACAGTTAAAAATCAGTTCAAAGCCTTGCTAAATCCTTTATGCTTTTTATGTCACAACTTGGACTATAGGCTAAACTCTTCACCAGCTGTTTATAAGGAAGAAAAATACCACGTGTGAAACCTTTAATCACTTCTCAAAGTGTGAGCAACATTATAGCTTTATGTAGAAGGATCCTCAAAGAGTCTTAACAAATGTATATACTCGCTGCCTGAATGAATGTATATGCTCACTGATGTATTATTCTATATAATTACCTTAGTAGTCTTTAGTAGGGAATGAAGCTGTTGACTATTATATATTCATAAGTAATTATATTATAGCTTGGGATGGCTGGCCAGCCTGAAGAACCTGTTTATTCGGTAGATGTTTAGAGATTAACATATCAGTTTTTAGTTTGAAACTTTACTGTGTCATCTCCATGTCTCATCTCCCGTTTCCTGTTTTTCGCGAGTTTCTTATATCACCTTTTGTTCAAGGTCATTTAAATGTTTCTTTGAGGTTATAATATAAATGTTCAAATCATGAACAATGCAACATCTTTCTTTTCTTATAGTAGAGAAACAAAAGCGATTAGACATATGATAATAGCAGCGTAGATATAGTGTCTATGTAAATATAGTGTTGATGATGAAGTAATTAATTACTTCATCTCGTAATCCCCATATTTTGGGTGTGGGATGCAACGCGAGGCACGTGGAGCCCGAGGCGATCTAACATCAGGAAGGACGCTTGGGCCCGACGTAGCTTCTGCAGAGGAGTGAAAATTTGATGCCGGATCTACAGGGACAGCGGCACCAGTAGGTTGACGAGAAGGTATCGCTGGTTCCTCTGGCCGTTCGAGTAAGGGACGAGATTTAATGTGTGCCTGATTGCGTCTCACTACATTCTTCCCGTTATCGTCGAGATAGGACCTAGGCGCGTTATGTTCCACTCTTCTTGTTCGTCTGTGCGCAGATAAGCACTGTCACCAGGTTCAAGAATCGACAGTGGTCTGGTTCCTTTATCGTAATACTCTTTCTGTTTCACTTGTTTTTGCAATAACGACTGATGTCCAGCTCTTACAGCCGGTTTGAGCGATTCTGTCGTCCTTGGACGCCCACTTCGAATACTCCTATTGAACAACATTTCGGCCGGGCTGTAGGGACACCCAGACACCGAAGTTTCTCTGTAGGCTAGCAAAGATCTGTAGACATCTTCACCAGTGACTTCACATTTCTTTAGAAATTGCTTTACTGTTTGGACGTACCGCTCCGCGAAACCATTGGAGCGGTGATAGTGAGGGCTTGACGTTACTATAGTAAAATTCCAATCGTCGCTAAACTCTCTCATTACATGACTGTTAAAAGGCATGTTATCCGCCATGATTTGTACAGGAATACAATGCACTGAGAAAACGGACTTGAGGGCCATGACAACATCTTCAGCCCTCTTGTGTTTTAAGATTCTTAGTTCAGGGAAATGAGAGTAACAATCTACCACTACTAGATAACTGCAAGATTTATATTCAAGAATATCCATGGCCACCTTGCTCCATGGCAGTTCGGGAATATCCTGTGGTATGAGAGGTTCCCGTAGCTGTCGATTGCTGAATTTCGTACAAGCATTGCAGTTGGAGACTTCAACCTGAATGTCGTTAGATAAACCCGGCCAGTAAACGGAACTCTTGGCTCGGTCACGACATTTTTGGATGCCAAGATGACCAGCATGTAGCATGTTGAGGACATATCTACGCTCTTTGTGAGGAATCACTAACCTTTCACCGAGATATATGAAGCCATCTTGTTGATACAGCTCGTCTTTTACATTCCAGTAGGGATGAATCACTGATGGAGCCTCGCTCCTTGCACTCCAAGGCCATCCTGACTGTATAGCTTGAGACACTTGGTGCATTGCATTATCTTCATTGTAAGCCGAAACGAGTTTCTCTTCAAATCCACAGTTGATTTCCAAGGTATGAATCATTACTACTTCAGTTTCCAAATCTCTTTGATAACTGGTTATCTTTTGGAGGTACGCTCGCGATAGAGTGTCGGCAATGTGCAAATATCTGCCTGGTACATAGGTTCCGGTTGCTATCTGATACCTCTGGAGTCGCAATAGTAGTCGCTGAAGTCTAGTAGAAGCTTTTTGGAGTGGCTTATTGACAATACTCACCAGAGGCCTATGATCTGTTTGCACATTAACTGGGCGACCGTAAGGGTAGCTGTGGAATCTTTCGCATCCGAAGACAATGGCCAATAACTCCTTATCGATTTGTGGCCAGTTACGCTCAGCATCAGTGAGTGCTCTCGAGGCATAGGTTACGGGTTAGCCACCTTGAAGCAATACAGCCCCAAGCCCACTTTGTGAGGCATCTACTTGTAGTTGTACATCTGCCTTTACGTCAAAGTACTTCAAAATTGGCTCACTGGTCAATAACCGCTTGATCATTTTCATCGATTCTTCCTGGGCAGGGCCCCAAGACCACCCATCTGTTTTCATGAGCGCTCGTAGGTGCTCGGTAAGAGCAGACATGTTGGGGATGTATGAGCGCAGGAAATTTAGAGTGCCCAATATCCGCTGAATGCCCAGCTTGTCTGTGGGATTGGGCATTTCGCTTATCGCCTCCAGCTTGTCGGGATCTGGTTTCAGTCCTTCACCAGACACAATATGACCCAGATACTTGACTTGAGACTGATTGAGTTGGATTTTGCTTCTGCTGAATTTTACTTTTTTCTCTCTGGCTCTTTGTAGGACCTTCTCCAGATTTTCATCATGTTCGATCTGAGTGTGACCTGCCACAATCAAGTCATCAAAATAGATAGCCATGGGGATTCCTTCGAAGCATTGCTCCACTTTCTTTTCAAAAACTTCAGCTGCTGAATGAAGGCCAAATGGTAATCGACGATAACAGTATCGCCCAAACGGGGTGTTGAATGTCGTCAACAGACTGCTCTTCTTTGATAAAGGTATGTGCCAATACCCATGCTTCATGTCCAGTGTTGTAAAGTACCTCATGCCTGTGAACTTAAAGGCTGTGTCTTCCATTGTAGGTATTCGATGGTGCTCTCTCATGACAGCTTTGTTCAAATCTTTCGGATCTAGACATATTCTCAAGCTTCCGTCCTTTTTTTCAACACACACAAGACTGTTTACCCATGGTGTAGGTTCTTCGACTTTAGCAATAATGTTCGATTTTTTCATGCTCTCGAGTTCACTCTTGAGTTTATCTGTCACACTGATAGGTACTCTCCGTGGAGCATGAATGACAGGTTTCACTGTGGGATCCACAGAGATTTCATGTTCACCTGACAAACAATCAATACCTTCAAACACATCTGCATATTTCTCCAGTAGATCAGAGGTGGTTACTTCATTGACACGCTTCACAATGCCTAACATTTCGGATGCTTCTAGGCCTAAAATAGGACACAGTCCATTATCGACTACTTCAAACCTTTGCACACTCTGTTCTTGTCTGTGTTTGACCTTCAGCTCCATATATCCATGATTTGTTGTCGGCATTGTTGTAGCCTTTCAGTTTCACGTTGCTGGGTTTCATTTCGGCATTCAGTTTGTTGAGGATCTCTTTGGTAACAGCATTGGTCTGAGCACCAGTATCAATTTTAAAAGCTACCGAACTGTGATCATTACAGCTTGAAAGAACTAGAGTCTCATACTAAGATTTAGAAACCGTCTCCGGAGCATTAACCATACCAATGAATAACGTTTCCATCTGCTTCTCATTATTAGTTTCTATGGCTTTCACAGACTGCCTTGGCCCTGCGGCATTGCATGCTTTCTCAAAGTGATTGGCACCTCCACATTTTCGGCACTGCTTCCCATATGCCGGGCATCTACCTCTCGGGTGAGAGTATGTGCAAAACTTGCAGTTTGTTATATAACTTTTATTGGCAGTCGCTGGCTTGTCCACTGAGTTTGTTATATAACTTTTATTGGCAGTCGCTGGCTTGTCCACTACAACAGCAGCTATAGAGGATTTATCACCTTCAGCCATTTTGGTCAATTGCTGTTTAGTTATCTCAGCGGCTCTTATTATATCCATAGCCCCAACAAGTGTGATATCACCATCGCGAAGTAGCCTCTCTTTCAGTTTGTTATCAGACAACCCAAAGACGATCCTACACAACAACATCCTGTCTTTTAATTGGTCAAATTCGCACTTGGCAGCTTGAGTTTTCAATCTCTTGACAAAGAGGTCTATTGGCTCACCATCGGACTGCGATAACGACCAAAAGACAAACCACTCATACAATATATTTTTTCTGGGATTGCAGTAGGCTTCAAACTTTTCTAGAACATCATCTAGCACGTCAGCACTTTTTCCTCCTTGAAACTCAAATTGACTGAAAATTTCATCTGCCTCCTCACCGGCACAGTGCAACAAAACCGCAACTTGCCTCTTTGCAATGGCTATATTCCCAACTGGCTCAACAGGAGGAGTCCCAACTGCTAGAGCCAGAACCAGATTGACAGCAAACAAGTAGTTTTGAAACGATATTTTCCATTTACGCCAGTTTTCCGCAACATTGCCATCAAAGGACAGCTCACCAGGAGGCTTTAGACCATCCATAACTATCAGTCAGCAAAGTAACAAAATTCAATAAAAGATCCAAAACACTGCAGTGTAAACAATCACAATCAGTAGAAATCCAGTTCTCCAGTTTAGTGGCCTTCAGTGTAGTCGTAGTGAGTTCATTCTACCGTGGTACCATGATGTATTATTCTATATAATTACCTTAGTAGTCTTTAGTAGGGAATGAAGCTGTTGACTATTATATATTCATAAGTAATTATATTATAGCTTGGGATGGCTGGCCAGCCTGAAGAACCTGTTTATTCGGTAGATGTTTAGAGATTAACATATCAGTTTTTAGTTTGAAACTTTACTCTGTCATCTCCATGTCTCGTCTCCCGTTTCCTGTTTTTCGCGAGTTTCTTATATCACCTTTTGTTCAAGGTCATTTAAATGTTTCTTTGAGGTTATAATATGAATGTTCAAACCATGAACAATGCAACACTCGCTGCCTTAACGAATGTATATATTCACTGCCCTAATGAATGTATATACTCGCTGCCTGAATGAATGCATATACTCGCTGCCTTAACGAATGTATATATTCACTGCCCTAATGAATGTATATACTCGCTGCCTTAACGAATGTATATATTCACTGCCCTAATGAATGTATATACTCGCTGCCTGAACGAATGTATATATTCACTGCCCTACTGAATTTATATACTCGCTGCCTTAACGAATGTATATATTCACTGCCCTAATGAATGTATATACTCGCTGCCTTTTGTATTCTACTGTCATCATAACGACAAAAATTTTAAAAGGTGAACTCTCATCATACTTGCTTTATACCTGATACATAGTCCCAACTGCAGGTCTGTTTCAACTACTGCATCTATAAGCAATACACAGGGTATATTTAGTATGTCTTCTTGTGGCAAAAAACACTTTTCCATAACATTCTTTTTGAAAACTTCTTCTGACGACTATAAGTATTAACCTTGTAAGCCTTTGTAACGTCTCAAAAAGGCATTATGATAATGGTAACATACAACAATTTTTATTTATTACATATGTACACTTTTGCTCAAGCGGTAACAAATAAACACGGAAAATTAATGTATTTTCTACTATTTTACTTGCTATAGTGTTGATGATCGATGATGTTGACGTTTTCAAAAAACATCTAAGACAAATGTGTGACTTTGACATTGTTTTCATGCAGTAAAGTTTAAAAAAGAAAGCATTTAATTTTGTGAACCTAACGGTGAAAAAAGAGAGCAGCGCTCACAGAAGCAATAGAAAAAGTTTAAACATTTGAACTTGGTGCATGAGTTTATACAGCCAGCTGTTCTTACGATGGTGATCAAACTCATACATCTTGGTTATCGTGTGAATTCGCATACACCATGAGAGGGCCGGGTAGAACATTTCCATAAAAAAGTGTTATATTCATGCTGGATATTTAAGCTATATATGTATGCATGTATTCCATTCCCATTACGGTATTATAAAATTTATATCATCTAGCTGACGAGCCATTTAGCAATGAAAGTTTTACGCTATAGCGCAGTCAATCACGGCAGAGAGCTGATGTCAGCTTTAATATTAGCGCTGACTGTTAACTCCGACAGCCAGAGAGGAAAATGAGATTTAAAAGTTTTTTTTCAACTAATAAAAGATATTTCCAGACCCAGTAATACGAACTCGACATTCAAAGCATTAGTAAATGATAGATGAAGCAGACCTTTGACTAGGTCTATGCAGAGAGCAGTTGCCTGCTCTTGTGTGCCTTTATCGTTGAAAATGTCAAGCTCTCCCTGCTTGACAATGATAATGATGTCATCAAGATGGCTAATGGCCTCATTGATACAGTGTTCAAACAATGCCGGCAGCTGGGTGGTTGAACCAGATGAGTCATTAGTGTCAAGAATCCAAGTTTCTCTCGTGTTCAGTTTGTGTACATCATCTATGGCCTGCAGGCATCAACAAACATAAAAAGTGTAGTAACTCACTCTTCTGTAGGCCTGAATACGCAAGCTATATATATACGTGTCATTTCAGCCTGAGATAGAGCCTGTTGGTGAAACATACGAAGACAACAGATACGGTACGTAGATATGGAGAGCTGTCATGGTGGGTCTAGAACCGTACTAACAGCTCATGGTGAATTTTACGGTTGAGAGAAAGTATATAATATCAAATACAGTATCAGATATTAGCTAAAAATGCTTACCCTCTAGCTTATGCTTAGATATCTCGAAAAAGAGCAAATATAAACTGTGCCATTTTAATAATGTCATGCTAACTGTGTACATGTATACTAAAATGAGGCAATTTCATTGGCTAGTACGGTAAATCATAACCTCCAATGTGTGGAAACATTTTATATTCAAAGCATGTGAAACTTAACTAGGGAGTATGATAGCCACACTCAAATGAAGTTTAAATGAGAAGACGACTCCCACAAACAGCTATAGTGATCAGCTAAGGCAGATATTAATGCATTCCATTGGTTGTAGTTAACCAATGAGGCGATGAGACCGTAAAAATAATAATTTTAAATTATTAATAAATACAATGAGCATAGGAAGAGAATATAAGACAGACATGTCACCTGTTTGAGAATCGTCCTCATAGCATCAGTTCTAAGGTCGAATACGAGAGTCTGCAAGAGATTGCTTGACTCAGAATCCACAGGTAAATCATTCCTGAGGCTCTCGGCACACTGCCGTACTGTCCTATAATTATGTAGAACAAAGGCTAGAATATAATGGAATCATTGACTCTTGACATGTCAATAGCTTACAATCATGATTTATAGCAAAAAAATGACAAAATGAAATGGAAGAATATTTTGGAAATAATAGATTAAAGTGCAAACACAAAAAGAATCAACTGGGATATTATGAGAGACACCCATGAAACAAAAAGTACAGTTAAGGCTTCGACTTACAATCGACTTAGAATACTATTTTTCGTCAAATGATACCAAATTTTATGAACTATTTGTCTCCATGTCCAAAGTAACATCTAACCTATAATGCCAGCAGTATGAGTTGAACAGTTATGAGTTATGAGTTGAACAGTTATAAGAGTTCAACTCTTATAATTCTTGATTAATTTTTCAAGAGACTGTTCAAGAGTTATAACAGTGTCTTGAAACACTGCTATTAGTGAATCCTTACTTATATATGAATACACAGGTCTCCTTCACATGGTTTGCTTTCATCTTACTCAAATAATATTAGCATTACCTCATACCTGACAGCAACCTCTTATGTCAAAGCTTGAGAGTACAGACAACCTCTTATGTCAAGGTTCGAGTGTACAGACAGCCTCTTATGTTAAGGTTTAAGTGTACGGAAAACTTCTTATGTCAAGGTTTGAGTGTATAGACCACTTCTTGTGATAAGGTTTGAGTGTACAGAAAACTTCTTATGTCAAGGATTGAGTGTACAGACAACTTCTTATGATAAGGTTTGAGTGTACAGACAACTTCTAATGTCAAGGTTTGAGTGTACAGACAACTTCTTATGTCAAGGTTTGAGTGTACAGGCAACCTCTTAGGTCAAGGTTTGACTGTACAGACAACTTCTTACGTCAAGGTTTGAGTGTATAGACAACTTCTTATGTCAAGGTTTGAGTGTACAGACAACTTCTTATGTCAAGGTTTGAGTGTACAGGCAACCTCTTAGGTCAAGGTTTGACTGTACAGACAACTTCTTACGTCAAGGTTTGAGTGTATAGACAACTTCTTATGTCAAGGTTTGAGTGTACAGACAACCTCTTATGTTAAGGTTTAAGTGTATGGAAAACTTCTTATGTCAAGGTTTGAGGGTACAGAAAACTTGTCATGACAAGGTTTGAGTGTACAGACAGCCTCTTATGACAAGGTTTGAGTGTACAGACAGCCTCTTATGTCAAGGTTTGAGTGTACAGACAGCCTCTTATGTCAAAGGTTGAGTGTACAGACAGCCTCTTATGACAAGGTTTGAGTGTACAGACAGCCTCTTATGACAAGGTTTGAGTGTACAGACAGCCTCTTATGTCAAGGTTTGAGTGTACAGACAACCTCTTATGACAAGGATTGAGTGTACAGACAACCTCTTATGACAAGGTTTGAGTGTACAGACAGCCTCTTATGCCAAAGTTTGAGTGTACAGACAGCCTCTTATGACAAGGTTTGAGTGTACAGACAGCCTCTTATGACAAGGTTTGAGTATACAGACAGCCTCTTACATCAAGGTTTGAGTGTACAGACAACTTCTTATATCAAGGTTTGATTGTACAGACAGCCTCTTATGTCAAGGTTTGAGTGTACAGACAGCCTCTTATGTCAAGGTTTGAGTGTACAGACAGCTTCTTATGTCAAGGTTTGAGTGTACAGACAACTTCTTATATCAAGGTTTGATTGTACAGACAGCCTCTTATGACAAGGTTTGAGTGTACAGACAGCCTCTTATGTCAAGGTTTGAGTGTACAGACAGCCTCTTATGTCAAGGTTTGAGTGTACAGACAACTTCTTATATCAAGGTTTGAGTGTACAGACAGCTTCTTATGTCAAGGTTTGAGTGTACATACAGCTTCTTATGTCAAGGTTTGAGTGTACAGACAGCTTCTTATGTCAAGGTTTGAGTGTACAGATAGCTTCTTATATCAAGGTTTGAGTATACTTAATCCCTATAATTCATCTTCTATCCGTAACACTTTTACATTGAGATACAGAAAACAAAAAAGATTTCCCACTAGCGCGTGGTAAGTTACCATAAACTAGCCTTTTACCTTGCCAGTAAAAGCAATAAGGTCTCTGCATTGAATCTCATGCTGGTGCTTAACGTCGACACTCACGAATCTATCAACTAACAAAAGATAAATGGTGGCTACCCTCTAAAGGTAAAAACACAGTAGTGGGTTTTATCTAGGATTTTAGGTAAGCCAAGTTGCCGACGAGGTAATTATGCATCTGTTGATCTACTTCAACATGCCTGTGATCATGAAATAACAGACCAAAAGTTCTTGCTTTGCACTAATATCAAGGAAAAACGAATGAGAAATACAAAAATTAAATGGGTTGTTACAAAATTGAGTAATAAAATATTACAAACTCATATAACAAATAAAATAAATAGTGATTATTTTTGTTTAATTTCATCAACTTCCGGCATTGCAGTAGAGCAAAGGGTAGTGACTCAAGATTGTCTAACAAGTGTTTTAACAAACTGCCCAGTTATTAAATCATGCAAAAGTATTTTTACTGACATAATTGTTAAGATCATGTAAAAACGATTGCTTTCCCACCATTTTGATAAACCTTTCAATATGAATTGTTTTACAGTTATAGCGTAGTTGACTAGGCCTGTCCTTAGATAATTAACCAGCAAGGTAGAGGCTTAGCGAGTTTCACACCAACGTTTATTCGCTGAAAGCAGAGTGGGCCCAATCAGGGACACTGTCCAGGTCTCAGCTCCACATAATACGGCTGTTAGAATTACAGCTCTGTATACGTTAGACTTAGCTCGGATGGTTACATGTTTGTTCCTCCACAAACGATTTTGAAGTTTTCCAAAGAAAAACTTACATACAGTCAAACATGGATAACTCGTCCACGGACAGCTCGAACACATGGTTAATTCGAACATTTCCTTTGGTCCGTTCCCGCGTAATGATAAATTGCTATAGATAACTCGAACTCAACACTGTTAATTCGAACTGTTTTTTGCCCAACGGCTACCGAAACGGTTGTTATCGCTTTAGAAAATCACTTTATTCAAAGCCATAGAGGTAAACTTCATCTTTTCGTAATTCATAAGCGTCGTTATTACCACCATCGGCAAAATATTTTTGTCAACGACTTTTCTAAAAGTTTGGTGAAAATTGATTTATACTGCGATACGATGAATAGCACGGGCTAGCCGGGTCACGCGCGCAAGGATTTTCGCCACGCACATACAAAACAAAAATCGCATGTTGTTTTGTATGTGCGTGGCGAAAATCCTTGAGTGCGTGACCCGGCTAGCCCGTGATGAATAGTTTTCCGATGTTGATTCCGTGTTGAATCAACGTCGGAATGTTGAATGTTTAAAACGTCTCAAAATTGGTGTAATTAAACGTATACGTTGTCTGAGCTACAAAAAACTATTCATCGTTTGACCTAAACACAGAATACGTGTGTACATTCAATAAGTATCTATTAAAAAAGCGTGAGTGATATAGAATGTACCGTAAAACCTCGTAAAACTTCTAATTGAACTGCCTCGGAGTGTTGCTCTTAACGAATCCCAGGTAAAGTAAGGTACTGCATAAACTTCAAGAAGAAACGGCAAAATTGATCGTGGGTAAAACCCCAAAAGAAAAAAATGTCTTTTCTTTTGAGCATTTCAACAACGATCAAGTTTTGCCAATGTCAATCTGAAAAACGTCCTGGCAATAACATCACCTCAAACAACAAACCAATCTCAAGTGATAGAAAAATCTCTATACTTTTTCATGAAAACGTTTTAAACTTTACATTAGAAGCATTTAATTTGAAACAAGCCATTTGTGCTTTTGATTTATATTATAGTTTGTATATGTACATGTATCTACTAATAAATAAGTAAATATATGGACTTGTGACAGTGCTCTGATAACTTGAACGCTCTGATAATTCGAACACTTTTGCGCGGTCCCTTGAAGTTCGAGTTATCCATGTTTGACTGTATATGATATAAACGTTTGAAACACTTAAAGCCTCGCCGGTGTGTTTATACCTAGCTCACCTGACACATTGCGGCAGCCAGGCGCTGGGAAGTTCTGATTTACTTAGTGTCCAGTCTCCGTACTCCAACTGCTTATGTTCTGAGTAGCTCTGCAGACTCTCAGGTAGAAATGCTCGTCGCACCAGGTTGCAGTAGGTAAGCAGCAGCTATGGATAATCAACATAGAGCAATATTTCTATGCGCAGTTCTGTCAGAGCCTGAACTAGCTAAGTATTGCATGTCCTAATGCTATATTTACCATTTCCAGGTATCAGTGTTAAAGTTACAGATTGTACATCCATTTTGCAATTTCAAACTGAATGTTTGTTCATTTTTCCTGGTTAATATGATATTACGATTTCAACATATCAAAAGATCAAGCTAATTACTGAATGGCTGCTCAAGCCCTTCCCTCTGATATATGAATGACTGACAGTGGATTGAGTCTCTCAGCCTGACCACTAGGAAGTCAGAACAATGAGAACAGACACCTGTAAGTCACTGAGCATACCTACCACTAGATTGTTTCCCATCGTTAAGTACAATCATAAGTAATATTCAGGAGTCAATCTCAATAACTTGTGAGCAAGAAATATGACATCAGAGAAAGCAGTTTGCAAATGATCATAAACCCACCATTCATATGTTAGTAGAAATGTATAGTACTAGCTAGAGTATATAACATTCAGATGTTAGTAGAAATGTATTGTACTAGCTAGAGTATATAGCATTCAGATGTTAGTAGAAATGTATAGTACTAGCTAGAGTATATAACATTCAGATGTTAGTAGAAATGTATAGTACTAGCTAGAGTATATAGCATTCAGATGCTAGTAGAAATGTATAGTACTAGCTAGAGTATATAGCATTAAGATGCTAGTAGGAATGTATAGTACAAGCTAGAGTATATAGCATTCAGATGCTAGTAGAAATGTATAGTACTAGCTAGAGTATATAGCATTCAGATGCTAGTAGAAATGTATAGTACTAGCTAGAGTATATAGCATTCAGATGTTAGTAGGAATGTATAGTACTAGCTAAAGTATATAGCATTCAGATGCTAGTAGAAATGTATAGTACTAGCTAGAGTATATAACATTCAGATGTTAGTAGGAATGTATAGTACTAGCTAGTGTATACATCATTCAGATGTTAGTAGAAATGTATAGTACTAGCTAGAGTATATAGCATTCAGATGCTAGTAGAAATGTATAGTACTAGCTAGTGTATAT